>NC_139164.1:6093120-6725620 GCF_964270905.1 Leucopleurus acutus
ATCATTTGTTTTTTGACTTTCTGCAGAAAGGTAAAATTTCAGCAGTTAATCTGTTAGCGTCAGGCTTCTTATGATTGATACGTCACCTCAACTTCTTTCAGCTCCCCAGCACTCTCCTCCTATGTCACTTGTACCGTTCAGGACCTGAGTTCATATTCCTATGAGATGTCCCACAATCTAGAATGTTACACGTTGTGTTCTTGTGGTGATTTTTTACACGCTCCTTTATCACGTGTATTTTTACACAAAGTGCTGTTTATCTCCAGAGACTTGATGAGACTGAGGATTGATTTTTTTTATCGGTGGGGGTGGGGGAGGCAAGAATACTTCCCTGGTGGAGTTTATTGCATCCCAGCTGGAGGCACTGCTAATAAGGATAAGACTGACATGGGGTTCCGGAGGGGTCACCCTGATGGAACCATTTGAAAGCTCCCATCAACCTTTCACCTAAAGATTTTAGCAGCCACCGATGATCACTACTTTGATGTATGACATCATTAGGGGTAGCAAAGCGTGATGTTCTAATTCTATTATCCCTCCTTTGTTTATTAATGTGCTTCTCTACAAAGAATGGCTTTCCATCACAGACTATCTGAAGTAAAATCCAGATAATCTTGAAGTAAAATTACCTTGAATTAAAATCCTTGAAGTAAAATCCATTCAGAAAAGACAGAATATATGTGTGATATTTTCCTCCCATTTATGAAATTTCAGAATAAACAGCTGGACTCCTAAAGATGATCAGTAAAGCTTTTGGGGGAGAGTAGAACAGGGAGAGAAGTGGTACTTTGAATTCTCTGGAGCCTGTACTTTGATTCGTTTTCATAACTTCCTTAGCTGCTGTACACATGCAAATGTATCTGCTGCTCTACCACAATTTCCTGAACAGGTGTGCACCGGCAATTCTGCAAAAACCTGTGAACATACGGCACAGTACCTCCCTTCTGCTGTCTTCACCAGGAAACCTTCACCCATTTCAGGGGCAATCATAAGATGACGACGGAGAGCACAAGGTAACATCGCTAAAGCAGTAAAAGATGCCTGCATACTCCTGTCTCCCAGTTGTTCTCATTCCTGATCTGTGCACATCAACTTCTCAGGTGACCGATTCTCTGTGCACTGCATCTAGCCTAGCAATCACCTAGCCACACTAGGCTTCACAAGTGTCCTCCCCTCTGCGTCCTGTCTCTCTGCTCCTTTAAATCCCACTTCTCACAATCACCTAAGATCTGGCCCGCAGGAGAAGACCATGAACCAGTCTGCACTGAGACCAGCGTCTCTGGCTGCTCAGTACCAACGGACTCTCTTTTCCTAACCCACTCTCCAACTCCGGAATTCAGATTTTCAAAGAAGTCAATCCTTGGGTCCAAAGATTTAATTGTACTTTTCCAAAATGTTTTGAATTATTTAGCCATAAAAAAGAAGGAAATTCTACCATTTGAGCCAACGTGGATGAATCTAGAGTTACACTACGTGAAATAAGCCAGACAGAGAAGACAAATATGGCATCATCTCACTTATATGTGGAAGCTTAAAAAAAAAAAAAATCAAACTCCTAGAAACAGAAGGTTGGGGTTGGGGACACAGGGAAATGTTGGTCAAAGGGTCCAAACTTTCAGTTATAAGATGAATAAGATCTGAGGATCCAATGTATAAAATGGTGACTATAGTTAATAACCCTGTATTATATCACTGAAGTTTCCTGAAAGAGTAGAACTCAATTGTTCTCACAAAAAAAGAAAGGAAGGAAGGAAGGAAAGGAGGGAGGATAGGTGATGGATGTGTTTAATTTGATGGGGGAAATTCTTTCACAATGTGTGTGTGTGTGTATAAAATCACACTGTACACCTTTATTATCGTAGAATTTTGTCAATTATACCCCAGTAAAGCTGAAAAAAATGCCTTGAGTTTTCCTCTTTGGGGATTTTGTTCACAACTTTTCAGAACTCCTAGAAGGCCTCCCCAACTTGGAACAATCCAGGGACTTTCAGTCCCTCCTTCCCTGAAAATCTGCCCAATTCACCTTCTTTGCTGTAACAGCCACCTATCTTTGCAACGCCTGTGATTATTATCATCAAATGCCTCATGAAAACGCTTCTACTGTTGTCCTGAACTCTTATTTCCTATAATGTTGTTTAACTCTTTGATGGACTTTAAGTAAGGTTTCCCTACTACATTGTACACAGGGCAAGGATGGTGTGCTGTTTTTAAAAATAATACCCAGCAGGCACAGCATGAATATTTGTATCGATAATAAAATGCTGGTAAATGTTTTATATGAGAATGGAGGCACAGGAGACAGTTCTAGAACATTCTACATATCACTAGTCTGATAAACCTTTACACTGCCTATAGATCAGCATATTTCTTTTGAACGATTCTGGTATTTTCTAAACTTCCACTTTCATCTCTACTACAAGAAACTGATGCATTTCTGTGTAAACGACCTGGCTGTTGAATTTTAGGACACACACAGTATTCCAGTGTGACCAAATTGCCAAAGAATTTTCATTAGACCACCAGCATGAGCTGAGGTGTGGAGAAACGGTGATTCATACATTCCACACTCTGCTAAGACGAGACACAAACTGACATACCCTTGTACGGTCAGGGTGGAAATATATACCAAACCTTAAGACCAATAATACCCTTATTCCCAGCAATTCCACCTCTAGGAAGTAATTCTAAGAAAATACAGATATATACCCACAAAGACGGATGCACATTGACCCACAACATTGGTATTTTAAAACAGTGAAAATTAGAAATGACCTGTAAGTCCAAAAACTGGAAAATAAACCATGATAGACACGTAGCATAGAATAACTATTCAACCACTAAAAATATTTTGTAAAGGAATAGCTATAAAACAAAGTTCACGATTGAGTAAAAATAAATGGTTTAAAAGTAGTCCGTGAAATGCACACATAAAAGGTTAGCTAGGACACCTTGACTCACTAAGAGTGGCTGTCTCTGGATGTGAGCATTATGCATGATTTTTATTCTTTTCTTCGTGACCTTTTGAACTGTCCAAATCGTCTGCAATGAACCATAGTATTTTAAAACCCAAACAGTGTTAGCCTGTAAAATATCAATGTCTAAGCTACACGGCAGTTTCGTGATCGTTATCTTTATTTATTTTTAAAATTTTCTTAACATCTTTATTGGAGTGTAATTGCTTTACAATGGTGGGTTAGTTTCTGATTTATAACAAAGTGAATCAGTTATACGTATCCACATATCCCCATATCTCCTCCCTCATGATTGTTATTTTTAAATACATATTGGGTTGGCCAAAAAGTTCGTTTGGGTTTTCCATAGCATCATATGGAAAAACCTGAACGAACTTTTTGACCAACCCAAATATATAGCTGTGACCCAGAAATTATACTCAATGTGTACATACACAACAGAATGCGTGTACACATCCACCGAAAACGCACACAAGGAAGGATACTTAGAGCATCTGCAGGTGATGAAACTTGTACAGACCTTGACAGAGGGAATGGTTGCACACTGTTGTGAATGTACAAATAATAAATAAATAAATAACTACTCAGAGCTGTGCCATTTGTAATAGAGAAAAAAAGGGAAATGTGTACCAACAGCAGAATGGATAAATAAACGGTGGTAAAGTTACAACAAGAGACTGCAAGACAGGAATAAGAATCAAGGGACTATTGCTCCATGGAGGTACATGGAAGAATCCCACACACTTAGCACTGAGTGAAAGAAGACAGGCACAAAGAGAACACACAGTATGATGTATGATGTAGGTGAAGTTCAAAACAGACAAAAGTTATTTACAATGTCAAGTCAATTGTACGGTTAGCTGTGGAGAGCGAGATGCTTAGTGACCAGGAGTGAGCATGAGAAAGGGTCTGTGTGGCTGGGAATATTATGCTCGCTTATCTGAGTGGTGGTTGCCTACATTCACAGTAGTGAAAATTCACCAAGCTGTAACCTCACAATATGTGCAGTATCAAAAATACCCTGTTGGGGCTTCCCTGGTGGTGCAGTGGTTGTGAATCTGCCTGTCAATGCAGGGGACACGGGTTCGAGCCCTGGTCTGGGAAGATCCCCCATGCTGCGGAGCAACTGGGCCCGTGAGCCACAACTGCTGAGCCTGCGTGTCTGGAGCCTGTGCTCCGCAACAAGAGAGGCCACGACAGTGAGAGGCCCGCGCACCGCAATGAAGAGTGGGCCCCGCTTGCCACAACTAGAGAAAGCCCTCGCCAGAAACAAAGACCCAACACAGCCAAAAATAAATAAATAAATAAATAAATAAATTTATATTGAAAAAAGCTATTAAAAAAAAATACCCTGTTGCTTTTATTTTTTTATCTGGTTCCCTGTAAATTCTCTGGCCCCTAATGACCTTCCCTGTTGCTAAATCCCTTCCTCAATTAATAAGTTAATTCTCTTCCATCAGCTATACATTTGCACTCTTTCTACAATTTCCAGTTTTAGACATTCATCCGTAATTCAACAACAGCATCACTGAATTCTAGTATATTCTGAACACAGTACTAGGTGATGGGAGGGCAGAGCCAGAAGGAAAACACATACTGAAGAAAGTCTTTAACGTCCATCTAGGCGTGGACCTTGCTCTAAAACATGCACACAAAATTTGTATATAATTGAAAGGGGTCAAAACCCCCCCGAAGACGCTTGTTCAGCCCAGACTAAGAGACTTGCTTTACAGACAATGCTTCAGAAGGGGGAGGTAAAACTCCTCTCATGTTTTTATTAGGTAATAACTTTGCTTTTCTAAAAATTAAATTTGCACCTTATAAAGTGGTTTTTTAAGTCAATTTATGTGGCTATCAAGTTGTATGATTTCCCCCTCAATTTCAAACTTTTTGAAATTCAGTGTTTCTTCTGAAAGGGTGTCCTATGAAGTACCCCAAATCTCCTTAAGCATATGTGAAGAAGTTCTAAGAACCACATTTCACTGCGCTTAGCACATGAATTGTAACTGCTCAAGATAAAACTGATATTGCAATTTAATTTCTCCAAAAATACTTTGGCATATATGTTTTTCATTGGAATAAGATAACAAATAAAAATGATGCTTTTCCACAGCTAAATTAGATAGGCCATTAGAATTTTAAAGTCAGTTTCTAAATTCTTAATACCATGCAGTCAAATATTCCGCTACATAGAAAACAGTCCCTGGTGCTCACACCCTGGTAACCCATGAAGACTTTAAGAGTAAAACTTATCATTAATGTGACAAAAGAAGAACACCGTGCGTTAATTTGCAGTGCTAATCAAACCATATGAGTTTATACCAATTTCCTTTTTAAAGAAATATAAGGAAACATGTCCTACGTAAATAAATAAAAAGAGGACATTCTCTTCTTACTGCTATTTAAAATTCCAAAAACCAAACCAAAGACATTACGGTGCTAGCATATGCATTTACTAATTACACATACAAAAATATCTATGACACACACACGCAGACGTGTGTGTACCTATATCTCCCTTTTCAAGAAATCTGACGTGCTTCCTCAGACGGCTGGCTCATCAGCCATCCCTCAGCCTGTGAGAAACACCTTTATGATCTTATCTGAAGTCTACCATTTTCTACATTTTACTAACTTAAATGTTTTACTTTTTATTTTCTTATAGTTTTCTTGTGTCTTAGTATGGCCTTCATGTTACTGAAAACTTTGGAACTTTTTATTTGTTATATTTTCTTCTGCTGCATGGGTACCCCAAATTGCACCCTATCATACATCTTCTAGGCTCCCTAGCAAGAACCACATCTAATCTTATATTCTTTACGACAACTGAGATCTTGTTTCTTTTTAGAATTAAATAAATTACATGTCGTTTGATACAGCAATAATGTATCCATCTTCTAGAGGAAAAGGTGCCTTGACTGTCAGTAATTACCTAGGGCTTCTATAATTAATTCTGTAATACAAATGTGAACTCTTTTTTGCTCTATTTCATGCAAGATCCCTTCTCCAGCCCATTAAAAAACCTCCCATTCATTCATGGGACAATATTGCATTGGGCTAAGATTTTGGCAAAACTGTAAACAGTATTTTCTCAAAACACTCAAAAAGCAGGAATACAAACATTGGCTGTTCTTCTCACCATAATTAACCTGGGTTTCTGGGGGTGGTATAGATATAGAGGTATTCGAAAGGCAAAAAGATTCTGGAGTAAGAGAGAAACTTCTGTCAGCTTGCACCCCTCCCTCTGCCCCACACCATCAACCACAGGTTACATGGTGTGGCCCTTTCTTTCTTTTTTTAAATTATTATTTATTTATTTATTTTTGGCTGTGTTGGGTCTTCATTGCTACGCGCAGGTTTTCTCTAGTTGCAGCGAGCAGGGGCTACTCTTTGTTGCGGTGCACGGGCTTCTCATTGCGGTGGCTTCTCTTGTTGCAGAGCACAGGCTTCAGTGGTTGTGGCGAGTGGCCTCAGGAATTGTGGCTCGAGGGCTCTAGAGCTCAGACTCAGTAGCTGTGGTGCATGGGCTTAGCTGCATGTGGGATCTTCCCGGACCAGGGCTCAAACCCGTGTCCCCTGCACTGGCCGGCGATTCTTAACCACTGCACCACCAGGGAAGTCCCTGGTTGTGGTCCTTTCTATCTCCAACATGTTTATCCACACAACGTCTTTGTCCCCCAAAGAGTCCCCACACGCTACTACAGACACTAGTCCTGTCTTGTTTGAATGACATCTGCAGTCTCTAACGGGCTCACTAAATCTAGGCTCTCCCGTCATGTGATATAAGGGCTTCCTACTCAATAAAAAGGATGAAGCCCTAGGAAACTTTAAATCTGATCATATCCTACAGTTTTCTTCCATATTGAGCCATGCCCCTTTGCAAATCTTAGGCTTGAGCTATGTCAGACACCTCACGGATCCCTGGGCAAGCCACGCACACTCAGGCGTCCACACCCTTGCTCTTCCTGGAAAGCCACGTCCTTCCTCTCCTCTCGTTGACAGACCTCTCTTCATCTTTCAAACGCATTCCTAACTGGGCATCACGGGCCTCCTTGATCCCCTGTCGAAAGGCAGAATTAATGCCTCCCTCCTCCCTATTTCTGTTGTTTGTCATTTATAAACCATAATCTTTTATAGTACAGATACGATACTAGTAGGAAGTTAGTTATCCCTCCACACCGGGAGTTCCTCGAGAATAGCATTCATTTGTTTGTTTTTGTGTCAGATACATAACACGAACATGTTATTCACTCAACCAACCATCCCCTGATGAACCTATGCAATCTTGTGCCCTGATGCAGGGGGTACCAGGGGTACACTGTGAACAAGACACAATCCTTGCTTCTAAAGAGCTTCTGGTCCAGTGATTTAGTGGTCCATAAACGTTTACTGAATCATTTAACTAACATTTATATCCTTTTTGCCCAACGGCATGCAGCTAGTTTGAATGACTACAGACAGCCTAGTTCAACTCAATCTTCATCTGAAACATAGCAGGGTTAAAATTGCTTGGGCACATTTTATACCAGGCTTTAAAACGTGGAGGAGGAGAGGTTGCTTAAGTCGGTGTGATGAGTGAAAAAGGAAAAGTGATCATCAGCGCCAATTCCCATCTTTTCTCTTTATCCACCTACGGCCAGAGGTGAGGAGGTCGCCACCGTCTACCGGTCTTCCCTTGGGTGCACGTGGATGACAGCTGGGCACCCTGTGATGCCCCGTCTTGAACAATCATGGCACTGCAGACAGGTTCCGGTTTTGTGAAGTGTGACTCATCTCGTTCTTCTACTGAGACCCATGCACTCGAGCTTCTGACAGCACCTCCCCACCGTGTGCAGCTGACACTAGGCTCTGCTCTCTACTGGTCTCTCAGAGGCTGGCATGCTCCAGCCAGCTCCCAGCACCGAAGTCCCATTACGCTGTAACCCCAGTACTATTCCCCAGGAAGAGCACAGGAGAATTCCATCCAGGCTCCTTTCCGTCACTCCTATCTGTCTGATGTTGTCAAAGACAGGGGCCTTGGAAATCTCTTCTCTTCACGAAAGGGTCATAGTTTCATTGCTTCACAAGCCCTATTTGACCAGATTCTGATGACCCAAGTTTAGCCTTCCTTTATGAATGAACAAGTATCATTTTCATTGTCCGTGATGCTACTCTTCCCAAACCGGGTTGATTCCAACTGGTACTGCTAATAAGAGACATCATTGCCTCACTTACGGTCCTCCAGACAATGTTTCATTTTGGGAGAAGAGTTCCAGGTAGCATCAAATGCCCACAGAAACAAATTCTCTCCTCTCCCCTATACACCTCCCTTTAGGGAACAGATGCCTTTATGAAATTTTCAAGGCTTTTCTAAAAACCAGTCCATACTCTGAAAGCATAAGGAGTACAGACTCTACAAGATAGTCATTTTGAGGGCCTGTAAAATGTGTACACACTGTCCATCATAACTCACTTCTGTAATGTAAAGTTTCCCCTTTGGGGATTATATTGATATATCCCTATACTCACATCTTACTCATTTCCACAAAGAGTAACCCTGCACACACTATCAGAAGGCCAAGAAATACTTAGTAGGCTTTTTGGTCCTTAAAAGAAGAGGCTATTCTTTGGCAAAGGGTGAACAAACTCTCGTCTCTAGAGGCCTGAATTTAATTCACATTCAATCGCTTTGATTAACTACTAAACCCAGCAAATCCAGCTCCGCATTTGAGGCAACCCCCTGAGGCACTACTGGGAAGAAGGACAGAGGTTAGGGGAAGAAGAATGATATTTAAAGTCATAACTGAGATTTGACGCAATACCTAGTCACAGTCAGTCGCAATAATAAAAAGTTTTAAATCAGCCAAGGGTACAGGAGGGTGAAAAGAGTTTTGGAATATTAGACCTTTTCCTATTCAAACTAACAGATAGGAGAATGTTGACAGCTGTCTACTCTACACAAAAGAATGGTTGTGATACGAGTCTGTTGATAAAAAGATGAAACTGACAGTGATGACAATGAGAAAAGAAATCTCAGAGTATTTCTGAGAACACAGAGAAATCAACCCCACGTTACTGCCTTGTTATATTAATCTCCCTGCTCCCCGGGGCAAGACAGCACAGCCAAATCTTCCCTTTGTAAATCTGCAATAAAAACACGTAGTCAGATACGAGAAGAACACAGAAACTCCAGAACGGCATCCTTAATACACAATGCAAACTGTCTAAAGAATGAGATCCTGAAAGCAGAGGGAGACTTGTTTCAGTGAGGCCCCCTCCTTTGTCATGAGATTACTGCCCTTAGCTTTGAATCTGACCTCAGAACTCTGTCTCAGGTAAAAACAGTCAGATTATTCCACCTTTAAATACTGGGAATGGATTACAGACTTCTAAGAAATGAGCATAAAAAAAAAAAAAATCTTATCTCCGCTTCTCTGTGAGACGCCGTCACACCATTTGTGAAGACAGGAGTGGCTGAAGATAACAGGGTGATGCCTGGCCCTCCTGCTGTGCCAGATGAGGTTAGGGAGGTCTTCTGGCTCTACGCTTAGCTCCGCGATGGAGGACACACGATTTGCTGGGTGTCTTACTGTCCATAATTATGTTAGAATTTGGCAAAGAAATGGTTCTTCTACTACTGTATTTTTATACATGGAAGAATCTGATAGATGTCTAAATCAGAGATGATTCATTCTACCATGTATACCTGTAACACACACACACACACACACACACACACACACACACACACACACATTGACAGAGTCATTTCACCAGTCTTTCTCTACTGGTAAAATAAACACAGTCCTTTAAGAGGAGAAAAGATGTTATTTTCTCTCCTGGAAATGTTAGTGCTTTATGACACAGTGATTCAGTTATTTGTCCAAATGTCTATGGCGACAGAGAGGGAAACAAGACCCTAATTTTAGCATATCCTCAACCAAGGGCATTAAATAAAGTCAACCTTTACTTGCAAGAAATTAGTACCTCCCATAAATCACGTCAAGAAAGATCGCTGCTCTTCAAAGAGAAGGAAAGTAGATTAGAGGTTATCAGGGGCCTGGAACAGCGGCTGTGGGCAGTTACTGCTTCTTGGGTCAGAGTTTCCGTGTGGGGCGGTGGAAAAGTTTTAGAAGCAGTGGTGATGGGTTGCACAACTGTGTGAATATAAAGAATGTCTTTGAATTGGACACTTAAAAATGGCTAAAATGGCCTATTTTACCACAATTAAAAAAAAAAAGAATGACTGTTGCTACACCTGGTCATAATCAAAGTGGACACTTACCCACGCGGGAAGAACAAGTGTTGAACGGTGGATGCATCTGATTCTAGAGGTTTCTTTTAATTTGACTAGTTTGTATGTAAATAGTTGACAACCAAAACTGGACAAAGGAAAATTCTCAGTCTGGAGCATGCCTGCTCTAGACACCAGGATAAAGTAAGTTACTTTTCTTGCGGTGTTTCCACACGTCTGCCTTCCTACCTCACACCATGGACGTATCATTCCAGCAAACTGTTATACGGGGTATGTATGTCTTTATTTGTGGACTCTGAGTTGCAGTGGATGCTCTCTCTCTCTGGTGTTGGGGGCAAAGCCTCATGCGCTAGATAGTAGTGCTAGGTCCTGGCACTACTGCCCTCTAGCCGTGTGATCCAGGGCAAATATTTCCTTAGAAAATGCTCCTGGAGAAAATGGAACCACTCATTCCAGTGTTCAGGGACATTCTGATCCTTCGAGCTTATGTACTTAAATCACTTGGCACAGGATAGCTACATACTTACTACTTTGCAGATGACATTCCAAGGCTTTAGAAAGGGTGGTGTCTCAAGAGGGCTAAGAAAAGCGAATGGGGTGGTTCTGACATCACCGTCCTAAGTTTTCCCCAGGAGGGAGAATAGGGAGGCTTCAGAAAGAAGACGACCATGGCTGAGGTTTCTCTATAATGAGCTCAGCTGGCCAAAGAAACTAGTCTAGAGCTCCTCCTTGCCTGTGGGGAGGTGGAATCTACATGACAAATCTTCATTTTTTTCCCACTGCATTTTATATATTGAGGAATAATTTTCATGCAGTAAAACACAAACCTTAATTGTCTAGAGCTCCATCACTTTTACATTTGTAAATAACCATAAGCCCCCGCCCAGGTCAAAACAAAGAACATTTTGATGCATCAGAAAGTTTCCTCCTGCCCCTCCCAGTTACTGCCCCATCCTCTCCACCCAGGGTTGGCCCTTGTTCTGACATCTATCACCCACTAGTCACTGCTGCCTCCTCTCTAACCCCCATGTACACAGGATCATACACTACGTAACTTTTGTGTCCGAATTCCTGCACTCCACAAAGTGACTTCAAGATTCAGCCCTGTTGTTGAGTTTCTCTGAGGTTTGTTCTTATGCCTGAGTGGCTCTCCATTGTGTGAATATACCAGGTCTTTATAAGTTCTCTTGTTGAGGGACATTTGGGTCTTTTCCATTTTGAGGCTATTAGGAGTGAACTTCTGAACATCCTTCATAAGTCTTTTTTTTTTCCACTGAAGTTACATTTACTTTTTTTTTCTTAGTCATCAATTTTATACACACCAATGTATACATGTCAACCCCAATCGCCCAATTCATCACACCACCATCCCCACCCCCCCGCAGCTTTCCCCCCTTGGTGTCCATACGTTTATTCTCTACGTCTGTGTCTCAATTTCTGCCCTGCAAACTGGTTCATCTGTACCATTTTTCTAGGTTCCACATATATGCGTTAATATACGATATTTGTTTTTCTCTTTCTGACTTACTTCACTCTGTATGAGTCTCTAGATCCATTCACGTCTCAGCAAATGACCCAATTTCATTCCTTTTTTATGGCTGAGTAATATTCCACTGTATATATGTGCCACATTTTCTTTATCCATTCGTCTGTCGATGGGCATTTAGGTTGCTTCCATGACCTGGCTATTGGAAATAGTGCTGCAATGAACATTGGGGTGCATGTGTCTTTTTGAATTGTGGTTTTCTCTGGGTATATGCCCAGTAGTGGGATTGCTGGATCATATGGTAATTCTATTTTTAGTTATTTAAGAACCTCCATACTGTTCTCCATAGTGGCTGTATCAGTTTACATTCCCACCAACAGTGCAAGAGGGTTCCCTTTTCTCCACACCCTCTCCAGCATTTGTTGGTTGTAGATTTTCTGATGATGCCCATTCTAACTGGTGTGAGGTGATACCTCATTGTAGTTTTGATTTGCATTTCTCTAATAATTAGTGTTGAGCAGCTTTTCATGTGCTTCTTGGGCACCTGTATGTCTTCCTTGGAGAAATGTCTATTTAGGTCTTCTGCCCATTTTTGCATCGTGTTGTTTGTTTTTTTAATATCGAGCTGCATGAGCTGTTTATATATTCTGGAGATTAATCCTTAGTCCGTTGATTCGTTTGCAAATATTTTCTCCCATTCTGAGGGTTCTCTTTTCATCTTGTTTATGGTTTCCTTTGCTGTGCAAAAGCTTTGAAGTTTCATTAGGTCCCATTTGTTTATTTTTGTTTTTATTTCCATTACTCTAGGAGGTGGATCAAACAAGATCTTGCTGTGACTTATGTCAAACAGTGTTCTTCCTGTGTTTTCCTCTAAGAGTTTATAGTGTCCGGATTTACATTTAGGTCTGTAATCCATTTTGAGTTTATTTCTGTGTATGGTGTTAGGGAGTGTTCTAATTTCATTCTTTTACATGTAGCTGTCCAGTTTTCCCAGCACCACTTATTGAAGAGATTGTCTTTTCTCCATTGCATATCCTTGCCTCCTTTGTCATAGATTAGTTGACCATAGGTGCGTGGGTTTACCTCTGGGCTTTCTATCTTGTTCCATTGATCTATATTTCTGTTTTTGTGCCAGTACCATATTGTCTTCATTACTTTAGCTTTCTGGTATAGTCTGAAGTCAGGGAGTCTGATTCCTCCAGCTCCGTTTCTTTCCCTCATGACTGCTTTGGCAATTCAGGGTCTTTTGTGTCTCCATACGAATTTAAAGATTTTTTGTTCTAGTTCTGTAAAAAATGTCATTGGTAATCTCATAGGGATTGCATTGAATCTGTAGATTGCTTTGGGTAATATAGTCATTTTCACAATATTGATTCTTCCAATACAAGAACATGGTATATCTCTCCATCTGTTGGTATCATCTTTAATTACTTTCAAAAGTGTCTTATAGTTTTCTGCATACAGGTCTTTTGTCTACCTAGGTAAGTTTATTCCTAGGTATTTTATTCTTTTTGTTGCAGTGGGAAATGGGAGTGTTTCCTTGATTTCTCTTTCAGATATTTCATCATTAGTGTATAGGAATGCAAGAGATTTCTGTGCATTAATTTTGTATCCTGCAACTTTACCAAATTCATTCATTAGCTCTAGTAGTTTTCTGGTGCCACTTTTAGGATTCTCTATGTATAGTATCATGTCATCTGCAAATAGGGACAGTTTTACTTCTTCTTTTACAACTTGTATTCCTTTTATTTCTTTTTCTTCCCTGATTGCCGAGGCTAGGACTTCCAAAACTATGTTGAATAATAGTGGTAAGAGTGGACATCCTTGTCTTGCTCCTGATCTTAGAGGAAATGCTTTCAGTTTTCCACCATTGAGAATCATGTTTGCTGTGGGTTTGTCATATACGGCCTTTATTATATTGAGGTAGGTTCCCTCTATGCCCACTTTCTGGAGAGTTTTTATCATAAATGGGTGTTGAATTTTGTCAAAAGCTTTTTCTGCACCTATTGAGATGATCATATGGTTTTTATTCTTCAGTTTGTTAATATGGTGTATCACATTGACTGATTTGCATACATTGAAGAATCCTCACATGCCTGGGATAAATCCCACTTGATCGTGGTGTATGATCCTTTTAATGTGTTGTTGGATTCTGTTTGCTAGTATTCTGTTGAGGATCTTTGCATCTATATTCATCAGTGATATTGATCTGTAGTTTTGTTTTTTTTGTAGTATCTTTGTCTGGTTTTGGTATCAGGGTGATGGTGGCCTCATAGAATGAGTTTGGGAGTGTTCCTTCCTCCACAATTTTTTGGAAGAGTCTGAGAAGGATGGGTGTTAGCTCTTCTCTAAATGTTTGATAGAATACACCTGTGAAGCCATCCGGTCCTGGAATTTTGTTTGTTGGAAGATTTTTAATCACAGTTTCAATTTCATCACTTGTGATTAGTCTGTTCATATTTTCTGTTTCTTCCTTGTTCGGTCTTGGAAGGTTATACCTTTCTGAGAATTTGTCCATTTCTTCTAGGTTGTCCATTTTATTGGCATAGAGTTGCTTGTAGTAGTCTCTTAGGATACTTTGTATTTCTGCAGTGTCTGTTGTAACTTCTCCTTTTTCATTTCTAATTTTATTGAGTTGAGTCCTCTCCCTGTTTTTCTTGATAAGTCTGGCTAATGGTTTATCAATTTTGTTTACCTTATCAAAGAAACAGCTTTTAGTTTTACTGATCTTTGCTATTGTTTTCTTTGTTTCTATTTCATTTATTTCCACTCTGATCTTTATGATTTCTTTCCTTCTGCTAACGTTGGGCTTTGTTTGTTCTTCTTTCTCTAGTTCCTTTAGGTGTAAGGTTAGATCAGGTATTTGAGATTTTTCTTGTTTCTTGGGGTAGGCTTGTATAGCTATAAACTTCCCTCTTAGAACTGCTTTTGCTGCATCCCATAGATTTTGGATTGTCGTGTTTTCCTTGTCACTTGTCTCTATGTATTTTTTGATTTCCTCTTTGATTTCTTCAGTGATCTCTTGGTTATTTAGTAATGTAGTGTTTAGCCTCCATATGTTTGTGTTTTTTACATTTTTTCCCCTGTAATTCATTTCCAATCTCATAGCACTGTGGTCAGAAAAGATGCTTGATATGATTTCAATTTTCTTAAATTTACTGAGGCTTGATTTGTGTCCCAAGATGTGATCTATCCTGGAGAATGTTTCGTGTGCACTTGAGAAGAAAGTGTAATCTGCTGTTTTTGGATGGAATGTCCTATAAATATCAAGTAAATCTATCTGGTCTATTGTGTCATTTAAAGCTTGTGTTTCCTTATTAATTTTCTGTTTGGATGATCTGTCCATTGGTGTAAGTGAGGTGTTAAAGTCCCCCACTATTATTGTGTTACTGTCCATTTCCTCTTTTACAGCTGTTAGCAGTTGCCTTATGTATTGAGGTGCTCCTATGTTGGGTGCATATATATTTATAATTGTTATATCTTCTTCTTGGATTGATTCCTTGATCACTATGTGGTGTCCTTCCTTGTCTCTTGTAATATTCTTTATTTTAAAGTCTATTTTGTCTGATATGAGAATTGCTACTCCAGCTTTCTTTTGGTTTCCATTTGCATGGAATATCTTTTTCCATCCCTTCACTTTCAGTCTGTATGTGTCCCTAGGTCTGAAGTGGGTCTCTTGTAGACAGCATATATATGGGTCTTGTTTTTGTATCCATTCAACAAGCTTGTGTGTTTTGGTTGGAGTATTTAATCCATTCACGTTTAAGGTAATTATCGATATGTATGTTCCTATGACCATTTTCTTAATTGTTTTGGGTTTGTTTTTGTAGGTCCTTTTCTTCTCTTGTGTTTCCCACTTAAAGAAGTTCCTTTAGCATTTGTTGTAGAGCTGGTTTGGTGGTGCTGAATTCTCTTAGGTTTTCCTTGTCTGTAAATTTTGGTTTCTCCATCGAATCTGAATGAGATCCTTGCTGGGTAGAGTAATCTTGGTTGTAGGTTCTTCTCTTTCATCACTTTAAGTATATCATGCCACTCCCTTCTGGCTTGTAGAGTTTCTGCTGAGAAATCGGCTCGTCACCTTATGGGAGTTCCCTTGTATGTTATTTGTCGTTTTCCTGTTGCTGCTTTCAATAATTTTTCTTTGTCTTTAATTTTTGCCAATTTGATTACTATGTGTCTCGGCGTGTTTCTCCTTGGGTTTATCCTGCATGGGACTCACTGCGCTTCCTGGACGTGGGTGGCTATTTCCGTTCCCATGTTAGGGAAGTTTTCAACTATAATCTCTCCAAATATTTTCTCAGGTCCTTTCTCTCTCTCTTCTCCTTCTGGGACCCCTATAATGCAAATGTTGTTGCGTTTAATGTTGTTCCAGAGGTCTCTTAGGCTGTCTTCGTTTCTTTTCATTCTTTTTTCTTTATTCTGTTCTGCAGCAATGAATTCCACCATTCTGTCTTCCAGGTTACTTATCCGTTCTTCTGCCTCAGTTATTCTGCTATTGATTCCTTCTAGTGTAGATTTCATTTCAGTTACTGTATTGTTCATCTCTGTTTGTTTGTTAATTCTTCTAGGTCTTTGTGAAACATTTCTTGCATCTTCTTGATCTTTGCCTCCATTCTTTTTCCGAGGTCCTGGATCATCTTCACTATCATTATTCTGAATTCTTTTCCTGGAAGGTTGCCTATCTCCACTTCATTTAGTTGTTTTTCTGGGGTTTTATCTTGTTCCTTCATCTGGTACATAGCCCTCTACATTTTCATCTTGTCTATCTTTCTGTGAATGTGGTTTTTGTTCCACAGGCTGCAGGACTGTAGCTCTTTTTGCTTCTGCTGTTTGTCCTCTGGTGGATGAGACTATCTAATAGGCTTGTGCTGGCTTCCTGATGGTTGGGACTCAGTCTGCTAGTGTTGGAAGGTCTCCTGCAGAGGCTGGGGGAAGCTGTGGTTCACCACGGGGGGAAGGACACTCCATAATTCTTTTTGTAGACATGAACACTCATTTCTTTTTGCTATCTACCCACAAGTGGAATTTCTGTGTCACATGGAAATTCATTAAATTTATTAGAAACTAGAAGTTTTCCAAAATGATTGTACCACAGTACATTCCCACCAGCAATGAATAAGGGCAGACCTAACCGACCATATATTAAAGTAAATGAACTTTTAATATTACAATAATGAAGTATGGAAAATAAAACATCATGGAACTGGCTCAAGAAATCCTTCTTTCTTTCCTTAAAAGTATCTGGAGTTCTTGTAAAGAACCACACACTGTTTTAGGTGTCAATGTTAAGTGGAGAATAAAAGAAGACAGAACAAAATCCCTGATATCAAAGGGCTTACATTCCATTGAGAGAGAAGAATAAAGAAGGAGAAAATAATAATACATTTTCAGGTATTGCTAAGTGTTAGGAAAATGTGGCAGGCTAGCAGGACAAAAATAACCACTAAGGGGGCAGAATACAAGCTATCTAGTGTGTAACAAGGAGGCTGTGTCACAGGAGGAGATATTGAACTGTACTATCCTCAACCCTCGTATCCTATGCAGACTTCGTCCTAGCAGCTGGGAGAAAGGGTATTAAATACTTCCAGTACCATGAACCTGAAGACACCAGCAATTTTCTTGCTCTTTGGGATGGAAAGCAGAGATTTCTCATGGGCCTGGTGGGGTTATACACCCAGTCCTGACCTGTGGCCAGTGTGCCGGGCTCCACTAACTGCCAAGTCTCAGCCATATGCCTCCTGCAGGGAAATGGTCCAGACAACATGCGTTACAGCTCTTTCCATGTGGAGTGAGGGAGGATTCCAAAAGGAAGGAGGGATCCTATTATTAGAAGAAACTGGGCAAGGCAGAGAAGTTAATACACCAAGAGAGAATCTGGCAATCTGCAGGGGAAATAAAATCAAGAAATGGAAAAAAAATATCAGGATATACAGTCAGGTGTTAGCAACAAAAGCAGATGCTTATTGAGGGAGATCCATTTAGAATGAGATGGATGGGGCTGGGTCACAGTCCACAATGACCAGACTGAGAATCAAGGAAGCAGTTAGTGGTGGGCAAAATATGACAGAGAGTAGAGAGCTCTCCACTTACTCTCTGCCCCACTCTCCCACACAGACCCTCCCCACGAGGCCATACTATAATATGAAAGAGAAACTTTGTGCATCAGCGTTCTGCCTCCTACACAAAGAACAGTATCAAGCATGCAGCGGGTGCTCAATAAATACTTGTTGAATCATAAATAAATGAGAAGATGTGGTTTTATAAATTTTGTTAAAACAACGTGTAAGAGCGCAAAGGTCCTGTGGTCATCTCGTAAGATTTGTAGATTAAGGAAGTTTTCTTTTCTCTGCTTGCTGTGTCTACTTAAACCTCAGAAAGAATTTCTGTTCCTAACCTAAATGGACTCTTCATCCTTTCTCACCTTCATGGTCAAGAAGAGTCCGTGACTCTTCCTTTGGGCATAACAAGCTGTGGGCAAGAGTTTGCAAATTGATAGGAATTCGACTAGTTTACCAATTCCTAGTCTCAACGGAGACTGAATCACAACAAGAAATAAAACCTCAAGATGAGGCTAATGTATGTATAAGAATATGCCTTTGGACACTTCTTTTCAACCTATAAATGGCAAAAACTTCAGTTGTTGTATGTGAATTTTTGAATAATTGCTTTGGACAGTGTTTGGAGCGATTTGCCAAGTAAATGGTTCTGATTCCTTACGCATTTGCTGCATAGCCCAAGACGCAATGTATTATAGCTTTCTTAGGAAAATGAACATAGATTCACTACAATTAATGCCACTGGCAATGATTACAGCTAACTCCGTGAAAGCCATTACTGGTAACTTTACAGGTAATGATTCAATTAATTTGATCTATTATGTATAATGGTTTTACCTTACACATCCAGAATAGAAAACGATCTTTTGACTTAAAATACGGCTCCATTATTCATGAAACATAGTACTGGAAAGGGGCGATCAATACACTTAATTGATTTGACAACCTTGTTTTGAGTAGAAGTGCCGAATGTTCTTTGACGGGAGGATATGAGAATGAGGTGATTACTTCCAGGATACATTCAGCCTCGAGTTTTCTGATGCTTGTTCCTGCTTTCGTCATCGTAACAGATTCCAGGTCATTCATTTCGGATAAAAGTTGCCATGCAGGAATGGTGACATCTAAGCAGACTTTCTTTGTCGGGTTTTGCTTGCCTTGGAACCAGGCTCTCCTCGGCATTTCTCGCCTCATCTCCCGCCCTCGCTTTATTGAGGTGCAACGTCCCAGGTGTTTAAGGGGAGAAGAAGACATGATGGGGTTTGGGTTAGCTTCTGACGATGGCTGCAAGTTTTAATACCTGGACAGGGAGAGAGCCGGCAGGCCTGTGACACGGCAGCGGGCCTCCTGGGTGGGCGCGCAGGGCATGCACGCACAGTGCGACACGGAGTCCTGACTCCTGGGGGGTGTGCGTGTGTGTGTGTGTGTGTGCGTGTGGAGCTCTGGCTGCCTCTTCCTACAGGCGTCACCTCTCACTTCTTTATTCTACGTCTCCCTGAGAGCAAGGGTGACGTTCCTCTGACGCGGCATCTTCCACTCCGGCCCGGCATGCAATGGGCACACCATGGGCATTCTTAGACTGAATGAACGGAAGTGGAAACCACCCAGGAGGGGACAATGAAGGCATGTTGGAGGACCCGGACTTGAATCCGATGCAGAGCGCACCCACAACTCTTCCTCTTTCCTACCTGCTTCTCTCTCCCACCTTCTGCAGCGGGATCTTCATCCCCTCCAGCCTACCAGCTACAGGACCTCCCCACTCACCTTCAGCAGATGACCTAAGGCCTGGCTTAGGAAAACCCAAGAGGCCGTCAGTTGCAATCACTTTATCTTCTTCTTCTTTTTTTTTCCACTTTATCTTCTTGCCTCTAAATTTACCTGCAACTGACACTTCACTTTTATTCTCTTTATAAATATGCTTATTCCCGTGAAACCCCGGTCGCCCAACAGCTGCGTCTTCAGCGTCCTGGCTCTGAACATCGGCTGCCCCCTCTCTCCTGAGCTCCTCGCCTCCCCTCTCCACTGGCTTCTTGTCATCAGCTTTTCAATGTGAGGATGTCTCTCCTACCTTAAAACAAACATTTCCCTGGAAACTCTTCTTCCAATTAAAAGCCACCTTCGCTTTCCCCTTCATCAAAGGCTGTCTAGGGCCACCATTTTCTGTTTTCGTTACCCTGGGCCTCTCCACCCACCATAGGCAGGCTTCTGCGCCCACCACTAAACCCAAACTTTCTGTTGCTATGGTCAATGGAGGACGTGTGGTCCTGATTACTCTTGACTTCTTAGGGGTGCTGTGCACAGCCCCTTCCTCCAGGCTCCAAGAAGCTGCCCTCTCCCCTTTCTCTTTAGGCTCGTTTCACTGTCCATCCCTTAAACTCAAGCTTGCATTTCTATTGCAAGTGAAACTTGTATGGGGTCTAGAAATCTCTGCCTTTGAAACAGCTCCCAGGAGATTCTTTTATACTTTTATACTTTCAGAGGCTCTGTTGTAAGTACTTATATTCCTCAGAGACCTGTTCCATGTCTTCAATACACAGTTTATAGCAGAAGTTGGTAAACTGCAGCCAAAGGACCGACTCAGGCCCACCACTCATTTTTGTAAATAAAGTTTTATTGGAACACAGCCACACCCACTGTTTGGCATATGGCCTATGGCTGCTTTTGAGCGGCTGCAGCAGAGCTGGAGAGCTGCAACGGAGACCCTATGGTGCACAAAACTTAAAATATTTACTCTCCGGCCTTTTATAGAAAAAGCATGCTAACCCCCAGTTTATGCCAGTCTCCCCAGCTGCCCTCTCAACATTAACAGCCTTTTCATGTGACCTGGTCGGCTACATTTCAGACTCATAAAGCCAACTACGTATTAGGAAGCTGCACGTGAATATGCCACAGACCCTTGAAGCCCAACTGCATTTCCCATCTTCTTCCTGATTTGCTCCTCCCTCCAGGACGCTATAGCTCAGGAACAAGCGCCACCATCCACCCTATCACCCAACGCGTGAGCACCATTTCTCCCCGTCCTTCACCTCTGTAAGCGTCAACCCTGTGCTCACTCAGCTCCACCATCCCAGGTCCCCAGCTTTTCGCGCAAGCTCATCGCTGAGGTTCGCGCACATGAAGGACTCTGGCTGATGTGCCCAGGCTTTGCACTAAACTAGGGATTTCCCTGTGGTCCACAGTCTGGGTGGGGGCAGTTCAGCCCTGAGCTCTGCGTCTGCCCGAGGATGACTGAACCCGGCTTCCTGGGCCACCTGGCCTCACTGCCCTGCAGCCCCCAGGCAGCGGGTGGCCCAGTCTGTGGCCCCTCGCTTCCCATGGGGTGTGCGGGGGGGGGTGGTTTACACCTGGAGAAGCACCCAGAAGCACTAGCCTCCCCTTTGGGCCTCCTTTATATTCCTCCTTTTACTCTGAGCTGTGAGTATTTTTAACCCTGTACGTACGGCAGCTCTTCTGACACAGAGGCCATTCTATCAATTGTCAGTACCAGCCCTGTAGGATGATTCTCCATGGGTGTTTCTAGACTCAGGCTCTGATGGACCAAATAAAAATGTTTTGTTTTGTAAAAAAAAAAAAGGGTCTTTTGGGGAGAATACTGGGGGGACACACGGCAAAGCCACAGTGTCGTAGCCCATTCAGAATAATCACACTTGACACAGGTCTCATTACCCACATCTGTAGGACAGCAGTCAACACCAATGGCGAACCAAGAAGAGTAAAGGGCAGCGGGATCCAGGGCTTGAACCCAGTTTCCTGTAAGGAAAGGATGGTCCTGCCTGGGGAAGTGGGCAGGAAGCAAATCAGAGGAAACAACCATCCTGAGAAGTCAGGGCTTGAAAAGTGTTGAAAGGAAAGTGCATTTCTAACCGTCGACAGGGGGAAAGAACACACAGGACTGAGATGGTTTAAATGCACAGAGATACACATCACGTATTCAGGTGCAATAAAGTGGGTGCCAGAATTGATCACCTTTCATCTGAAGAATTCAGGAGTCATAGTTCCCCAAAGCTGGGTATTTTTATCATTGCACCCCTGTTGGGTATGCAATTCTGTTACTGAATCAGAAGTCACGTTATCTACGGAAATATAATAGTCTCTGCTTAAAATTTCTTCACGTGGGAAAAAAGGCCTATTGCACTTTTTAAGCTGCATAATGTAAATACTATCATTTTTGGTCCCATAAAATCCCCCCCTTTTTTTTTTTTTTTGCGGTACGCGGGCCTCCCACTGCTGTGGCCTCTCCCGTTGCGGAGCACAGGCTCCGGACGCTCAGGCCCAGCGGCCATGGCTCACGGACCCAGCTGCGCCGCGACACGTGGAATCTTCCCGGACCGGGGCACGAACCTGTGTACCCTGCATTGGCAGGCGGACTCGCAACCACTGCGCCACCAGGGAAGCCCATAAAATCCCCTTTTACTGCCTCTCAAGATTGGGAAATTGTTGAGAGGCAGAATATTCTTACTTTCGGCCACTTATCCAATCTTACTTCAGCTGGAAATTACAGCTTGTCTTCTGAAATAGCCATTTGCAGAACTGGAGACTCAGTATTCAATATTACTGAGCTTAAATGGTGAAATAGTGGGTTTAAACACGTCTAAACATAGATAAGTTTCCTATAAGTGTGGTAACCATTTATATGAGATCTTCTACTTAAGGAGGTGATATCTGACTCACTCATATTACTAATCTGCTCTGTGTAAGAAAACGTATGCGGGCAATTTGGGGTTATAAAAGTGCTTTCCTCTTTCTAGCGCACAGTCATGTAGCTAGGTACGAGGAAATTTACAAGCCGCGTTTCCCTATGGGTCAATTCCTGCCCTTATGGAACAGGCGTTGTATCTTCCATTTTCTGAGGTTCTTACGGAGTCATAGCATGGCCTTTAAATTCATTATGCCTCCCCATGCAGGGCCATCTGCAGCGCCAATACTGAAGGACAAACGAGACAGCTCATTCAAGGAGCGGTATTATCTACAAAATGGAAATAATGGTACTCTTTCCAAACTAACGGCAGAGAGTATTAGATTTTAGAACAGTATGACACACCACTGACCCCAAGAGGAGCTACATTTTTAGGCCAATTCTTTCCTGAAAAGGTAATAAAGGAGTGTTCAATTGTCTGGAAATACGGTCCCCTCTTGCCGAAAACATTATTATTTTCTTGCTACTCCACGAAGTGAATGTTAGGAAGTAACCTGCTCAGGGGCTTTGCTGCCAGACACTTCCACTGTAAACAGGAGGCAGACCTGTCAATGGCACCCCAGAAACACCAGAGGTAAGGTAACCTGAATTCTGCTCTTTTGTGTCATTGGCACGCATTCCCTCAGTATACAGAAAACTCTACAGAGACATACACGCAAGGTGTGTTCAGCGGCGTGCTTCAGAAAGGCTCAGCAGTGCTCTTTACCGTAGGACTGAAAGCCTCTCTCCAGCATCTCCTTGCACTCACGCTGGCCCTGTCTCTGTTCTGCAGGGGCCTTCAGTCTGCCTTGGGGGGTCTAAGAAGACTTCCATTCACGCAGGACACAGTATGGTTTGTCACAGGCAGAATGATGGCCTCCAAAGAATTCCACGTCCTTCTAATCCTGGGAACCTAGGAATACGTTACGTTGCGTGGCAAAAGGGATCTTACAGATGCGTAAAGGACACTGACGGGGGAGGGCACCCTGGGTCGTCCAGGTGGGCTCAAACGAATCACAGGAGCCCTTCAAGGCAGAGCACCTCTCCCCGCTGAGCTCAGAGAGCTGCAGCAGCAGAACTAAGTCAGAGAGATGAGGCATGAAAAGGACACAACCTGCCATTACGCGCCTGGGAGATGGAAGGGACCGTGAGGCAGGGAAAGAGAGGGGCCTCTAGGAGCTGGGAACCTGACAGCCAACAGGGAATGGGGACCTCGGACCTCAGCATGGAACTCAGTTCTGCCAACAGCTTGAAAGCGGACAGCCCCCAGACCCTTCAGTTAAGAGCTCGGTCCTGCCACTAACACAACATTGTTAAGTCAACTATACTCCAATAAAAATTAAAAAAAAAGAAGAGTTCAGCCCAGCCATGACTTTGATTTTAGTGAGCCCATGTCAAACTTCTCACCTACAGGACTGTGAGACTATAAATGTGTGTGGTCTACTAAGCTTGTGATAAATGTTTATGGCAGCAGTAGGCCACAAATGCCGAACTCTCAACAGTGCTTACAAATTCCTTGTACTCCTTTAATTCTAAGACACCATCAGTTGTATATCATAGCAAAAGTCTAATACTGAAGATTTTCAGACAGAAGAAACCTGCTACGTTAAACTGAAGGTAAGATGTGTCTTGGTTTCTGAAACAAAAAATGTAGATGGGGAAAGAAGATAAAATATTTCCTTATCTTTGAGCTGAAGAAATACAGTATTTAGTTGTTGGTGTTATTTAGGAAGTATCCAACTTTAAAGAAGAACTTCAGGGACTTCCCTGGCAGTCCAGAGGCTGACTCCGCGCTTCCGCTGCAGGGGGCGCGGGTTCCATCCCTGGTCGGGGAACTAAGATCCTGCATGCCGCATGGCGCAGCCGTAAAAAAAAGAGAAAAGAAAAGAAAAAAAAACGAAAGAAAAACATCGGCTCTCCTGTTTCCCTTGAGGCATGTTTCAACCTGCATTCACATGCGGGTCCCCAGAAATGTCTCCCCTTTGAAATGCAGATGTAATCAAGACGGCGATGAACACTGGTCTCCTACCCTCTGTGTGCATGGTTGTTAAACGTTCAGGGCCCAGTTCGGTTTATGACTGCTCAGCTCACTCCACAGTAATTTCCTTACACACAGAAATAACGTGTGTGGCCTAAAACAGAGGTAACACATTCTAAAAAAACTTCAATTCTATTGAAAGTAATGACCTTTTTGGGATAAGAAGTAGTTCTCAAAATTAAAGTGTATAATTATCTGAGACTGGCACAAGAGCTTTTTTTGTTTTGGGTATAAATGCACTGGTTATGGTTCTGGCGTAAAATGAAGTATATAATTTATCTACTCATTGTGGCAAGAGTTGCCAGGAACCACTTCTTCCCCAAAGCCAGATCTTCTTCAACTGGAGTTTGAAAGATCGATTGTTACTATAAGCTGGTAAAGTTTTATTTTAGTTTGATTTTCTAAGAAATATAGAAACTTGGCTGAATTCTATACCCTCCACCGACATATGCCAAACATATACTAGGTCAAAATAAGCATAGGGTAAACAATTATTGCAACTTCTGAAGCCAGGAAACTCTTCTGAAGATAAACAATTGCATTTTCTGAGACGATTAAGCAATACTGGTTGAGTTATTAAATTTCATCCTCCAAAGTCACATCTGATGACACAAAATCCATAAAGATTTCTGAGCTGGCCATTGCATGGATTCTGGCTTACAAGGTGTGTGCGTGCGTGTGTGTGTAATTGTTTAGTGCGTGTGCTTTACAGGAACCTGCATAAGTTGCATGGCGGAAAATGTGAGGAAAATGAAGGAAGGGCTTTACCTTCTATTGCAAGCAAAGCTTGAAGTGAGTCAGGTTTTAGATTATGCAATATGGTTTCAAGAACACATTCTAAAGGGCTCCTGGGAATAATGGGAGTTCAGATGGTGCTTCCATATATGCTTTTTTCCCCCCATAAATAAGAAAAACAAGGAGGAATAGCCTTTTTTGTCGGTTTCAGAAAGCAGCCCAATTTGAAGTCACCTCATTTATATTAAATAACCGAATGTGGGTCATTTAACAGAGTGTGGAGCAGTATAAATGACAGAGTTCTGGAAAATGTTTGCCCTCACCAATAATAGGTCTGGTCGTAGAGAATGGACTTGAGGACACAGGGAGGGGAAAGGGTAAGCCAGGACGAAGTGAGAGAGTGGCATGGACATATATACACTACCAAATGTGAAACAGATAGCTAGTGGGAAGCAGCAGCATAGCATAGCACAGGGAGATCAGCTTGGTGCTTTGTGACCACCTAGAGGGCTGGGATAGGGAGGGTGGGAGGGAGACTCAAGAGGGAGGAGATATATGTATGTGTATAGCTGATTCACTTTGTTATACGGCAGAAACTAATACACCATTGTAAAGCAAGTATACTCCAATAAAGATGTTAAAAAAAAACATATTTGATGACTGGAACAAAAATTGTAGCACCTTCTGATTCCCAAGACAATAATATTTTTAAATAGGGAAGACAAAGAGACTTAAATAAGAGTGAGGTTTCCACATTCACTCAAAGTGGTAAAACGCTATTATATTAGACTGTATAATTCGTAGATTGATAGATATATAGATAAGTAGATATAGCAGTACTCAGAACAAGCACTACCAAAAACATACAAAGAGATGCACTTAAAAGCACTAAATCCAGATGGAATCCTAAAATATGTTCAGAATCATGCAGGAAGGTAAGAAAAGAGAACGAGAGAAATGAGACTGGAGGAAACAAATAGAAAACAAATAATAAATGGCAACCTTAAATGTTAACATATCAATAATTATCGTAAATGTAATTGATCTAAATATATCAGTAAAAAGTGGATTAAAAAATGTGACCCAGCCATACGGTGCTTAACCCACTTCCAATTCAATGACATATGTCTATTGAAAGTAAAAGAATGAAAACAAGGAAGATTTCCCTCACCAATGGGCAGGCAGCACCCAGTTCACTGAATGTCCAAATGGAACAAAAAGGTGGAGGAAAGATGAATTCTCTCTCTGCGTTCTCGAGCTGGGACATCTATATTCTCCTGCTCCTGGACATTGGAGCTCCTGCCTCCAGGGCCTTTAGATTCAGATTTGGGGACTTACACCAGTGTCCCTCCCCAGTTCTTAGGCCTTTGGCCTTGGACTGGGAGCTACACCATGGCTTCCCCGGTTCTTAGGCCTTTGGATGTGGACAGAACTGTACTGCCAGCTTTCCTGGTTCTCAAGCTTGCATGTGGCATATCTCCGATTCTATAATTGTGTGAGCCAATTCCCATAATAATAAACCTCCTCTTATATATCTCTATGTATCCTATTAGTTCTGTTTCTCTGGAGAACCTTGACTAATACCTTTTTAAGGATAAAGACAACTTTATCTCTAAATTACTTGCCTAATACCTGGGAGATGCTCAACAGTATTTTACGGAAGACAGCAAGAAGAAGAGAAGGGAAGAATGGTGACCGAATTTTGTATGAATGGGGACCCTGAACTTACGGGTCATTTGACGATGTTACCTTCCTGTGGTCTAGGCTAGAATCCAGGAGTAGGGGTGTTGTGCCAGCTGGTTAATAGAGTAGATAGCTGGAGCTGAGAGGAAATCCTGTGAGCTAATTTGCAATTCTGAAGTCCATGATGATCGGAGGTTCACTTGCAGATGAGAAGAGTACGTGTCTGACCCTGACAGTTCACCTAACATAACGATGAAAATCCCCACCAGGAGAGTGAAGCCTCGGTCATTCACTGGGGCACGTGAGTGCGTGTTAGAGTTGAGAATGTGGACCTGGAATTTACTGAAAGGAACAGTTAAAGGAGGAGAGGGTTCAGGAGCCAAAGGGCAAAATAAAGCATATCTGGGAAGGGATTCAGAGTGCCCAGAGGAAGGCTGCTCTAGTTTCTGTTCAATCTCTGCTGTGAAAATTTTATCCTCTTTTTGATTCCTCTCTCTCTTTATTGTCTAGCTTGAAGAACTAGTCGCTGGAAGCTTAGGTCTCATCTCCATGACGAACTCCTCTCCTTAAAAGTGCTTCTGTGTTGAATGCAGTTACCTTTTTCTCTAATGGATAAAATCTTTCTTTTTCTTCAGGGGCTCATTTTATTAACGTCACCTGCAATTTCTAATGTAGAATCCATCATTCTTTCCTGTATATATATATATTACAGGTTATATGAAATAGCATCAGAATTACCATATATTATATATCCAGCTGAATACTTATGTTTCCCCTGGTAGTCAATAAATTCTTTAGTCTCATAAAAAAAAATAATAACAATAGGTCTGGTTACTCAGGCATTCCCCAAAGAGTACCCGGTGGTTTATTTTCCACATGCTCCAAGCTGTCTTTTTAGAGTCCCTTTTTCTGACTCTCCATTGTCCTTGCTCTGAAGGACCAGCATCTTTACAATATGTGCTCTTACCCCTCCCCTGTACCTTTAAGATGAAGACACCTGAACACCGCTGGGTGGGAAGGAGGAGAATTCCTAGGCCTTTCAGGGCCTCTAAGGAAGAGCCACAGGTACTGGGTGCTGGCGGCAAAACTGGAAATAGGACGATGAAGGGGACCCATCCAGTACCAATGCCAGTGCTTATACCTCTTCTGGACATGCTCTCCGCCCACTTCAGGACACGACCCCGGGGACTGGATAGATACCCACGGCCACAGCTGGAGCTCCAACTCTAGACTCATGCCAACTGGCCCCAAAACCCTTCCTCTGGAGTTCCACTGCCTGCATCTTCACTGGGTTCAAACCCTGGCTCCGTCCATTGTTAAATGGGTGAATTCACCTCTTTTGAGCGCAAATTATTTTTCTTGTGTAAAATGTAAATAAGGAGAGTTGCCTTACAGGATTAGAAGGATTAAATTTGATGCTTAGGGGCTTCCCTGGTGGCACAGTGGTTGAGAGTCCGCCTGCCGATGCAGGGCACGCGGGTTCGTGCCCTGGTCCGGGAGGATCCCACATGCCGCGGAGTGGCTGGGCCCACGAGCCATGGCCGCTGAGCCTGCGCGTCCAGAGCCTGTGCTCCGGAACGGGAGAGGCCCCAACAGTGAGAGGCCCGCGTACCGCAAAAAAAGAAAACAAAAATTGACACTTAAGTAAAGTCTTTGGCATACAGGAAATCCTCAATGAGAATTAAAGTCCTTAGGTCTTATTAAAGATCTTAAAGGTATGTAAGATTGCACACCTTCCTCCATGAGTTTCTTTTAGGCCCTTTATCTTCACCAAAAGTAAGATATTGATTCTAAGTTGTAGTCGGGTCTCTCTTGCCATGAGTTAATGCCCACCCCCCCTTCTTCTACTACTAATTCTAATTCTGATTCTGCTTCTCAAACTCTCCTTCTTCAACCTTCTTCAATTCTCCCTTCTCCTTCCCCTGCTTTTCCTCTTCCTTATTCCTTACAGATATATACAGATTCTTCATCGACGATAGGAGAAAGTAAGCTACCTCCCAGCCTTTCTGTGCTAAAAGCTCCCCTGAATGTAGGAAGATGCACCTTGTTCATTATGGGTGCTTGTGCATCCGTCATGCACAGCCGACAGCTGGGAGGTATCAAGTCTGGAGCTGAAGAAAGGCGGACGGACTCGAATCCTTGCTTTGCCAAAGTACCAGCTTCTCTGACCCTCATGAACATTTCTGAATGTCAGCCACCCCGTCTGTAACACTTTAACGGCAATGCCAATTTCACAGAGCTGTTGCAAAGTAAGAAGGGTATCATGTGAAAACTTGGCTGGCCTACCATATGACATTGATAGATAATGAATCATGGAAGAGATTACAATTATGTCACTGATATATGTCAAACACCTATCACATGCCAGGCAACTGGGGAAGTACTGGCCATATCAAGAAGGCCATCTTCCCTGGATGAGCCTCTGTGATTCTTATTAAGGAAATGTTTTTAGCGTAGTCGCAAAATTCTCTGGAAAATTCCTTTTCTACCAGACAGTAGATGAGACAATAGTCTTTGAATCTTAACCTGGAGACACCAAAGAATATCATTCTTTTCTCTTTTCTTCTGGGGACCCTGAAATAGATTTGTGCCATTAGGTCATTCTCATTATTGTCATCAGCCTATGGGGGCTTCCCTGGTGGCGCAGTGGTTGAGAGTCTGCCTGCCGATGCAGGGGACACGGGTTCGAGCCCTGGTCTTGGAGGGTCCCACATGCCGCGGAGCAACTGGGCCTGTGGGCCACAACTACTGAGCCTGCGTGTCTGGAGGTTGTGCTCCGAAACAAGAGAGGCTGCGACAGTGAGAGGCCCACGCACCGAGATGAAAAGTGGACCCCGCTCGCCGCAGCTGGAGAAAGCCCTCGCACAGAAACGAAGACCCCAGACAGCAAAATAAATAAATTAATTAATTAATTACAAAAAAAATCAGCCTATGTACACACTCACTTTTTTCCTAACACTTTTAGAACACACGAAGACTTTCTTACACTTTTAGAACACACAGATACCACCTGTGTCACTTTCTTCTTGCTTATGTTTTCTGAACAACTATTCTGGACAGCTTATTTTCTCCTGCCCCATTTCTGAATATTCACAACTGATGTCCTCACATTCCTCCTATTGCTCCTGGTGATCCGGATCTTGCCCTCAAGTGGAAAGTTCTCATGAGATGCCCTGCACTTCTCTTTAAAAATATATATCTATTTGCTGAATTATATTTATTAGAGAAAGCCCATCAGCACAAACATTTCAAAATCTGTGCTCACTCTATAGAATTAAGATAATTTCTTTTTTGCTTCATTCATCTGCTGATAACTCAAGCTCATCTGTTGAAAAATATCGTTTTAATGAGTTCCCTATTAGCCTCATTTAAAGTATATTAACAATAATGATATGCAAAAGTCAATAGTCTTGGGCTTCCCTGGTGGCGCAGTGGTCGAGAGTCCGCCTGCTGATGCAGGGGACACGGGTTCGTGCCCCGGTCCGGGAAGATCTCACGTGCCGCAGAGCGGCTGGGCCCGTGAGCCCATGATGGCCGCTGCGCCTGCGCGTCTGGAGCCTGTGCTCTGCAACGGGAGAGGCCACAGCAGTGAGAGGCCCGCGTACCGCAAAAAAAACAAGTCAATAGTCTTTATTACTCTAGCAAACCGAATTTCTCAAGCCATCTGACAGTTTAAAATGGCCACTGGGAAGAATCTGACTTTCCAGGAGAATTCATTCGAGCTTACTGTGGTGACTGATTATCAACATAAGAGCCGTGCATCTGTCTACTACAGTAGGGGAGATAATTTAATTAGTCTGTTTTTGTAAATGTTCTGATTTTAATACATTAACGTGTGGCCCACAGCTGATAGAAAAGAAATTAACACTGACTCTTTTTGACTGTGGAATGAATTGGACTTTCCAGGCCAAGAAAATTAATTATAAATGCTCTCTATTTAAGATTGCAAGATTTTTTTAATGATAAATGATGTAACTGTTAGATGTCGAGTACACAAATAGTCAGGCATTGACATTTCAGCTTATTAATTCCAACGTTCACCGCTGTGTATAACATTCATCACATTTAATTGCTTGATGAAGGGGAGAAAAAAATCAAATCATTGTTCTCACGGTTCTCCCTGTGATTTTTAGGCAGTAAATTTCTGAAGACACTGAATGCTAATGCACTAAATTTCTGATGACAGCCTCGCGTTTCATTCTGGGCCAAGACCAAAGCAAACAAAAAGAATCTGTGCAAAGTAGGTTAGGGCTACAGAAGCAGAGACTAACTTCTAGGGAATTATGAGTTCGGTGAAATTTGTCCAAGCATCCTGTCATCTGTGTTTTTCCTTCTCTCTTCGACCTGTTTTTTGGTGTGGGTGGCTGAGTACCCAGTGCCTGGAGGCTCCCTTGCAGGATCCCAGGAGGTTCTGCTTCTTAAGAGATGGCCTCCCTCACCAACCACTGCTCCTGTTCTTTGCAGCCGAAGACAACTGTATAGCTTCAAAAGACCCTCTTCCCTGCGACAATACATGCTAGTCATGACTGACGGAGTACACTTTTTTTTTAATAAGTCAGTAATGCTTTCAAATTCATTTGTATTTTATTCACCCCAATCCGTGATGGTCAGTTTTATGTGTCAATGGAGTAGGCTACAATTCCCAGTTATCCAGTCAAACACTAATCCACATGTTGCAATGACAGTATTTTGTAGATGTAATTAAAGTCCATAATCAGTTGACGTTAAGTGAGGGAGATTTTCCTGGGTTATCTGAGTTGACCCAATAATGGAGGCAAGAGAACCAAAATCAGAAAGAGAAAGTGGGACTTCCCTGGTGGTCTAGTGGCTAAGACTCCACGTTCCCAATGCAGGGGGCCCAGGTTTGATCCCTGGTCAAGGAACTAGATCCCACATGCCACAACTAAGAGTTCACATGCTGCAACTTAAGATCCCACATGCCGCAACTAAGAGTTCACATGCCGCAACTTAAGATCCCACATGCTGCAACTAAGACCTGGGGCAGCAAAAATAAATAAACAAACAAATAAATAAACAGAGAAAGTGACGGCAGAAACAGAGTTTGAAGTGATGCACTTTGATGACAGAGGAAGATGCCAGGAGGCAGGGAAGGCAGCTAGCCTCTAGAAGCTAGAAAAGGCTCTGCCCTAGAACCAAGGAACTAGCCCTGCTCACACGGTGGTTTTAGCCCAGTAAGGACCGTTTTGGACTTCTGATCCCCAGCACTGGAAGGTGATACATTTATGTTGTTTTAAGCCACCACGTTGGTGGTAATTTGTTTAGCAGCCATAGGAGACTGATACACTACCTAATACATTTGCAAAGTTAGTGTGCAAACTTAGTGTGAAAACGATTATTTATTCAATCTACACACTTTTAATGCATATATAGCTTCATGTGCTTCCTGCAATAAACCCTGTGGTACCTCTAGAGCCACAGTCCATGGATTGATACGAGCTGTGATCAACCACAAAAGGCAAGGGTGGACCTGAAAACAATTCCCTTCAGTCCTGGCTACACTGTGTCCTATGAAGCCTTGGTACAGTCTCATAACCTTTCTCCAGGCAGCCACTTCTAAGTGAGCAAGGTGAAAGCTCTGGCCTACCCCATCAGAGACCTGTATCCTTTTGTCCTCTTATTTTCCATCTGTGATGGGCAGAAGTATAATATGGACGCCAAGATTCCCACCCGCTGGTGCATGCATCCTCCATGACTATGGGCAGAACCAGTGAATATGAAGGACATCCCTCCAATGAGCAGGTCCCTAATCAATGAACTTTGAGTTAATCTAAAGGGAGATCATCTGTGCTGGCCTGAGAAAAGTGACAAGCAGCAGCAGCAGCAGATACGGTCCTAATCAAAGCAGAAAGCAAAACCCATGCTGTGGAGTGCTCACAGGGACCACGTGGCAAGGAACTGCAGGCAGCTTCTTAAATCCGAAAGTGGCCCTGGCAGATGGCCAGCAAGCAGAGACCTCAAGCAACAGCCGCAAGGAAACCAATTCTGTCAACAGCCCTCCGAACTTAGAAGAGGCCCCTGCGCGAGGATGGAATGTAGCCCAGCCCACACTTTGATTGCTACCTGGTAAGACCAAAGCAGAGGACACACCTCAACTCTGCCTGGATTCATGACTCATGGACACTGGGAAATAGTCATTTGTGTTGCTGTAAGCCACTGAGTTGGTGGTCATTGGTTATGCAGCAAGAGAATATAGATCCACCACCTTGCAAAAAGCATTCCTCAGTTAGCTATCACTAAACAGGTAAAATTAAACCATGTTATTTATAGTTTATAACCTTGAGTATGTCTAGAGCAGGAGAAATGCTTTCTGAATGAAAAGAAGGTGTGGTCTGAGCAGAACAAGAGGTTGGAAGAGTTACTTTTCTGCAGAATAAATGTCACTTCCACTCTCCCCACGTAAGCGGACACCTACGTGTTCACTTGGATGCTAGACCAGCCCAGGTAGCGAGGAGATACACTAAAGATGTTCCGGACCACTGCTGTCCACTCTGGCTTCCACATCCTGTCATTTCCCATGGCCCTGTGGTCTCTGTCCCTCACTGGACCTTGTGCACGATGACAGACTCACGGAATCACCTGTCCTTTGGGAAAGGTAGGTTCCATCGCCCCGAACAGATTTGAAAATCTCTAGAGGCCTGGTCAAAAAGGCAGGACGTGGAATCATAAGAGCTGGTTTACATCCCGATATACCATTTAATGTCTTCACCTTGCACGGAAAGTAGTTTACTCCCTCTGCACCAGATATAAGGGTAGTCATACAACATGAGGAGGTTTGTGAAGATCAAGATTCAGTTTATCTAAAAGTACGTTGCACGTGGCCTTTCAACCACCAAGTGTTCAATAAAAGTTTATTCCCTTGCTCTGGAAACATGGACCAAATATGATAATTTGTGACATGATGCAATTCATCTCTACCCTGAAAATGCCATTTTTCCACCATTCAGGTTTTCTGTCAGCCAAGAAGAGCGAGTCGTGCCTCTGTGAGCTGCCTGGGGTTTAACAGATTAGACATCCCACACCCCACGTGGGGTATGAGATCCCAGCAAAGAATGGCCTCTACAATTTCCCTCTAGAGAAAAGCACAGATTTCCTCGTAGCAGAGGCACTTTTTTTCACCTCATTAGCAAACCCCACAGACTATGACTTTTTGAGAGTGAGTGCCAAAGAATGAGAGGAATTTGGAGGCAGTAAAGGAGATTGCTCATTCAAACTGCAAACACAGAGAGTGGAATTTCCACTTCAGCTGGAAAATTCTCTCACGCCACACGCCTGAGAAGAGGCAAGCCTATGAAATGCTAATGAAGTGAAGGCCATTCACATGCAAATTTCTAGATATCTCTCCCCCAAATTAAGTTCTTACAAGTGATTTAAAGACCAACTGCCTTCTGGAGAAACCTGCCTTAATATACATTTTCCAGGAAATAACACCAGTCAGAAGCTTGTTGTAAGCGTAATGCCGCCTATTCAAGTTGCCTCTGGGAGAACTTTGAGAGCGGGAGTTCTTTCCCTTGACTGTTCCCATAACTAATGCAGTGCTTCTCTCCAGCAGACAAAACTGTAGTGGGGCCTCTACGTCACTAGGAATGGCAAAGACACAAAGGGTAGTTCTGCCTCATACCCCGAATCATAACCATATCACACATTGTCACAATGTTCGTTTCTTTGCCTCTCACTCCAGATAATACACCAGGTGGTAAATCCTAGGAATCATTTAACAGGTTTGGCAAAAATCCTCAAACCAAAATTGTTCTGAAAGCTAGATTTGAAGGAAAACGTGGAGCCAAGGAAGTACAGACCCAGTGCTTGGGGTAGAAGAAAGAGCGGTGAACGAAGCAGAGAGCGAGCTTTAGAGTTCTGTATTACTATGTCTTGAGTGTGTAGCTGAAAAGCCTTCAGAGTGGATACGCAGGAAAACATGATTCACAGGAAACCAAAGTCTACTATGAGTGGGAGTTAAGAGAATGCCCAATTGCTTAAAATCAATTATGTCCACGCCTGGACAAACGATATCGCGGCTACTGGGAAGACATGAAGACAACAGCACAGAGGTACCATCAAGTAGTTTGAGGATGAGAGAGAATGGGTGAAATTCCAGACTTCAGGCAGACACCCCAGGTTTCATAAAGGGAATGATGGGTATATTCAACTACCTGTTTTTTAGCATCACACTAAGTCACAGTAATTCCTGATTAGATTTTAAATGAATAATGCAAATGTCCTTGATTACTACGCTACTAGAGAGGAAGATCCTTGTACAACTATCCGTCTATCCAACCATCCATCCATTCATTCAGCAACTACTTATACGGCTACCACCCAAGCCACTTACTATGATAGATACATGGTACGTAAGAGGACTCCAATGCGATCTCTTGCTCTAAAGCAGCATTCTGGTTAGAATGTGCTACACCGACTGTGATAAGTATGGGCTGTTACAGAAAAGCACACAGGTATTTATAAGATTCCAGGTGAGAACATAGTAGAGGGCTTCCATGAATATTGGAAGATCTTCTTTCCCTTTAGGATTCTCTAAAGGAACTGATTTCCAAACAGCAGTCAAAAACACACTGTCTTTAGTGGCCAAGCCAGTGTTCAATATTCCCTAGAGTTCATGCTTCTGTGGCCAAAGTTGGTTTGGAGAAATGGCCCAGGACTGATGCCCAAGTGTGGCATCCGCAGCCCTCTCTCCTGAGCTGAAGACAAGTCGGACCACTGGGCACAGCCAACCCGACCAGCTCCACCAAGCATGGTGGAGAGACTGAAAAACAGGGCTTGGGCAGCCCACCAACTGACTGGGGCGCTCCTCCAGGACCCCAGGAGTCCTTTCTGTTTGGGAGCAGCACCTAGAGGAAAGCCTGGCCCTTCCGACGGAACCACGAGGAAAGGGAAAGGAGACGGGAAGAGAAGATGAAGTACAGAGGCTGCCCGCTGGTACAACGTAGGCGGTGCTGAAGCAGGCTTCCCCTTCCTCTCCCCTGCCCCATCCACACCACGCTACTGTGTGCTCACGGCAGACTGCAGCTCTGGGAAGGCCACAGGGCAAGGGGAATCACGACAGCGCATGCACATCTAGCAGTGTGGGCCTCGCTGACTGAAGGGGGAGAGAAGAACAGGCCTTTGGCAGGGCCTGTGAGGAACCAGACTTTCTCATGCACTCCATCAATGCATGTATTACCTGGCATTCTCCAGAGACACAGAACCAATAAGATACGGATATATACAACTGTGAGGGCTGGGAAGTTGGAAATGTGTAGGGTAAGCTGGCTGACTGGAGATTCAGGTAAGTATCGATGTTGCAGTCTCTAGTCTTGGGTCTGAAGGTTGGAAACTCAGGCAGAATGCCTGCAGCGTCTGGAGGCAAAATTCCTTCTTCTTTGAGAAATCTCCGTCTTTGCTATTAAGGCCTCCAATTGATTGGATGAGACCCGCACAACATTGGGGGGGGGGGCAATCTGCTTTAAAGTGGAATGATTGTCAACGTCAATCACATCTAAAACATACCTCCACAGCAACATCTAGACTAGGGTTTGTCACCAAATACTAGTCAAGTGGACACGTAAAAGTAACCAGCACAGTCCAGTGAGTGAACCACAAACAGAAAGGCAGACCACACCCTAAAACATTGCAGCAGAGCCCCACTTGGTGAAGGCATGTGAGATGATGGAAACTGGGTTAGAGGAGAACACGCTCCTCTCCCTCAGCAGCTCATAATAAAATAACGGGAGCTGCTCAACTAATATTCACTGAACCGGGCACCATGCTGGGTGCTGTGGACACAGAAGTGAGCCAATGGTCCCTGCCCTCCTGGTGCTGACAGGCTAGACCAGGGGTCAGCAAGCTACAAGCCCGTCCGCTCTGCCTCCTGCTCTTGTAAATCAAGTATTACTGGAACACACCATGTCCGTATGTTGACTTATCGTCTGTGGCTGCTTTCACACAACATGGGCCGAGTTGACTAGGCGGCGCACAAAGTCTACAATATTTACTCTCTGGTTCCGTATAAAACAAATTTGCTCACCCGTGGTGCAGACCTTTGCATAACGGGGTAGCTAAACCTCAGGAACTCCATTCTTTGGTATGGTTGACAGTTACCAAAGTTGGACGTGAATTGCTTCTCAAGAATAAGAAAAGAGAAGATTACCAGAAAACCTTCAAATATGGGAACTTCTGCAAAAGTATTTATTATCGGAACTGGAAAAAAAGGAGTTAAGATGTTGCCTCTAAAGAAGACATGGTTTCTGTGAAAAAGAGGCAGGAAGCCCACAGGCGAGAACAAGGGAAAACGAAAAGCCTAAGAGAGTGACATGCAGAAACCAGCAGGGACAGAGAGCAAGCCGAGTGACACGGGTCATATGGCTTTCAAGGGAGCCAGAATGACAAAGGCAGAATTACAACCCACACTGGATGGCAGAAGATCCAAACTGACATGGAGAGAAGCCCGAATCAAGGACGTACAAAACAAACAAGAGATACTCCAAGAACTCAGAGAAAAAGAACAGAAATAAAAAGCACACAGAAAAACACGGAAGATAGGAACAAAGATTCAGTGTAAAGGAAGTGACTTTTCTCAAGGAAGCCACCAGAATGATTGCAAAAGCAATGACAACTTATATTAAGTAACTATTATGTTCTCCATGGTGTGGTAAGCACTTTACACCTATCATCGCTTTCATCCTTATGACAACCCTTTAAGACACAAGCTAATTTATCTCTATCTTTCCAACGAGAAATGTGTCATGGGAAGTGTGTAAATTACCCATAGTTAGCTAGTATATGGCTAAACTAGGAATCAAATCCTGGACTGACTAAATTTAACACCTGGTATTCTATATCCCTAATCAAAGAAACAAACAATGGACATTTCACTGAAAGAAAAAAAATGATCCTAATTTGTGATGAAAATCATTCACCCTTATTGTGTTCCCTAAGTAACGAAGAGTAATTCACATGTCCAAATATTTTGTCACTTTTATGCAAAACAAGGAACAAATGTATACATCACCCTAAGAACCAATAACGTGTCGTGCAAAAGCAGCAGATGCAATTTCGGGCTGTACCAACGGGGATATAGTGTCTGGTGGAAAAAAAAGTAATAATATTCCGTGCCTGACAAGCCACATCTAAAATATAGTCCAGGGCTTCCCTGGTGGCGCAGTGGTTGGGAGTCCGCCTGCCGATGCAGGGGACACAGGTTCGTGCCCCGGTCCGGGAAAATCCCACATGCCGCGGAGCGGCTGGGCCCGTGAGCCATGGCCGCTGAGCCTGCGCGTCTGGAGCCTGTGCTCCGCAACGGGAGAGGCCACAACAGTGAGAGGCCTGCGTACCGCAAAAAAAAAATAATAATAATAAAAATAAAATATAGTCCAGTTCTGGGAGCCACTTTCAAGGGACTGATGAAACGAGCCCTTAAATGGAAGGCAACCCACAGAGCACAACTGCATGAGGTGTTCAGAGGAAGTGTGTAGGTAGGTGCTGACTCACCTAGAGAAGGGCAAAGCAAATGGTGCTGGGGGCAGCAAGCAGGTGCTCGCTCAGGTGCCGTCCGGCACATTCTGTGCAATGGCCACTCACACTGACGTCTGGCCCGGGCTCCACATTTACAAAGCAAAACGTAATCCTCCTACTCTGTCACACAAACACTGTTCAAATGACTTGTTGAGCAGGAGAAAGTCCTGCTTGAAATATTAGAGGAAATGACAGTTCGTTGTTTGTTTTCTGTTGTTTATGAAACTACCTGGCCTATTTCAATCATTACTGTCACTTGGGAATTATCATTTGTAAATGTGGCAGAAAAGAATGATCATAATCTAAAGATAAAGCCACTTTGAATTGCCCCCAGAAACCCTGGAAGGATCTGGGGATGCTTATAAGAGCCAAGTAAAAGGTCAAGCCAATAACAATGAACTCGTAAGAGGGCGGGAGTCGCCAAAAGAAACAAATAAATATGCAGGACACAGTTTCATAACTGTTACCACGCTTGAATTAGTGATACAGAATAATCAAATGAAATACGTTATAAGTTTTGTTCAGGATATGCTGGAACCATATTTTATGAACACCCATCAATGTCAATTATTATTTATTATTGATACCCCACCACCAAATTAAAAAGAAGACAAATGTGTGTGCTCTATTCCACTCTTGGTTCTCTCTTTCATCATAATATTCAGTCACTCCGTGAGTAATTAATGATTCAGCACAACTTGGAAATAGACACTGCAGCCTAAATATCAGATACTAAAGTTGATATGGGGTGACATTCTGTTATGTTCTCAGGTGGTTTATAAAATTTTGATCACTGGTAAATATTTGATACTTTTTCTAAGATCTACTTTCAAGTTCCAAGTAGTCCTATGTGAACATCTGAATCCTTCTTATTCTAATTTTGCAAAAAAAGACTCAAGCCCACATAGCCTTCAATTCCAAAGCTTTTGCTTATTTCAATATATGCACCTGATGAGAAACCACTGCAACCAATGGCATCATCTCCAAGAACTCTGGCTCAGGCAGAGAAGTGTGAGCTCCTTCATAAAGTGAATTTTCCCCTTGAAACATGTGAGGCAAAGGTTCCATATATTCACATACCGCATCGTTGACAAAGAGCTTTCATATTCTCACTTAAACCTCACAGAAGTCCTATGCAGTAGCTCCTTTCAATTTCCTTATCAGATCTCAGAAAATTGAGGTTTGGACATTTAGTGAATTTTCCAAAGTCTAAGAGCTTTGAAATTGCAAAGCCAGGTGTTCGAAATACTGGCCAGGTCTACTCGACCTGCCCTGCCACCGCTGTGACTGAAGAAAGGGACTGACGATCGGACTCAACACCAATGATGACTTCCCTTCTTCCCAAAGGTGAACAGGGACGTAACACTGAACTTGACCATGGAATGTAAAACATCTTTAATGCGACTTTCATTGGAAGTCTAAATTATCCTGGCGGTCATGAGCAGAGTATGTGATAGACAGGCAGTCTTTGAATATGGGAAGTCTGTCTTAAATGCTTTTGTTCCTTCCTCAGAAGCTGGTAAAGTGCCTGTGTGAAACAGACATTAGATAATACCTGTGGGTGGAATTTGTAGTTGAACCTCTATGTGCAGCATGTGTTAATGATTGACTGCCCTCCTTTAGACCCTGGCTATACAAGGCTCAAGAGAAAACAAAAATCTATTTAATCCGTTTAGCTTAACAAGTGATCAGTGGAATGAAAAAGAATCAAACTGACTGACTGACTATTTTTACCAACTTACCAAACTGACTCCTCATTTCAGTTAAGCAGCCTGTCTGTCCAACCCAACCATTTGGCTCCCAGGAATGACACAGACGTGAGCTCCTGCTCTGAACATGAGGATTTCATCCAACAGCTCAGCACAGCTTTAGTGCCTGGGGCCAGAAAGGAACAATCTGTTCTCCTTTAGACATTTTGATACGGTAATAAAAAATGTAAACAACGGATTCATCCCCAAACCTTAAAATCATCACTGGAAGTTGAGGGAAATCTAACACCACAAAATTCAAGTCTACGTTCACCAAATTTAAGGCACAAAACCTCATAGAATGATGGAGAAAGTCCACCCAATCAATGGAATTCAGAGCTAAGAATTCAGCCACTAAGTGGCATAATTGCTGTAATTAGTCAAATGGTGTAATTACAGCAAACACATGGTAAGTTGCCACTGAAGCATGTAATTGCAGAGCATAATGGTGTTCTTATGAGTTCTGATAATATAACATGATCTGGATATATAATAAATACTCATAGCAATATTACGATATTCTTCATTTGTGAATTTTCTCAGTATTTGATCTGGCTTTCTTAAAATTTCTGGGTTTAAATCTCAGTCACACAGGAAACCAAAGTATTTTTTCAATGAAAGGAAAACTGAATATTATCCAACATAATACTCTTGCTGAGAAGGTGGATAGGAAGAGATAAAGGATTTGAAGTTGAGTGTAAAGTCAGTCATTAGAATGACCCTAAACAGAAATTAATGGCTACAATGCAAGATAATGTCTGTACGAATGTGGTTATTTCACATATATTCCATTTTTCAGAAATTTAATTTTTTACCTCAAATATAATGCTAAAAGACCCATGAAAATGAGAAGATAATGTTGTCAGCATTATGGTTTTTGACATATGTTGTCAGTCTTTGGTTTAACATTCCTAGAAGATAATGTGTTTAAGGCACTTGCACATGCTTATGTGTGTGTCCAAGTTTTGTACCACGTAACAGTGGATTGATAATTATGAGTTGTCTTGAATTCTTTTCAGATGTAGATTTTGAACAAGTGAAAATATTTTTATTCCATAGAATTTGAGAATGGAAGAATTCTTTGAGAGTTAAGAGATGCATAGTTAGAGGGTTCATGGACTCATTTCATGAAAGGTGCTGTGGCTATCAGCGGAGGGTATTTTTCTTGAAAGGGGTTTTCAAAAGGGTCTTCAGTGGATTTGTGAAGCACAAAGGTGCACCTGGGAGATTACATCATCCAGCTTCACTTGGGCTGGAATCTGCTCTACAAATGCCCATCAGATGTTCACTCCACTTGGCTTCACCGTTTGTAGTAAGGAGGCTCTAACTAATCTGTGAAGGAGACTGTCCCATTACCCATCAAAGAGTGCACGTGTTAGAAACTTACCCCAACATGTTGACTGTAACTCTTCCTCATCATAAATTCTACCCTGTGGTCTTCTTCTCTCTTCTAGATGAAAGATGCCTCTAAAGTATTTGAAGACAACGAGCATCTCAAAGCACTTCTCCTCTAGCATAAGTGTCTCTATCGCGAATGGAGAATAAGCGTCTCTATCGCGAATGGAGAATAAGTGTCTCTATCGCGAATGGAGAATAAGTGTCTCTATCGCGAATGGAGAATAAGTGTCTCTATCGCGAATGGAGAATAAGTGTCTCTATTAATGATGCCTCACTGCGGCTTATTCTCTAGTGGGTCGCCAATCCAACAAGATTCTGTTTAGAGTGGGACACGAGTACTTAGACCAGGGGTTGGCAAACATTTTCTGAAAAGGGACAGACAGTAAGTATTTTTGGCTTTGCAAGCCATATGGTCTCTATCACAACCACTCAACTCTGCCACTCTCTGCAAAAGCAGATGTACATAATACATAAATGAATGAGGGTGGCTGTGTTCTAATAAAACCCTATTTTCAAAAACAGCAATCAGGCTAGATTTGATGTGCATGGTCTGCTGATCACTCATCTAGATGAGTCTGAAACAGAAAAGATCCCTGGGAAGCTATGAATGCTCTTCTCTGCATGCTACACTTTTGCTAATCTAGTTTAACTTAAAGCAAACAAACAAACAAAACCCAAAGCATACTGCCCATGTGTATCGAGGGTACAGTTAACAAAGCTCCCTAGACTAGCACTGTCTAGCAGAACTTTCTGTGATCATGGAAAACTGTCTGTGCTGTCCAGTATGGTAGCCACTAACCACTTGTGGTTACTGAGCACTTGAAATATGCCTAATGCATATTAACGACCGAATTTTTAATTTAATTCTAATTAACTTATATTTAAATTTAAAGAGCTCTTGAGTGGCTAGCACATTGGACAGAACAGCCGCAGACACTGTCTCCTGTGTGGACGGCTCTTCCACACCACTCTACTCATGAATGCACTGTACGTGATGGGCTATTAAATTTGCACACAAAGTAGCTCATTATCATCTAAGCAAATATACAGCTTGAAGCGTCACAGAAGTTCAATAAATATTAACGATGATCAGTAAACGGAATCACTACAGATAATGAAACAGCATGACGAAGTGTAAGACATAATTGCAATCAGTTTTGCTTTTATTTTTCTTTATTTTTTTAAAATTTTATTTATTTATTTATTTGCTGTACGCGGGCCTCTCACCGTTGTGGCCTCTCCCGCTGCGGAGCACAGGCTCCAGACGCGCAGGCTCAGCGGCCATGGCTCACGGGCCCAGCCGCTCCGCGGCATGTGGGATCTTCCAGGGCCGGGGCGCGAACCCGCGTCCCCTGCCTCGGCAGGCGGACTCTCAACCACTGTGCCACCATGGAAGCCCCAGTTTTGCTTTTATTGACAAAAATTTTCCATGCAATGGGGAGCCATGATCACATAGTGGTAGATTATTTTAATGGATTTTACACTTTAGATATTTATCTGAAGGTAATTCAAGCTTTTTCTATTTGACATGCCCCTGCCGTGAACATATATGGGTTTTACTGTAAAGTGAATTTCCAAGTGTCTTTTTTTTCCTCTTGTACCCAGATGATTCAGATTTGAGCACGCACTGTTTATTGGTTAATTTCAGAGAAAGGGGAAAAGATCATTTCATCCAAATGTTCACCGCGAGAAAGAAATGAACCAGAACACTAAACAACAAAAAATGAAGAACCCCATCCTGCTATAAAGTAAACAAGTTCATGTATTGAGAACTCAATTATTATTCAAAATACACTGCCTTGGGACTTCCCTGGTGGTCCAGTGGGTAAGGCTCTGTGCTCCCAACGCAGGAGGCTCGGGTTGGATCCCTGGTCGGGGAACTAGATCTCGCATGCATGCCGCAACTAAGAGTCTGCATGCCGCAACTAAGAACTGGCACAGCCAAAACAAATAAGTAATAAATAAATAAATATCTTTTAAAAATACATTGTCTTTATTGCATTCTTTCACTTATTTATGCAAGAAAACACTACCCTTAATGTTGCAGACTCAAGAATGAACTGAAACAAACGTAGATACTGCATCAAGGAGCTGGCATCACACGCAGATGACAGACATTATCATCAAGGAACCTCAGAAACAAAGAAACATTTACAAGTTATGCAAACGTGCCGGCACGCTGAGGGCATATGACCAAGGGGCGTGGCATTGCCCAAGAAGGGGTGATATTTGGGTGATGTCTCAAGAATGAGAGCAGAGTAGCAGCAGCTGCCTATCAGTGCGAGGGGGCACCCAGGTGACAAGTGCGGAGGAGACGGAGGGACGCGGAGGCAGGCGGAGTGTGCAGGACTGGGCCTGAGAGCTGGGGCAGGGGTTCTGGACCCCATCCCCAGACAAGTGCGGGGCAAGGGGGGGCACTCAAAGATAAGAGTGTTGAGGATACAGTGGGGAACTGGAGGTGTGGCAGAACTCACCCCGCCGTTTGAAATGAACTCTCTGGCTGCTATGGCGACACAGGCTGGCGGGCCCCGTGCAAATGGCGCATCCAGCTTTGATGCTTCTGCCAGCCTTCCAGGGGAGTGATCAGAGCCGAGAAGGAAAGAAGTGAGTGGACCTGACAACATTCACAGGGTGAAATGGAGAGGGCTTGGGGAAGGGAGGCGAGCAGGTAACGAGGGAGCGGGGGCACGGCAGGGATGCCCTGTGGTGCGCAACGGAGCCTCCACTGGCTGGGAGAAAAGCCGCGGGGCTCCCGACGGGAGCAGTATGAGGGCTGCAGAGAACACGGTGAGCTGGCCGGCGCAGGGTCAACCAGCGCCCACCGCGGGGGGCGCTGAGTGTACTTCTGGAGTAAAGCAATCTTTCCAGAACAATGATAAAACAAGAGCTTCTTTTTGCTTTAGTGTGTGTGTGTGTGTGTGTGTTTCAAACACACATTAGGATGCACGATGAATCCCAATAATTCATATGGACCCTTTGGGAGTCTGTTCCATTTGCTGACTGCATATATCTTTGCCCGTGCCTCTCTCCAAGAAGCTACACTGTCTCTGGCTTACAACAATTACCAAGTTCAAGATAAGGGCTGCGTGAATACTTGCTTCCAACTGTGCCTACCAAATACTACCAGCTGAATACCAGCAATGCACCCGCGGGCTTTAGAATCGCTATTGCCGTGGATTAAAAAGGGGCAGACACCTGCACTCCACGGGCTGCGAGTTCTTGCTGGTTCATACAGCATATTTCCAATCACTCCCTCTTCCTGGGCCAGATCCATGTGCTTTCACAATGTGTATTGGTTTCCTAGGGTTGCCATAACAAAACACCACAAACTGGGCAGCTTGAACAAGAGAAACCGACTGCAGGACACTGCTGGTGGCTAGAAGTGGAAAATGTACCTGTCAGCAGGGCCTTGTCCATGTGAAGTTTCTAAGGAGGAATCGCCCCTTGCCTCTCCCTGGTTTCTGGAGGTAGCTAGCCGTCCTTGGCCTTCCCTGACTTGCAGCTGCATCACTCCAACCTCTGCCTCGTTGTTACATGGATCCTCCCTGTGTGTCTCCTTGTCGAGGTTTCCCTCTTCAGTTAATACTAGTCATTGCATTAGGGTCCACCCTAACGACCTCATCCTAACACGGCATTATCTGCAAAGAGTGTGTTTCTAAATGAGGTCACATGCATAGATCCGGAGGATTAGGACTCCAGCAAATCTTCTGGGGAGACACCATTCAACCCAGGACACCATACACTGCATCCTCCTAACTGAAGTACGTGTGACTCTTTCTTTTCTACTCTCTTCTCCTGTAAGTCCTGGTATGAAAGGAAGAAAACCACCCAGGCACATTCAGCCAAATCCCGGCTCTCTAGCATTCGCACATGAGCTTACTGGCATCTGACTGTAACCACTATTTCACTATGTATCTGTTCCCACCCCTGATTTGGAAGTGAGTCTTTGAAGACATATGTTAATAATTAAGACCTCTGTGTCTTTCATTAAATAAGACATATTAGACATAGGTCATACTCTAACTTAGTGCTTAATACCTGTCACAAAAAGGGACCTCAATAAATGTTTAAGTAAGAGAGAGAGGAGAGGAGGGGAGGGGAGGGGAGGGGAGGGGAGGGGAGGGGAGGGGAGAGGGGAGAGGAGGGGAGGGGAGAGGAGGGGAGGGGAGGGGAGGGGAGAGGGGAGAGGAGAGGAGGGGAGGGGAGAGGAGGGGAGAGGGGAGGGGAGGGGAGGGGAGAGGAGGGGAGAGGGGAGGGGAGGGGAGGGGAGAGGGGAGGGGAGGGGAGGGGAGGGGAGAGGGGAGGGGAGGGGAGGGGAGGGGAGAGGGGAGAGGAGAGGAGGGGAGGGGAGAGGAGGGGAGGGGAGGGGAGGGGAGGGGAGAGGAGGGGAGAGGGGAGGGGAGGGGAGGGGAGAGGAGGGGAGAGGGGAGGGGAGGGGAGAGGAGGGGAGGGGAGGGGAGAGGAGGGGAGGGGAGGGGAGGGGAGAGGGGAGGGGAGGGGAGGGGAGGGGAGGGGAGAGGAGGGGAGAGGGGAGGGGAGGGGAGAGGAGGGGAGGGGAGGGGAGGGGAGGGGAGGGGAGGGGGGGGAGAGGAGGGGGAGGGGAGGGGAGGGGTGGGGAGGGGAGGGGAGAGGAGGGGGAGAGGAGGGGGAGGGGAGGGGAGGGGTGGGGAGATCGTGAGGGAGAGGGAGAGAAGAGGAGAAGAGAGGAGAGGAGAGGAGGGGGAGGAGAGGGGAGGGGAGGGGAGGGGAGGGGAGAGGAGGGGAGGGGAGGGGAGGGGAGGGGAGAGGAGAGGAGGGGAGGGGAGGGGAGAGGAGGGGAGGGGAGGGGAGGGGAGAGGAGGGGAGGGGAGGGGAGGGGAGGGGAAAGGGAGAGGGAGAGAGAGGGGAGATCATGAGGGAGAGGGAGAGGAGAGAAGAGAGGAGAGGAGGGGGAGGGGAGGGGGGAAAGGAGGGGGAGGGGAGGGGAGGAGAGAAGGAAAGAGAGATGGAGTGATTTTCTGTTTCATGTTTAGCTTCAGTTTTAACCAGATTAACCTGCCTTTCCCCTTAACCTTTCCTAACAGCCTCCATTAATTCCTCTCCAGCCTTGCAAGGACTGAAACTCATCATCAGACAGTACTGATAAGCCATGAAGGGAGTGACAAAGAAGAATGGTTTAGGTATTAATCTAAGATCAGACAGTTGAACTCTGGGGAGCCCTTCAGGACCTGTGATTCTGTGGATGGCTAATAAAGATGGCTGTGGTGGGAGTTTTCCAGGCTGTTTCCATGGTCAGGAATTCTACTTCATTTAGAACAGCATTAGGCGTCACCCCCAAAATATTGTAGTTTAATGTCAATTACCCAAGTATCTTATTGGAAGAATGTCCTCGCCTACAGAAAAGGGGTTGTGTTTGAACAGCCTCTATAACCAATCCACTCACTGTATTAGTTTCCTACTGCTGCATAACAAGAGGGCCACGTAGCTGGCAGCTTACAACAGAAGTTATTACCTCACTGTTTTCTCCTGAGTCTGCAAGCAGGGAGGAAACTCGGGCTGGGGACTCCACTAAGGCTGGCGTGGGGAGGGATCTGCTTCTAAGCTGTCACGGGCAGAATTCGGTTCTGAGAGAGAGGTCCCAGTGTCATGTAATGCAATCATGAAACTAACTTCCCGTCAACCTTGCCATCTTCTATTGGTTAGACGCAAGTTACAGGTCCCACCCACACTCACGGGGAGGGAATTCCACACGAATGTGAACACCAGGAGCAGGGATCAGCAGTGCTGTCTTAAGCATCTGTTCACTACACTGGCCAACCAAGGCGAGATTTCTCATGAAAACGTGAGTGGCACAGGTTTTTAAGGATACAGTGTTACAAGGATAACACGGCGAATGTCGTGTAAGCATCTACACGTCATCATTGATCAATGACTAGCTTAACTCAGATTGAAGTTATGCTCTCTCCGTGTGTTCGTTCATCAAATATTCATTAAGCATATATTAGTGAAATAAAGTGAATCTGTACAACTTACAATAAAAAAGGGACTTTCCCTTCCAGAAAGCATTTTTGGCGTAGAACAACTGTACTTTCTGGATAAGCATGTTTACAATATCTTTGGAATAACTGACGCACTAACACTAAAGTGAGGCCAGACACGACAGGAGTGCGTGACCTGGGTGCTGCAGGGGCCCTGGAGGCCCTTATGGTGCCCATACAGCACTGTGGGGCACTGCAGCTTCCTGCTGGCCTGGCGCCCATGTCCTCAGCACCCAGGAGATGAGGCCAAGGTGGCGCGGAAACCGATCCTGAGACTCCTGCATAACCCTGAGCCCCGACGGGCAGGAACCTCGGGGAGAAAAGGACGAGGAAAAATGCTCTGAGGAGGCTGAGAACTACGTTTGTCTGACCTGGCTCCAGACGGACGGCAGAAAAGCAGAAAATAGTTTCCCCAAATTCTCAGACCCTAAGTCCTCGCTTACATGCTTCCAGATTTGAAGGCACAGTACAAGTGATGCCTAAAAGACCCGAAGCCAAAATTGTAATAAAAATACCCTGTGTTTCTCTCTACCTGCATTACTGAAGTACATGAAATCCTTGCCTACCGTTCTCTGATGATTCTTGTGTCGTGTGTCTGTGTGCTAAACGACAACCTTTGCTGCTGATGCAGAGAAATGGGATTTCTGTATCTCGAGCTTATTTTTGGCAGCCTGCTAAGTGTCTTACTCATCCTGATACTTTCTTAGATTCTTCAGTGTTCTCTGTGTGGTTCACCATACCATCTGCAAATACTGGCAGCTCTTCTTTCTTTCCAAATTTTAGGTTTTATGTGTTTTCCTTTTATTTTGTGCTCAGCAGGACTGCTAGTATCATGTGGGATGGAAATGACAACGGGCTGTTACAGAGGCTCTTCTGGAGGATAATCTGAGCTGAGGCCAGAATACTGACCTGATTCCAGGCATGTGAAATCAGAGGGACCAGAGCTCCAGATCAGCTCCAAATCTCCAAGGGAACAGCAAGTGCAAAGGCCCTGAGGTGGGAACACACCTGGTGTGACTGAGCTGTGGCAGAGAGGCTAGTGGGCTGAGTACAGAGGTCAGGCAGGAGAGCTGTAAAAATAAATTGTTGCCCATTAACTCATAAAAACTCTGGAAAACGATGTTGCATTTGCAATGCTGCATGCAAGTAGGTACTTATTAAATGGTTTCTCTTTGTTGTGCTGATCAAAACACCCTTTCTGCTGACTGGTACTAGATGATCCTGGGCTCTGCTTGCCCTAGATCGCAGTGATGAGGTTGGCCGTTTGTCACGATGACGACTCTCTTCCACGTTCTGCTCCCTGCTCCCCCCTGCATCACAGGGCACAAACACTCCATTCTTTTCATGCTTTGCTCCTCACTTGGGTCAACCCCACCAAACAGCACCATCTGAAGACGAAGCTGCTGCTCTCCAAACAAATCTCAGTGGTGAATCACTGCTTTGTGTGGGGATCAGAGATACACCGTATGTGTGGGTTAATATGACAACCTCCCTAGGTAGTTGTTCTTTAAAACACAACCACACGATAGAAAATATCTGAGCTATGTACACTCAGCTCTCTGTATCCACAGATTCTGCATCCTTGGATTCAACCAGCTACAGATCAAAACTATTTTTTAAAAAATTCCAGAAATTTCCAAAAATCAAAACTTGAGTTTGCCACATGCTGGTAACTATTTACATGGTATTTACATTGCATTTACAAGTATTTACATTGTATTGGGTATTAGAAGTAATCTAGAGATGATTTAAAGTATATGAGAAGACTGTGCAGGTTGTATGCAAATACTAAGCCATTTTATATTATGGACTTGCACCCTGGGATTTTGGTTTCACCAGGGGTCTTGGAACCAATCCTGCCCCTGGAATACTGTGGGACCACTGTAACAGGTTTAGTTTTGACAGCACCCAAAGAGCCAGGTTAATTTTTTCCCTTGCTATGACTCAGACATCCTAGGTGAGCATATATCCATGAGGTTGTTCACTGGTGTTAGTTTAGAAAAGGCAGAGAATTGTAGTTCAGGAAAGGGAGCCCTGTTCTCAGTGGCATTCGTCATATTCTTTTGGACTTTGCATTACATGGTGAGCAGCTTCTGCGTGTTCTCTGTAATTTCTCTCTCCTTCCTACACTAGATGTCACTGTGCAGCTCATTATTAAATAGCCTAAGGAAACTACATACAGAAATGGAAACTATAGGGCTTCCCTGGTGGCGCAGTGGTTGAGAGTCTGCCTGCTAATGTAGGGGACAAGGGTTCGAGCCCTGGTCTGGGAAGATCCCACATGCCACGGAGCAACTGTGCCCGTGAGCCACAACTACTGAGCCTGTGCGTCTGGAGCCTGTGCTCCTCAACGGGAGAGGCCACAACAGTGAGAGGCCCACGCAACGCCATGAAGAGTGGCCCCCGCTCGCCACAACTAGGGAAAGCCCTTGCACAGAAACGAAGACCCAACACGGCCAAAAATAAAAATAAATAAATTAAAAGAGAAATGGAAACTATAAAGGATGCTGAAGGATGCCTACCAGGGCAGCATTCTCCTCAACCGGATGACATTCGGCAAGGAGACAGCACGCAGGCTGTGCGTGACTCACCATTAGGGAAATGTTAAGAAGACTTATCAACAACTTACATTTCTTCCTGTCTTTTCCCCATTTGCATACTTGTCAACCTGATACAAAGTGAGAATTTGGGGAATGCAAATAGCCTACTCATGAAATTTAATGATTGCACATATGCTCTATTTTATAACATTGCAAAATACACCATTCCCTTGATGCTTAGAAAACTGTTCCCCCTGAAGACAGTGGAGCTGGAAAAGAGGAAGGACCCAACTCTACATCCTTTGCTTTTATGGCTTCCTGTTTCTGTGGTGTCATAGACCTAAAGTTGAAAATGTGTTGAATGTTTTCAATAGGTAGGGTGACCAACTGTCCTGGTTTGCCCGGGACCGAGGGGGTTTTAAAAACCAAGACGAGTTGGCCGATCTACTAATGATGGACCCGTGAAGATTTGTTTTTTCACGTCATTACAAACCCACTGCCCCATATGAGAATTCCTCTGCACACACACACAGAACCCTGAGTTCTTATACTTAGGAACCAAGCACAAGACAAGCAATGTTACTCAGCCTACAAGGTTTTTTAAATTCCACCAGAATGACAGGTTTGAGTTGCTAGCTGGCACTCAGAAGGAAAAAAAAAAAATTTCCAGGACGCTTTCCAGAAGCAGAACTATTTGGCCATGCCCAAAATTTTAACAAGAGTGACTCCAGAAATGGAATGATTTGAACAATCTCTAAAGAGTGCAGTGTAAGAAGTTTCCAGGCTAAGGTAAATATGATGCCATCCTGGCAGAAAGGATGTTCTAGATACGAGGGTTAACTTTTTCTTTAAAAAAAAATGTAAAGAACTAATGAGATGCATGGATCTAAGGTGACAATTCTACAGTGTGCAATGCAGTCTGTATCAGCGACACTGACACAAAGCGATGGTTTTGATGCAGATCTAAAATAAGATTAGATCATCTTTCTGCAGGGAGGTGCAGGTCAAATTGTTCTAACATTGTGTTAGGAGATGATGGTGATGATGATGACACGTACCTCTAATCTCACTCCTTCCTCCTCCCAAATACCTGCGAGGGATGTATCCTTATCTCCACTTTATAGACAAGGAATTCTGGGTGCAAGCCTGCTCAACTCTGCACACGCAAGGTGAGGGAGGCCCGCTTTGAAACTAACCCTCTCTGACGCAGGGAACAGGGCATTTCACCACCTTTCTTCACCGTGTCTCGCGTACCTGCCAGGGCTTTCTCCATCAGGAGCTGGGTCCTGCTCACGGACCCTTATCCGTGGGAGCCACTTAGCTGAGCATTGATTGTAAGGGTCTGGAGGAACTCTTTAGTTCCTAACCTTTAACCTAAACTCTTTACCTAAACTCACCAGTTTAGGTTAACACTGCTTTCATTTCTCATCTGAAAGCTCTTTCATCTGAGGAGTTTGTTTAAAAAAATTAGTTGAAATGAATAGAGTACACAGTGCTTCCTACAAATTTTTTACAGCATATAACCTAAGGATATAATAATAATGTATACAAATGTCAGCAGAAAGAAATGAAACTGAGGAGAGTTTAACAAACGGATTATTTTCAAAGATGTTGGAGAGGAATGTTAAAGCACAGGGGGTAGGACCACTGACGAGCAGCTGCTACTTCCAGACTTTCAGTGACAATGGATAGACACGGTTACCAGAACCCCGTGGTAGCTGCGTCCCCAGGCTGGCCTCCTGCTTCCCATCAACCTCCTCCCAGAAGCAGCAGAGGCCAGCTGGCAGATGCCCATAGCTATAGTCCATTGGGTCTTCCTCTTAGATTACAGACAGAATGGAGAAGGATGAAGCTGTATGTGACGGGCGGACAAAGTGTAGCCACCATAAGCTCTTGCTAGCCACTCCAAGCTGCTCTAAATGACTTCTGTCACTGCAATATCCCTTGAGAGACCTATTTGCTCATTCTTCCTACAAATGCTCCTAGTTCTACACCAAATACACAAATTTCATGCAGTATCAACCAGCATTTGGTGTCTCCCCCAAACACCGCCATGCTAATTCAAGCAGATTGAGGAATTTAAGAAAGTCTTAGACTTCTGAATAATACATTTTCAAAGATTCTACTTTGCCTTGCGAACCCAGTTACATAATCTCTTCTGAAAGCACTCTGTTGGCACCGTGGTGTACAGGAGCTTATATAATCCAGTGACTCTAGTCTGGAAAAGACAACTTTGAGGTTAGTGTTTTCTGAAAGATGTTCCCAAGGTTCTCAGTAGCAATTTCCTCCAGAGTTATTTCCAGGCTCCCACTTTACAATTTTCACATTCTTACAGCAGATGAGTTAAAAGTCAACTGCCCACCGGTATGACAAGCAACAGAGATGAACTCTTCTACTCCCACCCACTGCTGGGTTCCTCCAGAGCTGCAGAGTCGGCTGAGATATCGCACAACACCAGGCAGGTATGTGCGGGATAAGCAGATCCCTCACCAGGAGTCACACCTCCATAACGACGACAACAACACATCCGTTACTTCATAAACCTGATCTCTCCTGTCACTTAGAAAGAAATGCTTCGACGGAGACTGATGGTGCTTCAACTGAGAGAGATCGGCAAATACAAATCTGACTTTGGATGTGCACCACAGTTTTTTTAAAAAATACATTTATTTTATTATTATTTTTTATTTTTAATTTTTTATTTTTGGCTGCATTGGGTCTTCGTTGCTGCGTGCAGGCTTTCTCTAGCTGTGGTGAGCGGGGACTACTCTTCAATGTGGTGCGTGGGCTTCTCATTGCGGTAGCTTCTCTTGTTGGCAGACCACGGGCTCTAGGATTGCAGGCTTCAGTAGTTTTGGCTCATGGGCTCAGGAGTTGTGGCTCGCATGCTCTAGAGCGCAGGCTCAGTAGTTGTGGTGCACGGGCTTTGTTGCTCCACGGCATGCGTGATCTACCTGGACCAGGGCTCGAACCAGTGTCCCCTGCTTTGGCAGGTGGATTCTTAACCACTGCGCCACCAGGGAAGCCCCTCTCATCACAGTTTTTGTTTTTGTTTTTTTTAACATCTTTATTGGAGTATAACTGCTTTACAGTGGTCTGTTAGTTTCTGCTGTAACAAACTGAATCAGCTATACGTATACATATATCCCCATATCTCCTCCCTCTTGCGTCTCCCTTCTACCCTCCCTTTCCCACCCCTCTAGGTGGACGCAAAGCACTAAGCTGATCTCCCTGTGCTATGCAGCTGCTTCCCACTAGCTATCTATTTGACATTTGGTAGTGTATATATGTCCATGCCACTCTCTCACTTCGTCCCAGCTTCCCCTTCCCCCCTCCCCGTGTCCTCAAGTCCATTCTCTATGTCTGCGTCTTTATTCCTGTCCTGCCCCTAGGTTCTTCAGAACCTTTTTTTTTTTTTTAGATTCCATATATACGTGTTAGCATATGGTATTTGTTTTTCTCTTTCTGACTTACTTCACTCTGTATGACAGCCTCTAGGTCCATCCACCTCACTACGAATAACTCAATTTCATTTCTTTTTATGGCTGAGTAATGTCCCATGGTATATATGTGCCACATCTTCTTTATCCATTCATCTGTCAATGGACAGTTAGGTTGCTTCTATGTCCTGGCTATTGTAAATAGAGCTGCAATGAACATTGTGGTACATGACTCTTTTTGAATTCTGGTTTTCTCGGGCTATATGCCCACTAGTGGGATTGCTGGGTCATATGATAATTCTATTTTTAGTTTTTTAAGGAACCTCCATACTGTTCTCCATAGTGACTGTATCAATTTACATTCCCACCAAGAGTGCAAGAGGGTTCCCTTTTCTCCACACCCTCTCCAGCATTTCTTGTTTGTAGATTTTTTGATGATGGCCATTCTGACTGGTGTGAGGTGATACCTCATTGTAGTTTTGATTTGCATTTCTCTAATGATTAATGATGTTGAGCATCTTTTCATGTGTTTGTTGGCAGTGTGTATATCTGCTTTGGAGAAATGTCTATTTAGGTCTTCTGCCCATTTTTGGATTGGGTTGTTTGTTTTTTTGATATTGAGCTGCATGAGCTGCTTGTATGTTTTGGAGATTAATCCTTTGTCAGTTGCTTCGTTTGCAAATATTTTCTCCCATTCTGAGGGTTGTCTTTTCGTCTCATTTATGGTTTCCTTTGCTGTGCAAAAGTTTTTAAGTTTCATTAGGCCCCATTTGTTTATTCTTGTTTTTATTTCCATTTCTCTAGGAGGTGGGTCAAAAAGGACCTTGCTGTGATTTATATCAGAGAGTGTTCTGCCTATGATTTCCTCTAAGAGTTTTATAGTGTCTGGCCTTTCATTTAGGTCTTTAATCCATTTTGAGTTTATTTTTGTTTATGGTGCTAGGGAGTGTTTTAATTTCATTCTTTTACACGTAGCACCAGTTTTCCCAACACCACTTATTGAAGAGGCTGTCTTTTTTCCAATGTATATTCTTGCCTCCTTTGTCACAGATTAGTTGACCATATGTGTGTGGGTTTATCCCTGGGTTTTCTATCCTGTTCCATTGATCTATATTTCTGTTTTTGGGCCAGTACCATACTGTCTTGATTACTGTAGCTTTGTAGTATAGTCTGAAGTCAGGGAGCCTGATTCCTCCAGCTCCGTTTTTCTTTCTCAAGATTGCTTTGGCTATTCGGGGTCTTTTGTATTTCCATACAAATTGTGAAATTTTTTGTTCTAGTCTGTGAAAAATGCCATTGGTAGTTTGCTAGGGATTGCATTGAATCTGTAGATTGCTTTGGGTAGTATAGTCATTTTCACAATGTTGATTCTTCCAATCCAAGAACATGGTATATCTCTCCATTTGTCTATATCATCTCTAATTTCTTCCATCAGTGTCTTGTAGTTTTCTGCATACAGGTCTTTTGTCTCCTTAGATAGGTTTATTCCTAGGTATTTTACTCTTTTTGTTGCAATGGTAAGTGGGAGTGTTTCCTTAATTTCTCCTTCAGATTTTACATGATTAGTAAGAATAAGAATGCAAGAGATTTCTGTGCATTAATTTTATATCCTGCTACTTTACCAAATTCATTGATTAGCTCTAGCAGTTTTCTGGTAGCATCTTCGGGATTCTCTATCTCATCACAGTTTTGAATGACACTAAGCTCTGTGTGTGCTTTCTGGCTTCCCAATTAGAAAAACTGAAAAGCTAATGAGTGGAGTGCATTAACAACATGCAGACGGCATTGTGCCACAGTCGGTTCTCCCCTGTGCCATGCGTGAGGGAGTGGAAAGCCCACAGTATAGGTATTGTCCTCCATGTGTAAAGTCAGCATCGTATCCAAGGACACACCACTCGTACCTCTAACTCAGGGAGTGCACGTGACCAGGGGTGCCACCGCCACTGCGCGACTGTGCGTGCTCTCTGGCCACATCTCCACCACACCTCTCATAGCGGAGTACAGCGGGGATACTACTGCACAATGCCTCCTCCCAAAGGTGTCTGCATCCTAATCCCTGAACCCCGTGACAGCGTTAGTGCACGTGGCAAAAGGAGCTTTGCAGATGTGATAGAGTTAAGGATCTTGAGACACGAAGATGATCCTGGATTGTCTGCTGGGCCCAATGTAACCACAAGGATCGTGTCGAGAGGGAGCAAGGACTGACAGGGTGAGAGAGGGAGAAGTGAGGATGAAAGCAGAGATCAGAAGAAGAAAGAAACATTTGAAGATGCCACCCTGTTGACTTTAAAGACAGAAGAATAGAGCCTAGGGCCAAGGAATGTGGGCAGCTGTGTTAGTCAGAATAGGCAAGGAAATGGATCCTCCCCTAGACCCTCCCGAAGGGACACAGCATTGATTTTAGCCCCGTAAGACCCATTTCTGATCTCCAGGATTGTAGGTAATAAATCTGTGTCATTTCAAGCCACCAAGTGTGGTGATTTGTTATAGCAGTGACAGGAAACTAATACAACTTGTTTTCTCAGTCTCACTCGTTTTGCTCCTTTCTATAAGACCCATGACCCTCCTCCTTTTTTTCTCATTCCTGGATCTGTCTCCCTTGCATAAAACTCAATGGTCAGGGCCCATCCAGCACAGCTTTGGAAATACTAAGGTATAAATAAGGAATTTAGTAGTTCTTACTTGGCACTATCGTCTGGCTCACAAATCTTGCCTCTCTCCTTTCATTTCTTATATAAGAGAATGAACCTTCCCCCACACTGTCATCACTGCCAGGAAGAAGGAGGACGTCAGAGAGCCACGGGAAAGGCTGTGCTCCAAAATCAGAAACAGAACGAAAAGGAAAAAAGGAGTCACTTACTAATATTGCTCCTGGTATAGAACTATCACCTGCAGTGCATTACTGCCTGTCAGGAGAAAAATAAAGCCTTTATCTAGTCCAGTCAGCGCTTTCAAAACGAGAGTCGTGCATCAGAATCATGGGCAGGTGTGTTAAAATGCAGGTTACCAGGCCCCACCCTCAGCGTTTTGGACTCAGCAGGGTTGGGGTGGGACTGAGAATTTGCTTTTCCAAGTAGCTCTCAAGAGCAGTTAGTGCTGCTTGCCTACTGGGAGAGACAAGATGCAAGCCGAACGCCGAAAAGCACAAGGCAGAGTGAGAGGAAGCGCTGTGTAAGAAGTACAACGAGCCAGGGAGAAGAGTGAAGAGCACCGAGTATGGGGGAGGGAGACACAGCATCACGGCATCTGGGCACTGCAGCTGGACCTTGGCAGATGCCAAGGAAAGACACAATTCCAGCTCCAAGGACGGACACATATGGAAGCAGACAAAGGCCAGGGACAACGTCCGGCCAGGAAATGGCCAGCAGACCCCATCAGCAGGTTGTCAGCTGCGTAAAGGAGTTGAGTGAGCCCGGGAAGTTAGATGGGTCTAGGCGAGCTGACTTGCGCGCCGGTGAGTTCTCTGCAATTTAGTGCACCGATTCCTTATAACAGATGATGCGCCAGGTGGGAAGAGGACAGTGAAGAAGAACTGGTCCTGCTGGGAGTCTGAGCCTACTTGCAGAAAAGAGGATTCTTTGGAGGATTTCATGCAGGGAAAAAAAGAGGATGAAGATGTTTCGAGCAGCAGTTAGAAGTGGGATCAGAGCCCAAGCTGGGGTCACACGCACGGGGATGAGAGACCAGCATAAAGCAGAGGCAAGAAAGAAAACAAAAGATTTGTGTCAGATGGTTCAGTGGAGGTCGGAAAGAGAGGGTTCAGAGTGGGTAGAGGAGCTAAAAGGGCCAGAATGGAGGACGGGCAGCGGGTCCAGGCCAGGGCCGGTCAGTCAGCTCAGCAACTGGACGGATGCAGCCGGAGGAAGCTGGGCTGCAGTTGGCACCTTACCTTTTCCAACTGACCCTGGCTCCAGAGTTCCTTTCTGAAAGGCCTGCCTGGCCACACCCAGGATGCATCCTGACAGTGCACTGAAATTAAATAGCACTGTGATTATAAGTTTTCCTGGGGGCAATGAAAAAATATGGTACATTTATTTCTGCAGGCAGACCCCAATATTCCTGTACGCTTGAGAAGTGGAAATGGATATATAGCTCTTAGGAGTCTTCCTGTATTCTAGCAGCAGAGGCAGATCTCATTACGGGAGGAAGATCGAGCTTTCATTTGGGAATATCAATATCTCATTGGGTCGTCTTGATATGTAAAGAGAAAGCTTCATCCTGTTATCAAAAAGCAAAGTTCAGAGTAGCAAGGAGTTACGCAATTCTGCATGTTAACAGAGGCAACTTCCGCCCCTGTGAGCAGAGATGTGCTCCCAGAGAGGTAACACATCTTCCTCAACTTACAATGGGGTATGTCCCTCCACAGCTTAGCCCAGCCCACCTTACACGTGCTCAGAATACTTACATCAGCCTATAGTGGGGCAAAATCGTCTAACACAGAGTCTGCGTTATAATAAAGGGTTGAATACCTCACACAATTTACTGACAACTGTACTGAAGGTGAGAAACAGAATGGCTGTCTGGGTACAGAATGGTAGTAAGCGTACAGGTAGTTTACCCTTGTGATCGCACGGCTGACGGAGAGCTGCAGCTCACTACCACTGCCAGCATCTTGAGAGAGTAACATACCCCGTATCGCTAGCCCAGGAAAGCTTCAAAATTCAAAAAAGTACGAATTCTACTGAATGTGTATTGCTTTCACATCACCATAAGCTGGGACCATCCATACTGTGATATTGACTGGGGAAGGAAGGATTTCCTGCCCTCTCTGCGGAAGAATGGAAAGGGATCCTGAATTCCCGGTGGTGGCAGAAAACAAGGCCCTGGAATTGGCAGCAGGCCAGGAAGTGGGGAGGGAGAAAGGCGAGGTAGATGGATTTGGGGAGCCTGGATGCATGAAACATGACAAATGCACTGGTTTATGGCATTATGATTCCCAGAGACCAGCCTCACAGCTGCAGGGCAAGTTCATCCAGGACACGGATGAGGATGTGAAGATGTAAACTTAGATGTGGGTACTGGTGTAGGTATAGATGCAGACGTACATGGAGATGGAGCTGTACACACGTATGTGGATGTACACAGTGTAGGGGTGGCTGAGAGTATACATACAGAGAGAGGTACGTAGACGTACATACAGACGTAGTTACAGGTGTAGATGTAACTTTAGATTTAGGCATAGGAACAGATGTAGATTAGATACAGGTGAAAAGTTATCATCACAGCCATAGACACAGATAAAGGAAAAGATAGTTTTAGAAATAGATGTGGATATAGAAGTCATTATATGTGTAGATACACATAGTCATAGGTGGAGACGTAAGTAAAGATACAGAATATCTGGGCTGATACTCCTGGGTTCTTTCAACTTACAGTGACAAACATATTGAAGTTGAACATCCAGATGTTTTCATGAGTTCAATGCTGTCACTGAACAGACGCACCTCCGGGGACGTTTTAGGCGCTGTCGTGCTCTTCCTCTGACCCACATAAAGTAAGCAGTGAGGACGGACAAGATGAGCTCCGCGGTCTACCCGGCACCTACGGGCTTCATCAGCAACACAGTCTTGTCCTCATAGCTACGAAATATTTACTTTAAAGCACAGCCTGTGCTTCAGATGAGTTTGTGGCCTTAGTTGTACCAGCTCTAATTAGTCACGATGTTGACTAGGTGTGAAAAGTGCCTCTTGTATAAACTTGCCCAAAATACTTAAACTAAGTTATTTAAGAGCATATCAAAAATCCGGTAGCCATGACAACCAGCTATCATAATTCAATACCTTTGTTTACACAGTACCTGGGAAAAGAGATGTATAATTATCTTGGCTTATTAAATGACTTCATAATGATCTGTCACACTCACTCTGCGCTCACTTCAAGAGCAAATTACTAATTTCCTGAGTATATATATTTTAAACAATTGAGACTAACATTTCTTTATAAAAGGTAATCCACGGCCACGTGTTTATTTTACACCTTCTATTGTCAGAGTAAACAGAGTTATAAAAATATTAAAACTGGCATCAATTTTAAATTCTAGAAAATACAGATAATTCAAATTTCTAGTATACAACATAAAATTCAGTGTGGACCCTTAAATATCATATATCCTACTTTATTGTCCTATGTTTCCCCAATTAATTCCAACAAAATTAAATGGGACACAATTTGTATTTTAAAAGCTAGGTATTCTATTAAAAAAAATTGAAATTCACACACCATTGTCTTGAATGGTCTGCAAATAAGCCTTCCTTCGTTTGAGGACACGTGTATGACCACAGATCTGGGTCCTCCAGGGAAGGAAGTGATAGTAGTGCTGGATCTGAGCCTGGGGTCAAGGTGTAGAGCTGAGAGCTGTCAATTGTGCAGATGAAAGAGCAGCAGTGAAGCAGAAAGCCAGAGCAGGTGAGGCTGGAGGTTCCATGTAAAACCCTGTACATGAGGTGCAGTCAGTGCAAAAGGCAGACAAGAGCTGGAATCTGGGTCGATTTATCAAAGGCAAAATGGAACGAGGGCATGGATTTGGAACTGTGGATAAATTCCAGGTGAAGACGACCAAGGGCTTGATCAGCTGACAAAGCAGGACAAACGGAACAGACACTTGTTTGGTGAAGAAATATGTAAGTATTATCCAAGCGTCAACGGAACAGACACTTGTTTGGTGAAGAAATACGTAAGTGTTATCCAAGCGTCATGGGACTCCTCTAGAAGATCATGGCTTTGGAAGAGCAGAACTGGAATTAAAGAAGTACTAAGAGGGAGCAAATCTTTTTGAGGATTTTTATTTAAGGAGATAAGCCAAAAATATAGAAAAATCTTGTACACAGAGATTCTTCTCAGAATATTATTTATAATAGCAGAAAATTAGAAACAGTGTAAACATAGAAAATAAAGGTATTGCTAAGGAAATTATGGTCCCTCCATTTGACAGGAAAGTGTACAGAAGATAAATTGGACTTTTAGTAATAATAACAATGATAGCAGCAATAATAAAAGCTAAGAAAACAGCCATGGTTCAGGGAAGCTAGCTAAAATATCTCAAAGATTAAATGTCTATTAAAGTAATTTTTCAGAACTAGGTCCATCCTTTTGTTTGCAGAGTCCAAGTATATTTAATAAGACAGGGTACCAGCATACCAGTCTGGACTTTTCCTAAAACTTTATGGAAGGTTTCTAAGGCTCTTAAAATCAATGACAGCAGGATTTTTAACCTGGCCACCTGAGTGAGCCCTTGCAGTACTATTTCTAACTATGGACTTACTTTGAGTCAGTGCACTACCCTTAGATTCAATGGAAAATCTTCAGATGAAAACAGGCAAAAAAGGGGACTTCCAACTCTGCACTCCCAACGCAGGGGGCCCAGGTTCAATCCCTGGTCAGGGAACTAGATCCTGCGTGCCACACCTAACAGCCCACATGCCACAACTAAAAGATCCCGTGTGCCACAACTAAGACCCGGCACAGCCAAATAAATAAATATTTTTTAAAACATAGGCAAAAAAGGATGGAATAATGGTACTCAGAAGCAGGGGTCTGGAAGTGGTTTTTATGTGCTCTTTCATCCTCAAGCCTCCATTCTAAAGACCTTATTTTGTCCTGTCCCCGCCCCCTGCCAAGAATGCAATCTACCTTGGTTTACCGTCTTCTGTTTCTGACTAGATTTCTCAGGACCTGTTTGGTGTTTAAGCCACAGATACAGATTTCACTAAATTCATTCATTCGTTTCTCAAGTAAGTACCTATTGTGCATTTACATCTGCCAAGCATCACGTGGACCAGACACACACACGCACACCTGTCACGTAGTCAGGGAGACAGGTGTGCAATACACGAATAACCACACAGTCACAATTGAGATGAGGGCTAATGAAGAAACAGAGCGCTTGGAGAGGAATTCAGAGCCGGACCTGTTTAAGCAGGGTTCTCACAGAAACAGGGCCTGAGGCAAAGGCTCCAGCGCAAGTGGTCTGTTTGGAGGGACTGGTGCTCCGGCTGGGAAGAGGAGAGGTGAGCTAGGGAAGGGCAGGCAGCCCGTGAAAGGGGCGCTGACAAGCAAGCTATCATGGGTGGCAACTGGAGCTTACTCCCATCAGCAAACCGTGGAGAATGGGGCAAAATGCCCGTTCTGGAATTATCTCACCCCAGGAGCGAGGAGGGTCTGGCCAGCTTCAGGACCTCCAAATCCACATGGGGAGTGAGGACGGGGCGGGGGTGGGTCTGGCCAGCTTCAGGACCTCCAAATCCACATGGGGAGTGAGGACGGGGCGGGGGTGGGGGTGGCCAGCTTCAGGACCTCCAAATCCACATGGGGAGTGAGGACGGGGCGGGGGTGGGGGTGGCCAGCTTCAGGACCTCCAAATCCACATGGGGAGTGAGGACGGGGCGGGGGTGGGTCTGGCCAGCTTCAGGACCTCCAAATCCACATGGGGAGTGAGGACGGGGCGGGGGTGGGGGTGGCCAGCTTCAGGACCTCCAAATCCACATGGGGAGTGAGGACGGGGCGGGGGTGGGTCTGGCCAGCTTCAGGACCTCCAAATCCACATGGGGAGTGAGGACGGGGCGGGGGTGGGGGTGGGGGGTCTGGCCAGCGCACAGCTGTGGATGATGGTACTGAGTGAAGAAGGACCTCTGGGCTCCCTTCATATACACGAGACTGAAGGAGTCCCGTATACTGGCCCGTCTGGATATGTATGACATAGCATCCTGCCCCAGCTAACAATACTTCATTAATCACGGGGTTGGATAGCACACGACGTGACCGCAGGGCACAGTATGGGAGAGCACACCCCTCTGGCTTGCACAGGGCCCTCATTTACTACCCTCAGATTCCCCGGGCAAGCACACCTTGGTCCACACACATCCCTGAACCCAGTGCTGTGGAACCACGTCAGACAGAGGCTTCCAAGATGTCTGTCATTCAAGACCAAAGATCTTGGCTCCAGCTGTGGGCTCTATTCTGTCTCCTCAGGAATCCAAGACTGTGGTGGATTTCAAGCGTATTTAAAATTTTTCTCATTCAGACCCTCCAAAACTGCATTTATGAGAATAGTAAAAGGAATCCTAAAACAATACCAACTTTTCTAAAGATTACTATCAAAACAGAGACGACAGTTACTTGGAAAATGTGTGAAGCACTGATTCTCGGACCTATGTCACAAATTTGTTTTCCTTATGCATATGTACATTGGATCTGTGGCTTTCAACGAGTTACTTTACATGCTTAAGTCTCATTTTCTCCTTCTGTAGAGTTCCATTTAATAGGACTAGAAAAGATAAATGAGTTAACTGCTCAGCAATGGACTTGGCAAAGAGAAAGTAGCCAATGAATGTTAGCTAGTGTTGCCACTGTTAATTTCTAAAAGATGACTGTATAATTTTATCATCCAGACCTGGCGCCTTTTACTAGTAAAAGCGAAAGTTACTATTAATTATGCCAGGACTGCAGGCATAAACCTGCACCGTGCCAGGAAAGGCGGGATGTGCGTGTCCACATGCACAATCACCATGATGCAGGTGTAAGGAGTTCACACCATCCTGTCAGCCGACATCAGCTGTGCTTCATCATCAGAAGGCTGACTTTTGATTTACACACTTGTATCAATGACATGTATGGGTGTGGTCGTAGCTAGAAAACAACTTTGGAGAGGGGACAATTGAGAACATCATTCCATAAGTACCCTAAACCTCCAGGCCAGTAGCTGGTACCTTACTGAAGATTCAGTGGTTGAGCAAAACAGACCGCTGTGCAATTAACTTTTACACGTCCTTTCTGCATAAATGCCTTCTCTCCGTGTAGACAAGTACTGGAAGGTTATTATTTGGCCAACCGCCGACCACTGCAACATGTTTTTATGGCATGAGTTTGTACAGCAGCCTAGGGGTGGAAAGTGAAAGGCTGGAGTGCAGTAGAGAAAGCCTCAGAGCATGGAAAAAATCACGCTGCGAGTCACGAGGCCCTGTTACCTCACAGGTTCCCTTTTAAATACTATAAGACAAAGACTTTGAGCTTTTTAAAAATGTCTAACTCCTAACCCTTTTCTACATATCCTTGATGTTGAAGAAGGTGGTCAAAATCTTTGAATGCATCTCTTGTGCTGTTTGATTTCTCACCTCACTTTTGTGTCTGACATCTGTCCTCTGTGAGCCTTGACCCAACCTCCAAGCCGACCCCCTTGTTACACGTTTCAGCAAATAACTGCAGAAGATGGTAACTCCTGTAGCAGTTGCATAAGCCAGATACCACGAGGGCAAAGATGATGGCTCTTGTCTGCTTTGAAATGCCATCACCTTCTCAGATACCCCCTCCATCGGCTGTGTCTTTCCGCACCCGTCAGCTTCTCTAGAGTGCGTCCTAGGAGTGGAATTGCTGGGACGTGTCAACTTCTCTAGGGTGCGTCCTGGGAGTGGAATTGCTGGGACGCGGAGCAGGCACTGGCGTCACTTCCCTAGATATTTGCAAACTGCTCACACGTACCGGCCTTGCTAATACAGTGTTGTCAGATTCAGAGATTCTGCCACTCTGATGGATTTGAAAATGTCTCTTATTTTTATTTCAATTTACACTTTCCCCAATACTACTGTACTGATCTTGAGCATCTTTTCAAGTTGTTATCGCTATTCCACTTGATTGTTGTTATTGCTGATTTACATACTTTGGCGGATTTTCCCTGCAAGGTCTTTATTTTTCCTCTGATCTTTTTTCCAATTTAATTGTTGGATTTCTATATCCTAAACAATAATCCCTTGGTCTGATACAGATACACGGTAGAGACAGATAGATAGATGGATAGATGGATGGATGGATGAATGGATGGATGGATGGATGGATGGATGGATGGATAGATAGATGAATAGCTATGTAGATAGCAGATACCATCATCTGTTCTCCTGTGTGCCTTTAAGTTCCAAATTTATGGTGATATGTCATGAAAACATTTTAGATTTTGATAAAAACATATTTAGCAATCTTTTGTTTATGAGTTTTGGTTTTTGAATATGGCTTTAAAATGTTGCTTCTTACCCTAAAATTATAAGGATATTAACCATTTTCATTCAAAGAGTTTCAAAACTCTGTTTTTCATCTTTAGGTTTTAATCTGTCTCCATCTATGCTAAGAGATGGAGATGGAATTTTTAACATTTTTCCTAGATAGAAGGCCGATTGTCTCCGCACTGTTCATTGAATTCAGATCTATGGAAGGGCATATATTTATGGGTCAGTTTCTGGACCCAAACATCCATGATTTGATTACAGCACTTTGCAAACATCTTGATTTCAAATTATGAAAGAACCCCTCATTATGCTCTTATTTTTCAGAATTTTCAGTATTATTCTGGGAAGATTGCTATTATTCATAAACGTAACCATGTTTGCCGAATGCCAACCCAACAAAACAAACTCATTAGGATTTTTATTAAATGCTCTTTGTACTGATTCACCTCTTTCTGGAGAGTCGATATCATTATTATAAAGTCTATCCATCAAACAACTTCTGTTATTCACTTATTGGGTCTATCTATATTGTTTAGCATTATTTCATAATTCTTCTCTATGCAGAGTTCATACCTCTTTTGTTTGGTATGTTCGTTCCTAGGCAATTTATAGAGTTTGTTGCTACAATGAATGAGATCATTTTCCTTTTATGTTTACTAATTTGGTTAGTTCTGGTGTAGCAGAACACTATTGCTTTCTGTCTATTTAAGCAAGTGAATAAAAGTGCATAAATAAGAACTGCCGTTTGACATTTTATCAGCCACAAGCATGTTTAGCTGTGGGTTTTAGTCAAGATGCTTCTTAAAGGCACTGAATTTTAAAAGGGCTGAGTCAACCCACAGACAGGTAAAATGACACATTGCATGATATATCCCAGGGTTTACAACAATTACATAGGTGTTGAATTCAAGCAGAGCTGAGAAGAGGAATAAACTGACCTCGTTAGGAAAAATCACCCGAAACAGGTAAATCACATAGAAGTTGAACTGAAACAGGTAGTGAAGTTTGGGCATCCATTCGAGAAGGTCTGAAATAAATACAAATGTTTTTAAAGTTCCCCCCATTTTAACGCCAGTTACGACCTAACAATATATACTTTCTAGACCTAGAAAATGATCCTCAGTCTTCTGATTCTTACATATCATAGTCAAACTCACTTCAAGTGACTTGTATGCGTGGCTCTGTCTTTGCATAAACCTATAAAAGACACCATTTTGAATGCACCAATAGGGCTTGAAGCCTGTAGCCCAGGACATGAATTCTGTGTGTGCTTTGGATACGTGCACACAAGAAGGTGCGTGAGTGGCTGTGTGCAGAGGAACCTAAGAGAACGTTGCAGTGCCTAGTGCCTTCAGTCGCACCTACCTGTGATCTGGTCAGTGGAGCCTCAGCTAAGGGGGATTCATAGGAAGGGGGCTCCTAGAGTCAGTCCCCACAGAGACAGGTGGGGGGCACACATGCGTTTGCTGAGAAGCCTGGAGGCCCCCAGCACTTGTCAAAGAGAGGTCAGGAGACCAAGAGGTGGAGGAGAGAGAGGGATGGAGGACAGGCTACAGGGAGTGCAAGCAAGGGGATGCTGCCCACTCCGGTCCAGTGCGCACTCGCTTGAGGGTTTGGTTCATTTAATGACGGGAGCAAAGGACTGTGGAACTTGGCGGTTGTTCCGTGGTTGAATGGGGATTCTGCAGGCAGTGTTCACACTATTGGCCACATCCCAGCATTTAAGCCAGGTTCTGCACCCACTGTGGGTTTTTTGTTGTTTTTATTTTTGTTTTAACATTAGAGAATGTTCCTCAATTTTCTCCTTGTGTACCTACAGCACTTTCCCCCTAAATTAACAGGCTCGTGATAACCAACTCTTTGCAATTTCTTCCGTTTTATTTTTTACTGTTCTCTTTGTATATCAACCTTTTAAGTGTTGGCTAATCCAGAATTCAATTATCAAGCCTCTTGTTTTCTCTTTCTAAATTCCCTTGCTACGAGTTTACCTCAGATGGCTTAAATATCACCTGTAAAATGATACTCAAACTTCTGCATCCAAAGCTGGAATGCTGTCCTGATGTCTACATTGATTATTCAACTCCCTATTTAACATATTCACTTAAAAGTCCAAAAATACATACTTACTCTACTTTTTCCCTATCTCTATAAAATCACTATTATCCATTCTCCCCATTGCTCAAGCAGCTCACGAGCCTTCCTCAATTTAGCCGTTTTCTTCACATTCAATCCGTCTGGGAGTCCTAGGTGCTCTACCTCTCATGAATGAGTTTACACCTTCCGCTAGAGAATGTTGGCCCCAGGTGTCTTTCTTACACATAAACATACACACATAAACGCACAGTATTTCATGTATGTAGTATTTATGATTTGACAGGTAGATATTGTGCATGTGTGCGTGTTCTGTGTGTGTTAATCATCTACTGCTACATAACAAATACCACAAAACTTAGGGTTGAAGGTGACAAACACGTATGATCTCACAGATTCTATGTGAGGCGCTAACCACAGTGTTTGCAAGGGGTGTGGCCACCTGAAGGCTCAACTGTGGGTAGACATGCTCCCAACCTCACTCAGCCGGTTGTCTGCAGTGTTTAGCTCCTCACTGGCTGTGGACCCAAGGATGCCCTTATTTCCTTAATACACGGGCTTCTCCACAGGGCAGCTCACAATGTGGCCGTGAGGTTCCTCAGCGCAAGCCAGCAAGAAGAGCCACGATCGAGAGAAAGACCGTGCACGCAAGACGGGAGTCACAGTCCTTTACATCCTAATCTTGAGGTGACATTCATCACTCTGGGTCTATTCTACTTGTTAGCAGCAAGTTACTAGATCTGGACAACACTCAAGAGGAAGGGATTACACAAGGATACAAACACTGATCCAAAAGACCAAAACGTTCCCTTCAGCTTGTCGAAACTTCAGAGAGATTGCTTCCTGACTCAATGCCCCTGACCTCCCTTTTCTCAGAGAACTCACTTAAGAAAACTGGAATTGGAAACTCATTCTCTGGCCCTTTGAGGTGTGCAACTTCTTCCAGCCTCTTGCCAGTTTTACCACCCAGGAAAGTCTTTCTCAAGCACCTGGGAGCCCTCCTTTTGAAATGTAATCATCAAGGAAGATAGGGCCCTTATCTCCCAGTCTCTGTAGGAGGGCAGGAGCCTAACTCCACTCCTACCAATCAGCAAACACAGATGGCCTCACCACGTTGACCAACCTCTCCCAACATCTTCCAATGCTTTTTAACTGGTTTTCCCCAGGACTTAAAATCTCTCTCAATTTTTGTGTCAGAAGAGTTGAGTTCAATTTCTCTCCCCTATTGCAATAGTCTTGAAGAAAATCTTTCTTGCCACTTTAAAAAAAAGTCCAGTGGAATTTTTTTTTTACAATAGCAAGAGACGGGGATCCTAGAGGCCATTTTAGAAGCTGCCTACCACTGCGTGCGTGTGTGTGTGTGTGTGTGTGTGTGCGTGCGTGCCTACCACTGCATGTGTGTGTGTCTACCATTGCATGTTTGTGTGTGTCTGTGTGTGTCTAGTAACTGCATAGTTACTAGCCTGCAAGAAGATGACCCAAAATGTTGTTTCAACTCCTTTTAACTGATACATTTTGGGTATATCTACATATTAAAGAAACGCGTTTAGTGTGGTGAAGTTGGGGTGGCCGATCCTCATGGATACAAACACAGTCCTCATACCCTTTACAGGATCAAGGCTATTTAGATGACCCCGGTACTGACAACCTACAGAATCATCAAGAAAAACCCCGTTGGGTGAAACCAGGAAGCACATCTCCGCAAGACCCCTTCCAAAGGGGAAAGAGATTAATTTCCCACTGGTAGCCAGTAATTTGGGCTCCATTAGACCTAGGATTGTTCCTGGGTCCCATCATTAATACTTACAAAATGAAAACAAACACAGTTTAGGGGAAATAAATAAACCTCCACTGCGTTCATTGAGAGCTCACTTTATTGCACCCAGACTTGACATGAACATCTTAATAGCTGTGACAGAATCACTTAGGAGCCCAGCTTCATGGAAATAGAAAAAATGTTAATGAAGAGAATATGTGGGTGATTAATAAATGTGATTGAAATGCAATGACCTTTACTTACTCACTGAGTAATTAAAGTAATCAAAGGAGACCCAGCTGTGATGAGAGCTGTCAGAGAACAGACCAACATATAGTTCAAAAAGCCACAACATTCGATGTGGTTTGCAGAGGACAGTACTTTTAAAAATGGCTTTTTCAGTAAACTAGAGGGTTTTTTCTGACGGTCTGGAGAATGTTCTTACTTCAGGGCATGATGAGCAGTATAAAAACACAAGACTGAAAAACACAGTCCCTACGGAGTAAAGCAGGAACATGCGAAGATCTTTCTAATGAGTCCTTAGATATCCTCTGAATTCCAATTAGGTGTTCCCCCTGGTGTGCGATATCAATCAGAAGACAGTGGCTTAAAGGCACCAGATCACTTCAAGTGCGTCTCTTGTTACTCTTGGGGAAACGGGATGAGGAATGAATGCGTTGTCCCTAAAAAGCCTCTGTCCTTTCTTTTGGCAGCAAAGTAAGCAACCCTGTCCAAAAAACTTGGCAGGAAATGAATCCACATTCAAGGGTCAGTGATAAAGCTGTCCTATATTGGACTGGCCAGGGACCTCTGGGCAATACCGCCCTAATTCCAGCATTAATACAAGTAACACAAACCACCGTCATTGCCAAATTTCTCTCCCACTCCTTTCATCAAAAAGTACCACCTGCCAAACCTCTAAGCTTTCTCCTCTAAGCTGTATGTTACCTGAGGGCAGAAACTGAGGTTTCATTTCACAACCCCACACACATTACACACCCGGGCACTCAACAGATGCTTAACACACACAAAATGTATCACTGAAGTAGAGATCTCAAATAAAAATGGTTTTGACTCAGTGAGCTCATCACTTCTACCAAATACACATTCACGCAGGTGATAACGCTGGAATCCCCCATCAGTATTTTTCCCCTGCTGCTATTTCGCTCCTTATTTTGAAATAACTGTAAAAGGATTAACTTTGGGGCTACTATGGGATCGCATCCTTTGTTTCAGTCTTTTGTTGCCCTGAAGGCCTCCTTATCATGTTGAAATATAGGCAGGAGAGTCAGGGGAGCAGAAATATTATATAGGGGATTATCAGATTAGAGAGAGAGAAAAGGAGGGCTGCTTTTCCAGACTCTCTGGACTGTCTTGTGAAAAGAAATTACCATTCTATTTTTACTCATTTCATTTTAGCTTGTCTTTCTCTTCCTTTTTTTTTTTTAATTTTTCTTTGGCACTTTTCCACTTTTATCTGCCTGCCTACGTTTGGTTTCTCCCTTCTACTGAGATGTTGGATGTTTTCTCTTTCCCAGGCTTCTTCAGTTTGGTGGCTGCTTTGTCTGGTGCTTTTATCCTTCTCTGCACAGTCCTCCCTCCTCCTGCTTCATTCTTTCCAGCCCTCTTTTCTTTTCTGTATCTGAGGTGCTGACTTGAACTTATCAGTTATTTACATACTTGTGTGACGTCCACAGAGCACGCAGAAGCAGCCAGCTGTGGAACTGGGATTCCATGAGCAGAGGCCTAAGTCATGAGTAACACCCTGCTGTGACAAACGCAAAGAAAGGCTCTGCTTTTTTGTGTGTGTGTGTGATACGCGGGCCTCTCACTGCTGCGGCCTCTCCCGCTGCGGAGCACAGGCTCCGGACGCACAGGCTCAGCGGCCATGGCTCACGGGCCCAGCCGCTCCGCGGCATGTGGGATCCTCCCAGACCGGGGCACGAACCCGCGTCCCCTGCATCGGCAGGCGGACTCCCAGCCACTGTGCCACCAGGGAAGCCCGGCTCTGCTTATTTTTATGAAGAGAGATCGAGCAGCTGCATGAAAAGAGAGACAGGGCAAACTGGGCACTGGCTGGAAATGAAATAAATAGAAAAAGTATCACCCTGCCAATGCCTGCAACGTTCTAATTGTATGTATTCAGCATTCAAGCAATAAATTGTAAGACAGTCAAATTGAACTGGAGCCTCTAATTTTAAGCCCTAAGAATTTTCCTTCCACGGTGTGAATTTTCCTACCGTCACTGGTCAGTGCTGAACGTGATGTCAGTATTTTCCAAGTAAATTCTTGTACACCTCCATGCCTAGAGAGGCCAGGCATGTACATTTATGCATGCGTCACAGCTGGAAGGCTGAACTGGACTGAGTTCAAAAACCTCAGTTTAAAACGCTGATAGTTAATTTTATGTCAACTTGACTGAGCCATCGAGGGCCCAGATATCTGGTCCAACGTTATTCTGGGTGGGTCTGTGAGGCTGGTTTTGGATGAGGTTAACATACTGGTAGACTGAGGAAAGCAGACTGTCCTCCATCATGTGTATGGGCCTCGTCCAGTCAGCTGAAGACCTGACTGGGACAAAAAGGCTGACTACCCACAGGTAAGAATGCTGGGAGCCTGACAGCCTTCAAACTGGGATATCAGCTTTTCTCCCGCCTTTGGACTTGAACGGAAACACTGGCTCTTCCTGGGTCTCAGGCTTTGGGACACACACTAGAACTAAAGTCTCCGCCTTCCTGAGCCTCCAGCATGCTGACACACCCTGCAAATCCCGGGACCGGCGAGCTTCCACAATCACACGAGCCAACTCCTTATAACTGATCTCCTTCTGAAAGTATACATATCCTATTGATTCTGTCTCTTGGAGCACCCTGATCAATACAAAAATCTTGCCGCTGTAAGAAAACTTCAAGTCATTTATCAGAGCATCATATTCTGACATGTAAGGCAGTTAAGGCCCAGAAAGACTAAGGAATGTGATGAAAGTTGAACAACAAATTAGAAGTCGTCAGTCACTCTGTTTCTTCTCGGCCTTGGAGGGGTTCTGGGGCAGTCACAGCTTTGTTTATGATGTTGGGCAGATCTGAATCCAAGTCTTTAGTCTCCGGATGTCAGAGAAGCTACAGCAAGTGAAACACGCCGAAGAAGAGACAAAGATTTTTCCAATATTACGAAGTTCGTGCTGCTCCAGCAAAGACTATCCAGAAAGTTTCTCAGATTTTCCTCGTTATTAATTTAACGTCCTCAAAAAATGTCTGTGGCACTCCCCTAAACCCCCAAGACGTACACCTATCTCTGGTTTGCCTTGTCAGTTTAATGATGCTAGAATCGTAGTGCTTGCAAGGGACACAAGAGGGTAGTGAGACCAAACCATGAGAAGCACTTTGGGGGTGTGATAAGCAGAATGGCCCCCCCAAACAGGTCTGCTTCCTAATCCCCGGAATCTGTGAATACATTACCTTACATGGCAAAATGGACACTGACGATGTGACTTAGTTAAGGATCTGCAATTGGGAGATGATCCTGGATTATCCAAGTGCGCCCTATATAATCACAAGGGTCCTTATAAGAGGGGACCCTTATAAGAGTGGGAGAAGGAGGTGTGAAGATGGAAGCAGAGGTTGGAGAAAGAGAGAGAGAAATTTGACGACGTTATACTACTGGCTTTGCAGATGGAGGAATGGACCACAGACCACGGAATGTGGGTGGCCTCTAACACCTGGAAAAGGCAAGAAAACAGATTCTCCCCTAGAACCTCCAGAAGGAATAACGCCTCTCAGAAACTGGATTTTAACCCAGGGTGACCTATTCTGGACTCTGAGCTCTACAACGATAATATATTTCGGTCATTTGAAGTCACACAGTTTCTATTAGACTGTCACAGGAGCAACAGGAGACTAATATGGTGGGGCTTGTGAACATAAACGTGTGGGTCCAGTTCTCAGGGACTCTAATTCACATCTCCTTGTACCGATCAACCTCGTATTTCAGAAATCCTGTCTCCTACTGGAGGTACGTACAGCTGAGTCACGTTGTCCTCCGAGGAGCTTACGGTCCGAAGGGGAAAGTAGGTTCTTCACCATGAAACGTGTCTCTTTCCTGATTAAGCAGCTTAACGACCACCCACTAAGCACATATGGATAGGTTCCTGGTGATCCACAAACCTTTTCTAAAGTAAACTGCAATTCCATGTAGTGAGCTTACTTAGGTCAGCTTTCCTAAGGACTTATGCTGGCCGTGAATCCTTACATTTTTCTTTCAGTCCTCCACGTTTCTTCCACACACCCGCTCCCCGACAACCCCGGTTGTTATTTTATCTTCAGAGACTGCCCAAATCAGAAAGTTGTGGGGTTCGTGTTGATGAGTTTATTTGCAATGCCAGTTGGTTGGCCATATTCTGGGATATCATCATGTCACTGAAAGTTCACTAGGAGGAACACTCAAGAAGCCAGTGGAGATGTCTGCGGTACAGCTAAGTCTCTAGGTTTGGCCGCATTTCTAGACCTATAGAGCGGTCCACGGCGTGACATCGTGTTGGAATGCCTTTCTACGTGACCGCCTTTCCCCAAAGAGCAAGACAGCCAGCTTCTTATGCTTCTTCTAAAGCTCTGTCCCTCCTCCCTATCGTTCCATGATGTGCTAACCAAGGAATACAATTCAATGACCATTGCGTTGGTTAGCTTCTGCTCCTGACTTTTCATCGCTCGCAGCAGCCCCATCCTTTGTCGTGTGACTTTGTAGTGTCTCCCATCGTTGGTGAGTGTACTTCCCTGCTGCACAGATCCTGGGCTTGAAAGACAGAAGTTGGAGACTTGAGATCGGAATGTCACTCATTCTTCACATTCAGGGACAACCCCAGTTTCAAATATCCTGGTCAGCATTTCAGGTCATTGGACAGCCAGTGTGACCTGATTTGGGTATAAGAGCATGGTGCTTTGATGGCTTTCTACAGATTTTTAACCATTTATTCTCCATCCCAAGAAGCAAAAAAATGAGCTGATTTTTAAAAATCTCTATAAAATATTTAATGTGTTTTCCATGCAGAGACAATTAAGTGAAGAAAGGGGCTAACTCTAAAATACGCACATTCCTCTGAAAGTCGGATATGATTTTTACTTGCAAAAGGACACTTAAAACGTAAATGGAAAGTATTCAACATAAAGATCTCAGCTTTTTCAGAACTGCAATTTTAATTGCTAAGATGAATGCTGAAGCTGATTTAGCACCAGAATCATAATTGACCATAAATTTTCTCTTGTTTTTACCACCGTTTCTGCAATAATGAATACAGTTTCAAAGCTGAAGTGAAGTCTCCCCATATGAGTTTGTTATGGGTTGAATTATATCTCCCTAAAAGATGCTGAAGTCGTAACCCTCATGTGAATGTGCCTCATCTGGAAACAGGGGCTCTCACCTGACTGAGTTAAGATGAAGTCCTTAGGGTGAGCCTTAATCCAACGTGACTGGTATCTTTACAAAAGGGGAAATTCGAACACACAGACAGACAGGCAGAGAAGACAGACGAAGTAAAGACATAGGGGGAATGCCACCAACGAGCCAAGGTATAGCTGAGGCTACCAGAGACTAGGAGTGAGGCACGAAACAGACTGTCCCCAACAGCTCTCAGAAGAAACCAACACTGCTGACGCCTCGATCTTGAACTTCCGGCCCCCAAAACCATGAGACAACAAACTTCCGCTGTTTTAGCCCCACAGCTTGTGATATATTGTTACAGTCTTAGGAGAATACACATATTAAATTTGCCTTGGTTCCTTTGACACATTACAGATTAGCAGCTTTCAATTACAATATTCAGATGAAAATGGTTCCAAGAATTACGCACAAAAATATTCATGACCCTATTCTTCCACACATGTGTGCTACTGAACAAATACCCATTTCCTGTGCCCCGGGTTGAGGTTCTTGACCCATTCAAACCTACTGAAGAAAACAGTCTCCTTGTTTTTTTTTTGTTTTTTTTTTTTTAAATAAATACAGGAGCCTTTATATTTTATTTTATTATTATTATTTTTTGCAGTACGCAGGCCTCTCACTGTTGTGGCCTCTCCCGTTGCGGAACACAGGCTCCGGACGCGCAGGCTCAGCGGCCATGGCTCACGGGCCTAGCCGCTCCGCAGCATGTGGGATCTTCCCGGACCGGGGCACGAACCCATGTCCCCTGCATCGGCAGGCGGACTCTCGACCACTGCGCCACCAGGGAAGCCCAGTCTCCTTGTTTTTTAAATTAAAATTCCTCATGGAATATGAAATAGGCTCCAAATATTTCAAGAATCAAAGTACATAAAAATTATCAGTATTGTAGGGGCTTCCCTGGTGGCGCAGTGGTTGAGAGTCCACCTGCCAATGCAGGGGATGCGGGTTCGTGCCCCGGTCCGGGAGGACCACACCGGCATGTGGGCATGCCGTGGAGCGGCTGGGCCCGTGAGCCATGGCCACTGAGCCTGCGCGTCCAGAGCCTGTGCTCCGCAACGGGAGAGGCCACAACAGTGAGAGGCCCGCGTACAGCAAAAAAAAAAAAAAAAAAAAATCAGTATTGCAAGTTATTTCTATTTCTTCTGGTTCTTAAAAAGATTTAATTGGTCAAGTATTTAAGACAGAATCTAAACCAAACAAGTGGATCCTTTCAATGTTACTGGAATATCGGCCAGACAGCTATAATATACTCAGATTTTCACTGATGGTATAAATAATTGCAAGTCATTGGGCTCACGCTCTTAGCGAGCCCACACTTTTACTACTGCTTCCTGCATTTATTTTGCAACTTCAGGAAGCCCCTCACACTCTTTCTCAGTTGTACTTTCCCTTCCTTCCTTGTCAAAGCCTGCCCTCAGGATTGCCTCTGTAATTCTTCACACCACAGTGTGAATCAGTTGAAGGCAATATGTTAAGTCACTCAGGACCAGCCTGCACCTGTTCTTATATATAAAGTTTTATTATAACACAGCCAGAGTACATTTACACATGGCTGCTTTGATCTACCTCAGCAATGCTGAGCAGAGTATATGTATACAACACAGTATGGGTGACCCACAAGGCTGAAAATATTTACTATCTGGTCCTTTACAGAAAAAATTTGCCAACTCTTATTTTAAGGCTTCTCTCTCAATAAAAGCAAGAACAAACAACATAATCCCCACGTAATATTTATATTATATTTAAAATTTTCAGGACATAAGAGAGCAAATAGCGTCCTTGTGTGGGATGTCAACAGCCACAAGTTTCACATCAAAGAAACCACAAATCCACTTTATCTTTGAGTCCAACACAAGCAATGTGAAATGAGATCAGAGACCACATTTCAGGAACTACATATGTATATGGGGTGCTTTAAATAACCGTACGTCTACATGTACGTCTAAGTCTCTGTATGTCTATCTTGGGTCTTGTTCATTTCTGTTCTCATAATCTGACCTGTTGGTTTCAGGACATGCAAAATATTGACTTATTCCCAAGCCTTAAAGTTGAAAAGATATGTTTCAGTAAATGTGAACTAACATTTCACTTTCAAAATTAGTATGTGACTGATTTGGTTGTATACCATGTGTCAGTTTCCTAAGTCACACCCCCAAATTGCTATTGTTTGCAAAGGAACAATCTGGATGCTGGCAGCACTGACTCCAAACCTTCAAAGGGAAGTATTACAAACAGAGCTGGGTCCTTCCTTCCATGGTTTCAGTCTTCCTCTATCCCAACTCCAACAGCTGTTCCTGCCTTTTGGAGGATGAAAATAAGATGCCTATTGCATAACCAAAACAAATGCTTTCTTGCTTTTCGCACTTATATTACTGCTCTTGACAATTCACCAGCTGATTATCCTACTGAATTATGCACCTGCCACTCCTCCTATTTACCTTTTTGTTGTTTATTAGCACCGTGACTACAAAGGGAAACAAAGAATGAAGGAAGTCAACCAAAAGCGTCTCTATTGTGTTGCTGGAGATGTCTTGAAGTCTCTGAGTAATCAAGATATAATTTCCAACCACTTGCTCACAAACGTGGGATTTGGGGCGTAGAACATTCCTCATGGAAAGTTTAAAAAGAATTTTAAGTGAATGAGTAACATCTTGGATTATATCCTGGGACTCGTAAGTTTGCCTACTCTCAGTAGCTGGACTTTTCAAAACACATGTACCAAACAAACCCAAGTAACCTAGATGAATACACACATTTTCTCAGATGGGACCGCAGCCAATTGCAATTTGTTCATTCATGCAACAAATATTTATTGTGTATCTATTACGTGCCCAGCACTGTTCAAATTCTCAGAGTACAGCTGCCAACAGCAAAGCAAAATACCCCTAACCAAGATGAACTTGCATTCTAATGAGCCTGTCTCTCTAATGTGGGTAAACATGATAAAGGGAAAGTCTTAATGATGAAATTAGAAACGTCAAATTACAGTTAGTCAAAGCTCTTTATACAGCTCTCACAAAACTGTTGGCCTGTTAACTGTGTTACCAGTGCATCTTTTTCTTGTCAGTCTTTTCCTCTCCTTTCTTCAAAAAACATTTTACCAGTGTCTCTCCATTTTCCAAATGTTTGTTCAAATGCTTCGAAGTCATCTTATTGTCCTAATTCCAGAGTTTTGACAATGTCAATTTCCCTCGTCACTCACCCAGGAAATATCTATTGAGCAGTGTTCCAGTATTTCATTGCTGCGTAACAACCATCCCCAAACATCAAGTGGCTTAAAACAGCAACACTCATTTATTTGGGCAGGATTAGGTGGCAATGACTCATCTCCCTTCCCAGTAGCACCAGCTGGGGCAGCTCAACAAGGGGATGGAAGACACTCTCCTGGGCAGGCAAGCTGGTGTTGGCTATTTACTGGGAACTTTTTAGGTGGGGCTGTTGCCTTGGGGCCTCAATTCGTCTCCACCTGGGCCTTTCACTGAGGCTTCTTGGGCTTCTTCAGAACATGGTAGCTGGGTTCCAAAAGGAAGTATTTCAGATGACGGGAGGTATCACTATAAGCTGCCAGTCTCTTAAGACTTGGGCATGGAGAGTGGAACAGGGCCACTGTGATGTTTTATTGGTCAAAGCAGTCACACATCTACCCAGAACCACTGGAAGAAGACAAAAACCCCACTTCTCAAAGAGAGATGTGTCAAAGGATTTACGTCTGCTGTGTGCCAGGCATTATGGAAGGCACAAATGAGTAAGATATAGCCAGAGCTCCCACAAGAAGCTCAGAGTCCAGCAGGAGAACTGAGCCAATAAAGAGTTGGTTACAATACACAGGTTAATTTAGGGGAAAAGTGCTGTAGATACACAGAGAAAGAACTGAGGAAATTTTCTAAGTAGGAGTTCAGGCAGTTAAAACAAAACAAATAAAAACAAATAAACAAGCAAACAAAAACAGTGAGTGACAGAACCTGGCTTAAATGCTGAGATGTGGCCAATAGTGTGACACTGCCTGCAGAATCCCCATTCAACCACGGAACAACTGCCAAGTTCCACAGTCCTTTGCTCCCATCATTAAGTGAACCAAACCCTCAAGCGAGTGCGCACTGGACCGGAGTGGGCAGCGTCCCGTTGCTTGCACTCCCTGTAGCCTGTCCTCCATCCCTCTCTCTCCTCCACCTCTTGGTCTCCTGACCTCTCTTTGACAAGTGCTGGGGGCCTCCAGGCTTCTCAGCAAACGCATGTGTGCCCCCCACCTGTCTCTGTGGGGACTGACTCTAAGAGCCCCCTTCCTGTGAATCCCCCTCGCCAGACAGGGAGTTTCCTTAGCTGAGGCTCCACTGACCAGATCACAGGTAGCTGTGACTGAAGGCGCTAGGCACTGCAACGTTCTCTTAGGTTCCTCTGCACACAGCCACTCACGCACCTTCTTGTGTGCACGTATCCAAAGCACACACAGAATTCATGTCCTGGGCTACAGGCTTCAAGCCCTATTGGTGCATTCAAAATGGTGTCTTTTATAGGTTTATGCAAAGACAGAGCCATGCATACAAGTCACTTGAAGTGATTTTGTCTATGACATACAAGAATCAGAAGATTGAGGATTATTTCCCAGGTTAGAAACTATATATTGTTAGGTTGTAACTGGCCTTAAAATAGAGGGAGCTTTAAAAACATTTATATTTATTTCAAATCTTCTCGAATGGATGCCCAAACTTCACTACCTGTTACAGCAGGGATCCCCAGCCCCTGGGCCACGGACTGGTACCAGTCAGAGGCCTGTCAGGAACCAGGCGGCGCAGCAGGAGGCGAGCGGTGGGCGAGCGAAGCTTCATCCGTATTTACAGCCACTCCCCATCGCTCGCATTACCGCCTGAGCTCTGCATCCTGTCAGCATTACGGTGAGTTGTATAATTTTTTCATTATATATTACAATGTAATAATAATATGAAAGAAAGGGCACAATAACTTTAATGCGCTTGAATCATCCTGAAACTATCTCGCTCCCCGCCCGTCCATGGAAAAATTGCCTTCCACCAAATCAGTCCTTGGTGCCAGAAAGGTTTGGGACCGCTGTGTTACAGCTCAACTTCTATGTGATTTACCTATTTCAGGCAGTTCTTCCTAACTGAGGTCAATCAATCTGTACCTCTCTTCAACAATTCTGCTTGAATTCAGCAACTATGTAATTGTTTTAAACCCTGGGATATGTTGTATAATGCATCTAATGGTAGACTCAGCCCTTTTAAAATTCAGTACCTGTGAAAGGGACTGGAAGAAAACTGGGAGCTAAGCACGCTTGAGGTTGACAAAATGCCACTTGACGGTTCTTTATTTATACTTCTATTCACGCATCTCACATTTATTCAACTACTACATACCAGACTCTATTTAAAATATGTGAGGTATGCTCACAGGCACACACCCACACTCACACACTTATGCTTATGTATGTGTGTGTCTCTAAGAGTTTATCAGGTAAAGATATAAAATGTATACTCAGATCATAGACAAAAGTGTGCTTCACACAGACTGACCAAGGAAGGCACTCAGGCCAACATGGAATTTGAGGTGTTTTTTAAATGGCTTTTCGTATGTGATTAGGAGGACATTAGAAATGATAAAAAGTCTCTAGGTACAATCCACTAACTTGGATTTGTATTATTATTTGATACCCAAACTTAACTCTAGTTACCTACAAAATAAGAACTATGAAATTATTTAAAAGCGACCTACTTAATTTTTTTTTTTGGCCGAGCTGCACAGCTTGTGGTATCTTAGTTGCCTCACCAGGGATCGAACCTGGGCCCCCTGCAGTGGAAGCACAGAGTCCAACTAACTGGACCACCAGGGAATTCCCAATATTTTAATTTTATTATAAGAAACATTACTGACACAACAAATTCCAGTCACATGTGCTTATCCTCTCATCATATTTCTGTGTCAGGATGGATATAAACCCTACACAAGTACTGATTTAACTGTGAACATAGAGAAGTGAAAATACCAGACTGAATTTACCTTGGAAGGTTATTCAGTGCCCAACACTAAATCCGAGATCTACCAAAATGCAAAATAATCATTTCTCCATGTATAAACTGGTCACCCTGAACCTTTTTAAAAGAGCTCTGTCCACAAATACAGAAACGTATTTAAGCTGACATCAAACTTTTCTGCAGTTTCTGCTCTCCAAGCCAGTGGAGTGCAGTGGTGATAGCCACTGTATTTTCCCACAACTTCCGAACAAACTGAGAGGCAGGTATGCATGCTCAACGCAATAACACATAAAACCCGTCACGGGGACCCACTGAGTACACAATGTAGACTTTCTATTCTAAGAGCATAAAATAACAGTAAACATGATTCTAACATTAAGGGCTTTACAAAATATAGTCAGAGATGAAGGCAAAGTAGAGGTATATGTTTTCCATATTTGAAGTTGATCTTCAGCTCCACGGAATTGAAAACTGTAATCTTTTTACAATGTATCTATAGGATGAAGCCCTGCTAAGCCCCCTGTGAATAAAGACTATTCCTTATAGAATCTAAAACCATATAGATGCTTAGTAACTATTGCTTGCAGTGGAGAGAGAAAAAACACCTCAAATTAAAGGACAACTTTTCCATCTGCAGAATATCATACCCCATCACTTAGATTCAGGTCTAGCATCAATTTAATACTATGATGACGCCTCATACTTCTGTAATAACCCTTCGGTAATAAGGGTTATTAGGGTTGAGTAAAGAGGTTGATGAGTTTTTTTAAAAATGCATTTTACACTATCATAATAGACCAATTATGTTTCAATTCTATAGCACCACATTCCTGTCTTGTCCAGAACAAAAATGGATCACTCCATTATTGAGATAATCAATGTTTTAAAATACAATTTATCAGACGCATTTTACTTCCATTTACTCTCTTCATTCAGTGTGAAAAACTGCCTAGTGGGCAAAAATGATAATTTGGAACTGAATGTCTCATTCTGTCCCTCCGAACAAGAAAAACTAATAGAAGCAGTTCAGGGTTGTGTTTTGAAAGAAAAGCAAGAGACTTCTAGCTACAGAGATCCAATGAGACCATTTTCCATCTCTTCCCTGACTCAGAATCCCACCAAAAACAACAAAATATAAACAATCAATAAATTGAAATATTTCATCAATGAAACTACCACAAATAGAACAAACTTGACAAGGATTGTGAAGTCTGGACCGAGGCAGAGAGTGTGACACTGGACTCCTAAGAGGATACGTGTTTCCCCACGTTAATTGCCAGTATCCTGAAAGGTCTGCCCCAAACGTCTTTGATTAGAGACCTGAGACCCAAATTTGATAGGGGGTGGGGCAAGAAGAAAATGGGGGCAATCCCCCACCCAGTGGACTCCTGGCAGTAAGTGGAGATGTTCTTGGCTTGTCCCAGCTGGGGACGTGCTACTGGCACCTAGTTAGCGGGGTGAGGCCAGGGGTGCTGCTAAACCTCCTACAGCGCCCAGGACACCTCCCCACCACAACAGAGAACGATCAGCCCCAAATACCTACAGTGCCGAGGTCGCAAAACGCTGTTCTGGAGACCCAGCCTAGCAGCCAGATGAGGATGAAGTGAAGCTTCCATCGTGACAGGCACTTTGTACGGTCTGCAATGCAGCTGTCCAGCAAGGAAGCCCATCAGAGATGACGCTCAGGGGAAACGGAGAGGAGGCCACGAGGAACTGGTGACCGTACCAGTAACGACGCTCCTGAGGGCTTTGCTGGGAACCCACCAAACCGCCTGAACTTTGAAAAGGGAGACATAGTCCCAGGGCACAGAAGTAACCGCTTTGGCAAGAGCGTGTTCAGGACCACGGATTCCAAGCGGAGGCTGCGCACAGCCTCCGTTTCTCCTCACCCTCGGAGCCTCCTCCCAGTGTCTGGAGCGACTAGCAGGTCCCGTTCAACAAGGTACAGCAGTGTGAAAGGAGGGCCCTGTCTGTTCTGCACACAGAGGAAGGGAGTGAGGAAGAGATCACAGACAACACAAGTACATGTATGACCAAACTTATCTCCCCAAAAGAGAAAACCACAGATATCAGACCAATATTTCTCCAGAGTCTCAAATAAATTATACAGAAGAGATATGAGATTATTATCAAATTATAACACAACAAAAGGAAAATTTAAGAAACCTAGCCAATGGAGCCTAGGAAAAAAATGGGAAAGAAGAAAAAACACAACATAAGTGAAAAGAACAACTGGATCAAGTGCCTGTAACAGAGAGCAAATTCAGAAGCACAGGCTCTAGAGGTGAGTCCATGAAATACAGCAAACAGAAGGGAACAGTGCTATGAAAGAAGTAAGAAGATGGTTTGATGAGCACCACACGACAGGCGTCCAGCGCAGCATACCTGACATTCCTGCACAAGATGAGACAGCAAATGCACGCAAATCAATTCAGAGTTATAATAAATGACATTTCATTCTGCAATAAACACTTGAACGCGTTGATAAAGATGACACCATATCCCAAGGAATGTGCTGAGCAATTATCAGCAGGAAGACATCATGAATTTCACCACTTCCAAAAACAAAGAATCATGTGGGAATGCAGGTGGGAAAAGGTAGAGGTACGTAAAAGGGGAAAGCCTCAATTTGATCTTAGATTTCCCAATTGCAACACTGGATGCCAGAAGATCACCAGGCAATGACTACAGAACGCTGAAGGTAAGGAAGTGTCCTCCCCAAAGTTCACACCTGGCCCCACTGCCTTTCAATTATAAATGCCACAGATGGACATTCTGCAGCATGGAAATGCTGAAAGAGTGCAGCACACACAGACTTGTCTTCAAAACATTCCTGGGTGACAAATTCCAGGCAAGAAAAGACCAATTAGAATAACTCAGGAATGGAGAAACAGTGATCAGCAGACTGAGGTGAAGAATCAAATAATTTTAGATTCAGGAATAAAATTATGGTTACATACAAAGAAAATAATTATTATAATACAAAAAAAAATCAAAGGTCATTGGGAAAGATACAAAGAGGAAATTGTATTTTAAAAAAAGCCTCATTTTCATAACAAGGCAAGAATAGATAATGGCTAAAGTTGAAACATGTAGTTAAAAAACAGCATCGGGGCTTCCCTGGTGGCGCAGTGGTTGAGAGTCCACCTGCCAGTGCAGGGGACACGGCTTCGTGCCCCGGTCCGGGAAGATCCCACATGCCGCAGAGTGGCTGGGCCTGTGAGCCATGGCCGCTGAGCCTGCCCGTCCGGAGCCTGTGCTCTGCAACGGGAGACGCCACAACAGTGAGAGGCCCGCGTACCGCAAAAACAAAAACAAAAACAAAAAACAGCATCCTTTTGGGCTTCCCTGGTGGCACAGTGGTTAAGAATCCACCTGCCAATGCAGGGGACACGGGTTCGAGCCCTGGTCCAGGAAGATCCCACATGCTGCGGAGCAACTAAGCCCGTGCACCACAACTACTGAGCTACTGAGCCTACATTCTAGAGCCCACAAGCCACAACAACTGAGCCCCCGTGCCACAACTACTGAACCCCACGTGCCTAGAGCCCATGATCCGCAACAAGAGAAGCCACTAGATAGCCTTATCCATCAGACGGCAGACAGCAGAAGCAAGAAGAACTACAATCCTGCAGCCTGTGGAACAAAAACCACATTCACAGAAAGACAGACAAGATGAAAAGGCAGAGGGCTATGTACCAGATGAAGGAACAAGCTAAAACCCTAGAAAAACAACTAAGTGAAGTGGGGATAGGAAACCTTCCAGAAAAAGAATTCAGAATAATGATAGTAAAGATGATCCAGGACCTCGGAAAAACAATGGAGGCAAAGATTGAGAAGATGCAAGAAATGTTTCACAAAGACCTAGAAGAATTAAAGAACAAACAAACAGAGATGAACAATACATTAACTGAAATGAAAACTACACTAGAAGGAATCAATAGCAGAATAACTGAGGCAGAAGAACAGATAAGTGACCTGGAAGACAGAATGGTGGAATTCACTGCCATGGAACAGAATAAAGTAAAAAGAATGAAAAGAAATGCAGACAGCCTAAGAGAGGTCTGGGATAACGTTAAACACAACAATATTCCCATTGTAGGGGTCCCAGAAGGAGAAGAGAGAGAGAAAGGAACCAAGAAAATACTTGAAGAGATTATAGTCGAAAACTTCCTTAACGTGGAAAAGGAAACAGCCACCCAAGTCCAGGAAGCACAGACAGTCCCACATAGGATAAACCCAAGGAGAAACATGCCGAGACACATAGTAATCAAATGGGCAAAAGACAAAGAAAAAGTATTGAAAGCAGCAAGGGAAAAACGACAAATAACACACAAGGGAACTCACATAAGGTGAACAGCTGATTTCTCAGCAGAAACTCTGCAAGCCAGAGGTAGCGGCATGATATATTTAAAGGGATGAAAGGGAAGAACCTACGACCAAGATTACTCTACCCGGCAAGGATCTCATTCAGATTCGATGGAGAAATCAAAAGCTTTACAGACAAGCAAAAGCTAAGAGAATTCAGCACCACCAAACCAGCTCTACAACACATGCTAAAGGAACTTTTCTAAGTGGGAAACACAAGAGAAGAAAAGGACCTACAAAAACAAACCCAAAACAATTAAGAAAATGGTCATAGGAACATACATATGAATGGATACACAAACGAGACCCATCTATATGCTGTCTACAGAAGACCCACTTCAGACCTAGGGACACATACAGACTGAAAGTGAGGGGATGGAAAAAGATATTCCATGCAAATGGAAATCAAAAGAAAACTGTAGTAGCAATACTCATATCAAATAAAAAAGACTTTAAAATAAAGAATATTACAAGAGACAAGGAAGGACACCACATAATGATCAAGGGATCAATCCAAGAAGAAGACGTAACAATTATAAATAGATATGCACCCAACATAGGAGCACCTCAATACGTAACACACCTGCTAACAGCTATAAAAGAGGAAATGGACAGTAACACAATAATAGTGGGGGAGTTTAACACCTCACTTACACCAATGGACAGATCATCCAAACAGAAAATTAATAAGGAAACACAAGCTTTAAATGACACAACAGACCAGATAGATTTTATTGATATTTATAGGACATTCCATCCAAAAACAGCAGATTACACTTTCTTCTCAAGTGCGCATGGAATATTCTATAGGATAGATCACATCTTGGGTCAAAAATCAGGCCTCAGTAAATTTAAGAAAACTGAAATCATATGAAGCTTCTTTTCTGACCACAACGTTATGAGATTAGAAATGAATTACAGGGAAAAAAAAACGTAAAAAACACAAACAAATGGAGGCTAAACAATACATTACTAAATAACCAAGAGATCAATGAAGAAATCAAAGAGGAAATCAAAAAATACCTAGACAAATATTACAATGAAAACACGACGATCCAAAACCTATGGGAAGCAGCAAAAGCAGTTCTAAGAGGGAAGTTTATAGCTATACAAGCCTACCTCAAGAAATAAGAAAAATCTCAAATAAACAATCTAAACTTACACCTAAAGGAACTAGAGAAAGAAGAACAAACAAAACCCAAAGCTAGCACAAGGAAAGAAATGATAAAGATCAGAGCAGAAATAAATGAAATAGAAACAAAAAACAATAGCAAAGATCAATAAACTAAAAGCTGGTTCTTTGAGAAGATAAACAAAATTGATAAACCATTAGCCAGACTCATCAAGAAAAAGAGGGAGAAGACTCAAATCAATAAAATTAGAAATGAAAAAGGAGAAGTTACAACAGACACTGCAGAAATACAAAGCATCCTAAGAGACTACTACAAGCAACTCTATGCCAATAAAATGGACAACCTGGAAGAAATGGACAAATTCTTAGAAAGGTATAACCTTGCAAGACTGAGCCCGGAAGAAGTAGAAAATATGAACAGACCAATCACAAGTAATGAAATTGAAACTGTGATTTAAAATCTTCCAACCAACAAAAGTCCAGGACCAGATGGCTTCACAGGTGAATTCTATCAAATATTTAGAAGAGAGCTAACACCCATCCTTCTCAAACTCTTCCAAAAATTTGCAGAGGAAGGAAGACTCCCAAACTCATTCTATGAGACCACCATCACCCTGATACCAAATCCAGACAAAGAGACTACAAAAAAGTAAAATTACAGACCAATATCACTGATGAATATAGATGCAAAAATCCTCAACAAACTACTAGCAAACAGAATCCAACAACACATTAAAAGGATCATAAACCATGATCAAGAGGGATTTACCCCAGAGATGCAAGGATTCTTCAGTATATGCATATCAATCAATGTGATACACCATATTAACAAATTGAAGAATAAAAACCATATGGTTATCTCCATAGATGCAGAAAAAGCTTTTCACACCCATTCAACACCCATTTATGATAAAAACTTTCCAGATAGTGGCATAGAGGGAACCTATCTCAACATAATAAAGGCCATATATGACAAACCCACAGCAAACATCATTCTCAATGGTGGAAAACTGAAAGCATTTCCTCTAAGATCAGGAACAAGACAAGGATGTCCACTCTCACCACTATTATTCAGCACAGTTTTGGAAGTCCTAGCCACAGCAATCAGAGAAGAAAAAGAGATAAAAGGAATACAAATTGGAAAAGAAGAAGTAAAACTGGCACTGTTTGCAGATGACATGATACTATACATAGAGAATCCTAAAGATGCCACCAGAAAACTCTAGAGCTAATCAATGAATCTGGTAAAGTTGCAGGATACAAAGTTAATGCACAGAAATCTCCTGCATTCCTATACACTAATGATGAAGAAGCTGAAAGAGAAATTAAGGAAACACTCCCATTTACCACTGCAACAAAGAGAATAAAATACCTAGGAATAAAGCTACCTAGGTAGACAAAAGACCTGTATGCAGAAAAGTATAAGACACTGATGAAAGAAATTAAAGATGATACCAACAGATGGAGAGATATACCATGTTTTTGGATTGGAAGAATCAATATTGTGAAAATGACTATACTACCCAAAGCAATCTACAGATTCAATGCAATCCCTAGCAAATTCCCAGTGGCATTTTTTTACAGAACTAGAACAAAAAATCTTAAAATTTGTATGGAGACACAAAAGACCCCGAATACCCAAAGCAGTCTTGAGGGAAAAAAACGGAGCTGGAGGAATCAGACTCCCTGACTTCAGACTTACTACAAAGCTACAGTAATCAAGACAGTATGGTAGTGACACAAAAACAGAAACACAGATCAATGGAACAAGATAGAAAGCTCAGAGGTAAACCCACACACCTATGGTCAACTAATCTATGACAGAGGAGGCAAGCATATGCAATGGAGGAAAGACAGTCTCTTCAATAAGTGGTGCTGGGAAAACTGGACAGCTACATGTAAAAGAATGAAATTAGAACACTCCCTAACACCATACACAAAAATAAACTCAAAATGGATTAGAGACCTAAATGTAAGACCGGACACTATAAAACTCTTAGAGGAAAACATAGGAAGAATACTCTTAGACATAAATCACAGCAAGATCTTGTTTGATCCACCTCCTAGAGTAATGGAAATAAAAACAAAAATAAACAAATGGGACCTAATGAAACTTCAAAGCTTTTGCACAGCAAAGGAAACCATAAACAAGATGAAAAGACAACCCGCAGAATGGGAGAAAATATTTGCAAGTGAATCATCAGACAAAAGATTAATCTCCAGAATATATAAACAGCTCATGCAGCTCGATATTAAAAAAACAAACAACCCAATCCAAAAATGGGCAGAAGACCTAAACAGACATTTCTCCAAAGAAGACACACAGATGGCCAAGAAGCACATGAAAAGCTGCTCAACATCACTAATTATTAGAGAAATGCAAATCAAAACTACAGTGAGGTATCACCTCACACCGGTTAGAATGGGCATCATCAGAAAATCTACAACCAACAAATGCTGGAGAGGGTGTGGAGAAAAGGGAACCCTCTTGCACTGTTGGTGGGAATCTAAATTGATACAGCCACTATGCAGAACAGTATGGAGGTACTTAAACAACTAAAAATAGAATTACCATATGACCCAGCAATCCCACTTCTGGGCATATACCCAGAGAAAACCACAATTCAAAAAGACACATGCACCCCAATGTTCACTGCAGCACTATTTCCAATAGCCAGGTCATGGAAGCAACCTAAATGCCCATCAACAGATGAATGGATAAAGAAGATGTGGTACATATATACAATGGAATATTACTCAGCCATAAAAAGGAATGAAATTGGGTCATTTGTAGAGACGTGGATGCAACTAGAGAGTGTCATACAGAGTCAAGTAAGTCCAAAAGAGAAAAACAAGTATCATATATTAAGAGATGTATGTGGAACCTAGAAAATTGTAAAGATAAACCAGTTTGCAGGGCAGAAACTGAGACACAGATGTAGAGCACAAACGTATGGACACTAAGGGGAGAAAGCAGGGGGCGGGGGGATGGCAGTGTGCTGAATTGGGCAATTGGGATTGACATGGATAAACTGATGTGTATAAAGTGGATGACTAATAAGAACCTGCTGTATAAAAAATAAATTAAATTTAAAAAAAAGAAGATGTGGCACATATATACAGTGGAATATTACTCAGCCATAAAAAGAAACGAAATTGAGTTATTTGTAGTGAGGTAGATGGAGTTAGAGACTGTCATACAGAGTGACGTAAGTCAGAAAGAGAAAAACAAATACCGTATGCTAACACATATATATGGAATCAAAAAAAAAAAGAGAAGCCACTTCAATGAGAAGCCCATGCACCGCAACAAAGACCCAACGCAGCCTAAAATAAAATAAAATAAATTTTTAAATTTTTAAAATAATTTTTTTTAAAAAAGCATCTTTTTTACAAAACCAGCTTTTTACATTTTATGCTCCTTCATCATGGTTTATGAGTTGGGTATAACTCTTCTAGGAAATGAAGTACCTTTTGAAAAAGAAATATTCATCTAACATTTAACAATTCCTTCACTTTTATTTCCACTTACTGTTTTTGGTTAAATTTAAGTAAAACTTAATAAAATATTTGTTACTACAAATAACATGTATAAGTTTGACGCCATTTTTCATGTACTTTTCCCCTAGTTATCTATCATTTAGGAACAATTTATGGCTCTTTCAATCTGAATGTTTCTTAAGAGAGATGCCTGTTAACAGTGATCAAGTGCTGACCACAATGAGTTCTGGACGGTGGGCATTGGAGTGATTTTTTTAATGTATACTTTTTTGCATTGCTTTATTATTTTCATAATAAAAATATATCTTTTTAGAGCAAATAAGGTCACTATTATCTTAATAGAAATGGCAGGACTGAGCAGATGTGACAGAGACCAGATAACCCACAAAGCCTAGGATATTTAGTATGTAGCCCTTGAGAGAAATAGTTTGCCATTCGCTGCTCTCTCTGCCTGCTGCAAGGAGATGCCAGCCCATCCACACTCCCACTACACAGACAGAGAGCATGAACCGTCTATCGCCACATGACACACGTTTTTATCCAACATGCCTAAGCGGCCTGTAGCAACACTCTCCCACAGACTCGGTGTTTTTATAATTAGGGGCAAGTTTACACCAGACCATCAGCCTCCCTCAGAGGTGACCAAGCATATTCACTGATGGTTACGGCGCTGTCACAAGCAAGCTGCACTTCTCCTAAACCACCAGATGGGAAGGTTACGAGGGCAAGGACGCAGCATCGCAATCTGACACTAGTAAGAATGCAAGACGGGCTCACTGAGATATAAAATGCTGGAGATGCTGAGTAACAACAGAAAAAAGGTTCAGATGTCTTCTTCTCTAGGATGCCTGATCACAGCGATGTACCGTCCTATTTCCTTTCTGAAACACAAGCCCAGACAAGAGGTGTGTGGGTAGAGATGATACTGTTTGGGGAACATTTTTTTTTCATCTGTTTGTGAAATAACTGTGACTTACTCTGAAGTACAGAGAAGAAAGAAAATGACACAGCAGCGTGTGTAAAGACTTGAGATTTTAAAAGAAAAGGACACACACTCATTTTAGGGAGCCAGAAAATGCAGAATTATGGGGCACTTCTAAAGATAATCCAGTAACGGTTTGGTCCAAACAAAACAGCAGAGAATAAGGAAGTTTTCTAAAGATCGCTCTGACAGATCAAAGCTAACGTTCTTCAAGGAATTACTTGTTCAGCCAGCTCCTCTCCCCACAGCTTCTGTCCTCACGTAAGGAAAGCTCTGGCCCCTGAAGCTTTCCTGTGCAGGTCAGTGGAAAGGTCTAGAGGTCTCTGAGGTCCCCTGGAAGCCAGAGCAACTTCCTGCAGTCCTCGTGGGGAAGTGTCTGCCTCCCAAGTCCCTCCCCCCATGGAAGAAGTCAACACAGCTGTCACGACAAGCTGCACCTCCTTTCTCTGCTTTTGCTTAAAGGGTTAAACATCGTTTATTGCAAAGAGCCCCTAAAAGCAACTTCTGCTTCAGTGCCTCACTCTCTAAGGCGAGAAATCGCTCCCATTACTGATGGTTAGGGTTCTACTGATTCTGCCATACGTTCACTTGAGCCTAATAAAGCCGGTCTTTAAAATAAAGTACGATTTTGGACGACTGTTAGCAATGGCGTAGAAATCCAAAACGCGGCCGCGGGTGGGGATGGGACGCTCAGTGACCCCAGAGGCAGCACCACTGAGTGGAAGATCTGCAGTCTAGCCATAAACAGACTTTAAATATCATTAGTCGTGTTTGTATATAAAAATCTTCTATAATACATCAAAGTCAAGGACTCCAAGTGTAAGTGGCAGTCTTTCAGAAATTGTTCTTCAGGACATAAGAGTTTTTGTCCTAAGAGTGAAAATGAATGCACAGCAAATAATCTGAAACGGCATCTAAATTTAAATGGACTAGATTGCCATTTTCACTTTTAATAATGGTGGCGGTTCTTGCTTTCTTCACTGCAAGGATAACCGTGAGCGTGTGCAGATACTGACCAAACAGGTAACAAGAGACGCAATAATCCATCAGACCACGAGCTGACAACTGGAGCTATTTTTCTTCCTTACTTAGAAAATAACTCTCTTTCCTCCCAAGAAGGAGCCCCATTAAAATTGTGTTTTTACAGGCAACAGTATTTATTTTATATGAAACGTATCTTCAGCAGAGTTTGCTTGTCTTGTTAACAGTTTTCTTCGGTTTTACGAGAGGCTAACTGGAGAAGATCTGCACTGAGAAACTGACACTAATTGGTGAAGAAGGTAGCAGATAAAATATGTGTTGTCAGGAAACAACTGTCGTGGGGAATCTGAAAAGCGATACACATAGATGTGGATTCCTTCTGATGGTATTGCTACTGTAGCTTAGCTAATATTATTTCCATAATGTAGACTCTGACATATGGGAAGTGAAGGACACGCTGCTTCCCTTCAGTTTTCATTACTTGGTCATAAAAGTATGAGATCCTTTAAAGTAAAAACACTCTCATTGGCTGAAGGGATGGCAACGGAAGGATGAGCCATCACTAGGGGCTGGATATTACTCTGTAAGTACCTAAGTGCCCCTTACAAGGACCTAACTATCCCTGAAACTTACCCAATACACCACTCCTGAAAAGGATCAAAAGACAATGGATGATTCAACAAATCTGCTCCAGAAATGTCCAGAAGCCTGAAAGCACAGTGGCTGAGGACACAGGTCGATGAGTCAGACACACCTGGCTTCCCGTCCAGCTGGTCTTACCACCCAGGGCTAACTTCTCAGCTTCCTCCTCTGTGATTTGGAAACAATAATCACAAGGGTTGCAATAATCACTGCAGGAAGTTGCTCCATCATCACAACACCACAAAGCCTCGTTGTGCAAAACTAAAAATAAAACAAAACAACTTAGCAAGGTCTAGAACATCCTCAGCATCCCTGGTCTGGTGGGTATAATTATCATTGCGGTTGCTGGGCTGAATCCTGTCCGGCCACAATCTACGTAAGTGTGTCACCATCTCTATCAAACAGAAGACTTATCAGTTAGCCAGAGACATAAACATGGGAAAAATAAAATGAAAATGTCAGGGTCTTATAATATATGCCGAGTGGGCACTGCAAGCCCCAAGTGGGTTAAAATGAAATACGACAATGACTACAGAATTGGGTGGTCAGCAAAATGTTGTGCGGGAGGGTGACCCTGAATTTGCCTACCAGCGTCAAAAGAAAACAGGGACTTCCCAGTGGTAAAGGTCCAGTGGTAAACAATCTGCCTTCCAATGCAGGGGATGCAGGTTCGCTCCCTGGTTGGGGAACTAAGATCCCACATGCTGGGGGCAACTAAACCCACACGCCATAAGCACTGAGGTCACGCGCCTCAACGAGAGAGCCCGCGTGCCGCAAACTACATGGCCCACGCGCCCTGGAGCCCACGCGCCACAACTGGAGAGAGAAAAAACCTGCACGCCACAACTAGAGAGAAGCCCACGCCGCAATGAAAGATCCCGCACGCCTCAATGAAGACCTCGCGTGCCACAGCTAAGACCCGATGCAGCCAAAAAAATAAAAGAAAAAAAATAAATTAAAAAAAAAAAGGGTTGAGAAAACAGGAGAACAAAGCTGGTAAGTCAGGAGAGAATGAGGCCCGCCACGCGGCAATCAGGAAGGCCGCAGACCTTTCAGAGTCAGTCACTGTGGCCGCACGCTCCACTGGCTAACAGCATGGTACCACCTGGGAGCCCGGCACACACGCAGGCTCCCCAGCCCCTCCCAGACCCGCTAAACGGATCTGGGCTTCAGGAAGGTCCTCAGGTGTTCTATACATACACTTAGGTGTGAGCAATGCTGACCTGAGCTACGCAAGCTCAAGCACAAGGTCTGTTTGTTTCAGTCGCTGTGGGAAAGAGGCTCCAAAGACAGCCCCCAAATATCTCCTCTTCCTGGATGTACATCTGCTCCATACATCACCGATGGACCTTGCTTCCCTTGCCTTGACTGTGGGCTGGTCTTTGAACTATAGCTTTGGCAAAAAAAACGCGTGATGCTCTTCGTCAGAATCCACGGAATGACCACACCAAGAGCGAACCCTAATGGAAACTATGGACTTTGGGCAATAATGACGTGACCAGGTAGGTTCCTGGATTGTAACATATGCACCACTTTGGTGGGACACGTAGCTGGTGGAGGAGGCTGTGTGTGTACAGGGCGCAGGGTCCTTTGTACTCTGTACTTTCCAGTCAATTTTGCTGCGAACCTAAAACTGTTCTAAACATTACGTTTATTAATTAATAATAATGAACAAGTGATGCTCTGGGAATTCCAAGCCCAGGCCTAAGTTCTTCCTGTTCCCTGCGTTCCAGCCACCAAGCTACGAGAAGCCCAAGACGCACGCAAAGGCCTTGTGGAGGAGACCCGGGGCCCTCCGACGGCTGCCCAAGCGGAGGTCCCGGCCAACAGCAGCAACTGGAGGCCACGTGCGAGAGCCACCGTGGACAGCGCAGCACAGTCAGGTCGCGAGAGGTGTGCAGCCTCAGCCAGCATCACGTGCAGTGGGACCAGCTCTCCCAAAGCAGCCAGTGTGCAGGGTCATGAGCACAGCAACAAAGTGTTGTTGTGTGAGGCGCTAAGTCTGGGGGATGGCTTATTCCACAAGAAAATGTATGGGAGCCGTGTGAGGGCACAGGGCAGCACAGTTTCATACCCATTTACTTGGGGTGGCAAATAAAAGAAAATTAGGGTCTCTATGTGAAGATAAGCCTTCACGGGAAAATATGTGGTTTGTTGACTATCGAGAAGGGCAGATTCACTGTTGACACGGTTCTTGTCCAAAACAAGTCCTGACGGTACGGTGCAAAGAAGTAAACGGGATTCGTAGAGCTACAAGGAAGCAAAGGAAGGCTCAGGACATTCCTTTTTTATGCACGCGCCTCTTTTCTTCAGAGCAACAGGCTATATCTACCTAAAATGTGGGCAAAGTAATTAGACAAAAAGTTTAAGAATGTTTTTGAGAAGGTGTTACCATTCTGCTAATGAATGAACCCAAGAAAATAATTGTTTTCTCAGGCTTTCAATGATGTTCTTTTATTAATTTAAAGTTCCTAGTTGCCTCTGAAATAAATGTCCAAAAGAGGGAATAAATGTCATTTATGTTCCTAGAACATGTGCTGTATGTGAAACGTGAGTTTCTCATAAGAAAAAAGGCATAATGTGGCATTCTCTTCTCAACCGTGCAACTGTTGCTTAATGTTTATAGAAATGACAACAAAGATCATATTGAATTAATCCAAGTGCTGTAACTTAGAAGAATTAAGCTTCTTAGGACATATATTAACTAGATGACATGTGGATTAACAATCAGAAATAATAATGTGTACTACAATGTTTTTATCCTACTATTTTATAATCTGTCCTTTATTCCTACCAAAATAAATCCCAGGATAAGAAAACACTTTCACCAGAGCACAGCATGGCTACAAACTCCAAGAATGGAAGGCATACCCTTGGGTCCCAGAAGGTGGACAGGCTCTAAGTCTCATCTGATCATGTGAAATGAGGATAGTACAGTTCATTCCCAAAAGGCTGCGATTAGGATTAAATAAAGGAACCTGCACCATGTCCCCCACTTAGAGCCCATCCCGTCATAAGGGCTCCACAAAGGTGGAGAAGTGCAGGTGAGTGAGAAACTTTAGATCCCTCACCTAAAACACTGCAGGCCCCTCCCAGGCATCGGAAATGAAGTTGATTATTTCTCTGCCTTCAAACCACGTCTTCCTCCTGGAAATGCCACTCAACAGCAAGTGGAAACAAGTATTCATTCTGCTTCACCACGCACCGTGGAAGGCATGTGAATGGGTGGTGGGCAGGAAGGAGTGGGGAAGACAGACCCCCCTCCCCTCAAGGGGGGCACACACTTCCCTAAGCTCTTTCACTGAGCCCAGCTGGGGATAATGGTGTTTGTTCAACTGTTCACCACAATCTTACGGGGGGTGTGTTCGGGGAATAGCAAGGAGGCCAGAGGCTGGAGCAGAGAGAGACAGAGAAACAGAGATAGACAGAGAGAAGCAGGAAGTAGCACTCAAGGATGACGTCAGACGGCACGTTCTTCTGGATTTCTGTTTTTACGCTGAGTAGAGGAGCCATTTGATCTTTTAGGAGCAGGATACGGGTAGCTGTGGATGGGCGGCAGAAGCAAGCAGGTCAGGTGTGAGGCTTCTGCAAGCATCCAGGCAGCGGGAACAGGCGGGTGCGGCAGAGATGGTGAGAAGCACTTACATTCAGGCGTCATATATTTTAATGGCAGAGCCTACAGAACTGTATCACAACTCAATGTGGAGTGTGACAGAGACAGACAGAGGAGTCAAGACTGACACGAGAGCGCCTGGTCTGAGCAGATGGGGACCAACCCTGCCACTGACGGAGAGGCTGGGCAACCACCACGATGCAGCTCACCCCTGAACTCACCAGAGCTGTGCTTCGTAACGCTGCAGCAGACGCTGAATTAGCAAATACTAACCGTGCTCCTAAGGGGGAAACCTCCATTGATCCTGAACTCAGGGTCAACAGCACTGTAGCTCACGCCTGAAGGAAGCTTGTCTCACACTTGTATTTTCTCCCTAAGGCACACGGTGGTATTCTTGCACCTACGTGGGAACATGAGACAGCACTTCAGCACTGGGCTTGGGGGCCACGTGAAACGGCAACATTACCAAAACAAAAACCAAAACAAAAGAAAACAAAACACCTGTGGCACTAAAGAGACAACAAAAAGGACCCTAGTTTCCAGTGTGAGAGCTGAAACAAGAAGGCAGAGCGTCGCCCTGTTCCACCTCGGCTGGGAACACGCACATCAGGCAGCTCGAGCCGACCTCCGCTCTGCCCACATTACTGAACAACCTGCAGGGAAAGTGCTGCAAGTGTGGATTTCGGGTTAAAAACACAGTTTAGCAAGTCGGCGAATTCACAGATACAGAATCCGTGAAAAACGGGCATCGTCGGGAGGTCTTAAGTGCTCGGATACCTATTCTTAAGGACAAATGGGGACATACAAGGAAGGAAAAGGCAACGGTATCAGAGAGGAGGGGGTGGAGGACGGGCCTCAGTTTGCCCCTTGTGCCCGCAGATGAGGGCTGGCTTACCTGCCCCGCCCCTGCCCGAACGCCTACAGCACACGTCCCACTCCTGTACGTCAAGGGACCCGGCCACATGTGTGGGAGAAAGAAACAGCGTCAACCCCGATAGAAGTCCCTGACGCTCAGCTGTGGTGTCACCGAGACGAGAGGCAGGGCAGAGAACTCAGGTGGCCGGGCTGGCCTGAAACACACTCAGCGGCAGCAAACTGCGGCTAGCACGCTTAAAATGCTACTCTTTTAGCTGGAAAAAAAAGAAAGTCAACTAATTCAATAAAAAAAATTTACTGCTGGACATTTTTTTTTTTAAATGCAGCCCCCTTGGGCTCAGAGTTCCTCACCAGTGGTAGAAATGGGCCTAATTTCCACTTGTGTTTTTACTTTGATCTCCTACCACATTCACGTTTTACAGAGGCGAAAAGTCCCAGAGCTAAGTTTCAACAGTAACTAAACAAAAATGTACATGATCTCAAATCCGCAAAACAGAGGATCTATTTGCGCTTTGCCTTGTATCTGTGTACCATAACCACAACTCTAATTCTGCCTTTTTTTTGCATGAGCATGTTCATGGGCTGTGATAGAGAAAGCGCCAGCTGCATTTCTAAGCAGACTACCGGGGTTTACACAAGCAGGTGCCTGTTTTCCGTCGCCGTGCTCCCTCGAGGGCCTCCACTGTCACTCCACTTGCGCCCGTCATCCTCATTCTTACAAGTGGCTTCAGACCCAGCTGACCTGTGGCACCACGAGGCCAGCATTCCTCCGTCACAGCCGAGCTACTTAAGTCCAGGGATGCGCCGCCCGGGGAAGTGCGCTTCACCAAAGGGTGGGAGAAGCCACGGGATAAGCAGGGGTCTGCCTGAAGCACCACACTCACCCGAAGTTGTGGGAAGGGAAGTCTGAATCTGTGTTCTCAGAAAGACTCTTCAGCAAGACCAAGTGCAGTGTCTGTGACACATGAGTGAGAGAACGCGGTAGCGCCCCTCACGGGGGAGTGAGCTCTGAGTTTAGATCCCTGAGAGCAAAGAGCAGCCCCACAGCAGAATCAAATTACTTCAGTGACTTTCTAGATGCAACATGTGATGTTGGGGGAAGTGTCAACAGAATCCTACCTCATTTTTGCATAAAACAGTTTCTTACCCCGCGACTCAGTATTTTTGTGAGAGGCCTATTAGTGTTCTGTTGCTGTGTTACAAGTTCCCATAGTCTTAGCAACTTAAAACAACTCCCTTTCACTAGTTCATAGACCACCATCAGGCGTTAAGGGGAAGGGTGGTGATTTTCTCTGCACTCGGTTTCACAGGCTGAAATTAAGGTGTCAGCAGCAGTATCTTTATCCAGAAGCTGGGCCCCCTCTTTCAAGCTTACTGGCTGTTGGAAGAATCCACTTCCTTGTGTCTGTGGGACCGAGGTCCTGATTTTCTTCCTGGCTGTCAGCTGGAAGTCGCTCTCAGCTCCTCAAAGCTGCTCACAGGTCTTAGCTAGGAGGCCCCTCCAGGATCCTTTTCACACTCCCAATACCTCTGCCTTCAGGAGAAGCTCAGTTCCTTCTAAGGGCTCACCTGATTAGGTCAGGCCCATGGGGTATAATCACCCTTCGACTGACTCAAGGTCAGCGACCGGTAACCTAATCACAGGCGGGGTCTCCCATCACATTCATGAGCTCTCCTCACCGTCAAGGTGTGGAACGTACAAGGTGTGTACATACACCAAAGGGCAGAAATCTTGGGACCGCCCTAGAATTCTGCCTACTAGCAGATGTGAGTGGTACACATCTGTGCACCACGCATGAAGAATTACTTGTTGCCATAAATGATTTCAGAGTCCGGCTACAACTGTGATAATGAAAATAGTTGAGTAAAAAGGAACAAAACCTTATGGAGAAATCTATATGAAACAAGGATCAAAACCTCTGGGTTTTATGATTAGTGCCCTTGTCCATACACTATTTGGAAGCATACAAAGTTAAGTTTTTATTTTCTACCAGGACTAAAATAGAAAGCTTGGATCTCAAAATTGAAATAAAACATAAGATAATAAGGGAAATTCATAACAGTCTGTCACATAGAGAGGTTCTGAGAGTCATGGACTTATGTGTGGGGTTCCCAGCAGTAAGTCTCCTGTCTTAAAGAAAAGTAGGTCACAGGGGGTCCTAGGCAGTAGCTGTCAACCCAGATGCTTGGCTGCACTTAAATGCTGTTAAATGTGCGTTTGGTTGGGGAGGTGGAAATGAGGGTACTGTTTCACTAAGAAAACCCTGAGTAGCAGCTGCACGAAACCGTCACCGGCCGACACAATTTCAAATGGATCCTATAGAACCTCCCTACACTGCTGGAAGGAGAAGAAAGAGCACAAAGACTTCGGAAAACTATTTCACAACGTCTGTCATAGCTGGCTACATACATGTCCCACGACCCGGCCACTGCACGCCTAGGATCGCATGCAACAGGATGTGACTCTGAACACCAGGGGGCATCATATCCAAGAATGGTCACAGCACCAATCCTTGTGACAGCCTCAAACTGGAGACAACTCGTCCATACGCGGTCAACCCAACTACTGCCTGTCGACAGCAGAATGGAGAAGAAGTTACTTAGGTTATAGTCACACAAGGTAATGCTATAAAGCAATGAAAATATATAAAGTGCACCTACACAGAACAGCACATATTCCACACACCTAACTGTGAGCAAAAGAAGTCAGAGACCAAAAGGCTCCTATTACATCATTCCATTTATAGAAAATGCAAAAAAAAAAAAGGTAAACGATAGCATTTGAAGCCAGCAGAGTGGTTACCTTTGGGGAGAAGGGTTTAGTCATTGGAAAGGTTCCCAGGGGGCTTCTCAAGTGCCGATAATTTTCTACTTTTTATATCAGTAGTGGTTACAGACAGGTGTTAATTCCAGGAAAATTTCAGTCAGCTGTATAATCACATGTGTACTTGTCTGTGTGTTTTAATTCAATAAAGAGTTTACTTAAAAATCATTCATTCCGTAATAGGCTTAGTTGCGGCAATCAGAGGCTACTCTTCGCTGTGGTGCGCAGGCTTCTCATGCCGGTGGCTTCTCTTGTTGCGGAGCACAGGCTCTAGGCGCCTGGGCTTCAGCGGTTGTGGAACATGGGCTCAGTAGTTGTGGCTCGCGGGCTCTAGAGCGCAGGCTCAGTAGCTCTGGTGCACGGGCTTAGTTGCTCCATGGCTTGTGGGATCATCCCGGACCAGGGCTCGAACCCATGTCCCCTGCACTGGCAGTCAGATTCTTAACCACTGGGCCACCAGGGAAGCCCCTGGAGATTTACTTTCATTTGCTGTTGAGCACATTGTTGGAGAGATAAAGAAGCAATGCTTTGTGTTAAGTCATTTCACCTTGGCCTCAAAATTGCTTCACCCTCCTCTCCTTTTTCTTCCCTGCTCTATTCCTGGAAAAAGAGTAACTTTTACAGGTGAGGCTTAAACTAAGAGACCCTAGGAACAAGCCAGGTGAAAGGTGGGGCCAGAGCTATGAGTTCAGATGACAGGAAAAGGAGAGAGAGCCTGTGTAGAGGGGCTCCAGAACATTCCAACCAGCTGTCTGCTGGCTATAAATATCTTGGGTTGTCAGAATAAGTGTAATTGATTGAGAGCTACAATTACACGTTCCTGCAAGTCATTTTGACACGGGTCAGCTCTCTACATAAGCAAGGATGCATTTCAGAACCACCTACTTTCAACAGTAAAATGTTATTAACTATGCAGCCGCTAATAATAATCTGCATCTTCATACTGCTTCATTGCTTCCAAAGCATATCACAGATCAAGGCAATGCACAATTATCCACAGACTATTTACAAATTTGTGGATTTTCCAGACCACTGACATTTCCCCATCTCTCTGCGACTACCTTGTGTCTCACTGCATCTCACTGCTTTTTCTAGCACTGTGGGGAAACAGGAGATGCCAGTTAAGTCAAGCTTACTGTGTATCAGTAACCCCCAGCATTGTGACACATGGGGAAGCCTTATCTAATGACTTCAGTGGTGACTCTGAGTTTGGGGACCACTTTTCCCATTCATGCATCCCTCTTACGCTTTAACTATAAGGGGAGAAATCATTTCTAATATGTCTTTCCTGTTATACCAGAGTCATGCCAAACAAGCACTTCCCACAATCAAGAGTGCTTCTAACTCCCAAAGTCTGTACAGTTCTAGGGACTGTAACTGAGGCACTGAGACTGTAGCTGGGGACCCTCAGCTCTTTGCTTTTGTTCCTTGTTTCTTGCTTTTCAGGACTTGCTTGTGAGAGATTTATGACTTGATGTTCTGGTGGCAAGGAAGACTTGATGGCTGCTTGGAACTGCATGACCAACACAATCGTCTCTGAAAGTAGATGACTGCTCTCTCCCCAGCACGAAGCGCCCTCCTCTTTTCCCTATAAATCTCCGAGCAAAACCTGGGGAGTTGGCTCTTTAGGACAGGAGTCCGTCTTCTCCCCGGGACTGCTGGCTTCCCCAATAAAGCTATCTTGCCTCTTGCCCAACACTCATCTCTCAGTATTGGATTCTTGAGCAATGAGCAGCTGCACCTGAGTTTGGTAACAGGAAAGGCACATTTCTTAAAGGTTCTGCTGCTTCTACCTGCAAATATGTCCTCAATTTCCTCCTCTTTTCTCCATGTTCACCCTCAACAATATGTCTGCCACCCAAGGCCCTGCTACAGAGAGGTTTTAGAATTTTCAGTCACATGCTGGCAGCCGCACTTACCCTAGGGAGGAACAGCCAACCTTGAAACCAGGTCAACGTGGGACCTGAAGTGAGAGGTCAATGAAAGCAGTGATTTTTTATGTTGTCCCCTATACCTACCAGGGTGAGTTGTGTCCCTACCAAGGAAAGAGTCCTTTTTTTTTCCTTTTGTGTGAGTACCAAGGAACAGTTAGCTGAATCAAACCATGTGGCAAAGCTTGAGGGAAGAGAATGAGACTGTTTAAACACCTCGATTCAGGTGGCTGCTTCAAAGGTGTATTTACCTCTCACTGTTTTGACCTCTCTATTTCACCTTTTAGTAATTTGAATACGCTTTTTAGATCGTTTAAAAAGAGATGCCGTACACCACAGAGTCGCAAGGGACACAGAGATGAGTGAGGACATATGCAAGCATCCCGCATGTGTCGGAAGCCAGGTGCTGTGAGGCAGGGTGGAGGAGAACGAGTGACAAGCAGCTCGACAGCCCCTGATGGGCTGAAGACAAACAGACAGTACATTGCCTGTGACTTCGGGGTTGCAAACGAGAAGCCAGGCTTCAGGGCGAGTGTCGGAGAGGAATGCTCTGAGGAATCAACTCGAAAGCCCAGCTGCCCTGCCCTGGCTCTCCCTTCCCCTTTTCTCGTAACATTTCCCCAGAGAACCAGCATAAAATAAGGAAATTCCCTCCTTTTTTGAATAAGACAGTCATCCACATGGAACCCACACAAATCTACGGCAAGAAAATAAAAAATGAATTAACTGAATGGAGTCAATTAAATGCAATTAAATTGGATTCTCTGAGGAAAGGAGCATGGGAGAGGAGCAAGGGCTATAAGAAAGGCCAGAACAGAAACGGAGATGAAGAATGGGCACTCGGAGGCTTGGAAAGAAAGGAATGAGAAACACAAAATCGCTGCAGAAATAAAAATCACACACGAGATTATAGATGGGTTGCAGTAGAAACACAGTCAGGGGATGACAGCAAAGATTGGGAAAGTTTACCATCTTCTCTTCTTTTATCATAGACTCTGCTCTTTTCATTTTGCCTTTGTAACTGCGTGATCAGTAAGTGAGCTGGTTGGCCTGGGGTCCAGCACCACAGCGGGGCTCTGCTTCTGGTTACGGGACACAGGGGCAAGGCGCACCTGAGCCATGCATTTGCTGTGGTCGAACAGATTGTCATTGCTTTATCAAAGGCCTCTATGGTGCCAGGACCCAGCCCTCTCCCAAGACAAAGGAAGAGAAAGAAAGCTCTGTGAGGTTCTTCAGACCCTTGCCCCAAGGGCAGACTTCTTCGAGGAAATGTGCAGTGGCTGAACCTGCTCGAAGAGACTGAGAGATTCATGTAGACTCATTACTCCAACCTGAATGCAAGCTTTGCTGGGCAAATGGAGAAGCTCTAAACAGTGAAGACAGACCTGGCGCACACTTAGATGAGGCCAAAGATCTAAGAATTGTCTTCAGGGCAGACATTCCTAAAGACACATTGCAGGGTTTCCCTGGTGGTGCAGTGGTTAGGAATCCGCCTGCCAATGCAGGGGACACGGGTTCGAGCCCTGGGCCGGGAAGATCCCACATGCCGCGGAGCAACTAAGCCCCTGCGCCACAACTACTGAGCCTGCGCTCTAGAGCCTGTGAGCCAAAACGAGTGAAGCTCGCACACCACAACTACTGAAGCCCGCGCACCTAGAGGCCATGCTCTGCAACAAGAGAAGCCACCGCAATGAGAAGCCCGCGCACGGCAACGAAGAGTAGCCCCCGCTCGCCGCAACTAGAGAAAGCCCGCGCGCAGCAACAAACACCCAACACAGCCATAAATTAATTAATTAAAAGATAAATGAAAAGACACATTCCAGAGGATGACAAAGAAAAGACACAAATCCTTGGTACTGTGAAGTTCCATTTCGGAGAAGGTTGTCAACATAGGGGCAATTTTGAAACAAAGTGGGAAAAGTCGAGCAGCATGACACTCAGAAATGCACCTTCCCGGGGAAAGCACCCCAGGAGCCCGACACCTGGAAGTAGCTTCCGCTGGAGCGCGTTGTAATTTTTATTGATATTTAATTACTATTTTATTATTATTAAACTATTATTATTTAGTTTGCTATTTTATTATTATTAAACTATATTATTTAATATTATTATTAAACTGTTATTACAACAATAAACACTTATGTACAGTTTGTTACGTGCCAGCTACTGTTCTAACCATTTTTATGTATGTTAGAGCTCAGGTAATCCCCCAAACAACGCTGAGTTGCAACTACTATTATCTGCAATGCAAATGAGGGAAACTGAGGCATAGAAAAATTAGGACTCTTCCCCCAGATCACACACCTCTGAGGGACAGGAGCTCCTGCTTTTTCCAGATCCAAATAAAGGGGAAAATGTCTTGTCAATATACTGTATGTGGAAAAGGCTCCATTTGTTAATCACAGCATCTAAGATACGAATAATCCACACTGGGAAAGATAAAGAAGGTATCCTGAATATGAACAACCATTGTGCACCACCCAGACCTGACTGAACATCGAAAATTTCATACTGGGGAAAATAAAAACAAAAACAAAAAAAACCATGTTGAGATGAATGCCTTCCGGACAGGACATTATTTTTTTCCACCATAGAAGAAGACTTTTACTGGAGAGAAGTCCTAGAATGCAATGAAAAGTGGCCCCTAAGGGGTATTAGATAAATAATAATGGAAAGAAATGCAACAAATATGATTAGAGGAAATTGGCATTACAGTGTGACTCAGTCAACAAACCTCCTTGGCTTTGAGGTTATTCGTCACTCAAGACCAGCTACATACGCTGGAGGCCTTGTCATTTCTCCAACACAAGCCCTGCCCGAGGGCGCGGCCCAACTATCCCCTCTTTCCGACATCCTGCAGGTACCCTCAGCAGGTTCCTTCGACTCTGCTTAAACGTCAACAAGGCCAGTCAAGATTGACTCACTCCGTGGTTTTTCTCTGAACAACTGGGAGAAAGAAATGTTCATTAACTGCGGTGTTGGTAATAAAAAAAAAATCAGCGTGCCTCTGGAGAAGTGTTAAAATAGCTATGTGTTTACAATACAAAGGAAAACAAGAAAGAGGAAAACTGGGTGGGGGAGGCAGTAGGGCCTTTCAAAGCAGGAGTCACGAAGGAGTGATGTTTGCACTCCACTTTGCGTTTCTCCTCTCAGCTGCATGAGGCGCATCCACCTCTACCACGCAGAAATCAGGCATCATGGGTTCCAATGCTTACTGGCTGTGCAAAAAGAAACACCTGGGCAGAAATCCAAAGATCATCGCAGTGGGTGTTTACTTAGCGCCAGCAAGGTGATACTCAGTGCGTATGCAAGACCAGTATTACCGGCTTTTCCAGTTCTTCAAGAACAGCTGAAAAATCTGGAGTTCTTAAAATGTGAAACATTCTCATTTTTTGAAGTTGGTAAGCCACTCAAAAATTTTTAAATACTGAAATCCAAAGAAAAGATTATGTCATAAGGTTACACTCTTATATTTCTCTTTTATTTATTTATTTTTTATTTTTTGCAGTATGCGGGCCTCTCACTGTTGTGGCCTCTCCCGTTGCGGAGCACAGGCTCTGGGCCCAGCCGCTCCGCGGCATGTGGGATCTTCCCGGACCGGGGCACGAACCCGCGTCCCCGGCATCGGCAGGCGGACTCTCAACCACTGCGCCACCAGGGAAGCCCCAACATTCTTACATTTGCGTGAAGAACCAGTTTAAGGTTTAGCTACATCATCCCTATCATGATTTGCTAAAATTTAAGATTTAATGACATCTAAAACATATCACAAAGTTGAAACAATTCTCACTGTCTGAAAATGCGTGGTCTTGTCAGCAAGGATTGTTTTTGTTTTAAAGTGCTCCTCAAGCCAGGCTGATGGGAGCATCTCTCTGTTGCTCAGAGAAGTTTATTTGATTTGTGAGGGCCAGTCTTCATAGTTATGTATTTGGTTGATTTTTAAGGTCTCATCCTAACTCTGAAATCTTTCTCCACTTGGGTAATCTATCTTTTTTTGGTGGGGATGAAAGAGAAGAAAAAAGAAATCCTATGATTATCCGAGGACTCAATCCAACCAAGTGTCTTCTCCAGAGAAAAGAAAATCAAGCAAAAACCTGTAATGCAAAGAATATGGACCTGATAATAGAGGGAGAAGAAACAGAAGTGCACAATTAAACTGGGAAAATTTACAATCAAAATTAAATGATTAATAATAATACCATTGAGAAGTATACTAAATGTTATTAAAGTATTCTTAAAATAGAGGAGGCATAATATAAAATTCCAAATAATGACGGTGAAGCATATGAAGTGACTTGTGGTGAGGGGAAGAATTAAAAATAGCAAAGATGTTTTCTTGTTTCTGTAGTGGGAAGGCAGAATGATTATGTAACCCTTGACATTAATGGAAAAATACAGGGTAGAAAGGTTGTAACAGTGTAACAGAGGAGAGGAGAACAGAATATAAAGAAGCCCCAGGATTGTTGAAATTGAAATACACGGGGATTTGAGTACAGTAGTAGTTTTAATATTAACATTAATACTATTTAATTAATTACTTAAAACTAAATATTAACTTACTAATTAATAATTGCTTTACTAATGGTATTAGCCATACACTAATAATTAATATAAATACTGTACTGCTACTAGTACTACCCAAGAATAAAGAGAAAAGCTTTTGGTCTTGCCAGACATTTCATCCAGGGGAAGGGAAAGAACAAACCTAGTAAACTGAGGAATACATTTAAAGGTAAGTTGTGAGTTTATTCTATGAAACTCTACTGTTTAAATATGACTATTAAACTAATTAAATTGAGACACAGTAATGCAAGATAAAAATTTTCTTAACTTTGTAACATCTGAATTGATATTTTTTTTAAAAATATTTATTTATTTATTTTATTTTTGGCTGTGTCAGGTCTTAGTTGCGGCACACGGGCTCTTTGTTGTGGATCGAGGGCTCCTCTCTAGTCGTGGCGCACAGGCTCAGTAGTTGCGGCATACGGGCTTAGCTGCCCCACGGCATGTGGGATCTTAGTTCCCTGACCAGGGATCGAAGCCATGTTCCCAGCAATGGAAGGTGGATTCTTAACCACTGGACCACCAGGGAAGTCCCCTGAATTAATACTGATACAAACTTCTAACCAATATGGCACATGTGTAACATAAAGAAAAAAGCAATCATACTTATTAACGCAAGCAAAAAACACAAGCAAAATATTAGCAGAAATCAGAAGCAATTTCATTGACTAAAGCATCATCCCCAAGAAAGTAGTCGCTTAAGGAGAGCTACTCAATCATTAACCATTTTTTACAAAAGGCCATTTTTTTATAGGAATTTGAAAAGGCATTGGAGGAAATTCAACATCCATTCACCATGAAGACTCTCTTTAAGGAAGAAATACATGTGCCCACCTCTAAGATGTCAAAAGTGACTGTGTGTATCTCAAAGTCAGTATCCTGCTCAATGAGGAAAGAGACGAAATATATGTAATACACACAAAAGAAAAGAGACTAATTCCCTTAATATATAAAGATTTCAAATCAATTTTCAAAACTCAACAACTCAATTAAAAGAAACGAGCAAAGGATACAAACAGCCATATCACGTAAAGGAAACAACAATGACTTATAATCATAAAATGATGGTCTAATACCGATTCAAGAAATGTCCCTTAAAAAGAGAACTTTATTTTCACAAGTCCAGACTGGCACATATTAATATGCATGGCTGAAGACACAGTTGGCTAGTTTTGTGAGATGGACGGGAGGAAAGGGGAGTGAGCCTCATCGCCCTCCCTCTCAGGTCATTACTCAGGGGACACGCATCATCCTGCCTCATTACACAACCAGAACATTCACAAACGGAGGCTGTTCACAGCAGGGTGTGTATAACATGCCCCATTTGCATGAGCGGCATGCAGATACATTCGTTTCTGCCTGGTCACACATTTATAATTTCAGAAAGCGCTCATAAGGCTGCTAGCAATTGCTGGGAATGGTGGTTCTAGATTACTTTGGAATTTTATTTTATTTATTTAAGTATGTACATGTGTGTGTGTTCAATAAAACATGACTAATAAAAATGAAGTTGGAAAACCAGAAAATAAAAATGTGTAAATCAGAGGGATGAAGGGAGCTAGGAGATATCGTTAGAATCATTTTGTTTTGTTTCTGGTGTTGATTCCCTCAGCTTTGCTGGTCCCTTTAGTGTCACTCATCCAAGTCAGAAGGCATGAAAGCTCTCAAGAGGGTTATTTATGTCACAGCCCTCTCCTCAAGGCTGAGCAAGGAGGCATTTTCTAGGAAAGCCACCTGCTGGGTAGTAACTGTGCTGAGCAGCACGGTCACAGAAATGCTCTGGGCAGTAGATTTACTTGGAAACAGAATGACAAGTGGCTATAGGACATTGCTGGGGAAAGACAGGTGGATATAAAAACACGTCAATGCCGTCCTCCAACTCTTAGTCTGGGCAGATTTTCAATAGATTAACAAGCTCTTCTAAAGATATCAGAGTCTTCAATTCTATGTCCATGCAACCTTCCTTTCCCCAGAAGTGTTTAGTGCCACCGGAAGGGTTCCTGAACAATGCCCACCTCTGAGAAACACCTTCCGCCAGCTGGTGGACCCCACTCACACCACCTTAAATTGCCAAGGTTGGCAAACTCAGGCACACACATCCCACCCCCACCCAAGGGAAACACCCTGCTCGACAAGGCCGCCTTCTGCCTTCTGACGGCCCCTGTAAAGGAGCCATCAACACTCCATGAGGTTAAACGAGACACCCACAGACCTCAGGACCTGCTCTCACTGAGGAAAGCCCCCACCGCTTACAACTAATTGGATTCAACTCCACGTGACAAATACTCTTGGTCAAAACAGTCCGAATCCTCAGTAGAAGACGCAGGCAAATCTTCACGTAAATCATGAACTCTGCAAGAATGCCTGTCTTCCTGCTCTGCTCACTGCTAAAGAGACTCTTGAGTCCCACAGCCTTGAAAATGGACGCGGTTGAAGGGTCTCTGCTCGCAGCCCACCCGTATGGCTCTCATCGCCGTTCCAGCCAGTCTGTCCACACAGGGCCATGCACACGCGGGTTGCTTGACGGCAGTGTTTTAAATCCCTCCCTCCCTCCCAAACAGTGTAAACATCCCTAGGCGCAGAGGTAACTCTAGAATGGAAGCCCCATACAACAGCGCAGCGCAGGACAGAAATCCACACCACTGCTCTTCCTTCCCTTCTACAGACATTAGTTTGGTCCTGTGCCCCAGAGGGACCGCTCCCATGGGTAACCGCTGCTCTAGGAATCTAAATGACTTCAGCACGAGTTACAATGATAATTTACAAGTCCAAAATTCTACCCTACTACTTAACGCTAATGAGACATAACTACTTAATCCTTCCTTCCAAGGTGCCCTCCACCACACACAGCACTTAGCACTCAGCGTTGTCCTCGTCCAAATTATCCCCCATTAAGTAACGGGGCACATGTGTCTGTTTCTCTTTCTAAACTTATAAGATGCCTTCTTCCTGTTATCAAAGCAACTTGCCCTTGCAGGGGGAGCCCTCCCAGCTGAGCAGCTGATAATGTCAGAGCAGTTCTAACTGTGAGTCTATGGAATAATTGTTCTCATTGGAAATGGAACAAAAGGAGAGTCTGTTAGGATCTCTCCACTGTGTTTTATTCTGCTCACATGTAGAGAAAACCCAGTGTAGAATGTGTGTAGCAAGACACTCAAATGATTTTGAAGGTTCCTAATGTAAGTTTAACACAAAACATGTCTACTGAAAACTCAAACGTTGAATATCAATAGGTGGGAATGTTCATGTGCAAATTTGACCTGTAAAAAGATCTTTGGTTATGGACATCAGGGCTTGTATATAAGGTCTTTATAAATCAAAACTCCCAATCCTCTCAGCAAAAGAGACCACTTAAATAAATCCAAAACAAAAATTGACGGCAGTGTATCTCCTGCTACAAATAAATACACCTTTGAATTTATAGATTTTTCTTTCACTGGCTAACTTTTCCCTATGTTAATTAAAATTATTTTTCAAATTACATATAAACTTCAGGGGTATTGTGGTCCCTCCCTCAACTGGAAATATGTCATTTCATCTCCAAGGACACAAACAAAATAGCCAAGAGCTAAAATAAAGATCGATGGCAAGCTTCTATACGGAAAAATCAACACGCAAATCCATGCTGCAAGGCAACGATTCGGCTTTAACTGATGTTAATGGTTATGTAAGCCATTATATCGCACTGTTGAGGATGGAGTATTTCTTGCAGGCAAAGAATGAGTGGCCTTGAAGGATGACTGTTGAGTTTGCTATGTGGTCATCACCTCAGAGAACTGAAGTGAGCTGACCTCAAATAAAATGCGAGTGGGCAGCAAGAATGTGGAGTGATCAGAAAACTCCTACAAGAGCTACTTATTCGTCACCCCACTAGGTTAAACCCTTTCTCCACGAGCACCCAATAACAAGGAATCCTCTTATGTGTGTAGAGAGCGTTCAACTTTCCAGCAGTGACTGTGAGGGTGGGGGCTTGGAGTGGGTGGTATCCACACTGAGAGGTGGAATAGTTTATCATTGATCTTGTACAGAAGTGCTAGTGCATGGTGATAACAGACAGAAGGCAGACGTTTAGTCTGTTTCATCATTGCATTTAGCTCTCTGGAACTCCTGCCCATGGCATTCCAGGCTGCTTCCTAACCTTCCCTTCTAGAGACATTGCTTTGGCCCTGCGCCCCGGAGGGACCATTCCCATTGCTGACCACCTGAGACACCACCTCCAAGGGTCTTACATCTTTGAGAAGTGGTGGGTGTCACTGCTGGTATTTTAAGATGAGGACATTGCGCCTCAGAGCTGCTAAATGACTTCTTTTTTTTTTTTTTTTTTAACATCTTTATTGGGGTATAATTGCTTTACAACGGTGGATGACTTCTTCAAGGATGCTAACGAGCTCACACTGGATGGAGGGCAAGCGTTTTAAACCAACATCCTCTGTTAACCACACCAGATATTCCATATTCTGAAAAAGCAATCTGATAATCTATGATTGCTAATGTTTTAACAGCAGGGTATTTTCGTTACAGGAAATAATGTTCAGAACTCCAGTGTTCCTTTCAGATGAATCCAAAGCCCCTTCTGTTTTGCGGCCCTGAGGATCCCACCGAAGCCTTGAGAAGAGGGTCTTGGTTGGTCCTGGGGAACAGGGTGTTCAGACACCATCCAGGGTGTGCTGAGAGCCCACACACCAGGATCCAGGCCGTCAATAAGCCCAAGGGGGGCTCGAGGGACACGGCAACAAAAGGGAGACTGAGGACAGCAGGCAGCATACCCAGCGCTGGCTTTATTTATAATTTTGCCTCATTTCAGACCTGTGTTGGGGGATAATTCTATTTCCAAAGACAGTTGGTCTTTATTCTCTCAGCTGAGTACTCCCTTCAGGGCATCTCCGAAGTTTCCTTATAAAATGTGCTCCCAGTTCACTGCCTTTCATTTCTGTGGCCAGAGTCGACCTTTCTAAGCAACTGGGAAGGGAAAAGTAATTTTCATGGCTAAGTTGAATGCTCATGTGTTTGATCCTATAATTAATGTCCCTTGAAAATACGAGTTTAACCTTAGGACACTGGCAAGCTCTCGTGTTATTAATACACGGTTTTCCCCTAGGACTGTGAAGGCGTTTCGAGGAGCCAGAGAAAGCCTGGACTTCCTCCAAACCTTGGCCTTTCTTCATCTCTGCAGCTTTTGTTCATACAGTGCGGAGAGAATCGCTTTTTCCTGGAGTTCTCTGCTTCGGCCACCCCCTGTCTAAGCTAAGCCAGGAGGTGCTTTCTTTGAACGGTTGAGCCAGCTGTTCAAACTGCAAATGCATTTTCCAGGAAAGAAAGGTAGGCGACGCTCTTGGTCAACATGCAGGATGAGTTCACCAGCCCAAGGAGACCCGTGCAAGTCATTTTCTCTGCCGAGGAGGGGCACAGATAGTGAAAAGTAATGAAATCGGCAATCTTTTCTGCTCCCCTGGAATTGCAATTCTTTGGGGAGATAAACTCTTCCCAGCCATTTCCTCTAATGTTTCATGGGAGAGTCTTGAAACGTGTCTTGCAGCTCACCCACGTGCTCTGCAGCTGCATTCATCCTGCTACTCAGTCCAATGCCTGTATTCTTAACTATAGTGTTTTCCATACTACGTACTTCTACTTGGTTCATTTGTGCGACTTTTCATGATGTGCTTTATATTGCTACCCTCTTTCATTATGTCACTGAGTAGAGTTATTATGTTTACATTCTGGGGCCATCTCTCTCTGTAATTCGGCTCCAGTGGGTATGCTTTTCCATTTGCTTTCTCTTTACAGGTTGTACTCTTTGAGTCTCTAGTCATTTCAGTCTAGGAGCGTGTGCTATTCCAAGTCAGGGCTCTCACCTGGAGGCGCTGTCGCCTCCCAGGAGACACGTGGCAATGTCTGCAGCTACTTCCGGTTGTTACAACTGGGTGAAAGGAGATGCTACTGGCATCTAGTGGGTAGAGGCCAGGGATGCTGCTCAATAACGCACAGGATGCCCCCCCCCCCAAGCCTCACAACAAACAAAAATCTGACCCCAAATGTCGCTACTGCCGAGGCTGATAAACTCTGAGCGAGGAATCCCAGCTGCTCCGTGTGCTGGCGAGTGGCTGGGTCCTGAGGCAGAAAAGCCCCTGCAGCTTAGAAGCACTGTGGCCACTTCTTTTCCCTCAACAGCATCAGACAATCCTCTGCCCAGGGTCCTCTCTAAGGCTCTTGTCTAAATCTTGTCTCTGGAGGTTGAGGGGTTCACCACTGCTGGGGGTTTAGAAGGAGTGTGGGCTGAAGAGAAGATGCCCAAGCAGGGTAGGTCAGACCCAAAGAGACCCCTTTCATCAATTCTTCACCACAGTGGGGATGCTGTGCTGCCCTGGTATGATCACCCACCCCAGGAATATCAGTGGCCTGGCTAGTTTCCTTGCAGCAAATGGGGCAGGCAAGGACCACACACACACACACACACACACACACACACACAGCAATATCAGGGAGAGAGGTAAGAGCAGAAATTAATTCTTTCTGCCAATTCTCTCACTGCCCCTTGGGCACCCTGGTTCTAGCTTAATGAAGCAACCTCCCACCTGTCACTCCACTTCCAACATCCTTCAGTCACCCCAGGTAGCTCTGTGGGTTTTTTTATGGGGTATTATCCCCTCTCTTCCAGCCTTCCCTTCTGCTTCCGTAGTTGTCTATGGCTGTTCTTGACGTTTCATAAGAAACTCGCTACTTAAAAAATTACTAACTGTAGCTGCCTTGCGAAAACTATGAGACTGAAATATTTCTGTAAATTACATTCTTCATTAACAGATGATATAACAGATTCTTATAAATATGTTTTAATGATGTGGGATATATTTATGAGTTGTTATCTTCCCCTGCTTCAGATGCAAAATTATTTTTCTCTTGACTCTGACAGGTACCATACACATAAATATCTAAATGAGAAGAAAAACTAAATGTTCTTCCCCCTTTTCAGTTTCTACTGAATACTGTTTAACGTCACACGTCCTTCTTTTATCTCAGGGAACAGAATCTCATTCCTAGCCACTAGTAACATGAATCAAAGCAGTCTTTCATGACATTTAAATAAATGAATTTTCCTTTACACACACAAGGACAATATAGATGATCTATAAAAACTAGGTATTTATCACAGTGATATATTCCTGTTACCACACTGCCATTATTTAGCCATTGATTCAGGGAAAGGAAACTGCTTAGGATATCAAGGTAGCGTGATGGCAATGTAAAGGAAGAAGCAGCTTATGGAAATTCAACGATGGGTTTCATGGCCTACTCTCTATTTTACTGTTAGAAATTACTTGCGTGGCTTATAATCAAACTTAAAACTCAGACATTAATAACATTTTTTCATGAGGAAGCAGTTTTTCACATATATGGGTAACATACAATGCAAATATGCATTTCAGAAAAAAACTAAAAGTAAGCTTAAATACTCTTTCTTGAAATTAGGTGTGTATATATTCAAATGGCTAAGGGAAAACTTTATATTTTTTCCACCTAAATATCTATTTATCTGTCTATCCATCTACCCACCAATCATTTATTGTGGTGGTTTGGTATATAATAATTTTCCATAAACTGCCTGTTAAGAACAACTGGTAAACTATAGCCAATTATTTATCAAGCTCTAGAAATAATAACTGCGGATACAAATACTTTCACAACTTCCACTGTATCATAAGCACCGCTGAGGAGAAAAGAAACCCAAAGTTGATGAAAGTGGCACATAGATCATCTCAGAGTAAATGCAAGAGTAACCCGGAGAGCTGTTAAGATTTTATTCAAATAAATGTAATGTAGTTCTACAAAGTATATTTTAGGACAAAAACAAGTAAAGAAAGAATGCAAAACTTGTGCATTCTCCAGAGAACACAAACACTAACCAAGATAAAACAACTGTCTCCCAATTCAAGTTTTCCATTCTGGTCCTCTGTTTCAGGGGCCAGCCAACCACTACTCTCAAGCCAAATCTGGCCCGCCATTGTTTCTGTAAATAAAGTTTCATTGGAACACAAGTACATCCACTTGCTGGTAAACTGTCTATGGCTGCGTTCACACTGCGGGCGGCAGGTTCGGGTCACCTGACCCACAAACCCTAAAACGTTTACTGTCTGGCCCTTTACAGAAAGTGCTTGCTCGCTGAACGCTGTCACAGGCAACAAATATACAAATGCATGTGGAAGAGGCCGCCATGCTCTCCACTGCTCCGCCTCCAGTGGTGGTTGGAATGTTCTCGCTACCTCAGTAAGGCTGTCTTGGAGCCTTGCCTGCGTCTCTGATATGATGCATCTTATTATCAAGTACTCTCTTTCGCTGTGGGCTGGCATGAACACTCTTCCCCGACACTGGAGCTGCCTACAACAGCTTCCAAATGATCTTACACTTTCACTCTTGACTTATTCTAAAGTTATGTGCAAAAATATTCCCTGTGTGTCACGCTTGGACAAGCAGTGATTTACACATTTGCTGGAGAAATGAGAACCGTGATTAGAATCAATAATATCAAAATAAATATAAATAAGTACATAAAAAGAATCAATAATATCAAATAGCTGTCATTAATTTAAAATGCTCCCAACAAAGCTTTAGAGCAGAGTTTTGTAAAGGGATATGGTCTTAATTTATTAGGGAAGTGGGGTGGACGCATACTGAAAGGGATTGATTTTTTTGTTTTTTTTCCAAGATACTGGTAGCATACGATTGATTTACGATTCATTAGTGTTGTTATGGTTCTAAGCATTTTCTTTTTTTTTTTTGCGGTTCGCGGTCTTCTCTCACCGCTGTGGCCGCTCCCGTTGCGGAGCACAGGCTCCGGACGCGCAGGCTCAGTGGCCATGACTCACGGGCCCAGCCGCTCCGCGGCATGTGGGATCTTCGCGGACTAGGGCACGAACCCCTGTCCCCTGCAATGGCAGGCGGACTCTCAACCACTGCGCCACCAGGGAAGCCCCGGTTCTAAGCATGTTTTAAATTGCCATTGTTACTTCTCCTGCAACCTACGAGTTATTCAGGACTGCATTTTTAAATTCCCAAGTGCATGGGGTTTTACTAACTATTTTTTTATTACTGATTTCCAATGTATTGCTTTGTGGTCATTCTCTATATTTGGGGTACAAGTTTTTGTATTTATATTATACCAGACTTCTTAATGTCATTACTTAAACCTTCTATCTACTTTCTAATATTCTGTTATCTTGATCTATCAGTGTCTGATAAAAGCATGTTAGAATCTTAAACTGCTGATGGATGTGTTCGTTTCTCTTAGTAATTCTGTCACTTTTCTTTCTGGAGCTCAAGGTGCATACAATTTCATATTGTTATGTCTTTTTGGTAGATTTGCCCTTTTGTGTTTATTATATACCACCTAATTTTACTAAAACAATCTCTACATTAAATTCTATAATGTGGGATATTAGTATTTCTAAACTTTCTTTTTATTAGTATTCTCCTTGATCTTGTTTACCTGTGTCATCTTTATATAGCTGGATTTTTAGTAGGTCAATCCATTTATACTGATGATAATTACTGATATACTGAGACATATTCCCACCATTTTATATTGTATTTTCTATAATGCCATCCTTTTCCTTTCTTTTCTTTTCTCTCTCCTTCTACTTATTTTTTTATTTTAACTTCATTTCCTTTTATTTCTTCTCAATTTTGGTTATTTATCTCATTTTATATTTATAGTGGTTATTTTCATTACATATACGATACACTAATTTGTCTAATAAAATCTGAAGTTACTCAGTAATTGAATGCTTCATCAAAACACTTCATTACTATCGTCTTACTGTTGCCAGAGCTTTTATTTTCAATGCACAATGCTATTTTTACATTTAGCATTTAATTAAATTAGTTGGTATTATTCCATCCATTTCTGTACACACTGTTTCTTGAACCCCAACTCTTCTCTCTTACCTTCTCACTTATCTTCTTATTGAAGAACATCCTTGCATAGTTCTTAAAATGGTAGCTCTGTAGTCTTTGCATATAAAGTTTGCCTGTGAAAAAATGCCTGTCTTTGAGGCTTACTCTTTTTTTCTTTTTTTTGGCTGCATTAGGTCTTTGTTGCTGCGTGTGGGCTTTCTCTAGTTGCGGCCAGAGGGGGCTACTCTTCGCTGCGGTGCGTGGGCCTCTCGTTGCGGTGGCTTGTCTTGTTGCGGAGCACAGGCTCTAGGCACGCGGGCTTCAGTAGTTGTGGCATGCGGGCTCAGGAGTTGTGACTCACGGGCTCTAGAGCACAGGCTCAGTAGTCGTGGTGCACGGGCTTAGTCGCTCTGCGGCATGTGGGATCTTCCCGGACCAGGGCCTGAACCCGTGTCCCCTGCATTGGCAGGTGGATTCTTAACCACTGTGCCACCAGGGAGGTCCCCGGATGCTTACTTTTGAATGTGAAGACGGCAAGTGCTTCCCTTCTAACCTGGATCACTGTGCAAGAGAAGTCCACTGCTAGCCGAATTGTCATTTCCTTGCAGGTTTCACCGTGGTACCTTAAGAATTTCTCTTCATTCTCAATGGTTTACAACTAACTATTATGTGCCATGGAACAGACTTACATTTATTCACCTTTTCAGTTCACAGAGCGCATTTTTCATGTGAAGATTTTAATTCTGAATAATTTTGAATATTACTTCATCTAACTCTATCCATTCTCCAGCCATTTGTCTCTTAAGAAACTCCTAATAAAATAATATTAAAGCATCTTAATCTGGTCCTCAAATCTCACAGCTATAGGACTTCCCTGGTGGTGCAGTGGATAAGATTCCACACTCTCAGTGCAGGGGGCCCGGGTTCAATCCCTGGTCAGGAAACTAGATTCCACACGCATGCTGCAACTAAGAGTTCACGTACTACAACTAAGAAGCCAGCGAGCTGCAACTAAGGAGCCCGCCTGCCGCAATTAAGACATGGTGCAACCAAATAAATAAATATATTTTTTTAAAGGTGACTAAAAAAAATCTCACAGCTACTCTTTTATATTTTTATATTTCTTTAAAAAATATTTTTCCTGTTATCCTGTTTGTTCTAACGTTGTAACAACATCTACTTACCAATTTCTCTTTGAGTATGTGTAGTAAGAGTTTATCTCCAACACAGGATTTTGGGGTTTTTTTTAATACTGATAATTGCTCAATTTTTCTGTGATTTCTAACTTTTTATATTTATTTCTGCCTATCTTGATAACTTTCCTGTCCTTTTAGAAAGGATGTTGTGTACTCACTTAAGCATCTTAAATACATAAATTTTCAACTCAGACTGTTCTAGAATACTCTTTTCAAGGTAATTAATTTTTTAAGTCTTGACTTTATTGATTGTACCCAATTCTTATAATGGGTTTCTACACAGGTTTTGGGATTTTGGACTGTGGCTCACTTACAGTGTTGATTTCTGTATTTTCTCCTTTCTATTCCTTTCTCCTTCCCTGTTTCCCTTTCTCCCCTTTCCCTCCAGGCTTATGCCTTGTGTGTAATGATTTCATCGCTGGTTGAACTCTCAATCCCCCTATGATGGTTAATTTTATGTGTCAACTTGAATGGAGCATGGTGCCCAGACATTTAGTCAAACACTTCTCTGTATGTTTTAGTGAGGGTGTTTTAGGATGAGATTAACGTTTTCATTGGTGGACTTTGAAAAAAGCAGACTGCCCTCCATAATGTGTGTGGGCCTCATCCAATCAGTTGAAGGCCTGCACAGAACAGAAGGACTGGCCTCCCTTGACCAAGGAGGAATTCTGCCAGCAGACGACCTTCAGACTTAAAGCCAACATCAGCTCTTCTCTGGATCTCCACCTGCTGGACTACCTGTGGATTTGGGACTTGCCAGCCTGCATAATCATGGGAGCCAGCTCCTTATAATAAATCTCTCTCTCTCCCTCTTTCTCTCTATCTCTGTCTCTGTCTCTCTGTCTCTCTATATACACACACACAACTTTAACTGTTGGTTAAGTTTCTCTGGAGTGTAATGACTAACATACACACCCCAAACCCTATCCAGATGACATATAATGATGGCATTTCAGGGTCTCTGTTTTGTGAAAGAGAAATTCAGCTAGAACAGATCTTGTCCCTGAATGACTGGATGACTTGGTCCAATCATTGGTCTTGAGGCTATATCTGTGTCCTTCAGCCCCTCTAAACCCACAGTTGGCTAAAAGTCATAGCCTCAGGCAGTGGTCAGTCTCTTCAGTGGAGTTGGGAGGAGAATCTCACCTAAGCTCCTAACATGTCAAAGTGAACCTGGGTCCATGAATACTGTGACAGGAAATTCACAAGCCACATCTGCTGATGAATACCAAGTATGAATATGTCTGCTTTCTTTCTGTGATAATCAAGAATGGAAAAGAGTGATAACTTCTATGAAATAAAAAAATATATATATAAATATATATATAGTGTGTGTGTGTCTGTGTGTGGTACGCGGGCCTCTCACTGCTGTGGCCTCTCCCGTTGCGGAACACAGGCTCCGGACACACAGGCTCAGTGGCCATGGCTCACGGGCCCAGCCGCTCTGCGGCATGTGGGATCTTCCCGGACCGGGGCATGAATCCGTGTCCCCTGCATCGGCAGGCGGACTCTCAACCACTGCACCACCAGGGAAGCCCCTGAAAATATATTTTGAAAAATATATTTTGGAGAAAAGGAAATTCATCTATAAGATCCAGAAGAAGAACATTCGGATCTTTTTTTTTTTTTTGGTATGAAAGAAGTTTTGTAATTGACTGACAGCATCAATGGGCATCATGAAGTCATGGTTTCTACAAAAACAACTTGCCACATAGGTTGAGGTTAAAAGACAATGTGATAGAAATAGACTTAGAGACAGAGAAAACAAACTTATGGTTACTGAAGGGGAAGCGGGGAGGGATAAATTAGGAGTTTGGGATTAACAGATACACACTACTAAATACAAAACAGATAAACAACAAGGACCTACTGTATAGCACAGGGAGCTATATTCAATATCTTGTAATAATGCATAATGGAAAAGAATATGAAAAAGAACAGATATATGTATGTATAAATGAGTCACCTTGGGCTTCCCTGGTGGTGCAGTGGTTGGGAGTCCGCCTGCCAATGCAGGGGACACGGGTTTGAGCCCTCGTCTGGGAAGATCCCACGTGCCACAGAGCAACTAAGTCCACGTGCCACAACTACTGAGCCCGTGTGCCACAACTACTGAGCCCGTGTGCCACAACTACTGAAGCCCACGCGCCTAGAGCCTGTGCTCTACAACAAGAACAGCCACTGCAATGAGAAGCCCATGCACCACAACAAAGAGTAGCCCCCGCTCGCCACAACTAGAGAAAGCCTGTGCTCAGCAACAAAGACCCAATGCAGCCAAAAATTAAAAATAAATAAAATAAATTTTTTTAAAAAAATGAGTCATCTTGCTATACATCTGAAACTAAAACAACATTGTAAACCAACCATACTTCACTTAAAAAGGAAAAAAAATTAATTGAGAAAAAATAAATTACATGTAAAAACGATTGGGCTTCCCTGGTGGCGCAGTGGTTAAGAATCCGCCTGCCAATGCAGGGGACACGGGTTCGAGCCCTGGTCCAGGAAGATCCCACATGCCGCAGAGCAACTAAGTCCATGCGCCACAACTACTGAGCCTGCGCTCTAGAGCCCGTGAGCCACAACTACTGAGCCCACGTGCCACGACTACTGAAGCCCGAGCTCCTAGAGCCTGTGCTCCGCAACAAGAGAAGCCACTGCAGTGAGAAGCCCGCGCATCGCAACAAAGAGTAGCCCCCGCTCGCCCCAACTAGAGAAAGCCCACGCACAGCAACGAAGACCCAACGCAGCCAGAAAAATTTTTTAATAAAAAATAAAAATAAATAGAAAGATGATGTGGTAAGCTACAGGGAGACGGTGTTCTTAAAGAACACCCTCTACCTGGCTGCCTCTTGTCCCTCTTTCCGATCGCAGATTACACATTTCTTGGCTTTTGCCTTGTTTAGACCTAACCCCTCCTCCCAATCACAACTACCAATCACTGGCTTAATTTCTCTTCCACTTGATCCTAAGACACCCACTGGCACATTCCAGAGGGTATTGTTACAGCTTGCTTATTATCCGTGTCACTCATAACAACATGTGAATCTTTTAAGGGCTGGAACCTCTTCTGCCTTAGGAATAACTGAGTTGGCTGTGCCTAGACTCGAGATTTGCACATAATTAGCCCCCGATTAGTATTTCCTGGAGCCGACTGGCTTCTCTTCATTCCGAAGAGCCCTGCTATTCCTGAGCATTTACGGTCTAAGCACAAAGCTATTCCCATGAGACTGTGTGTTCTACAACAAGCATTTGATTCGCTGAGACACTGTCATTTTTTGGCGCACGGCGACGCTGTTGTCTTTCTCTGCACACCCCTCGGCATTCTCCTAGGTGGGATTAGCTCCCCTCAGCCTTCCACGCTGTTCTACCCCAGCCTACGGGGTTGACTGCTTATGATTTTTCCCCTATACTTTCCTACAGAGGGTGACGCAAATCCAAGAAGACTTCCAGCTTAAAAAAAAGTCTTAGCCTTTTGAATATTACGTGGCTCTGGAACAAATTAGAAATTTACCAGCACTTAAGAAAAAGGCCATTTCATCTCAGTGGAACTCTGAACACATGATTACAGAAAAGCGAATTTAAAACATAAGCACTCTGTGAAGACTTTCTTCACACATCCTCCACTCAGGAAGGCAGCACAGGGCTCAGAGCAGGAGGGAGGGGTCTGATGTGATTGCAGAAAGGTTTGAACTGATCACAGCATCTGCCTCCTCATGGGCAGGAAGGGCCCAGAGAGCCTCTGTAGGAAATGGAACCTCAAGGAGGCAAGATCATCGCTCTAACCTCAAACACATCAGGCCAGGCCATTACACAATAACTGAAATGAGTTCTAGGAGAAAGCTGCCCCACGCCCTCAGGTCTTCACCAATTAACCTTTGGAAAACTCTTCAAAGCGCAACTGTCATTTAAAAAGGCATTAGGGAGGATGGTGTAATGCAGAACAGTCCTTACATAACCAGCACCTGAAAAGACGCGTGGCATAAAAAAGGGAGAAACGGAGACTCAATTCCAGGCGAAAATTTCTTTTCTCCCTCAGACTCAAGTGTGTTGAGGTTCTTTGCTTTTTCAAAAGGGTGGGTGAGAGGGAAATAAAGGCATCATCACATAGACATCCGAATATCTCAAGGAAAACAACAGATTCTCAAAATAAATTGTAATAGATATTTTTCAGTACTAAATTTGCAGTGACTTATCAAATAACCCACAGGAGTACAGATTTGTGTTAACGTTCCTACAAGCATTCTGAGATCTAAGCCACAGAAGGAAGTTGCTTTCAAATATTTTATTATGAGGTTTCCATCTAAAGGGGCAAAGCCTAGTTGAAACAATGACGGTATCAGCAGGGAAGGGAGATCAGGGGTTGGAGAATAAGATAAGAAAACAGTAAAAGCTTTCATGCAACACTGATTTGCGTTTTCTCAGTGCAATTCTCATTGGCTTCCTCTCAGTGGGAACTGCAGATCTTTGTTTTACCGAATACAGCTTAATTAAGCAAACCTAAGGCTAGCAGGACCCCGGGCCCTGGGAGGAGGGTACACAGAACTTCTCTCTTCCCCCATCTGCCTTGACAAACGGCAACCTTTCCAATGATCCCTGGTATCAGAGCCGTTGGCTGGTTTGCACACACACCAAAGAGTCCACAACATCATAGAGATAACATCCAAAAGTCCTTTTCTTTGGAGCCTCCAGCCAAAGTGAGGGGGTCCTGTTGGCAGGAAGAGGGCACCTTTTGAGCATGGGAGCACCTGGGCTGGTGCCCCAGGCTCATGACAGGACCTGAATGGTGACAGGGAAAAGCCGGCTCTGGCGAAGCCACTGGCCAAACATAGGAGGCCCCCTCGCTTTGGGGACAGTGACAGGACAAGTGGGGATGAAGTGAAAGGCTGTGACTTGGTTTGGACTCTCTTCCCTGATCACAGAAAGTGAACCATGGGCACAAACGCACGCAGGGGCACGGGTGTCAGCAGCAGCCCAGTTGCTGTGAGGCATCTGGAAACACGCCTGACTTGTACGGCGTTTCCCTGAAGCCTGCGGAACATGTGACTTTCTTGCCTGAACGGTAAGCAATCAGCCTTCTCTGTGCTCATCTGAATACCACAGAGTCAGGGAATTTAGATCTCCATCTATTTACTCTTCCTTTTGTGGCTACCTAGTCACCCTCAACTAAAATAACAGCAAAAACAATGAGATACCCACCGCCAAACAGCACCTCCGCTCACGAATAGAAAAAATCCCTTAGCACCTACTTAATGTTTGTCCACAAATATTAGCTACCCCACCCTGGTTTAAGATGCTCGAGAAGGCTGAGCTCTGCTAACACCATTAATTCGCTCATTACACACATCTTCCTCAGCAGGAGAAAGGTAAATTCCAGACCAGCCAGGGATGGCATTCAAAATTCCAAATGAGTGGGTTTTACAGCAATAAGCATTGAACGTTTTTAAGTGTTTTTCTCTTCCAATACTACCAACGTTATTTAATTCGTAGTCAACATGCTATATTCCCTGTGCCCACGTTAACAATACTAACCTTTTAAAATCCCTTAACATAAACATATTATAGCTTTGGTTGAGGGTTTAGCCATCTGCAGCTGAGTTTCTGGCCGTAGTTACAGGCTGTTACCTTGCAAACCCAGTGATGTGTGAATGTCCCCTCTCCACTGAATGCTGTAAAGTTGTGGTCTCCCTAGCCCTGCTTCTCCCCCCACCCCCTTAATCTCCCCTTAGATGTCTATTGCTGTCTCTACTCCAGAATTTGCACTTTGGGTCCTTGTGCAGAGGTCTGTGCTGCTCCCTGTGTGTGGAGGACACAATTTCTACGTGTTAAGAGTTTACCCGCCCCCTCACCCATCTCTAATGCCGCCTCCTCCAGGTAGGCCTCTCTGATATGCCAACCCCAGGATTCTTTACAAGTCCTCCCAACGACACTTATCACCTTCTCCTTGACATTTATCTATCTGTATTGAAACCTTATTCCTCCAGTTCTCCTTAAAAGCAGGGAATGAGACTTCCTTGTGATTCTGAACTCATTTCCTGCCTTGGCTGAAATAGGCATTCAATCACAGAGCGTTGCATTCTGATTACTGACTCGCCCTGCCAAAGCAGGAGTGCCTCTGGGGAGTATGATCTATTTACCTTCAAGGGCAGCATCTGAGGTCATTCTTCAGCACTGCAAACCAGAAATTCCACGGAGAGAAATCAGTTATTTTTCACTGAGCATCGGAGTCTCCAGATGCCAACTGTCATGGGAAAGATAATGTACTGTTATCTGCACATGCTGTTTATCAGATGGTTTTCCTGGGACAAAGAGAGATGGGGAAGACCAAGCAAGGACTGGCTCTTACAAGGGAAGAGAGATCACAAAGAAATAGGTCAGAAATGCAGATGGAAGGGTCCAAAACAAAGAGAAGTGACTCCTGCCACACTTTTTCCCAGGCCCAGCTCTGCAGGTGACAGGAGCATTCTCAGAAGGTTACTGCCTTGAGGTCGTTCCATGTCTCTTCTCACCAGCCACTGCACACGTGTCCTCCTGAGAGTGAGCTACCGTCGGGCGCTGACTGTGATACCGCCCGTCGATAGGCTGTGGTCTCTGTACTGGGTAGGTCACCTCTGCAAACTTTGGGTATTCTTCGGCCTTTTGTTTCAATGGGAGACCTCCAGGAGTGTATTTGATTTCAGTTACTAAATTTGTTCTTCTTTCCTTCTAAATGGGATTTCCAGACCCACTGTAACTAGGCCGAGAATCCACTCCACCTTAACTGTCCATATGGTCATGAAGATAATGTGGACGTCAAATAACTGCGTGTTTTAGGCATGGCGGGGTGGGGGGGAAACTCTACCTTGGGCTAAATTTCTCAAAGAGCCCAGTGGATTTGCTTATAATACAGGTGCATCAAAGACAGACAGACACACGCTGATGCACCAGAGAAAAGGCAGGAGCAGGCACAAACTGGGTAAAAGTATGTGCAAATGGCCAGCGAAATGCACAATTATCCAATGTGTCTGCACAAACAAGGAGCAGATGATCTAAGCTACTGTGGGTTTTTCCTGCTGAGCAGATGCAAATAGCATATTTTTAAATTTTCCACTGTGCTTCTCCATTCACGGGAGGCTTTGATTTAATAGCTGTAATGAGAGATGGAAGCTTCTCAAAGTTCAGTGACCCGTTTCACTTCTGGACAATTTGGGCAAAAAGAAATAATTCTACAAAATGATCTCAGCTGCACGCATGGCAGAAGCGAGCCCATCTACACAAGGTGCATGATAGAGTCACCTTGAAGTCATTAAATGTTACAGAGAAACACAACCTAAGTGCAGATTGAACACCTTTTTCAAGCTCCGGTGCTGGGGAAGGAGCACAGGCATCCTGAGCAGGGCAGGCTCTCAGTGCGTGAAAGGCGAGACCTGTTTGGCAATGACCCTCCTTGAAAAGCAAGGGAATCGGAGCCTGAGGCTTTGCAGCTTGGTTCCCTAGTAAACCTCTCTCTGCCCACCGTGCAACTACTCGCATCTTCCTCTTCTCATTTATCAAATGGAAATAATAATACCAGTGACAGGGATGTTGTAGAGAGAAAAATTTAAAGACGTAATACATGAAAACATCTTTGGAAAACTAACACTAGAAATAAAGCACCTTTTTTTTTTTAACATCTTAATTGAAGTATAATTGCTTTACAATGGTGTGTTAGTTTCTGCTTTATAACAAAGTGAATCAGCTATACATATACATATATCCCCACATCTCCTCCCTCTTGCGTCTCCCTCCCTCCCACCCTCCCTATCCCACCCCTCTAGGGGGTCACAAAGCACCGAGCTGGTCTCCCTGTGCTATGCGGCTGCTTCCCACTAGCTATCTATTTTACGTTTGGTAGTGTATATATGTCCATGCCACTCTCTCACTTTGTCTCAGCTTACCCTTACCCCTCCCCGTGTCCTCAAGTCCATTCTCTATGACGTCTGAGTCTTTATTCCCACCCTGCCCCTAGGTTCTTCACAACCTTTTTTTTTTTTTAGATTCCATATATATGTGTTAGCACACGATATTTGTTTTTGTCCTTCTGACTTACTTCACTCTGTATGACAGACTCTGGGTCCATCCACCTCACTACAAATAGCTCAGTTTTGTTTCTTCTTATGGCTGAGTACTATTCCATTGTATACATGTGCCGCATCTTCTTCATCCGTTCATCTCTCGATGGACACTTAGGCTGCCTCCATGTCCTGAAAGCACCTGATTTTAAGGCAAGTTGCTGTTTATCCAAAATTTGCTTTTGCACATGATAGCTGTTGGAGTAACACCAGATGCTTCTGTCGGTGACCCCTAACCTCCTGGTTGCTACATGCAGGGGATTCTGTACAGTCCTCATCCATCTCACCTCTACAGCTTTCTCACGGACTTTAGTAGCCCTTGTCTGAAAAACCTCTCTTGGCTCAACTTGTACTGTTGCTTTCTTCCAATTCAAATCCAAGTTACAACTGCACGCAGCGTCTCGCAGGGGCTTGTCGCCCAGGAGTGCTGTCCCCGGCTCATCTCCTCTGCTTGCGTTTGTCCCTGCCTCCAGATCTTGACCTCCATCACCTCTGAACCCCAAACTATATGTCAACAGCCTTCTGGGTGTCTCCACCTGAAGCCCCTTTCCTTAGCGTCTCCGTAAAACCCAACAATCACGTCTCCAGCCCCTGCCCCTACAGGCGTCCCTGTTAGACTCCACAGTCCCTTATTTGTCATTAGCTACAAAGAACCGCCAGTGTTCACCCTTTCTCTTCATCCCCTGCTCTCAATAAGCTGATTCCAAGTCACCTAAGTTTGCCTTGGACGTGTCTGTGGAATCATTCACTTCAGCCACATACAAAGAAGATTCTTTTCACACCTTCATCAAATGACTGCAAATAACCACTCGGTTGATTTCCATGACCTCCAGACTTCACTCCTTCCAATCTACCTTCCCCACAGCTGCAAACTGATCTTTCTAAAGCTGAAATCTTGTCGGCAGTACTTCACACCGCCCCCTCCCCACACCAGCCGCCTCCTGGAGAAGCCAGCGGTACTCCGTGCCCTCGTGGACCTCCCACGGCCTTGGTGTAACTGACGGACAGAGAGCTTCAGCTCTAGAATCTACCACCACATTCGCCGCGAGGTCCCACGGGCTGCTCCCCGCCAACGATTAAGCATGATGGAAACGCTAACCCAGAGCCGTTTCCGGGAGACATGAGACTCCTTTGTTGGCTGCAGGACTCCCCTGGCTCAGCTGAACCTTCCCGAGAGCTCGCGGCTGTCCAGGATTCTTCTCGCCAACCCTCATTTCAGGTCAGACTCTACTGTGCTCAGAGCCCTCTTCCAGCCTTCTCCAGCTCCCTTCTCACTTCCCTTCACACAGGGCTTTTCCCTCATAAGACCCTTGAGGTTTAATGCTGCCTTGAGGTCTACTTCTCAGGACACTCGGACTAACACACATCACAAATACTTATATTTCTGTCTTGCGAATTCCCATTTGTACCATGGACTGACGACATGCATTTGTACATGTTTCAGTTCCCTCTGTCGTCACCATGGTTCTCTTCTGTATCAGGTTTTGCTCACAGATAGGGCACCCCTTTCTTTTAGCTCAATGAGGCGCCTCTCCTTGGTAACTACCTATCATACCATGTACTATTCTCTATTCCCTATTGTAATTGTGTGTGTGCCATGTATTTCCACCATTAGGACGTGAGCTTTTCAGAGGCAACAGTCACGTGCATAGTCTATACCTAAAGTCTAGTACAAGGTGTCACTACACGTTCAGTGGCGGGCACTGTCTCACATTCAGATTTCTTCCGGTTTGCTACTGCCGTATAAGAAACCTTCCAAAACTTAGTGGCTTGAAACAGCAACTACTGTATTTCATGCATGATTCTGTGTCGGGAATTCGAGCAGAGGTCAGAGGACACGTCCTGTCTCTGTTCTGCGGTATCTGGGGCTTCCGCTGGGGTCAGAGGCGCGGGCTCTCGGTGCTTCTCCGTGTCGTATCTGTTAGGGCCGCAGTGGCTCCTTTACTTGCGTGCCTGGTGTCTGGACTGAGACGACTGAAATACCTGGGGCTGACCAGCATGCATATATCTCCTGGCGGCTACCTGGGGCTTCTTCATAGCATGTTAGCCTCAGAACAGTCAGACTTCCTACACGAGTGCCTTACAGAGGAAGGAAAACTAGACCTCCAGGTAGAAGCTGCAGAGAGTCTTTCAACCAAGTCTCAGAAGTCCTTGAATGTCCCTTCTGCTGTATTCTACTGATCAAAGGGGCACAGGTCAGCCCACATTCGAGGGGACAGGGGTAGAGACACCGTTTTTTCGTTTTGTTTTGTTTCGTTTTTGTGTGTGTGGTATGCGGGCCTCTCACTGTTGTGGCCTCTCCCCTTGCGGAGCACAGACTCCGGACGCACAGGGCTCAGCGGCCATGGCTCACGGGCCCAGCCGCTCCGCGGCATGTGGGATCCTCTCGGAGCGGGGCACGAACCTGCGTCCCCTGCATCAGCAGGCGGACCCTCAACCACTGTGCCACCAGGGAAGCCCGAGACACCTTCTCTTAACGGGGAGAGGCCATGCATACACACGGACAGCAAAATTGATGGTGGTCATGTGGAAGACAAGCTCCCTCAAGATTCCATCTTAAAGGACACATTCGGAAAGACCTCCTTTCTGGGACATCCCATCTAAACTGCACAGTCCCCACTAGCGATTCTGTCACAGTGTTTATTCCCTTCAACACAGTTATCAGTCTGAGATTTCTTGTCTATATGTCTGATTGTTCACTGACTACCCTTCTGCTAGAATATAAGCCCCATAGAGACAAGCTCACCATGGTATTCCGAGCTCCAGACACAGGGCATGGAGTGGAATAGATGCTAGGTTTTAAGTGTGCAAACTAGAGAGAGACGCTCTCGTTTAACAGATCCACAGGGATTAATTTTGCCTCCCAAATTAGACAAAGTTTCTATACGACGAGACTATGCCTTTTTGAACCCCTGTCAGTGCCAAAGACAATACAGGGTTCACATGTGTCAATAAACCTTTGTTGAATAATAACAACAATCTTGGTCCTCACTCAGAAGGTCACTGGAGGCCCATTCTTCAAGTATTTTTGGTGGAAACCATCTTATATCAGAAAGGCCACTGGAGAAGACCACAGGTGCTAAAACTCACACCCCTCAGACTTGTTCCTTCTGCTTCGTAACGAAGGGCCACGTAGCAGAAAGTTTCCTACCACGGGAGTTGGCCTCCCTAAGGTCCAGCTGGAGGGGGGAAGAGTGAAAAGGCAAAGGGCAGTCAACCCTGCACAGGTCACTGCTCTCCTCTGAGCCCATCATCTCTTCTCTAAAGTGTAGCTCTTGAACCTACAGAGCTGTATTGACGGAGATAGTCCACATGAAGAACTTGTGGCCGAGTCTAGCGGAGGTGGAGGTGGATGTTCAATGTATGATACTTTCCTAGTTGCTAAAGCCTGTGGTTACAAAGTGGCAGAGTACCTAATTCTTCAAGTCTACACTTTATGTATGAGACGTGCTTTACATCTTTTTTTGCCTTTTTTTTTCAGACAAAGAGGAAACGAAAGGACGTGGGAAAGGACCCCAGGAAACACAGTGCTCCAATTCCATGTGAAATAGCAGAAGTGAAAAATGCTTCCACTTAGATGCTTTGAGTTGGCTTGAAAGTGATTCATAATTGGCCCTGGGAGACAGCACGGTCATACTCTTATCAGTACATTAAGGCCGTCAATCAAAACAAGGCAGGGCTGACCTCTGTTAATTTTCTAAACTACACTGACGAAGAAAGGTTATAGAGAAAGAATTGGTATTTGTAAGCAAACTAATACATCATAAACACTGACAGTATTATAACTCTGGGAACCATGAAGACAAATAAAAAAGATACCAAGACTTAATGCAAGTAAATAACGCTGCTCTCACTGGCCTTTCAGAAGAATATTAACAAAGATGTCTCAAATACCAGTAACCTCTAGTTGCGTGTACTGAAGGGAGATGATCTGGTTTATAAATCACACGTGTCACTGGCATATTCTATTTTTCTTCCTCCTACTACCAAGCTTTTGATCCAGTCACCAAATAATGAAAAGTTGTCCCAAATAGGAACCAGAGGACAGGAGAATTATAAAATAAAAGCAGTTCCTTTTCACACGCAAGATTCTCTTGCCAATTTGTGGATAGCTAGAAGAGAGGTGAAATACGTCTGAGATCACATTTAGATTACACTGAGGTATGCTCTCACTCACCTCTCTGTAGTGATAGTTGCAAGTTATGTTGTTGCAGATAAAACGCGTGGTATCAAGAAGGTAAAGCCCACGTGAAGGAAAATTACATACTTGAAGAAAAGGAAAGAGGGGACCCTCGGATGATTTGCGGGGGCAGAGCGTACAAGGTGTGGAACTTGGTGTAAAATCATACTGTTATTTTAAAGTATCCCTTTAGTTAGATAATTCAAGTGTATAATTTTTTATTGCATTGAAACTACACAAAGGCCAATTTTTCAGTTTAGGTAATACTATAGACAGCGGGTCGGCAAACTTCTTCTCTTAAGGGCTTAATAGTAAATATTCGTAGCATAAAAGCAACCATAGATGATATGTCAGTAAATGGGTGAGGCCATATTCTAATAAGATTTTAGTTAAAAGAACAGATGGGGGCTTCCCTGGTGGCGCCGTGGTTAAGAATCTGCCTGCCAGTGCAGGGGACACGGGTTCGAGCCCTGGTCCGGGAAGATCCCACATGCCGCGGAGCAACGAAGCCCCTGCGCCACAACTACTGAGCCTGCGCTCTAGAGCCCGCGAGCCACAACTACTGAAGTCCACGTGCCACAACTACTGAAGCCCGTGCGCCTAGAGCCCGTGCTCCGCAACAAGAGAGGCCACCGCGATGAGAAGCCCGCGCACCGCAACGAAAAGGGCCCCCACTCGCTGAAACTAAAAGAAAGCTCGAATGCAGCGACAAAGACACGATGCGGCCATAAATAAATAAATAAGTGTATTACAAAAACAAAAACAAAAAAACAGATGGTGGGCCAAATGTGGCCCATCTGTGGTTATTTGCTGCCCCTGTAATAGGACATCATAAATCCAAAACAGAGGCAGCTCTAGAAGTGAAAAAAAATAAACTAAGATGCATGTGCACAGCCTAAGAAAAAGTCACTCAAAGTGTTAAGTTTGGCTGTATTTTTTAGTAGCTACCCAAGACAGACAACTGCGTCCTGCTGTCCCTCCACAGTCACCCCCACTCCCTAACCCCTGGCAACCACTGATCTGTTCTCCATCACTATAGCTTGTCTTTTTGAGAATGTCAAATGAGTGGAATCATACAGCATGTAATTCTTTGAAACTGGCTTTCTCCCTCATGCAGGATTATGTCTTTAAAATTTATCCAAATCGTTTCACATATCAATAGTTTGTTTCATTTTATCGCTGAGTAGTAAACAATCATATCCAAATAGCTTTTTTTTTAAAATCCATTTACCTGTGAAAGGATATTTGGGCTGTCTCTAGCTTTTGACTAACACAAATACAGCTTCTGTGAACATTCGGCCAGAGAATTTTATGGAAATGTAAGTTTTCGCTTCTCTAGGGTAGATACCAAGGAGTGGTACTGCTGTGTTGTATAGTAAGGGTACATTTTACTTTATACAAAACTGCCAATCCTTTATCCACTGTAGGGGTTTTCTAATCATTGCACTTACTATTTTTCCATATTGGGAAGTAACATCCAGCCAGGGAAGCTCGCATACGTACTGGCTGAGCGACCTTCTTGAGCAAACCCTTCAGGCTCTAACACTGTCACCTACTTTTAAAAATAGGGACGACCGTGGTTCTTTTTTCACATGGTTCACGTAAGTTAATGAGATGTTGGTGCTAAGGCATTTAGGCCAGAGCCCACACTAGGGGCTCTCAACCAGGGCAATCCCATCTTCAGGGACCTTGGCACCGCCTAGAGATATTTTCAGTTGTCACAACTGAGGGAGGTCCTGTCAGCAGCTGATGGGTAGAGACCACGGACGCTGCTAAACACCCTACAATGCACAGGACGGCCCCTCCAACAAAGAATTATCCAGGCCCAAGTGACTTCAAGGCTGAGAGACCCTGGTCCACATACAGAAAATACTCAACAAACACCTATATCATCATCATCACCGTCATCATCATCCTTAGAAAAGGATATTGATTCAAACTCAGCACATTACTCAAGTGACTCAAAAATTCAAGGCAAGTAAACCCCTCAGAAAGAGTACTTCTGTATTATCCTAAAATCAAGGAAGTGAATATGTAATCAAAATAAATCACTGATTTTTTTTTCTTAAAATTTCTTAAGAAAATGTTAATGTCCAAAGATCTTCTGAAGCTCCCCTGGAAACCCTGCTATTTCTAGAGTACTAGCATGATTATCATCCGTGCTAAAAATAATAAAAAAGCAAATATTTCCACATTTTTCACCATACAAAAAAATTATCTTTCGGAATCTTAAAATCCACCGTAAATGTTGCTAATCATCTACTGAAATCAGTTCAGTTCAGACACACTTTCTTTACGAGTGTGAGAGGATTACTATAGATTTAACCTAGGACGAAGCTGGGATAACAAAAGGAAAGTACTAAAATAGTCCTGTCACTGAGCGCGACCTCAACAAGTGTTGGATCCCCTCAGATCCTTTTCCCCCAGCCTTACTGTCTTGGTAGATGTGAACAAGTGGAGTGCAACACTATGTAACTCCATTTTAGCCTGACCGGCAGGTTGTTTGACTCGGCTGCGTGACTCTGGGCCTCCTAGACCTGTGGTCTCATCGTCTGCAAACGGACCCAATTCACCATCAAGGCCCCTTCCAGGCCAAATGTGCTTTGGGAAGGTTCCATCGCCGGTCACTGGTATGACAGCCCTTGGGAAGGGGCTGGGGAGAGGCTTCCAGCCACGCCTCCACTTCTCCTGCAAGTCCCAAAGCAGCCTAGAGCAGCAAACCATCTCAGGGTTCTGCCAACCTGGGCCGACCAGGTAAACCAGGTGAGCGGAGGCAGAGTGCTGAGTTTGTTTATTTAATGTTTTAAACACATGGAGAATTTATTCAGAGTGCATCGAGCAGCCTTTGCAAGAATGTCAACGTGATTTTATCTGCATGTATTTGTTTTACTTTTTCCTGTTTTGCTGTCTGTGACAGCTTTATTAAGATATAATTCGCATATCCATATATGTCACTCATTGAAAGTGTACAATTCAGTGGTTTTTAGCACATTCACAGAGTTGTGCAGCCATTGTCACAATCAACTGGAAAGCACTTCACCACCAGCAATAAACCCCGTACTCCCCCTAGTTGGCCCATACTCCCTCACACCAAGTTTAGCTCCGTGAATAACCAGTCAAAGTAAATTTCACAAACCCTTCAAAAGCTGCTCTCTGTTTATTTTTCCTTTTGAACATCATTGACCATTTTTTTCTTCCGGTTTCTGACTGGCAACATTTATTGCAAGGTGAGGACTATAGGTGAGGAAAGTAACCGGCCTCTAGTACAAAAGCCATCAAGAAAATTGATACTGTGGGGCTTCCCTGGTGGCGCAGCGGTTGAGAATCTGCCTGCCGATGCAGGGGACACAGGTTTCAGCCCCAGTCCGGGAGGATCCCACATGCTGCGGAGCAACTAGGCCCGTAAGCCACAGTAACTGAGCCTGTGCGTCTGGAGCCTGTGCTCCGCAACAAGAGAGGCCACAGCAGTGAGAGGTCCTCTCACCACGATGAAGAGTGGCCCCCGCTCGCTGCAGCTAGAGAAAGCCCTCGCACAGAAACGAAGACCCAACACAGCCCAAAATAAATATTAAAAAAAAAAAAGAAAATTGATACTGTAATGCAATATTTAAAAAATTTAAATGAACACAAAAGCTCTCGAATTGTAAGCTAGAATCCCCTAATCCTTTCTGTGATAAAATGTTATTTACAAAAACGCAGGTGGCGAGCCCACGGGCCATAGTTTACCAACTTGATGTCTGAAAATACCGCATTATAATGTGACATATCTTGATGATAAAGCGTTTTTTGGGGGCGGGCGGGGGGGGGGGTAAATTTTGTGCTTTAGATAAGTGCCTGGCTCTCCTCACCCGTGTCCCAGCCAGATACTGTTTTCATTTTCTCCCCTTCATTTCGCCCTTTCCTCTATAGACTAGTGTAAACACGAAAACAATTTTTGAAAGGCTGATAGAAGGAAGGAAATTAGATGATTCACAAACTGGGTCGCCCACCTGGGAAGAATGGAGGCCTTCATGGTAAACAGTTGGAAGAACTCAACTTTAGAAATGACAAGGAAGCACACAGAGTTTCTGCAGCAACGACGCCCTACAGGGGCACCGAAACTCATGGTGCACAATGAATTCACTAAATCGACCTTAGGGAAAAGGTAAGTCGAGGGATAGTGAAACTTGCTGATGCTAATTTATTAAGTTAGTAAAAAATATGAAGGGACATAAAACGCAGACATCTAATAGGGCTCTGGAAGTTATATAAAGTGTAACCCAGCAGGGAATAATTTCAGGAATAAAACCCAGAGGTACTCAGGAAAAAGAGCCAATGATCAATGGCCCTAAGAAGCCATTGGTTTGGTAAGATGCAAAGCAGAAAGGTGTTTGCCTGCGTTAGTGAAAGGATATGGAAAAATTCAAAGAGACACCAGACTGTGCATTCGGTGCCTAACGAACTCCCTCCTTACGTGATGAGTCCACCACCACCATAACCCCCTACAGTGGGTGCTTTTGTAAAAATTCTCGTACTTTTGATTAAGGAGCCCAAGATGGGGAGACAGATGTCCTGAACACAGCCATGTTTTTAAAAAAGAGGTTCAGTGAGGTCAATTCAGTCCAACGACAGGGGCTCTGAAGGACACACACAGACGAAACGTCCCATTCGGGTCTTGACACTCAAGAGGGCAGAGGAACAGTGAGGATTATTTTATCACACGTAGGCGGTTTCCGCAGAGAAAAGAGCGGTGGGAAACTGGGATCTCGCACGCTCACTGGCGATGAGACGCTAGAGTCAGATGATGAAGAGCGAGCATTGGAACGTAGAGGAAAAGGAAAGGCTTCCGGCCCAAGGCGCGATCAGTGGGAGGTGCCCACGGCGGCCGGCGAGCTGGGGCTCGGGGTTGTGCCGCTGGGGACGTGAGTGGGTACAGTCAGCGCAGCCGGAGAGCAGCATGGGGGCGGGGCTCCTCCCAGCTCCGAGGCAGACCGCCTCAGGATGCGCGCACGGCTCACCTGGAAAGGAGGACGGGCTGGACCCACTTCACGTGCCTATCTGTGTGGGTTTTGTCTGCGCCCAGCTGCACTTTCTACTCTTTGCTGCCCTGTCTATGCCCTGCGAGTCTGACCTCCCCGGGCTGCATCTGCGGGTTCCCGCGCCTCCGGTTTCTAGTTCAGGAATGGGCAGCCCCGGGACAGGAAGAGGGAGAGCACCGCAGAGGCTGACCGGTGAGCATTTACAGCACAATGGAGAGTCCCCACAATGACTGGGGGCGCGCCTACGACCTGGTCCACACCCTCGGTCGGCCCCTGAGGCTTCTGCCTTCCGTGCTTTGGTGCTGCAGCAGCAAGACTTTGCAGCTTTATTAGCACACGCCAAGACTGGCAACACTGGGGTTACACCTGCCGTGTCTCCACGGAGACAGTGTAACTATGTCCATTTTACAGATGAGGCTCCTATGATGAAGTACAGCCCTTTCATGACAAGCCATGGACGGTCTCCTTCCCTTTCAGGGTTCCGGTGTTGTTTACTGTGGTAAGATACATGTAAAATGCGCCACGTTAACCATTCTTAAGCGTACAGTTCAGTGGCGATATTCATTCACGCTATTTTTCAACCATCCCCCCCATCCACGCCTAGAACTTTTTCATCTTTCCAAACTGAAACTCTGTGCCCATTAAACACTAACTCTGCAACCCTGCTCCCCCAGCCCCTGGTTACCACCCTTCTACTTTCTGCCTCCGTGAAGCTGACAACGCAAAGTACTTCGCAGAAGCGGAGTCACACGGTAGTTGTCCCCATGTGTCTGGCTTATTCACTGAATGTAACGTCCTCGAGGTTCACCCACATTACAGCAGGTGTCAGAACTTCTGAGACTGTCTACACTCCATTATGTGTGTGTGTCACATCTTATCCATTCGTCCACTGATGGACATTTGGGTTAAATCCATGTTTTGGTTATTGTGAATAATGCTGCCATGAACATCATTAATATACAATATCTGAGTCCCAGTTTTCAACCCTGTGGGATAAGAACTTAGCATTGCTGGGCCATATGGTAATCCTGTATTGAGTTTTTGAGGATCTCCATGTGACTTTTGTTCTTTTACTCAACAACAAAAAATAAAAGGTTAAAACCCTTGACCAACATATCCATTATTATGTAATTTTAATAAATAGATCCCAAACCTGCAAGAACTTCCAGTGAAACCATTTACAGAGCTTTAAAAACAAATACATAGCACTTGGGGAGGGTAATAATCCAACTCCTGGCACCTGGCTGATTACATAACTGTTGTCAATGCAGTAATGTGACAACAGATACATCATCATTCTTTTGAAACTAAAGTAGTTTCAGAAACATCTTGCTAAACTTTATTTCTGGTGAAGGAGTCAGTTTTATACTACTATTTTTAGGGATATAATTGTGTGGGGAAAAAATCCTTATTTTGAAAATGAAAGCCGTGCCACACCTACACACAGAGACAAGATGGGAGAGAGACTAAACCCCACCATTCCTGCGATCTCGTAGCCCACACCTGCACTAAAATAACCTCCGCCCTGCCCCAATCCGGAGCTTCTCTACAAGGCTTTTCTCCCTCATTAAATCTAACAGAATATCAGGGATAACTGTGCTTCTGCCTCACAAATAAGAAGGAAGTCATTTATCATCTGGCAAGACGGGTGCAGAATCTCCCAGGCGGCGATTCCTACTCGAAGCGGGGGTCACAACGAAATGTCATCTGCACACCCCTGTCTAGTAACCACGTCGGTGTGGAGATGCGTCTTGAAAAGAGATGATGACGCCGGGAGCGCACAGCCTGTCTGATCCTTCGTCAAGACCCACAGATCACTTCCAGGAGACTCGGCGCTTCTCCCGCAAACATCTACTCCGATGTCCACTCTGGTGTCCAGATCTCCATGATGGCAGGGGCCCTGGGGAGACCGACGCACTCGTCTGCATGTGTTTAGAGGCAGGGTTTAACTAACACCAAGACCATCCAATCTGGAAGTCCCATCAGACACACTGCCCTGGACCCGGCCTGTAATCAGACGACTTCCGGCAGCTCTTTTTGAAACACAGCCAAATCCACTGCACCAAACCCAATTCTGGTTCAAACATCATACGAAAACTTTATGCTTAATTTTTAATTTTAGGGGAAACTTGCTGACCATTTTTAGAAAGCTTTTGTTTAGAAATCTTTTCTCCTTAAGAAGTGGAGGATGATTTTTAGACACACTTACTCAGTGGCTCTGAGGTTTTAAGATGTCAAAAGTCACCTGCTAAGTGCTGGTTGAAAATGCAGATTCCCGAGCTCCACCTCCGGAAGGTTCTGCGCACTAGGAATCTGCATTTGTAAGTCTGATGGAGCTGGTGTGTTGCTTTACTATCACCAATTACCACAAAGGGGATGGTTTAAAACGTGAATTCATCCTTTGACAGTTCTGGAGGTCAGAAGTCTGACCAGACCCTCACGGGGCTAGATTCCAGGTGTGGGCAGGGCAGTGTTCCAGGTGTGGGCAGGGCAGTGTTCCAGGTGTGGGCAGGGCAGTGTTCCAGGCGTGGACAGGGCAGTGTCCCTTCTGGAGGCCCCAGGGGAGAATGTGTTTCGTTCCTCTTCAACTAGACTTTAGAGGCTCTGGTATGCCCTAGCTGATCGTTCTCTCCCTCCGTCTCCAAAGCAGGCAACGCTGCGGCTCTCTGACCTTGCTTCCATAGATACAGGAGATATATACATATCCTGCCTCAGCTAGGAAAGTCTGTCTCTCTCACCCCGCACCCCTCTTACACTCCTCTTCTGTAGTCAGATCTCTCTTCCGCCTTCCTTCCTCCTATACGGATCCTTGTGATGACATGGACCCACCCTAGATAATCCAGGATTGTCTCCTCCTCTCAAGTTCCCTAAGCTTAATCGCATCTGCAAAGTCCCTCGTGCCCCGTAAAGCAGTACATTCGCAGGCTCCCGGGATTAGGGTGTGGATATCTTTTGTGCGGAGAGACTGGGCATTATTCTGCCTACCACAAGTGATCTGCAGACCGCACTTGGAAGAAAAACCCCAAGGAGCGGTGTTTCCTCCAGTTCTCTAGTGACCCACGACAGTCGCAAGCCAGTGCTCCTCAGGTGGGGAAGGGGCTGGTGTTTCTGCCCTGGGAGCATCTGGCAATGTCTGGAAGGAGTGGTGAATGAGTATGTGGGTGGTGATGGGAAAGAAAGAGAGCCTGTGGGTAAAAAGCAAGGTGGTGGCCCAGGGGTCTAAATAACTAGAGAGCAAGCGTGTTATTTTCTGCAAGTTCTCTCCTCCCTGGGCAGTTTTAATAGAAAGCACGTGCAGTGCAGGGTCAGGTGAACCTGGGTTTGTGTCCCTGCTCTGCTGTTCCTCTGGGCGTCATAGGGAGATCGCTTTATTAACTCTGAACCTCAGTTTCCTCATCTGTATAGTGAGAAGAGTCACACGTTCTTCAGAGAGGTGAGCTTGGCCCTGGGATGTGATGTGGCTAACACGCCCTTCACCTGGCTCGTTCCCCAACTGTTAATTGTTTCAGGCTTGTTCAGGTGGCCTCTCCCAGAAGGCAGGGACTTTGCATTACTTAATTCTGCCTAGAAACCGCCCAGACCTACGTATGTCTGGACACTTACATCTAACCAATACTGGTCAGATCAAAAGGTACACGAGCGAAGAAGCAGCTTTCACTGGACATACGCCCAAATGTTGCTCAAATGTGAGACCTCAACGACGATTGCGGAAAGGATTACGAAAAGTTACTGAAGTCTACAGAAATGTGCATATTACCCGCCCCATCCTCAAACCACTGCATACGAAGTGACTATCTGACTATCGTGGCGAACATGAATGGCAGATGTCCAACCAAAGAAAGGAATCCCCTTGTGAAAAATAAATAAGAGACAATGAAATGATTCTGCACACTTTCTAGATGGAGAGGAGACCTGGCAGAGCACTGCAGGTGGGGTCAGACGTGGTAAGGATGGCCTTGCAGAGCAGAAGGGGCCCAGGCGCGAGCCCCCGCTACTGAGTTTTGCTGGAACAAAACCCATTCCGGCTGAGGCTCCGTGTGCATCCCGCGAGGTCCTGTCTGTGGAAAGGAGCACAAGAAGGTGAGCACCCCGAACTGGAATCCAGCTGGGCTCTGGGAGACCCTGCTGCGGGGGCCAGCTGCCCAGCTCACGCCTGCACCACAGGGCACAGCAGAGCACACCAGCACCATCCTCATCCTGGGCGTGGGTGTGAGGAACACACCGGCAGCCGTGAAGGGAAGGGTCCCCATGGAAGTGCATAATTGCAGACACTTCAGCTCCCACTGCCAGCAAGCGAGGCACTGACTGCCAACAGTTTATCAAGGTTAGAGGGGAGAACTGTGCCTTCTCCTAGCCACAAACGACATGGGTGTGGTTTTCCTCTCCTTCTTGCCAACACCGAGGAAAGGCTTTAAAAACAAACAAAAACCACATTGGACCCTTTTCCATCTGCGACAGCCCCACAATACACAATACGGTTGAACGTAAAGGCCACATATCTATCAGGTTTTCAACGTGAGAAGGCATCCTTCCATAATACAGCTTTTCTTTTTACTTAAAAAAATTTTTTTACCTTTAATTAATTTATTTTTGCCTGCGTTGGGTCTTCGTTGCTGTGCGCAAGCTTTCTCTAGTTGTGGCGAGTGGGGGCTACTCTTCGTTGAGGTGCTCAGGCTTCTCACTGCGGTGGTTTCTCATGTTGCAGAGCACAGGCTCTAGGCACACAGGCTTCAGTAGTTGCAGCACGCAGGCTCAGGAGCTGTGGCTCGTGGGCTCTAGAGTGCAGGCTCAGTATTTGTGGCTCACGGGCTTACTTGTCCTGCAGCATGTGGGATCTTCCCGGACCAGGGCTCGAACCCGTGTCCCCTGCATTGGCAGGCGGATTCTTATCCACTGCGCCACAAGGGAAGCCCCACAGCGTAGCTTTTATGTCAGACCAACTGCTAGGTCATTGTGTAAGAATCATGCCGAGGACTGAAAGGATTGCAAAATGGAGCGCTAGACTGCTTCTTCCACATCACTACAAATCTATCTCTATCGCATGCTTTCAGATACCAGGTGATGTGTCCCACGTTTTTAACTCTGTTATGATTGACAAATGGGTAAATGGGGCCACTCTGCATCCATTTATAGCAAAGATACCAAAAATTAAGAGTAGAAATTGTTAGCCTGGCTTTAAAATTAGCAAATTGATTTTTGTGTCTTGTGGTCTGTGAATGTGTTTCAAGGCTTCAAAGGGAAGAGTAAAGTATTAAGGGGGAAAAAAATGTTCAGTTTAGATCTATATAAATATCATCATCTATATTCATTTAGTTCCTTAAACTTTTTGCAGGTCTTTTATCATCATTATCTTATTGACCATTCCATATTCCTTTCTTTAATAAAGAAAACATTTACATGTACTTTTATGAGCTGAATTGTGTCCCTGTCAAATTCATAGGCTGAAGTCCTAACCCCCAGGACCTCAGAATGTATTTGGAGACAGGGCTTTAAAGAGGTAATTAAGTTAAAATGGGGTCAGGAGAGCAGACCGTGATCAAATAAGACTGGCGTCCTTTTAAGAAGAAGAGATTAGGACACAGCCACGATGGACGACCATGTGAGGACACAGGGAGGAGACGGCTGTCTGCGTGCCAAGGAGAGAGGCCTCGGGAGGAACCAACCGTGCCAATACGTTGATCTCAGATTTCCAGCCTCCAGAACTGTGAGAAATAAATTTCTGTTTAAACTACCCAGTCTGTGGTGCTTTACTATGGCAAGCTAACCCGTCAACTACTGGATTTGGGGGGGCTTCAGAACCTCCCTTTACTGAGGGCCTCCTATGCGTCTGGCCCGGGACGACGGGTTCTATCTTCATCACTCGGTATATTCTCTGAGCAAACACAAACAATACCCATCAGCAGCCCCAGTTCATGAATGAGTGCACTGAGGCTCACGGTGATGAATCTGCCCAAGACGACACTGCAGGAGGCAGCCAGACCTCCACTCCAATACACCCCCAACCAAGTCTCCTCCTTCTCCAGGAGCCAGTGACTTTAATGAATGAAGTGTGCCCCGGTGACGCCAGGAGCGAGCTGAGAGCCATGTCACACCCATCTAGGAAGGGCCCACCCTCAGCTCTGTGGTGACAATGCATGGATCACCCTGAAAGGGAAGTGGGGCTGGGACTTTGCCAGCCTGCCTAGTCAACCACAGCAGAACGGGTGTGGAAGACCTCAGATGAGAGAGAACACAAACCCAGTTCTCTTCCCTTCCCCCGTTCCACCACATCTCCCTGTGCCGGATTCCATTAGCCTCACGTCTGTATTTGTTCGCTACTGCCGCACAACAAACTATATAACGTTCGGGATGTTATCTGGAGTGTCCAGAAAGGATCCATTTCCAGGAGCATTCAGGTTGCTGCCTCAATTCAGTTGCTTTGGTTGTAGGACTGAGGTTCCCATTTCCTTGCTGGCTGTCAAACAGAGGTCACTCTCTGCTCCCAGAGGCCCCCACCCCACCCCATACTCTCCCTCACACGGCCCCTCCATTCTTCAAACTACCAACAGCGCCTTGAGTCCCTGTTACGCTGCAAATCTGACTACCCCTTCTGCTACCAGCTGGAAAGACATCCCTGCTCTTAAAGGGCTTGTGTGCTTAGATTAAGCCTGCCCCGCCCCAGTAATCTCTGTTTTGCCAAGAAGGCAACATATTAAGAAAGTGATATGTGATCGCATAACAGATGTCCTCCCACTCAATGGGAAAGGCATTATCTGAGGCTGTGGGTCATCCTTAGGAGTCTGCCTGCTGCAGTACATCACAAATACCTGCTGTTCCTTCCCATCTCTTCCTTCTGTGCCACAGTGCCCCTCAAACTGACCTCTCTGCCTTCTAACCAGGCCTCCAACCTTCCGTCTTCCACAAGGGAGAGACAGTGGTTTGTTCTCAAACCCAGACGCAGGGCACAGTCCCCACCCGTGAAGAACTCTGTGAAGAAATGCAGTCAGCAAGTGAGCTGCACCCTAGGTAGAGGAACACAGCCATCTGGAGGTGATCTCCTGGGGACGAGTTTGGGGGAAAAGTACCCGGACCTCCCTCTCCTCTCTGCCACCCTCTGTCTCCTGCCAGGGCTCACTGCTGGGCCACTTTAGGTGGGACCCAACCAGAAGCCCAAGGGCATGCTTCCAGTCGATAGTGGTCCACGGCGGTCAGCCCCTGGGGCGGAGAGGAGATGGGAAGAGTGCAGAGTGTCTTTGGAGGGGTAAAAAGACCGGCACAGCCCTAAGCTTCAAATCTGGAAATGTGCCCAAGCAGATGGTTGGGCTCCCCACTGTCAGGTCTCTTACACATTTAAAATGCATCAATGATAAATAATGCCATTTGCGGCAACATGGGTGGACCTCGAGATGATCATACTGAGTGAAGTGAGTCAGAAAGAGAAAGACAAATACCGTATGATGTCACTTATTTGTGGAATCTAAACTATGACACAAATGAACTTATCTACGAAACAGAAACAGACTCACAGACACAGAAAACAGACTTGTGCCTACTAAAGGGGAAAGGGAGTGGGGGAGGGATAAATTAGGAGTTTGGGACTAACATATACACACTACTATATATAAAAGACATAAACAACAAGGACCTACTGTACAGCACAGGGAACTCTACTCAATATTTTGTAATAACCTATATGGGAAAAGAATCTGAAAAAGAATATATATATATAGACACATGTGTCTATATACATATATATCGGAATCACTTTGCTGTACACCAGAAGCTAACACAACATTGTAAATCAGCTATACTTCAATTTAAAAATTAAATCCATCAGTGATGAAGCACTGCTGGTTTGCCAGGTTCTTTACTTCAGGAACCTCCAGGTTGCTAACGAACCCGACACTGAGAACCCAGTCTCCCTCGGGGCTGCCTTGGCTGAAGCTGCCCAGAAGTGGGGTGCCACCGCCCTGCTCCCTGCTGGGTGGGCAGCCCCCTTCTTACGTCCTAACCGCTGGGCCTCCAGACATTCTGGGACAGGAGACCCAGTCAGCCACATGCGTCATCTTTCCTACAGAGCTTTTCTATTGTGGGCTACGTGTACCTGTGGCACAGTTATCACTCAGATGGAACCCTGGTTTCTGTCTAAATACCATCTCTTTATGCCTCCTTCAGAAAAAAGCTCTTGAAGTCTGCAGACCCTCATCCCAACCCTGAATGAGAATCACCTTTTCCCCAGAAGGGGAGGTGCTCCGTCCATCTCACAGCCTCTTTTATCCCCTATCTGTTGCACGGTTCCTGACCCTCATTCAACATTTACTGGGAGGAAATCAGCACAGAAAGTTACATGTCCATGCTGGTGAAATAGATGCGCTGGACAAAATCAACAGGAGAACCCTGATAACCCTGATAAGATGTGCACATGATCTGGCCGGAAGGACAGGTACCCTAGGCCTTGCCGGTGAAGATAAATAAAGCATCTCCCGACCCTGGGACCGTGCGCTTGTAACTTGCCTATATCCACACTAGCTGTAAACACGCTCTGGCGGCCGACTCCCAAAGAGCAGGCGGCAGGTGATGTTGACGTGAGTTCTCTGCGCAGCAACACGCAACGCAGTGTCAGGTTTATATTGCAGTGTCGACGTGTGAAACTGTGGCCATGTTGACTTCGTACCAGTTCAGGCGGCTAACCGCTCTTCGGTGCTGCCCGCATGCTGACGGTGGCACACGGTGGTAGGCCGGCTGTTGGAGAGTGCGTTGCCGGCATCTTCCTGCTCAGCCTGAGCAGGCTGGAAACCTTGGCGCCGTGGGCACTCAGGCCGGATCAGTCTGTGTAGTAGGGGCTGTCCGAGCATTGCGGAGGGAGCAGCCCTCCCCAAATCTGGGCTGAGGAGCTTCCGCACACGACGCTTTGTAATAAGAACCGGACCCGAGGACCCGGCCGATCAGCACGCGATTGTGTTGCTGCTGAATGGTGACAACTCAAGCAAAGGATGCAAAGCTTTCACCTCAAGTGCTCATTGGTCGCATGCCTTATTTAAAAGTCAATCGCTTGGGTTCTGTGCTTTCTAGATGAGTACTTATCTTCAACAGCTCCACCAACTTCCTCTCCTTTCGGGTCACGTCCCTGCGCAATGAGGCGTTTTTCTGGGGCCCGCGAGAGGCTCAGAGGCACACCTCCAGCCAGGTGTCGGTTGGAAGGATGGGAAGAGGATGTCTTAAGGTGCAGAGCCGGCTCTGTGATTGAGAGACCAGGCAGCTCCTTCAGCAGCCCCGCGGCTTGAATCTGTTTTGCATTTACTGAACGACGCTCAAGGCAGTGCAGACTCCCACCAGTGGCCAAGCTGCAGGGTTTCTTTTCAACCCAGCGATTACGTCTTGCGTCTCCACAGGGCAGCAATGTTAGTGCGGCCCTTGGTTTTAGGGAAGTAAATACCTTTCTCTATCCGCACGGAAGGCACCATGAGTCTTCTTTGTTCAGCCAGTGCCGCTAATGACACGTAGTAATTATTAATGTCCCAAATGGCATCTTATTTCGTTATTTTCCTATAAGCTTGATTACGAATGACCGTAAATGACCCATCGCCCAGGTTCACTTGGCACTCATATAAAACGCCTGCTCCGCCGCCAACCCGTCTCCCGCACAAAAACAAGCTTTAAGAATGAGATGGAATTTCCAGGTTTTGTCCAAAAACACAGCCTGTGTTTCTAGGCACCGCTTCCTATTTTTGCAGCATCCGGTCGGACAAATTTCTAACTTGAAGGAATGTGGGCTCTCCCTGGCTTTGAATCTGGGGTCTTGTTCAGCAGCTGTGACCTTCTGTTCTCATCTTGATGATCCTGTGGTCGTCTATAAGCTGCTTCTTGTTCTTGATCTCACTGGACACTCACTGATGCCTTTTCCTATTCTTATGGGGAAACTAAAGGCAGAATGTGTCACCATGTGGGGAGGGGCTTCCAGTGCTGGGAGGAGAGGGGCAGACTCCAGCTGTGATCTCCCCTCTCACCCTGCCCGACCCTGCCTCGAAGCCCCTAATTACAGCCAGTCTTGCGCCTCATTTTTTAAACCACTCTCAGCCATTCAATCTTTGTTGAGTGAATAAATGTACACATGAAGAAAATAAATGGTAGTAGCAGAGCTTTGCTCTCTGTCACCCCCTTGCTATAATCTCAGCATGTATTTATTGTTACTGAGATATAATGGACACACAACACCATGTAAGTTTACAATGTACAATGTCTTGATTTGATACATTTACAAATCGCAAAGTGATTGCTGCCATAGTATTAGCTACCATCTCCAGCCCTTCCTATAGTTAGCATTTCTTTTTTGTTCTGAGAACACTCAGGATCTATTATTCTCTTAGCAACATTCACGTATATGGTACAGTATTATTAGCTTACAATCACCATGCTGTACATTAATTAGGTCCCCAAACTTGTTAATCTTCTAACTGCAAGTTTGTATCCTTTGACCAACATCTCCCCATTTCTCCCACCCCCAGCCCCTGGCAGCCACCACTCTACTCTGTTTCTTCTGGGTTTGTCTTTGTAGATTCCACATATAAGTGAGATCATACAGTGCTTGTCTTTCTCTGGCTTATTTTACTTAGCGTAACGCAAGCCGTTGCAAATGGCAGGATCTCCTTCTTTCTAATGGCTGAACATTTACACACACACACACACACACACACACACACACACACACACCCTTTCCTTATCGTTTCACCCACGGCAGCCACTTAGGTTGTTTCCATGGCTTAGTTATTGTGAATAATGCTGCAATGAACATGCAGGTACAGATTCTTCAAGATACTGATTTCAATTTCTTTGGATGTATACCTGGGAGTGGGATTGCTGGTCATATGGTAGCTCTATTTTTCATTTTTTGAGGAACCTCCATACTATTTTCCGTAGTGGCTGCACCCGTTTACATTCCCACCAACAGTGCACAAGGGTTCCCCTTTTTCCACACCCTCGCCAATGTTTGTTATTTCTTCTACCTCATTCTTTGAGTAGCCATTTCACTATATTTTATCCTCTAGGGTTTTTATTTCCCACTTGAGTTTGTTTTCCCTCCATTTTTTTTTTCTATCTAATTTTGGATGTCCAAACTAAGTTGCAAACCAAGATAGCGGGAATCATCTTTTGGTAAATCACTCTTCTCCCCCTGAGGACTGAGCCTGTAGTAGGTTTACCCTACAGTTGAGACAATGACTGTTGTTTTATTTGATGTTCCAAAGCATGCTACATTTTCAGACTGTGAGTTTCTTGAAGGCACGAAAGGTGTCTTGTGTATCTTCATATCTTCCAAGCCTTGCTCAGAGCCTAGTGCAGGGTGGATTCTCAAATGTGTATTGGATAAAGTGGGAATAATTTTATATTATTATTTTTTATATTTATATTATTATTTTTTATTAAATATATAAAATTTAATATATAAATATAAATTATTAAATATATTTATATTATTAATTTTATATACTAAAATAGACAGCATTCATTCCCGTAATAACTACGGAATAAGAACCAACTATGGTTCAGGCAATGCGGACCTTGCCGTGCAGACAGTGCACTGCTCACTTGGAATTTAAATTCTAATAGGGCAGACAGACAAAACGAACGAACAACAAACACGTGAAAAGGGTGATTTCATATAGTGATAGGTACCCTGAAGAAAATAAAACCAGGGAGTGTGATAAAGAAGGGGACAGATATCAATAGATAGACAAAGGGTCATGGACAGATTCTCCAAGGAGGTGACACTTGAACTGAGAGAACTGAATGATTTAAAAAGAGTCAGTCATGTTAAGACCTAGGAAGCAGTGTCTTCCAGAGACAGTAGAAGGAGTAGCAAGTGCAAAGGCCCTGTGGTAATAATGGCCTGGCACCATGAAGATGTAGGAGGAAGACCAGCATGGCTGGGGTACAATTTGGGGCTTAGAGGAGATAGGAAATGAAGTCCAAGACGTAGCAGAGCCCCTGGGCCAGCAACCTTGTAAACTGACAGTGTTGAACAGGAGAAGAGAGGACCCCTTCCACGAACAGCAGCCGGAATAGGGAGTTGGGGTGTACTCTCTGAGGCTACCGACAAAAGTAAGGGAATTATATAATGGCCTTTGGATGTCACTGCCAATAACAATACCATGGTGTTCATCCAGGACCCTCACGCCCACCATATATCCATTCATCCAGGACAGCTTCCCTGTCCCAGGCAAGGGGAAGTCTCTATCATGTGGAGTTATCAGTCTGCTGGGGAAGGCTTGTCATCATCATTTACAGCACGTGCTGCCTCCCTGAATCCTGCCTTGTACGTGCCATCCGAGAAGAGAAGATTCAATTATACCAAGAAGAGAAATACCCAACCACACCTCATTTTCTCTATCTGAGCAAATCACTTACATAAGCTATAACAGAAACTCAGAATAGAAAGATGCCTGGAACCGCCCAGATCTGGAACTTCCAAGATAAAAAAGCAAGCTTACTAAATAGGTCACTAAATAAATGAACGAGGTGTGATTTCGCACGTATCAGACTGGCAAAGACATGACAAGTGTGATAAAAGCAAGAATATGAGGAAATGGGAACCTGAACGCTTGCTGGGTGGAAAGGAGAATTGGTACGACCCTTTCAGAGGCAATTTTGCAAAATCTAATAAAAGTTCAAGATGGGTATAATCCACAACCCAGCAATTCTTCTTCTAGTCACATGCCCTAGAGCAGTTCTCCCAGGCGCCCACCAAGAGGGAGGGACATAGATGTTTACTGTCATTGCTTATTACAGCAAACAACAAATCAAGCAACAAAATCTAAGATCTAGCAATAGGGAAACTGACACATTACGATGCTTTCATAAAGTGAAATGGCTCGTGGCAATTAAAACAAAGAAACCAGAGCTACTTGTGTAAACACGGGTAAACTTGGCAACACTACGTTGAATGAAAAAAAAAAGTCGGAAAGTCTTTGATAAAATAGACCATTTGTATGAATTTTTAGAAATTCAGAACAATCCACATGCTGTGAAAATCTCAGAAAGATCGTTTAAATGGCACTGACCGACTCTGGGAGGGAGGGAAGGGAGGAATGATGGCTACAGAACCATATCTGTAACACTGGGTTTCCTTTAAAATGCTCTAAAGCAAAATGACAAAATGTAAAAATTGCATTAAATCTTTTTGCTGGGCACCCTTCAGATACCATTTCATAAATGAGATTCTGGACTGTGGTCCTGTCGGCAATCATAATTCAACTCAGCAGCAGAAAGATTTGGGGGAAACTGGAGCGGTCACTGCTGCTTATTAGTGGAGGAACTCTGGGTGCTAAAAAGTAAATGCGACGTCATCTGCATTGCCGAAGGGACAATACAAACTCTTCATAATGAACAGTGTTCACATATTATTAAAAATTTCTTGTTTTTCCTAAAGAATTGTGACCTCAAGCTCTACCCAAGTATTCTCATGTTTGTCTTTTTAAAAAATAATGAAGGGCTTCCCTGGTGGCGCAGTGGTTGAGAGTCCGCCTGCTGATGCAGGGGACGCGGGTTCGTGCCCCGGTCCGGGGGGATCCCACATGGCGCGGAGCGGCTGGGCCCGTGAGCCATGGCCGCTGAGCCTGCGCGTCCGGAGCCTGTGCTCCGCGGCGGGAGAGGCCACAGCAGTGAGAGGCCCGCGTACCGCAAAAAAAAAAAAAAAAAAAAATAATGAATTGTCTAGTAACCTGAGAATGCATTTCCTACTGTTTTATCTGAAGTCTTATTAACAACAGTGGTTCTGTATTATTCATAAGAAGAAACATAGAAATCTCTTGAACAGAAATGTGGGTTGCAGTGTCTGAAATAGAGAAAATCGCTAGGGAAAAAACAAGCAAAAACAGACCTGGATTAGCTAGTAGGGGGTTCGCTCGCTGTTGTTTAAAGAATATTATGCAATGGCCTTGCTGAACCTGAGCAAGCTCTTATTACCACAGATGGCAAGAAAATTTCTCTCTTCCGTCTCCCCAAATGACCCTGAAATTGTAAATATGGTAATACTGAGTTTCAAAATTGGTAAAATAAAACTGAAATGTGCAGTAACAAGGGGAAACGAGGAGCGTCTATAGTTATTATTTATGTTTTCCAAACATATCATTAGCAGGAGTGACACTTCTAATAACAAGGTTTCTATTTACCCCCGCTGGGATAATAAATTAAAATATTCACTGCTAGTTCTATAATTCTTTATCAGAGATTTTGCAGAGTGCCTGGACTGATCTCATTTGGGGGATGATCTGCAATCATTATATGAACCAGCTCAACACAAATGATGGGGAAAGCAAGTCCTAAAGCATTTCATATGTAGCTTCCGCCTTTCTCTTGCTTCCTGTCTTCAGAATATTCTTTCAGCCCATCAACACCGTATGATACAGTGTTTGCTTGGTGTCCCATCGTCCTCCTCCAAATATTTGTTCATAAATAAAAAGAAAGAAGAAAAACAAACTGGTTCTGCAAGTACCTCCAGATCACCCAAATTCATCCTGAGGAGACGCGGCCGTGAACCTCGCTGGCCAGAGCTCCACAGGACTGGGGGAAACCCAGGAGTTGAGATAAGCATATGAAAATATATTGCGCACAAGTGCCCCTACCAGTTTTCCTTTCGACATAGATGCTCCGCAGCGAGAATTCCCATTGTTCTATCGGGTAATGAACACTGACAGAGACTCATCATTGCTTAATCACAGAACAAGGACACTACTCCTTGGGATACTGAGGGTTTACCTGAGTGACACAAGTTAACCCTTTGAAGACTACAAGTGCCACTTATAAATGTGCCCCCGATTCCTTAACCTCATACAAGGTTAATTCTCTGAGGTGCTGGTGCACAGAAATACCTGATTGAAGAACTGCCTTATTTCGTGCCTTGGGAAATTCTCAATTTTATAACTAACTGATTCAATATGATGATATTTAAAACCAGGTTAAGTATCATATGCAGCTTACTATAATTCTAAACTTTGGCATGAAGACTTGAAAGTCTGGTTAAAAGGGGGGGCTCCCTTTTGGTTTCGTAGTTTGCAACTGGAACATTTCTCTTTTGAACACCACCAGAGCAGAAAATTCCACATTTTCCCAACAAGCATGGAAAACTAAATACAGAGATTTCTAGCTATCCACTTTCCATCACTTATTCATTCATTTGACTGTAAACGTTTGAGTGCCTCCTCTGTGGTCGGCCGAGCAGTAAAGGCTGTAAACTGCACAGGCAGCAGAATCTGATATGCTGCTATCAAAAAGCATGGATGTTGGTGGAGAAAACACAATGGCTCAGAGAAAGGGAGATAGAGAGTACCGAGTGGGTGAGAGGTTTTATACAGATGGAGGACGCAGTGCGGGGAACTGAAGAGAAATAGGGCAGTGGGTCCTGGAGATACAGGGGTAGTAGGAAGAGTGTCCAGACAGAGGCTCCAAGACAGAGCCTGCTGCAGGACCAGCAAGAAGCCACTGCAGCTGAGAGGTGGGACGGGAGGGTGGGGGAATCATGGGAGGGGAAATCAGAGTGGAAGCAGGGGCCGCCGTGCAAAGCCTTGCAGGTCAGCGTAGGAACGACATGGAAGCTGTTAGAACATGTTGAGGAAAGGGTGGACGTGAAGTAACTTATGCTCTGAAAGAATCACTCCATATACAAAGAGAAAAAGGGGAACTTGACAGGGAAGGAATCCACAGACAGCCCCTTAGCCAAGCCGGTCAAGGTCGACATCACAGAATGCTGAGTGAACACCACGTATCCTTGTTACGGTGTGGAGGGCCCTTCGCCTCTCGATGTTCTGGCCCAAGTCCCCAAACCCAACCTAATTGTGAGAAAACAGCAGACAAATCCAAATGGAGGGTCTTTCCACAGAATACCTGACCAGCTCTCCTCGAAACTGTCACGAAAGACAAGGAAAGAACACAGAATGCTCACAGCTCAGGGGAGAGTAGGAGACATGATGACTAAATGCAATACGGGATCCTGGATAGGATCCTGGGGCAGAGGAAGTTCATTTGTGGAAAAACCTGGGACGTCCAAGTACAGTCTCTAAAATTGCTAACGTGGTATTGTATCCATGTGAATTTCTTAGTTTTGCCAAATGTACTGTCATGAAAGATGTTAACATTAGGGAAAGTTGGGCAAAGGATATATGGGAACTCTCTGTGGTATCTGCAATTTTTCTAAACTTTTTTATTCTAAAATAAAAAGGGTTTTTGTTAAAAAAAAAAAAAAAAAGAGAGAGAGAGAGATACTCTGGCCATTTCACAGAGCCAAGTATGACAGCAAGAGGACTACTTAGATGTGAGCAGTGACCTAAAGGAGGTTGGGAGAAGTGGAGGTGATGGCAAGTGGGATGGTTTGGGACACATTTTGAGGGAAGAGCCCACGGAATTTGTTGATGGGCGGGAGGTCAGAAATGAGAGGGAAGGAGCAGTCAAGGCTGATTCAAAGCCCGGGGCCTGAGCCACAGGAAGCACGCAGGCGCCAGTGAGTGAGACGGGCCAGACGGCGCGTGGAGCAGGGCTCAAGGAGAAACCAAGAGTTCATTTTGGCCGTTTGGCCGTCTGAAGTCTGAGGTGCCTGTTAACAGCCTGACCAGAGAGGCAAAGTCAGTATATTGGAATGAATTAGTTTAGGGCTCCAAGGAGGTCAGAGTTTGAGGTACAAATGGGGCATCGCCAACGACAGGTATATAACCCCCATGAAAGTGACAACAAGCCCATGCAGACTGAATGACTGGGTGTTCTGGAGGGAAAGAGGAAAGGAGGGAGGGAGGGAGGACAGGGGCACAGGGGAGGGAGGGGGGAGGGAGGGGGGAGGGAGGACAGGGCACAGGGCTGGGAGGGAGGGAGGGAGACAGGGAGGGAGGACAGGGCAGGGAGGGGGCAGGGAGGGAGGTCAGCAGGCAGTCCGGTCCATCACCAGATAAAACTCCTGTAACCTATCTAAGGGCTATCACAAATCAAAAGGATTTTTTTTTTTTTTTTTTTTTTTTTTGCGGTACGTGGGCCTCTCACCGCTGTGGCCTCTCCCGTTGCGGAGCACAGGCTCCGGACGCGCAGGCTCAGTGGCCACGGCTCACGGGCCCAGCCGCTCCGCGGCACATGGGATCTTCCTGGACCGGGGCATGAACCCATGTCCCCTGCATCGGCAGGCGGACTCCCAACCGCTGCGCCACCAGGGAAGCCCCGAAAGGATTTTTGATGGAGCCTTCGCAGCCAGGATGGTGAAGAGCCAGTGCAGTTGGGGTGGGAGTTTGTCATGGAATGGTATAAGTGTGCATGTGTGTGTATATACACAGTATAACACACACATACACGTACGTATTTCGCTCTGCACACTGTCTTTCCTTAAAAATAGGTGCCTTTTGAACCCTTGTACACTGCTGCTGGGAATGTAAATTGGTGCAGTCACTGTGGAAAACAGTATGAAGGTTTCTCAAAAAACTAAAAATAGAACTACCCTATGACCCAGCAATTCCGCTCCTGGGTATATATCAAAAAAAAAAAACCAAAACATTAATTCGAAAAGATACATGCACCCCAATGTTCATACCAGCATTATTTACAATAGCTTCTAGATACGGAAGCACCCTAAGTGTCCATCAACAGAGGAACGGATAAAAAAGATGGGGTATATAAACACAATGGAATACTACTTGGCCATAAAAAATAACCAAATAATGCCATTTGCAGCAACATGGATGGACTTGGAGGGTATTATGCCAAGTGAAATAATAAGTCAGACAAAAAAAAGACAAATACTGTATGATATGACGCATATATGGAATCTAAAAATCACAACAAACTAATGAATATAACAAAAAAGAAGCAGAATCATAGATACAGAGAACAACCTAGTGGTTACCAGTGGGGAGACAGGAGGGGGAAGGGGCAATACAGGTGTAGGGGATTCAGAGGTACAAACTATTACGTATAAAATAAGCTACAACGATATATTATACAGCATGGGGAATGTAGCCAATATTTTATAATAACTATAAATGGAGTATAACCTTTAAAAATTGTGAATCACTCTACTGTACACCTGTAACTTATATAATGTTGTACATCAGCTGTACTTCAATTAAAAAAAAATAGGTTCCTTTCCAAGATACTTGGGGATTCCTGAGATTTTTCATTATCACCCACATCCATTCATTCACAACCCATCTGCATAGCAAAACCCAGGTAACAAAGGGGAAATTTTCTATGCCAAAGGGCTTAATCTGGACATAACTACCACTGACAAGGGGTAATGACAGGGGGTGGATATTCAGGAAAACTCTTTTGGCTTAAGAAAAGAATAAGCTCAATAAGTCAAACCTACCCCCAAAGGCAAAGTTCACAGGATTTAGTATGGTCAATGAGAACTTTTTCCCCTTTCCATTCAAGCCTAACACAGCATTCACGAGTCCCGTAGAGAGAGTTCTATATCATCGTTTAGGAGGCTGGAGAGACCCAAGCCACAGTCCCCATAAGATTCACTTACGGGGAGATTTGATTGCAATGAAATCTGAGGGTACATGATTCATGTTACTGTTTTAAGTGGGTCTTTTTCAAACTCTTAAATCATACAGAAACAAGAGGGGTACTTTATTCCACTTATACTTTTCTATGCTTCATCTGTTTATTTTTATACAGTTCTTCTCAGCTATTTCCCTAAGCTTTCAGAACTAATTTGAATGGAAACTTTCTGCTGGTGAGAGCACATCACATCTTCACCATGAAGATTTCCATCATCTCTCCTTCCTGTCGGGTACCATTTTCCTCTGTACAGTGAGGCATGAATTCAAGAAGCCGCAAATAGTGATTCAGGTGTTGTCGTTTTTAAAGGATACTGCCAAATAAACAAATCTGGACTTAGGAAGGAGAGACTTTCTTAGAAAGGATTATTGCAAGGGAGGGAGGAAGGGGACTGTTGCCATCGGGGAGAGTGACTCCTGCAAGAAGGAAAATACTCTGACCCTAAGGACTGCAGCGCCTAAAGGTTAGGGAGCAAGGGGGTTTCTATTACAAGAAGGAAGGAACCGGGCTGGAAAGAACCAGGTGTGGTGAAGTGGATGAAAGGGTGGCCTGACTGGACAGTACATCAGAGAATGTTTTACCTGGAGGCCAGCCTGCCGTCGGGAGGGGCTGCCTGCAGGCTCGGGCTGAGGGTGGGACTTGGAGGAAGGAGAGAAGCTGAACCCAAGTTTGGTTCACAAGTGTCTTAGTCTGTTTTGGCAGCTGTAACAAAATGGCACCTTAATCATTTCACAATACATACCTGTATCAAACCATCACCTTAAACTTACACAATGTTACATGCCAGTTACATCTCAGTAAAGCGGGGAAAAGATACCAGAGACTTGGGTAGCTCATAAACAGTGGAAATTTAGCTCTCACAGCTCTGGAGGCGGGAAGTCTGAGATCAAGGTGTCAGCATGGTCAGGTAGGAGCCCTCTTCCTGGTTCACAGCTGGCAACCTCACAGGGTGGAAGGGGTGAGGCAGCTCTCTGGGGTCTCTTTTATAAGAGCACTAATCCCATTCAAGAAGGCTCTACCTTCAGGGCTTCCCTGGTGGCGTAGTGGTTGAGAGTCTGCCTGCCGATGAAGGGGATGTGGGTTCGTGCCCCGGTCTGGGAAGATCCCACGTGCTGCGGAGCGGCTGGGCCCGTGAGCCATGGCCGCTGAGCCCGGGTGTCCGGAGCCTGTGCTCCACAACGGGAGAGGCCACAGCAGTGAGAGGCCCGTGTAACACACACACACACACACACACAAAAAAGAAGGCTCTACCTTCATGACCTCATCACTTCCCAAAGGCCCCCACCTCCTAATGTCACCCCTTTAGGGGTTAGGATTTCTATACATGAACTTGGGGAGGGGGACACCAACATTCAGACCATACCAATGTGCATTTTGTCCCAACTGATCAGTGGGGACAAGCAGTTTGGCTAATCATTTGAGAGGTAAAGAATGGGAATTTGGAAGGACTGTGTCTGGCCTTGTCCTAGGTAAACAGGGGAAGCAGGGGTGGGGGGCCATCGATGAGTCCTAGGTGAACAAGGGGGACACTTGTGAATCCTACGTGAGTAATACAGGGATTGCTTCCTTACCATCAGCGATTTTCCAGAACACAGAGTGGAGATATTTCTTTTTTTTAAGTGGATTTTTTTTACAATTGATTAATTAATTTATTTATTTTGGCTGTGTTGGGTCTTTGTTTCTGTGCGAGGGCTTTCTCTAGCTGCGGCAAGCGGGGGCCACTCTTCATCGTGGTGTGCGGGCCTCTCACTGTTGTGGCCTTTCCCGTTGCGGAGCACAGGCTCCAGACATGCAGGCTCAGTAGTTGTGGCTCACGGGCCCAGTTGCTCCGCGGCATGTGGGATCCTCCCAGCCCAGGGCTCAAACCCGTGTCCCCTGCATTGGCAGGCAGACTCTCAACCACTGCGCCACCAGGGAAGCCCCGAGATATTTCTTAACCATCACTATTTTTCAGGCTCAGGGCTTGAGTAAAGTATGATATTGTCAGTACAAATGAAAGAAAATTCAAAAATATATAATCAAAGGACAAGGCAGGGCCCTTCGATGTGACACACTGAGGATCTAAGCACCCAGGAAAGCTTGCTTCCCCAGGAGAAACACACAAATAAGACAAACCCATTCTGTAATTCCTTGAAATCAAATAACTGCTTTTCTGTGAGGAGAATGAGAAATCATGTGGCTGGAAATTTCAGTAACGGTCTAGATGACTGTGAAAATGTCAAGCTCCCCCCTCCATTTAGAGGAATATCAAATATTTGAGCCACATAAGCTTCACGATGATCCCGGAGACCAGATCTGAGGAGACGACTACAGAGGTGGAATTCGCCCCTTGTCTTTCCACCATGGTAGAGTCATTTCCTTTTATTCTTCATTTAAAAAAAATTTTTAATGTTCCCCTTTAAAAGGTCAGTGCTTGTGGGAAGGACCTCAAGGTGGGTGCTGATCAGAAATCAGCAGGATTCAGACGGGCATGGAGCTGTAGAGAGAATGGGGAGGCAGCCAAGACAAGCTTCCCTTCTGTAAATTCCCCCTGGCGCTGGCCCTGAAACCAAGGAGAAGTCCACCCTTCTGATTTCGTTCACCTTAATGATAAGTGGACAGAGGGGTTTTCATTTTGATTTGGCTTATGTGAAGGACCATCCCCTTTCCAAAGCTCACCTGCCTTCCCTCCACCATCTCCCTGGGGAGCTGTGCCCTTCACCACTCCACAGGCTGCTGGCTTCATCGGAACCTGTGCTCTGGGTGTTAATACAGTTTTCCATCTCAATGGGATCCATACTGGGTACTGTTTTTCTTTAAATGTGTTCTTTACACATTATAGTGGTTGATTTTACAAAAAGCCTACTTTTATAGAAGGACCAAGACATATATTTTCTTTTCTTTTCTTTTTTTTTTTTTTGTCTGCATTGGGTCTTTGTTGCTGCTCGCGGGCTTCTCATTGCACTGGCTTCTCTCATTGCGGAGCATGGGCTCCAGGCGCACAGGCTCAGCAGTTGTGGATCACGGGCTCTAGAGCGCAGGCTCAGTAGTTGTGGCGCACGGGCTTAGTTGCTCCGCAGCATGTGGGAACTTCCCAGACCAGGGCTCAAACCCGTGTCCCCTGCATTGGCAGGTGGATTCTTAACCACTGCACCACCAGGGAAGCCCAAGTCATATATTTTCAATGCAAGAAAACTTCATAAACAGAAAAATAACACTGACATTACAATTATTAGGACTTTAGTGAGTCACTGTAACAATAATAATTTGGATGCCTCATATCGATTAAAAAGTAATGGCAGGGACTTCCCTGGTGGCACAGTGGATAAGACTCCGTGCTCCCAATGCAGGGGCCCTGGGTTCAATCCCTGGTCAGGGAACTAGATCCCACATACATGCTGCATCTAAGAGTTCACATGCCACAGCTAAGGAGACCTCGAGCCACAACTAAGGAGCCCACCTGCCGCAACTAAGACCCAGTGCAACCAAATAAATAAACAAATAAGTAAATAAAGTAGTGGCATGTGTGTAGAAAATAGTGCAATTTAGAGTTTACGTTGCTCATTGAGAATGTAGAAATAAAATCACCCACGACCAAAATATGGAAGTAGGATTGTAATTTTCAATATAACTTTGCTACTTATGCTGCCTGTTTGAATTATGTACAATTTTATTTAGTTGCACATTAAATCTGTCACAGAGAAATCAAACAACCCCCTTATCTTTGTTATTAAAAGCTCTCATACACCTGAGAGATGACCCTATTAAATAAGAGAGAAGTCAAGGAGAAACCTGGCATCCAACTTCTAAAGGACGTCGAACCACACCAGAGGTTACTGACTGTGGACTCCCTAACCACCTAGCAAAAGAAGCCATGTCCTAAGGCTTTCTGACAATCCTGATTTGGATTAACATTGCTTAATCAAGGCCAGTTGGATTCTAGAGCCTGGGCCTCTGCGTCCAAGAATCTAATTCAATGAATGCTGTAAGTAAAGGTGCTTAAGCTTCATTTGGACCCACTTAAGTTATAACACTATTAGATAAGCTACATAAATGTTTCAGAGAACACACAGAATCTACTTGCAGTGAATAGCATTTTTAGTAAAGAAATGATAAGGATTCCTCAAGAAAGAGATGGTGAACAGGTGCTCACAAGCAGTCGAAATAAAAAGTGTTCACAAGTCATATCCAATAAGTCAAATGCCATTTGTGCCAGTTTTACACCCAGTTGCAGCAGAGATTCAAGGAAGACGGTGGGAGAGGTGGCTTGAAGACTGCTCCTTGAGAATTCCGTACATTATTCTCCCAGCTGAAGTCTACAAGCGGGATTCCCTGGAGCTAGAGCTAGTTAACATTTATTTATATTAGTGATATTTACTGTGGCAAAACCTACAGAGGTTGGGAGAGTTACAAGTATTATTGTAGAGAAAGCACTATCAGACTATTTTCATCTAAAGGTTTGTTCAAGATTTTTTTAAGTGAAAACATTAGATTTTAATGCATGGTATAAATATAGGGCATGCAGTCTCCTTAGATGAGTGACATTTTATCAAGTTAGCTCTCCATTAACCTCCAGAAGATTATCTATAATTCAACTCAACACAATTACTGAATATCACAAGGCACTTTGCTAACTGCTGCAGATAGAAGAATAAAGTAGCATCCCTGCTGCCTGAGTGCTCACGGCCTAATGGAAAGACAGATACATAAGCAACCAATTAAAATGAAACATGATAAACGCTACTCACAGAAGAATAAGAAAACAAGTTTTGTTTGCCTCGCCAGAGGCTGAGGAAGATATCAGAAAGTTAAAGCCAAAGTGACATTTGAGTTGGGCATATAGTCCGCTGGGTTTAAAAAAAAAATGGGGATGGATACTCCCGGCTGAAAGAGCAGAATAATTAAGGCACAAGGTATGGGAGTTGAGGATGTGCCCTGGGCACCACGATGAATCCAGCGCAGGTAGGCAGGTAGAGCACACAACACATGGAGGAGAATACAGGGCAGGAGCTGGGAAGCCAAGGGCGGGACAAGGACGTGAAGACTCCCCCAGAGTGTATCCTCATGGAGTGCTGTACCGGGATCTGTGTTTTACGGCCCATAGCTCAGTGCGGATGATGATGAGAACGAGGAGATGCTGACCGCACAGAGACCGCTCGGGGGACGAAACAATGAGGAACGTCTAGGCAAGAGCGGTGCAGAGTACAAGGCAGGAAGACCTGAGAGATTTAGAGACTGAACTGAGCGCCTGATGACCAAAGGGAGGCGTGAATGCAGGAAGCAGGAGCCCAAAGACCGAAGCGCCTCATTTAGGCAACTGGAGACTGTCACTACCCACTGAGCTACAGAATGCTGGAGGAGATGCACGTGGGGAGGACCCTGGTGGGGACAGGTCATGTCATCTTCAGGGCACACTGACCTTGAGTAGGACATGGGACATCCAGGTGGATATATATGACCAGAGGCAATTGGGAAAGGACTCAGAAGAGGACCAGAGATGGAAAATAGACTTGAACACTATCATCACGTGGACTTTGATTAAAGATCCAGCAGCTGTTTTAACACATCCCCTAGAAGAAGGGCAATGCAAGAAGCCCCAGGCAAGGTGTGAACCCGGTTTGGAAAGTGTCCTCCTCCTTCTCTCCTTCTTATGGTCCCCAAATCCCAGTTACTACCTCTCTCTTCCAGGAGAAATGTTTGCATGTCCCTGACTGGATTTTGGCATTTCTTTGCAATTCCACTGCGAAGTACTGGTCATTTTATTCGAAGCTGCTTCTCAGCTCATGAACTGAACCTCTCCCCACGGACAGACACAGACACTCACAGACCTCCTTAGCTCTGACCTGCATCCCCCGGTCCCGACTTTGTATTTAATGGGGTGCAATGTGTACAGCAGCTTCCAAGAGGAACATACGACAGTAATAAGAGGAGAGGGCCCAAGGCGGAACACAGGGAAACATCAACATTTTAACGAAGAGAAGAAAAGCTGGGGAAGGGGGCAGAGAGAGAAGCTCTGCGGAGACAGATGAGATGATAAGAATTTGTGGCCAGAGAACATTTCCAAGATATTGGTGTTGGCTGCTTGGGGTGAACTGGGGTTCACCTCTGCAACTCCTTTTTGCAAGGGGAACCATCTCTTTATCGTTGTCTGGAGCTCTGGCATGCACTACTTATTATTTTCCGAATATCTATTTGCCTTTTTTTTTTCTTACTGACAGAATCCCATATTTACATAGACCAGCAATACTTCGAACTAACAGTACTCATTGTCATAACCTCCTTTGTAGCCGAAGGAGGTACGGGAGAAGGTGGGATGCAACACAGTTCTGGATAATGAGATACAGGGACAAGTCCCTGAGTCGGGAATCCATGTGTGAATCAAAAGATGAAACTTCACAGAATCTTGGCTTCCTCCTCCTCTGCTTGAATGTAAACATGATATTGTAGGAACAGAGTCCGTGTTCTGACCATGAGACTGAAATCAACATGCAAAGAATGGCACAGCAAAAGGATAAAAGGATCATGGGTCCCTGATGGCATCTTTAAGCCACTGCCTCAGCTTTAAACATCCTACTTCTAGACTTATTGCTTTGTGAAGGAAATGAAAACTTTTTGTGTTTAAGCTATTGCTAGTTGCCCTTTTCTTGTTACTTGCGGCCTTAAGCAATCCCAATTTATGTCTGAAGAAAGTGTACGGCCACGGCAATGGGAATCAGAAAGGAAGTAAGAGCTGTTGGTATGAAGGAAGTCAGAGGTGTGAGATTAGACTGTTCGAAGCATCATCATAAGAAGTTTGTATTCCACAGGAAGAAGGGAAGAGGTGAAGACACAGGACCACTGAGATCCCACAACTCCAGATAATGCTGTGAACACTGTATTATGTAAGTGGAACCCACAGTAGCATATACTTAGAAAAGGTTCTTCAAGCAATGTAATACATTTTTATTCTAGAACCTGCCTCAGTTATCCTAAGCTGCATTACAATGGAGATTTAGGCAGTCTTTACTAAAGCACTAGGTAAGCATCACCAAGCAACATGAGTGGGGCTTGGGACTCTACCTGCATAAGCAGAACCCAATGCATTGCCCAAGGTTGGAAAGCAAAGCTTCCGAATTTTGAGAGTGACCCGTTTGGAGACTCGCTCTCTCTCCCACCTTCTTTCCATAACCTCAATCCTCCCAGTCTTTCTCTTTTGAGCATGATTAAGCCTTCAGCCCTCCTAGAGAACTGCCAGCTCTCTTCCATGAAAAGGAACTCCTAGCTTTGGGTCAGTTTTGTGTCTCAAACTTGGCCTTAGTTGGTACCTCCAAGGTCTCTGCAGGCCGTGCAAGGCTCTGCTGTGGCCAAATGTGGGCAGAGGAGAACGCAGGGCCTCCTCCAACAATCTCCTGGATCAGTTCCTCCGTGATTAACACTGACAGCATGCTCACGTCCCTCCCCCATTTGTTAATTTTCTATCCAAAGCGTGGCTTGTTCTCTTATCCAAGAAGGCATATTTGTCCCAGGAATATAATTCTGACAATACTCTTGATTCCAAGTGATCTCTTCTGATAAAAGAAGAGGAAGGTCTTAGTGCCTCTCACCATGTACTCGAGTACCAGTAATATAGGGAATGTTCATTGAATGTCGGACGGTCGTCTCTTCTTACCCATGAAATCACAGCTGATTTCACCATTTATTATTGATGATATGTCACCCGATATTGGTTCATGTGATATTAAATACAGGACAAGTTAGCACTATGGTAACATTTTATTTGATTAAAACACTAAACCTTATTTATGTAATTTAGTGAATGTTAATTCACCTGATGTCAAACTGTAACTTCACCTAGAGGGGATCTACTTAAGTAAATATTCTTTATATATTTTTCTTAAACAATGCAGGTCTTGCTTTGATTCCTACTTTTGGAAAATATGTATAATTACCACTTTGAAAATTCACAACTCTAGGGATTCAATGCGGTAATGGGGCTTAAGAAAGATAAGTTAGGAGAGGGCCACAGAGATGAGAAGCCGCACAGCCCCGTCTATTTCTGGGCAGGAAACGAGCAGAAAGGTAGACTGCCTGGTGAATATTATAATCATAACAAAACATAAAACTGAGCCCCCAGCTTCTCTTCATAACATGAAGAGTGACTCTAAGTCTACGTCTTACTTTTTACTATTATTTTCTGGGTCTCAGATTCACATAACTTTAAAAATATGGTTATTAGATTTTTTTCCCCAAACTGCAAAAGTACGCTCATGGAAAAAAAGATAATAATACCAAAAAAAAAAGAAGAAGAAGCAGCCAACATCCTCCTCTCTCCCCACCTAATTTTATAACACTCCCTGGTAACAGTTTTACGTGCCTTGTGCCAAGCTTTTCTCAATGCATATATTGTATACAAACAGAATTCTATTCCTTTCCATAAAAGCAGCTTATGAAATGTACAGCGAAATGCATTTTAATTTTTATAACACTGGAAATCTTATAAATAACTCCTGATTTTTACGTTCCAAAAAGTCAACTTTTGGTTTGCAAAATATGGATTGCATAGTTACAGGGGAGAAAGGAAAGTACCATCAATATCTGAACCCGCAATATTTGTGTTATACGTTAAAATGCAATTGGCGGTGCACTTCTAAGAGATTCAATTCTGTCTTACACCACACAAATACCCAGGAGAGTATTTCTAATACCCTTAAATAGCTAAACACCCTAGATCCTTCCAGAAGAGCACAGGTAACCAAATATGCCCACTAATCAATGTTCAACTAACAGGTGAATGAAATTCTATTTGGTGGTTGGTTGATTGAAAAATATCTGAACTGGATAATTTGAGTATGTTTGAATGTTTCTACCTGCCTTCTTTCAAATATCATTGAAATAGTCTTAAGTTAAAACAGCTGCCTGGTTTTCATGACCCCCCCCCCCCCAGGCAAAGCCTGCATAGAATAACTATTTCCCGTTGTTTAAAGCATTTGAATTTTCAAAAATCCTCTTCTTCTCCTTCAGCATTTTCTTCAAAAGTGAAGGGAAGTGTCCTCAACTTCCTTCTTGAGTGGGCAGGTCATGTTGAATTTACTTTGTATTCCCTTCATTCATACCCTTAAATGTAATCGGTTGGCTCTAATGCATAAGTTCAGTAATATTCATATACTTATAATTTTTTTTACTAAATTCCCCCAACATAATAAGCCAGGAAGAAAGCCCTCTAATTTCCTGTTTTTTTCTTTTTTCGTGGAAAAGTTACAAAGGCAAGAACAGGAAAGATCTAATAACTGGTCATTCTAAAAGATCATTGAAAATGTGATTTTAGGGTATCACAAGATTTTTACAAAGGAAAAGAAATACAGAACTTGCTCTTTAATGACTCTTGGCTTTCTTTTAAATGGAAAGAATGAAATTCTACTGAGATTCATTTTTTCGAGATCCCATTCCTTTCAGCATATACATCTGGCCAAAAATAACTCAGAAGCAGTGACCTTTCAATCTCTTGGAGCTCTGAGCGATGTCTTAAAATCTCTTACGAACGTCAGGGCTGCTAGGACCTCGCAAGCAGAGCTGACCTCTGGCAGGGCAGAGCCTTTTCAGAGAAGATTAGAGGAGCTGTGCCTCAGAAGTGGGTATATCCCAAGACCACTGGGTCAGTTAGCTGTGGCTGCATAACAAATGTCCCCAATCTCAGTGTGTTAAAGCAACAATGATATATTACTTGACTGTGCAGGGTGACTGGGTACTTCTGCTGGTCTTGCCCAAGCTCATTCATGCAGCAGCAGTTATGAGCTGAATGTCCTGAGGGCCTTACTCAACCGTCTGAAGCTTTTGTGGAGACGCCAGGATGGTGGGGATGGCTGGCCTCCCTCTCCATGTGGTTTCTCATGCCTACCTCCTCAGAAAGGGTGGTCTCAGGATTCTAAGAGTATAAGAGTGGAAGCTGAAGAATGTCTGGAGGTCTAGGCTGGCAGGTTCACAGTGTCTCATTCTGCTAGTCAAAAGAAAACTACCTGACTTGAAGGGGTGGCAAAGGAGGCCCTACCTCTTGATGAAGGGGTTGCAAAGAGTCCAAGGCCATTTCAATTCAGTTTCAAAACATTAAAAATCCCTCACACCTCCACCCAGCCCAATCCCATCCAAGCCTGGACAAAAAAAAATGATGATGAACTAAGAGCCTCCGTCACCCTCCAGGACTTCGATACAACCACCCTAAAGCAGGATTTTCTATGGCACAGTCTTCCAAGTGAAGCGGCAGAAGAAAACACAATGCAGGCAATACGATACACCACAACTGTAAGCAACGAAGGGAAAGTTTAAAAGGCGTATTTATTTGGAGTAGGAACCACAGTCGGACAACATAATTCTACAGAGCTTTGCATTTATAGAAATCATTTGTGAAGTTTGGTGATTCCTCACGTGATATCTACCGGTAAAAAACAAAACAAAACGAAAAGACAACTGTTTATAAATGCAGGAGATATCTTCAATGAATCCCTTCATATCACTAATTCCCAATTGATAAATGACGAGCTACAGACAGTTGGTTTGTATATTTCTATACTTACAAGAAGAGTTCATAATGGCTCATTACAGCCTCCCCATCAATAAACAGAGTCACTATAACCCACCTCACAGGATCTGCTTGATAATTAGATATGTTACGATGTGCCAATTTCACTGAACAGTGTCTGGAACATAAGTACTCTGTAACATTTAGTGTAATAATAACTATTACGAACGTCACCAAAAGAGTTTATCTTTTCAGTAGTAGTAAATTTTGTATTTAATCTCAGAAATCAGAAAAACAATTCATTTTTGCTTTTCTCTAAGATATAATAACAAAGGTTGATGTACGTAGCGTATAACACACACGCACACGCATACGCACACACACACGCGCACACACACACGCGCACACACACACACACGCACACACACACGCACACGCACACGCACACACACAGGCAATCTGAGCTGCCTCAACCAAAACCTCTGGAGTGAAGGAGATGGAACTTGCCTTTGGAGTCACTTAATTTAATATATACATTGCTTGCCTTATGCCAGGGGCTGTTCCAGGGAGTTTATAGACATTGATTCATTTGCTCCCCAGAACAAACTTATAAAGTGGGTCCTTTCATTATCTACACTTTAAAGACAAAGAAATCAAGGCACAGAAAGGTCCACGCCAGTAAATGAAAGAGCTGTGACTGCAGCACAGATGGTTCTGCCATGAGCATCCACTCTCTGGCCTGGATTCCCACTCTACATCCTGGCTGACCAACTCCTCATTCGAAGCTCTGCATGGCTATGTAGCTAGCAAGGTATGTTCTCGGTTGAATTAAAATTCCGTGAGAACTAAGGTACTGGAGAATGCTATGTGTGGCACAGGTCTAAAAACTAGCAATTGAGGCATGAAAAACAATTATAAACAACTGTGAGGGGGCTTCCCTGGTGGTGCAGTGATTAAGAATCCACCTGCCAAGGCAGGGGACACGGGTTTGAGTCCTGGTCCGGGAGGATCCTACATGCCGCGGAGCAACTAAGCCCATGTGCCTCAACTACTGAGCCTGCACTCCAGAGCCTGCGAGCCACAGCTACTGAGCCCATGCGCTACAACTACTGAAGCCCGCACGTCTAGAGCCTGTGCTCTGAAACAAAGAGAAGCCCGCGCACCTCAACCAAGAGTAGCCCCTGCTCGTTGCAACTAGAGAAAGCCCGTGTGCAGCAACGAAGACCCAACGCAGCCAAAAATAAAATTAATTAATTAAAAAGAAAAACTCTGAGGCTTTGTTCTAGATGTTCAATTGCTCTGTTGTAAAACATGTATCAGAAAGCCCGAGGGGGAGGGGAGAGTTGGAGGGCGCTGGGGTTCAGGACTATAACTTCAAATTCATCTGCCCTTAGACTCAACTTTGGCCGAGAGGGACAGTGCATTATACACTCATATAACTGTCCAATTCTTGCTTCTGAACCCAGACACGCTGGTGACAAGAGGCGGTGCTCTGAGGATCGGTGCCTTTCCATGTGAAATAAGAACAAAGAAAGAATGGAGGAGCGCGATTCCTCAATTATTCTGAAAACAGGACGTGCTTCGTGTGTGCTCATTAACGTTTTAATGTTTCTCTGCAAAACGCTGAGAAATACACGGTGATGGAAACTCCGCTTTGGTTTAAATTAAAATTGAAGATGAATCACAGAAGCGAAGGTTTACTAGGCCCCCTCTTCTCGGCCCTCACATTTATTCTTCAGTTCCCTGCAGTTACAAAAAAACTCTGCAGCAAATGGCATTCCTTCTCCCATGAAGCCAAAAGAGTGCTGGAGTTCTTGGCGGCAAGCGGCTCACTTCCAGGAGAAAGAAACTCCTCAAAAGAGACAGTGTCTGGTGCTCAGAATTGAGCCCACAATCCTCAATTCAAACAGCATTCAGAAAAGCAAAGAGGGCCCCTTCTTCTGTCTTATTGTCATGAAATTTAGAAGTAAAGTTAATTTGAGAGTCTGGCTGAGCTGCCGGTAACCTCCACCCACATCTCAGTGGAATGATAAAAGGCACACTCTTGCTAAAATGAGTTTATGCCTTAAGGTCATTTTAATCCCAGTGGTCTATTCCAAAGAGCAGAACATTCTTTAAAAGCTTTATATTGTGATTAGATGATTGGGGTTTTAGGGTTTAAGTGGTACTTTTCCTTCAGCAGAGATCTGCAAAAATTGAATAACTTTTCAACAAATATTTGCCTGAAATGAAAAAGCTTTCCTTTTTCTTAGTGTGACCACAACCTTGACCATATGATCATTAGACTCGGCTGTTTGCAGACAGCTTGGCTTACCCAGGCAAGCAAATGCAATGAAAATGCCTCTATCCAAAAATACACATTTTCTAAGGCAAGTTTTGAGCACAAGATAATTTCACCAATTCATTTAGGGAGAATCGGCCACACGAGACGAAATTATTAAGAGCATCTCCTAGTACAGGGGCATACTTTCAGGAGACTGAATCTCCTTGGGGAGACAGTCTAGGCTCCTGGCTCACAATTTTGTGTCAGGACAGCCTCGAAGGTTACGCAGTGCAGCCCACGATTTTTTCCAACAACACAGGTAAGTCTTAACTTCTGTCTCTGACAATATGGAAACTAAACTTGAGATGTTGTCACGACAGAGCATGTAAAACTGTCACATAAAATATAACCCACATTCTTTTCAATGTTTAGTTTTCGGGAAACAAAAACAGTCAGGACATCCCCCAGGGACTCAAAAATGACAAGGACATTGCAAACAAAGTCCTGAGTAAGCGTCTGTGAGCACCTCCAGAGCCAGGAGAGATGCTGGCATCCAGTTAGAATGCAGGGCCCCGTGGAGGGCTGGGGCCCGTGGGGAGGGGCAGTGGGTACACTCAGAGACACGCACCCTCTGGCACCCACTGTGGGCTCTGGTGTGGAAAAGGGTTGGCACGAGGATTAATAAATGAAGGTCTCTCCTTTTACGGGCTGAGAATTCAAATCATGACATCCTGTGTGGTCTGGTGACACCCATGCTAAGATTTTTGTTTGTTTGTTTTTTGTTTTTGCGGTACGCGGGCCTCTCACTGCTGTGGCCTCTCCCGTTGCGGAGCACAGGCTCCGGACGCGCAGGCTCAGCGGCCATGGCTCACGGGCCCATCCGCTCCGCGGCATGTGGGATCTTCCCGGACCAGGGCACGAACCCACATTCCCTGCATCGGCAGGCGGACTCTCGACCACTGCGCCACCAGGGAACCCCTAAGATTTTTTTTTTCAAGTGGTCCTGTGATGCCAGGATGCCACACATGGAATCAATTTTTCAAGTCTTTGCTCAAGTCAGCTCGTCAGCGAGGCCTTCCCTGTCACAGGATGAAATGTGCGCTCCCCGGAGCTCCTTTTCCCCCTAGCCCTCGCTGCCTTCCAGCATTAAGTTATGTATGTTACTCAACTGTTGGGTTGTTTGCCCGTCTCCACCAACAAGACTGGAATTTCTAGGAGGACCGGGGCTCTGTGCCTGCCTGAAGGAGGCGCCCCGAGTGGTCTCTGTTACGACTAGCACCCGCACCTACCGGATAATCACGGGACGGGACGCATCTGAGTGACACTGCCGCGCCTGTCTGGGCAACGGGGTTAGATACCCGCACTTTCCTGAACTCACTGAGACTTTCCCAGTGAGCGCTGGGGCTGGCGGGTAGATCTGAACCTGGCTATAGCAAAGTGAAATAAAGACACTGCACGCTTGTGTGAGCACAAAAAGGAAACGTGAGGTGGGCGGGAGCAGGGGGGTTTCGAGGGGTGAGGAAAAGCGCAGCGTGGGCGGGTGTGGGAAGCGCAGACAGAACACCTCACAGGCCTAGCCCGGGCCCAGGATGGAAGGCACAGCCACACAGGAGCCTGACGTGTCTGAAAGGAGGCGACGCCACAGTGGGCATGAGATGAACAAGAGGTTTTAATTATCCTTCCGAGAGAGTCAGGTATTGACAGAGAATGCCTGAGTAATGCAGAACTAGAGCAGGGCCTGGCATGGTGGGTTTTTCCCCATTTCAATGCAAACGTCAGCTACTCATCAACCAAGTTTGCTATCTTTCTTCCACAGGGGCCCCAGAGAGCAGCTAAGAAGATGTAGTGGCCAAGCCCAACAGTCTCCAACAGACTGCAATCCCCGTGCTCAGAACACAGAGCTCCGTCGACGAGCCCACGATTCAGCGTGCTCTGAGCTATCCAGGAATTGCAGAAAAAAGGGAAGGACTGGCAACGCAAACACCCTCGTGATCGTGATTAATTTTTCACGGTCTGACACTGACCAGGCATTCTTCCTCATCCGCATTTCCTCCTTCTTCGTGTGCAAGGTCTGGCTTCCCCTTTTACTGCTTCGTTAACTCGCCGGTTGCCGCTCTCCACAGGTGTCTGGTAACTCAATTCTCTCCAAGGATTGTCTTCCCTGTATTTTACACACGTGAAAGACATTCCCTGTCGAATTTTCGTCCGTCTGAAGTTTTCCTGAGAGAATCAAAGCAAAGATTTGACACCTGCCTTGCTTGCTGTTTTTGCTTTTTATTTTGAACACTCCATTTACTTCAACTAACCGCAGACACAAAAAGTGCCTTTCCCCCACTGCTTGTCATCCATTTCTTATCTCATCTTCTTTGCGATGCAGTACCATTTAAAAAAAAAATCTATTTTACTTTCTAAATCGCTTTCAAGGAGGGCTGTTACAAAGTAAATGCAAATCTGGAATTCCTCGGTATACGCTGGAGGCTTTCCCTTTCCATTGTATGCCTTGATGAATTAACATATAAAGAAATCCCTCTGGAAATACATTTATCAAATTTGGTACCACAAAATATGAGATGCCGTGTTTAGCAAAGCACCTCAATACCTGTAATCCAGAGCCACTGTTTCGTGCTCCGAGACAAAGAATCTATTTTCCTGGACTGTATAACATAAAAGAGCTCTTTTCAATTCATACATGATATGCACACCATTCGATGTACATTCTGCCTGAAGAGAAGCGGGCTGTGATTCAGTGTCGCCAAACTCCGTGCATACAAATGACCAGGAGCAGCTTCGTGACAATCGGGGTGAGAGACACCATCTTTCTGGGGTTACAGCAGGTGATGGCCAAGAGCGGTGGCTCGTTGAGGAAATGAAGAAAGCTCTCAGAGAACACTACCTCGTGTGGAATGCAGAGCTACAGCTGGCCAAGACAGAAGCACCTGGAGGTTTGGTTGGGTGTTTTACTCCAAGGTAGGGATCTGTATTCTGTTCAGGGCTCAGAGGAGGTTACTGTGGTAGGCTGAATAAGGGACCTCCAATATATGCATATCATGATCTCCAGATCCTGTGGCTATGTTATGTGACACAGCAAAAGGAACTCTGCAGATGTGACTGAGTTGAGAACCTAGAGATGGGGAGAGGAGCAGGGATCACCTAGGTGGGCCCAACGTCACCACAAGGGTCCTGATAGGAGGGCGGCAGAAGGGAGATTTGACTCCAGAAAAGGAGTATCAGAGAGATATAGCATGAGAAAGATCCAGCCAGCCACTGCTGGCTTTGAGGATGGAGGAAGGGGCCACAAGCCAAGGAATACAAGTGGCCTCTCGAAGCTGGAAAAGGCAAGGAAACAGATTCTCCACTAGAGAATGATCCAGAAGAAACAGCCCCAATGACACCTCGATTTTAGCTTAGTGCAGCAGTGAGGGTGCTCAGAGAAACAGGACCGGTGGGAGATTTACAATGAGGGACTGGCTGACATGATTCTGGAGGCCGGGAAATGCCGTGATCTGCAACCTGCAAACCGGAGACCCAGGAGAGCCAGTGCTACAACTTGGTCTGAGTCCAAAGGCCTGAGAACCAGGAGAGCCGTTGGTGTAAATCCCAGTCTGAGGGCAGAGGCAAAGATGAGCTGAGACGTCCCAGCTCGCATAGTAAGGCAGGAAAAAACAGGGATGAACTCCTCCCTCCTACACTTTTTGTTCCATTCAGGCCTTCAACATATTTATGATATCCATCCACCCTGGGGAAAGCCATCTGCTTGACTTTGAGTTCACGGGTTCAAATACTAATCTCATTAGGAAACACCCTCCCAGGCACAGCCAGAAGTAACATCCGGACACCCCATGGCCAGTGAAGTTGACACAGAAAACAAACCTTCACACCCAGTGAGACCAACTCTGGACTTGTGACCCCAGAACTGTAAGATAAGATGTTTCTGTGGTTTTAAGCCACTGAGTTTGTGGTAGTTTGTTACAGCAGCAATCAAAGCGATGTCTCGGCATCACGGCAGCCTGGCTGTCAGGAGCTGCGGACAGGAAGCAGGCTGCCTTGATGTGGACCCATTCTGCCACTTACTGGCTTTTGGCCTTAGGCAAGTTTCCCAAACTATTATCCTGAAAGAGGATAATATGGGTATAGACCTGTCTAGTTTGGAGTTCCTCAGAAGCAGACCCTAAAACAAGGATTCACATGCAAGAGTTACTTGGGAGGTCCAGAGGATATCCATGGGGGTGGGGAAGAGATACACGGAAGGGAAAAGCAAGCACAAGTTGTATCATTAAGCCACCTACCACCTGGGCTCCTGACACTTAATCCCTCAGGGAAGCTCTGGTAAATGGTGCAGCAGCTCCTTCAGAATTACCCCAATTTCCCCCTCAGCGTACCACCCTCTTCCCCACCCCCCAACCTGCCCCCAGGAGTGAGAGACTGAGGTATTTAACGCAAATCCCTGAAAATCACTGGTTGATGTTCCTCTAGGTGTTAATTCCCCATTGCCTCCTACCTAGAGGATGGCCAGAATGGCCTTCGGTCTATCTGGTTCAAAAAAAAAGGAGAGAGAGAGAGAGAGAGAGAAAAAGAGCGCGGAGATGCAGATGGTGGCAGCTGGCTGTTAGACAAGTAGGTGGAAGGGATACAGGAGGGGGCTGAGTGTCTGCTGCAGCCTTTCATGTGGTGGTTGGAGGATTCATTCCATGGTTCCATCTTTCCCTCACTCAGAGCCTAGCTCACAGTAGGCGTTTAATAAAGGTTAGTTACCATAACTGCTAGGTCCCTTTTCTCTGTGTTCCCAAGGCACCCCAACTGTGGTGCTTAGCAACCTGTGCTGTAAATACGTGGTAGCTTCATGTTGCCCTGATTCAACTGTAAGCAGCTGGAGGGCAGCAGGTGGAACTTCTTGATTCGTTATACAAATGCTCAGTGGGACATGGTAGGAGCTTTATAAATGTCTGTTGAGTGGCTGCTGCATGAATAGTATGTGAAAACCCAAAGCACTTGGCAATAGGAAGAAAGGACATTTAAGAGTGAAGCACGGGCCACAAAGAGTTACCATGTGACCCAGCAACTCTGCTCCTAGGTGTATACCCAAAAATGCTGAAAACAGTGATTCCGTGAACAAGGCACGGATGTCCACTGTCACCACGTATATTCAACATAATTTAGGAAATCCTAGCCACAGCAATCAGAGAAGAAAAAGAAATAAAAGGAATCCAAATTGGAAAAGAAGAAGTAAAACTCTCACTGTTTACAGATGACATGATGCTATATACAGAAAATCCTAAAGATACTACCAGAAAACTACTCGAGCTCCTCAGTGAATGTGGTAAAGTTGCAGGATACAAAATTAATACACAGAAATCTCTTGCATTTCTATACACTAACAACAAAAGATCAGAAGGAGAAATCAAGAAAACAATCCCATTTACCACCACATCAAAAGAACAAAATACCGGGCTTCCCTGGTGGCACAGTGGTTGCGAGTCTGCCTGCCGATGCAGGGGACACGGGTTCGTGCCCCAGTCCAGGAGGATCCCACGTGCCGTGGAGCGGCTGGGCCCGTGGGCCATGGCCGCTGGGCCTGCGCGTCCAGAGCCTGTGCTCCGCGGCGGGAGAGGCCACAGCGGTGAGAGGCCCGCGTACTGCAAAAAAAAAACAAAACCTAGGAATAAACCTACCTAAGGAGACAAAAGACCTCTACTCTGAAAACTATAAGATGCTGATGAAAGAAATCAGAGATGACAGAAACAGATGGAAGGATATACCATGTTCTTGGATTAGAAGAATCAATATTATCAAAATGACTATACTACCCAAGGCCATCTACAGATTCAGTGCAATCCCTATCAAATTACCAATAGCATTTTTCACAGAACTAGAACAAAAGAATTCTAAATTTTATATGGAAACAAAAAAGACCCCAAATAGCAAAAGCAATCCTGAGAATGAAAAACGGAGCTGGAAGAATCAGACTCCCTGACTTCAGACTATATTACAAGGCTACAGTAATCAAAACAATAAGGCACTGGCACAAAAACAGAAATATAGATAAATGGAAGAGGATGGAAAGCCCAGAAATGAACTCATGTACCTATGGTCAACTAATCTATAACAAAGAAGGCAAGAATATATAATGGAGAAAAGACAGTTTCTTCAATAAATGATGCTGGGAAAACTGGACAGCTACATGTAAAAGAATGAAATTAGAACACTCTCTAACACCATACACAAAAATAAACTCGAAATGGATCAAAGACCTAAATGTAAGGCCGGATGATATAAAACTCCTAGAGGAAAACATAGGCAGAACACTCTTTTACATTAATTGAAGCAATATCTTTTTTGATCCACCCTCTAGACTAATGAAAATAAAAACAAAAATTAACAAATGGAACCTAATTAAACTTAAAAGCTTCTGCACAACAAAGGAAACTATAAACAAATCGAAAAGACAACCTACAGAATGGGAGAAAATATGTGCAAATGAAGCGAAAGACAAGGGATTAATCTCCAAAATATACAAACTGCTCATGTAGCTCTATGTAAAAAAACAAACAAACAACCCAATCAAAAAATGGGCAGAAGATCTAAACAGACATCTTTCCAAGGAAGACATACAGATGGCCAAAAAGCACCTGAAAAGATGCTCAACATCACTAGTTATCAGAGAAATGCAAATCAAAACTACTATGAGGTAACGCCTCACACCAGTCAGAATGGCCATAATCAGAATGTCTACAAACAATAAATGCTGGAGAGGATGTGGAGAAAAGGGAGTCCTCCTACGTTGGTGGGAACGTAAATTGGTAAAATCACTATAGAGAACATAATGGAGATTCCTTAAAAAACTAAAAGTAGAACTACCAAATGATCCAGCAATCCCACTCCTGGGCATATATCCAGAGAAAACCATAATCCGAAAGGACACATGCACCACAATGTTCATTGCAACACTGTTTACAATAGCCAGGTCATGGAAGCAACCTAAATGCCCATCGACAGAGGAAAGGATAAAGAAGATGTGGTACATATATACAATGCCAATATTACTCAGCCATTAAAAAAAGGAATGAAATAATACTATTTGCAGCAACATGGATGGACCTAAAAATTATACTTAGTGAAGTATGTCAGACAGAGAAAGACAAATATCATATGATATCACTTACATGTGGAATCTAAAAAAATGGTACAAATGAACTTATTTACAAAACAGAAACACTCACAGATGTAGAAAACAAATTTACGGTTACTGGGGGAAAAGTGGGGGAGGGATAAATTGGGATATTGGGATTGACATACACACACTACTATATATAAAATGAATAACTAATAAGGACCTACTGTATAGCACAGGGAACTCTACTTAATACTGTGTAATGACCTATATGGGAAAAGAATCTAAAACAGAGTGGATCTGTGTATATGTATAACTGATTCACTTTGCTGTACACCTGAAACTAACACAACATTGTAAATCAACTGTACCCCAATAAAAATTTTTTAAAAAACAGTGACTCCAGCAGATACTCGTACACAAATATTCACTGCAGAACTATTCACAATAGATGGAAACAACCAAAAGACTTACAAAGAGATGAACAGGTAAACAAAATGTGGTCCATTCACACAAAAGAATATTAGTTGGCCATAAGAAGGAAGGAAGCACTGATATACGCTATGACATGACTGAACCTCGAAAGCACTGTGGTGAGTGAAAGAAGCCAGTAACAAAAAATGCACATGCTGTATGAGTCCATTTATACGAAATATCCACAACAGGTAAAGCTACTGAGGTAGAAGGTAGATCAGTGCTTACCAGGGGCTGGGCTGGGAGGTGATGCGGAGTGAAGGCCTAATGGGGACAGGGTTTCATTTTTAAGTGATGAAAAGGCTCTGGAAGTAGAGGTGAGGATTGCGTAATCCCATGAATTAGTACATGAATTAGAGGTGAGGATTGCATAATCCCATGAATTTAGTACATGATGCCACTGAGCTGTTCACTGTGTAATGATTTAGACGGTCAATTTTTAATTTACGTGTATTCTACCTCATTAAAAAAGAAAAAAAGCTCAAGTTAGAAAAACAACACTCTTGATGCCGGGCAACCAGACTACTATCTTCCCATTTCTGGCAGCAGAGCGCTGTGAAAATCTCAGAGTTTAACAAGAAGCAAATTGGGTTTGAATCCTAACTCTCCTCACTACCAGCCAGGCGAGCCGTGTTTGAGTGTCATTTTCTGCCAGGTGGAGAGGGCTACATTCCAGGATGGTTCGGAAGCATAGAGGGAGAAACAGATGAACACTCCTCGCACACAGTAGGCTCTTTAATGAATGTGAGCAGATGGCTGTCCTGACCTGGGTGACTCCCTGCTACGCGGCAGTGTGTCCAGTCCTTCTGCGACTCAAGACAAAGGCTCACATTCTGCAGAATGTATCTAACACCTGCTGCAGTTTTTGTTGCCCTTTTCCAGGTGCAGGACTCACACGTCAGACACCATCCTTCATTTACGGAGAGCAGCGATAGCCGAGTCTCACTGAAGGGCCACCCATGTAGCAGGAATACTACCCTGGCCGTATTTTCAGACCACGCAACCGACAGTGAGCCCTCGGCCTCTACTTAACTCACCGGATTGATTTCACAATCCCTGTCTTACAAAGAACGCCAAAACAAGGCCCTAAAAAGAAAGGTGGAATGATGGATAGCACAGGCTTTGTCATCTTCCACAAATGTCAGACGTACTTGGCTGAGTTTATGGTCTTAACAAAGGTCTAGCTACAGTTAAAGTTAGTGTATCCCTTTAAACCAACCGGCAAAACCAATGCATTAAGACCGCCCAACCCTCAATGCTGCTTTGCCAGCCTTCCCAGGTCTCCCAGGAAGGTCTGTAAATGTAGAATCTTTGCGGGCCAGTGAGCAGGAAAAGCCCTCCCAGATTGCAGAGTCCTGCCTTTGCTTCCTCTTTAAAATGCAAGCAAAACTTTTCTAATGGGCTCATAGAGGTCAGCCCTCAGCTGTTGTATGCAGCTCCCATTACATTTAGATTATTGAAGGCTTTCCCTGTCACTGTCAATTTGCCAGGCTCACTGAGAACAAGCGACATTCCTATTAAATTGAAGAAGCATTTAAGAAATATCAACATGAGGTCTAGATCCCTCCCGCTACTGGATCCAGTAGCGGTTCTCAACCTGGGGTCATTCTGCACCCCCCAGGGGACCTTGGGCAATGTCTGGAAACGTGTTTGGTTCTCAGGACTGGGGATGGACGTTGCTACTGGCATCCAGTGGGGAGAGGCCAGGGATGCTGGTAAACATCCTACCGTGCCCAGGACAGCCCCCAGCACCAATAATATGGGTCCCAAATGCCACGTCCTCCAAGGTTGAGAAACCTTAACTTGGAGGAGCAGTCCAATGATTGAAACATGTATCTCACTGGCCCCCAAAGGGAAACCCATAAAGCAATCGATTTTTCAAGCACCTATTCATTCCTCATTTATTTGGTCATTCATGAATTTGTTTCTATGCTGAATCTAACTGGGATTCCCCCATTAGGTTGCTATAGAGCCTCTCTAAGCGTTTCTTCCCTTTTTTCCTCCAAGAGGTTGCTAGGAAGAGAGAAAAGTCTGTTTGTTGTCCGTAGGATAACGGACAGCTTAGTCAGGCAGAGCTCCAGCCATGCAGTTTGGCTATTATTTTTTCTTTAGAGAGATAAATCAGATTTACACAGTAAAATATCTAAGCAGGGTTTTTGTTTATTTGTATCATTCTTCAATTTCAGGAGAATGTCTGTCCACGTGACATCATCTGACGAAAGAGAAATGAAAGTGAAATCCTTAACGAGGCAATGAATTTGCTCCCCACAGAGGGGCTGAGTCCTTAGACGCCACGGGTCCAGCGGGGTGTGTCCATTCCAGACTCACAGAGCAGCCAGCAGAGCAGCACTTCTCAACCGTGCATACACCGGGGTCACCTGCAGAGCCTGCTACCAGGCAGACCCCTGGGCCACCCCGAAAGGCCCAGGCAATGAGCACTCAAGAAGGAGCAAGGGTCTGTACTAACCCAATACCAACTGAAGGGACGCGTAGGTCAGGACACATTGTCCACAGAAGCTTCTCATCATCCCAAGCAGCCTCCTTTAAGGGTGCACTCCAGGCTCTGAATTGCTTCTTCCTGATTCTCCTATTGTTTTTTGTTGCACATCACGTGCAGTGAAAGGGAAATCCCAGGGGGGCGGGCGGGAGGGGGGAGTTGAGGTTGAGGGCAGGATGCGTGAAGAACGTAGCACAGGGAGCATGTTTGTCTGTGGAGACAGTTCCAGAGTGTGATGGTTGTTGGTTCGCCCCTTCCATAAGACGTCTCCTCAGGCACGGGTGACTTGATTAGAGGTTTGCTGATCCACATGTTCATAAAGCTGGGCACCGGGTGTTGTCTATGCATCTGTGAAGCGCAATGCTGAAGAGACTGACATTAGTCTGCATTTATACAGAAATGATCTGTCAACCTCCAAGTAAACAGAATCGGCCCATGTGCTTATCACACTTGGAGCAGGGGGCTGTGAAGTCAACGGTGTGTCCTGGAGGAAGCCGCAGAGGCAATGATTTCTCTACAGGCAGCACAGGTCCATTTTATGTGCAATGCTGACTTCTAAACCAGTGACTGAACGATGGGCATATCCACGGCAGACGAACTTAGAGCAAGGAGCACTTGGACCAGGCTTGTCTGTGGTAGCTCAGCAGAACATCCGATCTCGATCTGAGCTCCAAACGTGCAGGATTTATTATTTCTACTCCCTTCAATTGTCAAGGAGTAAATCTACCTATGAGACAACGGCATAACTGGTAGTTTTACTGAGTATTACAGAATATTCCACACTTCTAGTCCGTCCTCACAAAGAGAATATGAAGATCAGTTGCCTTAATATCTATGGAGCGTGGAGCTAAAAATGTACCGCAGACAGGTTTGGAATGGGCTGCCATTGCTTTCACTTGGTCAACCCAGTTACAAAAGTTCACAGGGACACCAGACTGGATTTAGAGAGTTAATGTTTTCGGTATCCCTCATTCAGTGAGTTTATTATTGAAATATCTACCATTTCTTCACTGTCCATCCTAAACGAGAGACGTGATGGTGCATGGTTTCTTTAAGGAAGGTAAAATAACCAATGTTTTTATGTACTGAATAGTTACTTTAGCTTCTAACCTCTAAGGGCGCCGGCAAAGGCTCTTTGCCCCTGGCTTGGGAGAGGAATGTTTTTCAAACCTGGCTCTGTTAACCCCAGATGCATCCTTCCTGATAACGTGGCAGGCCCAAGACCTGTGGGAATCAACTCAAAGAAGCACCGTCGGAAGAGCCCAAACCACTGGTGTGCTCAGCGGTGTAGACTCTCAGGGGGGATGCTGGGCGGGTCGGGAAGTACGAAGCCATCTCAGGGGTAGCAGGACAACCCATTCTTTCATCCACCCGCTCCCACCCGCTCCCAACCACTCTCCCTCATCAAGTGAGAAATAATGTGCCCATTCCTTACATTTTTGTCCCCCTGAATCGCTACTTCTGTGGCTTGACTTTTGCCAGGTCAAAACAAAAATGAGCGTGGATCAGAGAAAAAGCACTTCACTGACGGTGATGGGAAATGTTATCTAGCATTGGACAATAAATGGAATGAAAGCAAAATGAATGGTAATAAATGAAGATGGCTGTGAAGTAACCAGATAAGCAGATTCCTCTTTGCTTAGTATAGGTGGCATATTCCTCCAAAGCCTTGATCTCCGGTGAACCCTACAACAAGAGGCGGCGAGATTAAAGATCTACTCAAGGGCATACAGCCATCAACTGGGACTAGTGGGAGGAGACGGAACCCAGACCCCTCCTAAACTCCGGGTCCTCATTTGTTTTCCACTGAGCCATGTGATATTCATCTATTTTTCTATCTATCCATCAACTTATCTATTTTAGCTAGAATTGTATATCACTACCTGGAATAGGCAGAAAGGTAAAAATCACACGTCTCAGAAGTGACGTATCATAAACCAAGCATGCACATGTAGGACCTAAAATGAGACAGAAGCTAGTGTTTTCTGTCTTTTCCTTATATTCGTTCTATAAAGTGAGGCAGATATCCAGCCTGGTTTTAAAAAGAAATCTGACCTTAGTCATCACGCAATATATGAGCACAAAAACTTCACGAATTTTTAATACTTCTTGACTAGTACTTGGTACAACTGAATTTATTTCCAATTTGGCCACACCCTAACTTCACTATTTTGGCCAAGTTCCATAAGATCTCCAGCCCTCAACTCCTTATCTGCAAAACAAGGGTGTCACGCTAGGTTAGCCCTAAATACCTTGTCCTGAAATACTTTGAAACTTTACAGAAGTACAATTTCTATAGCTCTGTATCAGTGTCACTGGACCTTCTCATTTGCAAATGCTTAATGACCTTCACCATCCTCCTGACACTGGTAAAAGCTAAAAGAAGTTGTAAAATAACTTGGAAGTTCCAGAAAGAAGGCAAAGTAGTCATTAGGACCATTATTATATAACTATAGCTTAAAAACAGAACCACATAGGGAGAATTTTCTGGGGAATATAATGGTACATAATTTCATAAAATTATACAAATACATCAACTGGCACACAATAAAAACCTAACAATACTTTTCATATAATTTTCTAATTGTTCACCTTTTGCTAAAGAAAAATTATTTTTCATTGCAATACTCATTCCAAAAAGTGTCACCAAAATTATTTTTATGATCACTTAAAAAATTATGATAAAGATAAACCACTTTGATTTGTTTGAATAAGCCCAATACCTGTGGCAGGTTCTTAAAAAATTGTATATTCACTCTTGCTCCAGAAACTATTTAAGATCCCTTGCTGAGGTCACTGTATTTAAAGGCAAAACCTACCCACTTTAGAAGCCTTAAAGGAGTTCAAAAAGACACTGTCAGATCCCTAGGTGTGAAAAAAATGCCTGTGCTTAATTCAGGAGCCCTTAACACCGTGCAGCATTTTCTCAAGGCATACAAATCGACCCCCACACAGCATTTGTCTCACGACTAACCCCAGTCCCCATCTGCTGCCCCTGTCTCCCTTTTACGTGTATAGACATGGTGCCTGACCTTCGGGCACTTATGCTCTAGCGCAGGAGATAAAATGCATACACATGAAATAATTAGAGCACAATTAAGAGATCAATGTCATATGACTGTGAGTACAAAGGTTGCAGAGGAAAGAGAGGGTACTGAATGCTTAATTAACTGAAGAAAGGAGTGGGTCCCTGAGGGAGGTGAGACAAGGCAGCCAAAAGCCATGACTCAAGAATAAATTCAGCTTTTGCAAAAATAACACTGACGTCCGTGAAGATGAGACTGAATGTGGAAACGGTGGGGAAAGGGACGGGATAAGTTGGTGGAGGTGGGGGGCAGTTCATACTGGACCTTAATAACTGATCTATACTTCCAGAGGCAGACACTGCATTTTTAACTCCACCTTCCAAAAAGTGTAGGATAGTATGTCCCCCATGGAGTGAAACTAGTCCAGTGGGAAATGGAAGATAAACTTCCCCTCCTTTGTCCACTCCATGGACTCCTTCAAGTTGGAGTTCCTGCTCGCAGATCTAGCAGATAAATCCTGCATGCCTTATGAACACATATACAGAGAGAGACGTGCTGTGCTTTGGGGGGCCTTATCATGAAACAGGAGTTAGCATGATTAAACATCACATGCTATTGGTTCACAACTTTTCTTTCCTCACTTTTTCCCCTCATCCTCATGCCCCACACTTTTATCTTCCCCAACCATCACCCTTGAATTGGTACTTTAATATATACCATTAACACAAACTAAAAATATTTTCTTAAATTTGTAAAAATGTGTACCTGGAATGGAAATAAATAGTAACGACTACCCTGTAAAAAAAAAACCCCAAAAAAACCCCACAATACCTTTCCACCTCTACTCCCCCTTAATAGGGCGGGAAGTCATCCCAGAGTTGAGAATGAATGGATATTGTCTAAAGTCTGAAGTTGATAAACCATGATACTGAGGTTTATTATGTTACTTAAACTATAAAGACAGTTATCAGACCTAATACACAGCCTTAAATTTCTATATAAAGAGCACACACAAAGCGAACAGATCATGTGTCAAAACTTGGAACATAAAGAACATATAACAGAAAGCAATCATAATATACCATAAAGTGACAGAATTGAGGATCAAGTGAATCGGTTCATCAACAGATAGAAATGGGATAAACTCACATACTAAAAGGAAAGAATTTCCATCTTGGACCAAAATTAAGTACGTGCTGTACGTAAGAATGCAACTAAAGCAAGCTTATAGCCATACAAAGACATGTCAGAAAATGCAAAGAAAAAGGAAGTATGGATCTGGATGTTTATATCTCATGAATTAAAAATAATGCAAAAGAAGATGAATCAAAGTTAAAGCACATTAAATAGAGAGGGCACGATCACTGCAATAATCGGACATAAATCACTTTGTGCTTCACGTAGCATCAACGTGTCTAAATAAAAAAGCTGCAGGAAATAACAAGAAAAATATCAAATGAAAATGGATAGCGGTGTGAGACTTGAATCCCTGTCTGTCCTGGAGAGACCGAACACTGGTATGTTTCCTTGGGTGCCACCTGTACAGCAGTGGTATCGTACATTGCCCTCCTGGCATTGCACTAGAGTGAGCATTTTCTTTCACTTTCGACCAGCGAGCTCTTACCACCCTCTAGGTACTGACTCCACCATCACTATATTCTGCACCAGCTGCAGTTTCCCAAAGGACTACAAAGTTGGGGAGAAGCTTACAAACATGCCCACATGTGCATGTATGTATGTCATGTTGGCTGGCTACGTTTTCTTTACAATGGAAATCCGCACTAAATGATCTTTAAAAGAGTCTCCACAACTTGAAAGAAATTTTCACATGCTCCTTCTCCTTCAGTATTAGTAAAGCATAGACGGCAATGCTCCATTCTGATGCATTTTAAACATAATAGCATGGTACGCTCACCTAAATGGGAAGGAAATCCAAAAAAAGAGGGGATATATGGATACATATACCTGATTCACTTTGCTGTACAGCAGAAACCAACACAACATTGTAAAGCAACTATATGCCAATAAAAATTTAAAAACAAATAAAAACGTTCTGAAAACTAAAAATAAATAAAGCATAACAGCATTCTGTTGGAGAAAAGACCACGAAAACTGCTGCTCAAGGAAGGTGAAGAAAAGCCACATTAGAGAAATCCCATGCCATTCTGAATCTCTGCTCTAGAAGCTGCAGAAACAGTTCAGTCTTGGTATGAGATACTATACTGAACACCCAGCTACATTTCCTCCAGACTGAAAACCATACATCTCTCTTACTTTTCTCCACAGTCCTTAAAATTAAGCTTTTTTTTTTTTTTTTTTACGGTACGCGGGCCTCTCACTGTTGTGGCCTCTCCCGTTGTGGAGCACAGGCTCCGGACGCGCAGGCTCAGCAGCCATCACGGCTCACGGGCCCAGCCGCTCCGCGGCATGTGGGATCCTCCCGGACCGGGGCACGAACCCGTGTCCCCTGCATCGGCAGGCGGACTCTCAACCACTGCGCCACCAGGGAAGCCCAAAATTAAGCTTTTTAACAACTTCTCACTGAAAGCTTCAGGAGTGGTTCAAAGTTATTTTATATATGTATAATATATATACATATATAATATATGTATTTAAAAATATATTTATATGTATATATTTTTAATATATATATAAAATATGTATCAAAACCTAAAGCTGGACACAGAGTTAGAAGGAATATCACGAGCCTAGTTCAAACTTTGCAAAGATGCTCCTTATAACCTCTATGCGTTATATAATTCACTAGTAAATTCTGAAATGAATACTTTTCTAAAAGCAATAGTTGTATAATGTTTTATCATTTACTTACTTTTTGAGTGCAAACTACCATTTGCTTTCTTAAGCCAATCTAATTGGAAATGTATCAAGGAATTAAAGGGGATACTAAAATATAATTTAAAAGAAATTATTATCTCCAGATACAGGAAAAATAGAGGCACAAGGATGTGGTGACCAGAACTTGAGGGGTGAAGGGGGTCTCTTGCAGACCAGTGGCTTAGTTCCTTTATAATACACAAATATCCCAGATTAGAAGAAACAGAGACCAGCATTATCCAGATACCAACCTCCAAAGACCTCCGCATTATGACCTCAAACACATTTTAAGTTTGTCACATGGTTCCCCTTTTATTGCACTTAACTCCAGGAAAACCAGACTTTTGTCCCATATGTCCCTTATGTTATTAATGTTTCATTCCCAGGCTGACAAAATCCTATCCAAATTTCAAACTCACCCCAAATGTTTCCTCTTCGATTCACTATTCCCCTGATGCTTTTAAGTGTGTAAGACACTCTCCCTCTTTTAAACACATATAGGGCTTTTATCTGTCATGGGAAATTTGCCTTATGTTATGGTTGTTCGGGAAGTCATATTCCCCATTAACCTATATCATAAGGTTAGGGACAGTTTCACACACATCTGTGTGACATGGAGTAGTCAGGTACACTGACTACATTGAATCAAACAAAATTGAAAGAAATGGACCTTGTTATCTTAAAATAGCTCTTCAAAAATAGAAGAAAATATAATGAAAAAGCCCCAAATTACACAGTACTTGAAGCTGAGTAGTTCTGCTAAGTGGTATTTTTAGGAGTCCTAAATGCTCTGGCTGCACACACATGGAAGACAAGATTGTAAATAGTTGCAATGCCTCACAGAGAGACATCAGCAGGTGATTCTGACTTGTTAGGTTTTTTGTTGTTGTTTTCTCAGAATATAGAAACAAGTTCATAATTTGCAAAACAGAGGTCAGCTCCTTTCTTTGTTTTTTAGAATTTGATTTTATTTTTTTATACAGCAGGTTCTTATTAGTCATCTATTTTATACTTATTAGTGTATGTGTGTCAATCCCAATCTCCCAATTCATCCAACCATCACCACCCACCCCCACTTTCCCCCCTTGGTGTCCATACGTTTTTCCTCTACATCTGTGTCTCTATTTCTGCCCCGCACACCAGTTCATCTGTAGCATTTTTCTAGGTTCCACATATATGCATTAATATACGATATTTGTTTTTCTCTTTCTGACTTAATTCACTCTGTATGACAGTCTCTAGATCCATCCACGTCTCTACAAATAACCCAATTTTATTCCTTTCTATGGCTGAGTAATATTGCATCGTATATATGTACCACATCTTCTTTATCCATTCGTCTGTCGATGGGCATTTAGGTTACTTCCATGACCTGGCAATTGTAAATGTGCTCCAATGAACATTGTGGTACATGACTCATTTTGAATTACGTTTTTCTCAGGGTATATGCCCAGTAGTGGGATTGCTGGATCATACGGTAATTCTATTTTTAGTTATTTAAGAACCTCCATACTGTTCTCCATAGTGGCTGTATCAGTTTACATTCCCACCAACAGTGCAAGAGGGTTCCCTTTTCTCCACACCCTCTCCAGCATTTGTTGTTTGTAGATTTTCTGAAGAAGCCCATTCTAACTCGTGTGAGGTGATACCTCATTGTAGTTCTCATTTGCATTTCTCCAATAATTAGTGATGTTGAGCAGCTTTTCATGTGCTTCTTGCCCATCCATATGTCTTCTTTGGAGAAATGTCTATTTAGGTCTTCTGCCCATTTTGGGATTCAGTTGTTTGTTTTTTTTAATATTGAGCTGCATGAGCTGTTTATATATTTTGGAAATTAATCCTTTGTCCATTGACTCATTTGCAAATATTTTCTCCCATTCTGAGGGTTGTCTTTCATCTTGTTTATGGTTTCCTTTCCTGTACAAAAGTTTTTAAGTTTCATTAGGTCCCATTTGTTTATTTTTGTTTTTATTCCCATTACTCTAGGAGGTGGGTCAAAAAAGATCTTGCTGTGATTTATGTCAAACAGTGTTCTTCCTATGTTTTCCTCTAAGAGTTTTATAGTGTCTGGTCTTAAATTTAGGTCTCTAATCCATTTTGAGTTTATTGTTGTGTATGGTGTTAGGGAGTATTCTACTTTCATTCTTTTACATGTACCTGGCCTGTTTTCCCAGCACCACTTATTGAAAAGACTGTCTTTTCACCATTGCATATCCTTGCCTCCTTTATCATAGATTACTTGACCACAGGTGCATGGGTTTATCTCTAGGCTTTCTATCCTATTCCACTGATCTATATTTCTGTTTTTGTGCCACTACCATACTGTCTTGATTACTGTAGCTCTGTAGTATAGTCTGAAGTCAGGGAGTCTGACTCTTCAGCTCCATTTTTTTCCTTCAAGACTGCTTTGGCTATTTGGGGTCTTTTGTGTCTCCACACAAAATTAAAGATTTTTGTTCTAGTTCTGTAAAATGTGCCATTGGTAATCTGATAGGGATTGTATTGAATCTGTAGATTGCTTTGGGTAGTACAGTCATTTTCACAATATTGATTCTTCCAATCCAAGAACATGGTATATCTCTCCATCTGTTGGTATCATCTTTAATTTCTTTCATCAGTGTCTTATAGTTTTCTGCATACAGGTCTTTTGTCTCCCTAGGTAGGTTTATTCCTAGGTATTTTATTCTTTTTGTTGCAATGGTAAGTGGAAGTGTTTCCTTAATTTCTCCTTCAGATTTTTCATCATTAGTGTATAGGAATGCAAGAGATTTCTGTACATTAATTTTGTATCCTGATACTTTACCAAATTCATTGATTAGCTCTAGTAGTTTTCTGGTGGCATCTTTAGGATTCTCTATATATAGTATCATGTCATCTGCAAACAGTGTCAGTTTTACTTCTCCTTTTCCAATTTGTATTCCTTTTCTTTTCCTTCTCTGATTGCCATGGCCAGGACTTCCAAAACTATGGCAAAAGAGGACTTCCAAAACTATGCTGAATAATAGTGGTGAAAGAGGACTTACAAAACTATGCTGCATAACAGTGGCGAAAGAGGACATCTTAACAAGGATGTCCTGATCTTAGAGGAAATGCTCATCTTGTTCCTGATCTTAGAGGAAATGCTTTCAGTTTTTCACCATTGAGAATGATGTTTGCTGTGGGTTTGGCGTATATGGCCTTTATTACATTGAGGTAGGTTCCCTCTATGCCCAGTTTCTGGAGAGTTTTTATCATAAATGGATGTTGAATTTTGTCAAAAGCTTTTTCTGCATCTCTTGAGATGATCATATGGTTGTTTTTTTTGTTTGCTTGTTTGTTTCTTTGTTTGCGGTACGCGGGCCTCTCACTGTTGTGGCCTCTCCCGTTGCGAAGCACAGGCTCCAGACGCGCAGGCTCAGCAGCCATGGCTCACGAGCACAGCCACTCCACGGCATGTGGGATCTTCCCAGACTGGAACGAACCCGTGTCCCCTGCATCAGCAGGCGGACTCTCAACCACTGCGCACCAGGGAAGCCCGATCATATGGTTTTTATTCTTCAATTTGTTAATATGGTGTATCACATTTATTGATTTGCGTATATTAAAGAATCCTTGCATCCTGGGATAAATCCCACTTGATCATGGTGTATGATCCTTTTAATGTGTTGTTGGATTCTGTTTGCTAGTATTTTGTTGAGGATCTTTGCATCTGTATTCATCAGTGATATTGGTCTCTTATTTTTTTTGTAGTATCTTTGTCTGCTTTTGGTATCAGGGTGATGGTGGCCTCATAGAATGTATTTGGGAGCGTTCCTTCCTCTGCAATTTTTTGGAAGAGTTTGAGAAGGATGTGTGTTAGCTCTTCTCTAAATGTTTGACAGAATTCACCTGTGCAGCCATCTGGTCCTGGACTGTTGTTGGTTGGAAGATTTTAAATCACAGTTTCAATTTCATTACTTGTGATTGGTCTGTTCATATTTTCTATTTCTTCCTGGTTCAGTCTTGGAAGGTTAAACCTTTCTAAGAATTTTTCCACTTCTTCCCAGTTGTCCATTTTATTGGCATTGAGTTGCTTGTAGTAGTCTCTTAGGATGCTTTGTATTTCTGCCGTGTCTGTTGTAACTTCTCCTTGTTCATTTCTAATTTTATTGATTTGAGTCCTCTTCCTCTTTTTCTTGATGAGTCTGGCTACCGGTTTACCAATTTTGTTTATCTTCTCAAGGAACCAGCTTTTAGTTTTATTGATCTTTGCTACTGTTTTCTTTGTTTCTATTTCATTTATTGCTACTCCAATCTTTATGATTTCTTTCCTTCTACTAACTTTGGGTTTTGTTTGTCCTTCTTTCTCTAGTTCCTTTAGGTGTAGCATTAGATTATTTACTTGAGATTTTTCTTGTTTCTTGAGGTAGGCTTGTATGGCTATAAACTTCCCTCTTAGAACTGCTTTTGCTGCATCCCAGAGGTTTTGGATCATCGTGTTTTCATTGTCATTTGTCTCTAGGTATTTTTTGATTTCCTCTTTGAGTTCTTCAGTGGTCTCTTGGTTATTTAGTAATGTATGGTTTAGCCTCCATGTGTTTGTGGTTTTTACATTTTTTCCCTATAATTGATTTCTAATCTCATAGCGTTGTGGTCAGAAAAGATGCTTGATATGATTTCAATTTTCTTAAATTTACTGAGGCTTGATTTTTGACCCAAGATGTGATCTACCCTGGAGAATGTTCCATGTGCACCTGACTAGAAAGTGTAATCTGCTGTTTTTGTATGGAATGTCCTATAAATATCAATTAAATCTATCTGGTCTATTGTGTCATTTAAAGCTTGTGTTTCCTTATTAATTTTCTGTTTGGATGATCTGTCCCTTGGTGTAAGTGAAGTGTTGAAGTCCCCCACTATTATTGTGTTACTGTTGATTTCCTCTTTTACAGCTGTTAGCAGGTGCGTTATGTATTGAGGTGCGCCTATGTTGGGTACATATTTACAATCGTTATATCTTCTTCTTGGATTGATCCCTTGATCGTTATGTGGTGTCCTTCTTTGTCTCTTGCATTAGTCTTTATTTTAAAGTCTAGTTTGTCTGATATGAGAATTGCTGCTCCAGGTTTCTTTTGATTTCCATTTTCATGGAATATCTTTTTCCATCCCCTCACTTTCAGTCTGTGTGTGTCCCTAGGTCTGAAGTGAGTCTCTTGTAGACAGCATATATATGGGTCTTGTTTTTGTATCCATTCAGTGAGCCTGTGTCTTTTGGTTGGAGCATTTAATCCATTCATGTTTAAGGTAATTATCGATACGTATGTTCCAATTACCATTTTCTTAATTGTTTTGGGTTTGTTTTTGTAGGTCCTTTTCTTCTCTTGTGTTTCCCACTTTGAGAAGTACCTTTAGCATTTGTTGTAGAGCTGGTTTGGTGCTGCTGAATTCTCTTACCATTTGCTTGTCTGTAAAGCTTTTGATTTCTCTGTCGAATCTGAATGAGATCCTTGTTGGGTAGAGTAATCTTGGTTGTAGGTTCTTCCCTTTCATCACTTTAAATAAATCATGCCACTCCCTTGTGGCTTGTAGACTTTTTTGCTGAGAAATCAGCTGTTAACCTTATAGGAGTTCCCTTGTATGCTATTTGTTGTTTTTCCCTTGTTGCTTTCAGTAATTTTTCTTTGTCTTTAATTTTTGCCAGTTTGATTACTATGTGTCTTGGCTTGTTTCTCTTTGGTTTTATCCTGCTTGGGTCTCTCTGCGCTTCCTAGACTTGGGTGGCTATTTCCTTTCCCATGTTAGGGAAGTTTTCGAGTATAATCTTTTCAAATCTTTTCTTGGGTCCTCTCTCTCTCTCTTCTCCTTCTGGGACCCCTGTAATGAGAATGTTGTTGCATTTAATATTGTCCCAGAGGTCTCTTAGGCTGTCTTCATTTATTTTCATTCTTTTTTCTTTATTCTGTTCCACGGCAGAGAATTCTACCATTCTGTCTTCCAGGTCACTTAATCATTCTTCTGCCTCAGATATTCTGCTATTGATTCCTTCTAGTGTAGTTTTCATTTCAGTTGTTGTATTGTTCATCTCTGTTTGTTTGTTGTTTAATTCTTCTAGGTCTTTGTTAAACATTTCTTGCATCTTCTTGATCTTTGCCTCCATTCTTTTTCCAAAGTCCTGGATCATCTTCACTATCATTATTCTGAATTGTTTTTTGGAAGGTTGCCTATCTCCATTTCATGTAGCTGTTTTTCTGGGGTTTCATCTTGTTCCTTCATCTGGTACACAACCCTCTGCCTTTTCATCTTGTCTATCTTTCGGTGAATGTGGTTTTTGTTCCATAGGCTGCAGGACTGTAGTTCTTCTTGCTTCTGCTGTCTGTCCTCTGGTGGATGAGGCTGTCTAAGAGGCTTGTGCAAGTTTCCTGTTGGGAGGGACTGGTGGTGGGTCGAGCTGCCTGTTGCTCTGGTGGGTAGGGCTCAGTAAAACTTTAATCTGCTTGTCTGCTGATGGGTGGGGCTTGGTTCCCCCCTGTATGTCATTTGGCCTGAGGCCACCCAACACTGGAGCCTACCCAGCTCTTTGGTGGTGCTAATGGTGGACTCTGGGAGGGCTCACGCCAAGGAGTACTTCCCAGAACTTCTGCTGCCAGTGTCCTTGTCCTTACAGTAAGCCACAGCCACCCCCACCTCTGTGGGAGACACTCCGACACTAGCAGGTAGGTCTGGTTCAGTCTCCTTGGGGTCACTGCTCCTTCTCCTGGGTCCCGATGCACACTCTACTTTGTGTGTGCCCTCCAAGAATGGAGTCTCTGTTTCCCCCAGTCCTGTCAAAGTCCTGCAATTAAATCCTGCTAGCCTTCAAAGTCTGATTCTCTGGGAATTCCTCTTCCCATTGCTGGACCCCCAGGTTGCGAAGCCTGATGTGGGGCTCAGAACCTTCACTCCAGTGGGTGGACTTCTGTGGTATAAGTGTTCTCCAGTCTGTGAGTCACCCACACAGCAGTTATGGGATTTGATTTGATTGTGACTGCGCCCCCCCACCCCCCAATCTCATTGTGGCTTCTCTTTTCTCTTTGGATGTGGGGTATCTTTTGGTGAGCTCCTGTGTCTTCCTGTTGATGACTGTTCAGCAGTTGGTTGTGATGCTGGTGCTCTCACAAGAGGGAGTGAGCTGACGTTCTTCTACTCCACCATCTTGAACCAATCTCCCCCCAGCTCCTTCCTAAATTTTGTGTAGACAACACTGGTATGTCTATTTTAAATTAGTTAATGTCTTTATTTAATCTCTGATGTATCCGTAATTCTTTCTTAACTCTGATCGAGTTTCTGAGGTGCTTTTCTCCCTGCACAGTTGCAGGTCACTATAGAGAATGGAATACGGAAGTCAAAAAAAAACTCTCTGTCAAGTGTGACTCTAAAGCAATAGAAATTATATGAAACAGTATAAATAAATGGCAACTCAACCACTATGACTGGCAATGCTCTCGTCGACATGATTTCCCAAAATGGTGAAAAATTGTGTGTAAAACTTATGAATAAAACAATGTATAGTCTACCATCAAATTACATAAGAGTTGCAATCTGGAAAAATCCAATATATATTAAAATTGTGGGGAAAATTTTTCCTTTACATGTAAAATTGTGTGATTCTAGCTTTAGACAATTATACATAGTTTTTTTTTTTTTTTTTTACTTACTTGGATGTCAAAATGACATCTGGATTATCATGCTGCATTGTTCAAGGTATTTTTCGGGCTCGTCATATCCCCCATTAGATGCAGTAAAACCCTCCAATCATCAAGGCAATAAAAGACTACTCTATAAATATCCAAAAGTATCCTGGGGGCGAACCACCAAGCTCAATGACAATTCACTGCCATGTAGTGTGTTAGATATTTTGGTTTGGTGTCAAAACCTTTCTTGGCTGGAACAAACCCTTCAGTGACCTGACTCATGTGTAAAGGTTAAACAGTAAGAGCATGGTGGTCATTTATTGCCAAAGCATTAAACACCCTGGGCTCTGATAAACACGCTTGGTGTGTCACAGTCGATTAGAAAGCCGTCCAGTGTGAATGCGTTTTTGACTTTGAGAAATGCCACTGGCATCTGATAAACAGACAGCGGAGTTGTACAATGCCTGTGAGCTCCATCCTCCTTCAGATACCAAATGCAATTCCAACTGCCTGCAAAGGCAAGAGTTCAAAGGAGTTGCCCATTCTTTGGGACTAAAAATATATTCTATTTTCCTCACGCAGCAGTGTCTCTTGTGACCCCAACACAACCTTGTGTAGCTCAAAGATAAAAAATGGCCACAAGTACATGGTCACAAGTTTCAACGGAATGCTTTCCGTATGGATGAGACAGTGGGTACATATGCATAAGGATGGACAGATGGAACTAAAAGTGTCTTCTTTAGCATGTTAGCAAACTTTAGTTTGACCCATGTTTAGGGAAAGCATCCCTGTTATACAGAGTCTACTTGATATTGTGACAGAAAACTAGTACATGGAAAGGGAAGATGCCAACTTATGTGCTACAAAATTATACAGGAAAGAGTTATGAGATCCAAGCTATTTGCATATTTCTAGTGTTATAGTAGAGGACAGCAACAATGCAAATGAACAAGAAGGAAAGACCATTTTTTAAAGTATCTGGTGAAATTTACAATTCAACTAAAACAGTTTGTTCTTTGAAAAGATGGAGGTAAAAGTATGGATTGTTGTACGTTTCAGCAGTCTTAGATCAGCATTAACAGCACATGTCTGATCAATGTGCTTAACCAGTTTACACAACAGAAAACTAGTAAAATGTGTTATGTCAGAATATTGAAAATTGTGTCATATTTTACATGGTCCAGGAGCAGCTTGTTAATAGAGTTGCAGAATGTCTACATAAAATGCAGAATGTATTTTTGTGTAAATATTATCCTTTTTTCCTGTCTGACAAATACAGATATTGATATATTACCAGTATCTGGTGTCCTTAGAATAGCTGTTTTTAACTATAAAGTCCAGAATCATCATCTCACTGTAATTTAAAAGTAAATTGGAAGTTTAACTTATTTGTGGTCAATTTAGATAATCTAAATAAAATACCCTTATTTCTTACCTCAATAATAAAAAGATGGGTTCAGTTTGGCTTTATTGAGTGAGCAGGTGTTTTTGTTTGACTGGAAAATTATCCAATTATCCTTACCATCATGTGACATTACCTTTGAAGACTGTCTAAACATTCTACATTTTTCTCTGTTAACATGAAATATTGAACAACATTATTAACCAAGTTGACTGAATTGATATTTACAGAAGACAGATACAAATGACAAGTGCATAATACACATTTCTTTCAAGGGCGTTTGGAACATTCACCAAGACAGACCATGTGCTGGGCCATAAGATAAGCTGAAAGCAACTGGAATGATACAGATGACGTTTTTCAGACTACGATGGAATTAAAATAGAAATCAATCACGAAACAAGAGAAATATAATATCTTCAAATATTTTTACATCTAGCAACATACATCTAAATAACCCAAAGGCCAGAAAGGAAATGACAACTGTAGTTATAAAATAGTTTGAAGTGAATGTTAATGAACATATGTTCATATGTTAATAAAACATATTTTGAAGTGAATGTTAATGAACATATGTTCATATGTTAATGAAACATACCAGGTTTTGTGGGATTCAGCTAAAACAGTGCTCAGAGGGCACAAAAATGTAGTGTCACTGAACGAATGTGCCTTGTCAATTCTCCCCACCGACGTGCCACTGCAACCTCCTTGTCTGTCTTTTAGGGAAATACTACTGTCCCTTGAATCCAATTAACATAAAAGCACGTAATTTTTCTCCCTTATGCATAGTATTACGCCCTTCGTACAGACTTCCAACATGCAGCTTGCAGCTATGGAATTGTCTAGCTGTGTTTTGCTATTGTTTGTATATTTCTAGATCTTTACTGTCATTTTATTGTCCTTCAATATAACAAAAGCTGGATTTTGTTTTGCTTTTTTTCTTCTTCCACTTGGCTGATTGCTTAAGGAACAAAATCTGACATATAATCGGATTAAACTACCAACACTCACATATCCCATTTTCTTCAGAGGTGCTGAGAAAATCTCTTATATTAACAAAAGTCACTCGTTGTGCATCCCTGTGTGTAACTCACCCACACAGCACCGGAAGTAAAACTCCTAGGACGAGCACAATGAAGGTTATTGCTGACTTTCCACCACATCGGAGGTGCAGATAACGGATGGCATTCATGCAATCCTTCTCCTGCAGAGTTCTAAGTAGGACAATAAAAGCCTCGGTTGGCCCACACCATTCCTCACATTTTTGGTGATAGGACTTGCCTAATGTTTCAGGTGAGCTGACATCCTGAACTTCCACCTATCCAGTCTAAAACCAAACTCACTAGTTCGCATCCCAGGGGGCCCTGATCTAACTGGGTAGACTCCATGCAGGCAGCCCAAGCATCTACAAACAAAGCAAGGCTGTTATTGCTAAGTGAGACCCTGGGGGTCCCTGAGTTCCCTGAGCCCCACCCCAGGCTCTGAAAGGCCCCAAGACTTCTGAGGGCTTTCTCAGGGGGGTCCTGCAGGAGACTAGGGCATGAGGGAATGAACACCACCTCCAGCTGTGCCCAATCAACCAGCTTCATGCAAAGCTAGCTCCGGTTTCTACACAGAGCTTTTGAGTAAGACTGTGCCTGAGAACATACCCTGCTAGACATCACGGCGCAGAGTCCACTGATGTGGCCCGAGGTCATCCAGTTAATTAAACGCCCATCCAGGCCCACGATCCACACTTCCCAACATAGCAGGGTGTCCTTTTCTACCAACAGAGGATTTAAGAAATGCTTCGAGGCTCCTTCTCCACGAACTCTCTCAACAGCACCACTCATTTCCCACCAAGTGGTTGAAATTGGGGGGCGGGTGGGCGTGGGGACAGTTAAGATACAGTCTTAAGAAAGGACCTGCCCAAATGCAGATATATTACCAACGATGGGCTCTGATTTCAGTGGCTTGCCAACCTGGTCCTTGATGCCCCTGAGGAAGGGCCATGGAGCTAGTGAGGAGCAAACCACACTCCCCATCTCTGAGTCCTCCACAGGAATTCATTCTCCTTCAAGATGCTGAACACACAGGCAGGGCCCTGAGATCTCGGGAAGTGGAGAACTCCGTACGGCCCTTCTGACGTGCTTCTCTCACGCCACGCGACAGTGACAAACGAGAGCACTGAAAAGGCCGAGTGTTAAATTACTCCCTGCTCCCCGACACCGCACAGCATGTAACGTGTCTGTGGCAGAGCGTGAGTGGAAGTGTGTGTGGTGGCACGTGCGTGTTTATACAATCCTAATTGTATTAACGTATGTACCGATCCTCTACCACTGTTTTCTTTGATACCCATAAACGTGCACCCACTTCTGCGGGAACTTCACGTTGCTATCAAATATTTCTTCAGACTCTGAGGGTGAGGATCTCTGGGCTGTGGCCCATCACCTCTTACTCTGAGTTCTTGCTTACCTGCTTTCACAGTGTCTGTGACCTTTCACCTACCTGCTGTCATCCCTGGGCCTTCTCCCCTGCCTCCCTCCCCCAGCCCCCTTCTCCTTTCTTAAAGCACCACTAACCCGACCCTACCTTATCCGACACACTTTGCCAAAGACTTGGAAAAAAGAGGGGAATGGTGGCAGAGGATAAAAAAATTACTAAAAACTGAGTATCAGGTACCACATTAAAAGTCCATCACCCTTTATTTTACAGAGAATTCCTTATTAAAATTTCCCATATTTCTGGAGTCTGCTCTTCCTTACTCTATAAAAAGATCTTTCATTCATCCAACAAACATTTGTTAGAAGCTTACTTATATACCAGGTCTGGGTCTATGTGCTAGGCCTGCCAAATTCTGCCATTACGAAATTACATTCTCCATACCCATGCCTTCTTTTCTGAGCCCTGGATCACTGAAGCCCGTGGATCAAAAAGAAACAGTGGAAAATTCATGTTGCCCTAGTACGCTGAGCATTTCCACCTCCCACTGTTTTAACCTCCCCCTTTCAACCTAGGCAAGTAGCTCTACTCTTTATAACCAAAAGAACAATTCCGGTGTTTTCCTAAGCAGAAGAGCAGCTTCCATCTTCATATGGATTCTGCCTCCGCTCTAGAATGCAAAAACCGTTCTAGTCAAATTTTTTTTTGGTTTTTTTTTGGTTTGTTTTTTTTTTTTGCGGTATGCGGGCCTCTCACTGCCGTGGCCTCTCCCGTTGCGGAGCACAGGCTCCGGACGCGCAGGCTCAGCGACCATGGCTCACGGGCCCAGCCTCTCCGCGGCATGTGGGATCTTCCCGGACTGGGACACGAACCCGTGTCCCCTGCATTGGCAGGCGGACTCTCAACCACTGCGCCACCAGGGAAGCCCTCTAGTCAAGTTTTTAAACCAACGTTTCCTTCTCTCTGCATTTGCCGTTTCAAAATTCCACTTAACTGAAACCACTTCTCAATTATAATATCACCGATACATAATGACAATAGTCAGTATAAAATCTACCTCTTCATGAGAACTAGAGGTCCCACAAAATATTTAAATACAAGCACTTAACAATATTTCTGGGAAAAGACACCTAGAGATTTGTTATGTATTTGAATCTAGAGTACATAAATTCAGAAGTCTAACTTATAGTATTGAGGCAAAAATATGTTTAAACAGTGATCTCATGCTCATGAGTCAGTAAAAACCATTATAATGAGCCAGCAAAGGGAAGAGAAATAATATTTATTTCACTCCAGCTCTCTCCCATTGAATCCTTGCTATCCATATGATACCGTGTCACATGTTTTAGAAAACCGAGATGGAAAAGCGCCTCAGACTCCTTTACTTATATTCCCGTTTCACCTCTCTTCAGAGACTTCATGAAAGAACTCCATTGAAAGAACAGTCATTGTTAAGTTCATTTCTTCACCTCCCACTTCTTCTTGATCTGTTTCCATCTGATTTAACTGCAACCACCCCACTGAAAGTGCCTTTGTCAAGACCATGGTTTGCCTTCTGTTCCTTGTTTTACTTGACTGTTCCACAATTCTCGACATTGTTGGCCATTTCCTTCTTTCTGAAACACTTTACTCCCTTGGTTGTCAAGGCAACATACATTTTAGCTTTAGTCTCTTTCATGGGCTCTGATTCCTCTGCCCACCACTTAAAGGTTGGGTTCCATCCTCAACTCTCATCTCTCTCATCCTTTCTGAGACAAGAAGGACCTCGTTCACATTTCTGTTACCCCCATAATGTCTACAACCGCCAATGACATGTCTCCAGTCCATCTTTTTCTTAGCCTATAGAATCATATTTTTAACTGCCTACTTGACTTTCTCCACCTGAATGCTTTATTTGCATGTCAACCCCACCATAGTCTAAACTCGATGCATTATTTTTCCTTCCTCCCTACTCTCATCACCCTCAAGATGCAATTCCCACTCATGGCATCACTATACCCTCATTACCCACAGCAAAAAAATTTCAGAGTCATTCATACCATCTTTCTTCTCCATCACCTTTCCAGTCACTAGCTCCTGTCAATTTTATCATCTTAACACGGTACAACCATCTCTTCCTCGCCATATACATTGCTGTTTTTGCTAAGATCTTCAAAACTTATCATCTAGAGAATATAACGAGTGTTTCCTAATTGGTCTCCCTAAGAACGGACTCATCATTCTATTTTTCCTTATGTTATGATGTTGATCTCGCTAATGCACAAGCAAGTCCCTCTCCTACTTAAGAGATCACTAGTTATTCCCATTTTGTAATCATAAAAGCCCACACTGCTCAGCGTCACACAGAGCCTCCTGCATGATCCATCTCTTATCTATCTTTCCAATCTCCTCTCCCACCCTTCTCCAGGCCTCAGCCATACTGAAAAGCTTACACTACCCTTAAGCATACCATATCATTATCTTTCTCCACACATTTACACATCCTGTTCTCCCTTCCAGATATGCCTTTAGGATACCTTTGCCTACATGGTAGCCCTACTTGTCCTTTGACGAGTAACTCAAGGATCTCTTCTCCTGGAAGCATTTCATGAACCCCCCAGAAAAATGTCAATCCATGCTGCTGTGGGATCTGAGAAATGCCCTGGAAATAGCCTAAGATTTGACTTAATTGTTTGGACATAAGATGAGTCAAACAATTCTAGGGTTCTGATCCTGGAAGCCAGCATAATGGTGAACAACTATTAGAAAATAAGAAGGATAAGGTTTTAGAAGAAGGGGGAAGATCTGTGAGGTTATTTTTTAAAGCAAACTTTTTATTGATGTAGAACACATGTACAGGAAATTGTGTAAGTGTGCAGCTTACATGCCAGAACGACTAACATTGAAGAGACAGACAACACCAACTGTTGGCACAGATGTGCAACAATGCTCATATGCTCCTGGAGCATAAATTGTTCCACCGTTTGGCGAAACCGTTGGGCAGTATCAAATAAAACTAAACACACACTCCCCCTAGAACCCAGCAATTCCATTCCTAGGAATACACCCAATAGATATGCCGACGTAAGCTCACCAAAACACATGCACGGCATGTTCACAGCTGCCTTAATCATTACAACAAAAAGTAGAAATGATCCAAATGTCCATCAATCCTTGAATGGATGAATAAATTGCATTATATTTACACCATGGAATCCTACTGGACAATGAGAATGAACAACATACCACATGTAAAAGTGTGGATGAATCTCAAACATAACATGGAGGGAAAGAACTCATTACAAAGGGAACATACTGCGTGATACACAGAGTACAGAAAGCAGCACAGCTAATCTATACTTTTTTAAAGCAGGATAGCAGTCAGTGACTGGAAAGGAGTGAAGCAGGTGATTCTAGGGTGTCAATAGGCTCTATCGCTTCATTTAGCTGCAGATTACTGGTTGTGTTCCATTTGTGAAAAGTCATCAAACCTGTACAGTATGTGCGTTTTCTACATACTGAACTGCAGTGAAAGGTTTTTAAGTGTACAGCTTGATGAATTTTCACTAAGTGAACACTCCCATGTAATTAACACCGAGCCATGAAATAGAATATTGCCAGCACCTCAGAAGCCCCCTCATGCTCCGGTCACTATCGATGGCCCCAAAACAAGTTCTATTCTGACTTCTACCATGGTGGCAGAGACCCCATCTGTACTGTTCAGTACTGTTTCCTCTATATCTACAAAACAGATGGGCATGGTGTAGATATTTTAAAAGTACACAGTGAACTAATAAATTACAGGCAAAAATGGGGGAGTCAACAAAGATATTTGCAACCTTAAGCTTGGCCAAGTCCATTAAATCAAAGGATAAACCAAGGAAAAGAAGCTAAGAAGGAAAGTGCAGTTCCCTGGAGAATGTCTACATTGAGGAGCAGGAAGAAGCAATACTGTAGGATAGTCCGAAAATCAATCAAACCATATTTTCATTTCATAAAACCCAATTTACTAGTTTCTTACCACCCTACTGGTATGGGTCTGGTTTGTATAACTAACCAATTATTGATCCATCAAAACTATTTTACTTATGAAATCTTTTTGATGACTTACAAGCATCTGTGTATTCACAACACAAGGCTTTGAAATGTATAACTTAAGATCTGCATTGTGTTTCTTTGTTTTTTTTTTTTGCGGTACGCGGACCTCTCACCGTTGTGGCCTCCCCCGTTGCGGAGCACAGGCTCCAGACGCGCAGGCTCAGCGGCCATGGCTCACGGACCCAGCCGCTCTGCGGCACGTGGGATCTTCCCGGACCGGGGCACAAACCTGCGTCCCCTGCATCGGCAGGCGGACCCTCAACCACTGCACCACCAGGGAAGCCCTGCATTGTGTATTTTTTAAATCAACTTGAAAATAGAAAGAATTTCTTCTTCCTCGCATCCTTTGGATTCAAGCTGCCAGTAACTGTGCAAAGATCACCAAGTCCATTAAAAATTTATAACATGTGAAAAGCTCATTAGCCACAAAACTGATTTTTCTTTAACTTTCTGGTTCATTAAATCTGATATTGAGTGTTAACTGTATAGAAAGGAAGAAGCACCAGGACCCACTGTGGGAAGCTGGCTTGCCCGTCCATTCACATCTGCACAAATATCACCTCTCCCGCCTGAGCCCCAGGACAGGAAGGGCAGATGTCCAGGCAATAAACTGCCTGTAAATTATTATAAAGTGAAAGTACACACATGGGAGTGGACTTTTGTCTGCAGTAAGTTTCCCTGGCTGCGTATCTGCGTCTCTCCAATGACGGCAGTGTCCACGTTCCCAGGTGCAGCTCTTTCTCCTATAACTCCATTTACATTCGATTTGAATTTCACTTCCAGCACTATCACATGCCTTCCTCTGGACTTCTATCACGCCCACGGTTTGAAATAAGTGATAAGATTCATTTGTGTGACTGATGCTGTGCTATGTAATTTAAATTAGTCTGTCATCCCAATTAAATTAAGTTTCTTGACTTGGGGGTAAGGTGCTGACATACCATGTGGATCACAAAAAGATAGTATGGGATAAGGAGAGAGTGTAAATACTTTTCAAATTGTTAATTACGGTTATTTTTACATTTAGAAATATTGCACAATATCCCCACATGTTGGATTTCCATGATGGTAACTGAACTTAGAGTAGTTAAGGAAAAGATCACGATCAGTCATCCATACAGATGGATAATTACACACCACCCACGGACAGTGCTGACATGACAAAGTAATTAAAGGAGGCTGGCAGCTTCTCCTCTTTAATCAGCAGAGACAGGGCATGGAGGATGCCCACGCTTGGCAAAGCCCCAACGCACATCTCGATGCCAAGGACTCCATATCACTTTCATCCTCTGGAGACAGAAAGACAAAGCCAGGCCCTCCTGACAGGTCACGTGACCAGAAATCCAGGGCTGCTCCTCAGCAGAGTATCTTCAGGTACTTCCTGGATGGCTTTCTCTCGTCTTTAACTATCTTTTTTTTTTTTTTAAAAAAAGTAGCACAGGTTTATGGAAATTGGAAATCTTTCAAAAAGTAGAAAACCAGATCATAAACATTCACACTGAGAGTGTTTGGACGCACTTGATGTTTGCTACGGATAGTTTCCCATACGATGATTACATGGAATATTCAAAATTACATAAACTTTATAAATCAACAGGTATCGTCTTATAGATGTGTTTATTGTTAAGTTTTGTTTTGTTTTGTTTTTGCGTTACGCGGGCCTCTCACTGTTGTGGCCTCTCCCGTTGCGGAGCACAGGCTCTGGACGCGCAGGCTCAACGGTCATGGCTCACGGGCCCAGCCGCTCCACGGCATGTGGGATCTTCCCGGACCGAGGCACGAACCCGTGTCCCCTGCATCGGCAGGCGGACTCCCAACCACTGCGCCACCAGGGAAGCCTTATTGTTAAGTTTTTTAATCTAAAAAAACTTCACGAAAAAACTGGTCTAAATCGGTATAGACAGAGCTTTCTCTGTGTGTTTCTCTGTTTGTTGATTCTTTCTGAACGTATATTCATATCCAAATTTTTTTGACAACGTCCCATAGAGAAGTCCTTTATCACCTAGCTTAGGGGGCAGATTGTGGGCAGAGATATAAATCAAGCACACAACATGCCACTTGTGGAAGTCCTCCGTCCTTGGTTTAAACAACTTTGACCTGTGTCCCAGGCTCGTGTTGTAAAAAGGATGACCTCTCTGACCTTCTCAGAGGGGGCTGTGGGCACAGAAGTCCAGGTATGAATGTCACTGGTCTCGCTTAGGTTGTGTTCAGAGGATGGGTATCCTAATCAAAGAGCTTGAATCCCAAGGTTAATTTTGCACTGGGTGACAGTTTCATTTGACTGGCAACCCCAGGTAGAGAGCTCCCAAAATACATGAAGGGCTATGTCACCTAAAAAAGGAAGGAGAGACCCGGGGCTGCAGATACAGATGGAAATTCCACTGAATTTTTCATGCCTTGTATATAAACGTTCTTTCTCCTTATACTGCATAGATTGTCAACCCATTTTCTTAGGAGTACTTTTTTAAACTAAAGCAATTTTTCAATTATGTCTTTGTTTTTTTTCTGTTTTGGACCTCAAAGCAATCTTAACTGTCTCTGATGCCCATTTTAACTGTACCACTACATGTTTTATTTCCGTGTACTCCTCTCTTATCTCACCTATCTTGTTTTCTCGTGTTATCCTTTGGTTTTTATTTTATCCTATTTTCCCCTCAGGACTTCACTCTCTGGCTTTTTGCCTTGCAGTGTATTTTGAATTCCAAACAGTTTTCTAGGATTCTTTTCTATTTCCTGACTTGCTTAACATTAGAAATTCACTCTCCTTCTGAGTTTTCAGGGTAATATTGCGTTTAATTCTGCAGCTTTTCCCATAGGCTTTGTTTTGCTTAGTTTTGTTCTTCGTTACTTATCACATGTAAAGGAGACATCCATTTGCGGCTTCTGTCCCCAAAGAGGCTGCATGGATTACACCCATCTTCACTCTATACTCATTTAGAGTACTTTTCAAATTCCATTCTTTTACTTACATTAAGACCAACTGACTGCTAGCCACAGCTTCTGGTTTGAATTTGAACGTACAGCAAATGTTCACTTAACACTTGCCTTCTATACTGAAAATAAGATTTCCTGGGTTTCCACCACCAGAGTATCCACGCTCAGCTCCAAAGGCATCTGTGTACAACTAATCCTCCAGGTGCATTTCCATTTTATTTATGGTGACCATCCACCCCAAGATACTGCATGCAACCACCAGCTCCCACCCAGCCCTCTTCCTGCCAAATATTTCTGAGGTCGGGTGTCCAAACAAAAATATAGGGGGTTACAACAGCTACCTAGAAAAGTTATAACTCAGTCTTTGCTTTGGAGTCTCTGCCTAGCCTCAGAGACCGGAAGTGGCAGAAGAAAGATCTGCCACTACTTTCATGTGAACCAACAGACCTGTGGTGTTCTAGCTAGTTCTATCAGGTGAAATTAGTAGAAATTCTTCAAAACTTATGGCATTAGGTTAGCTGTCGATTTTCAGAGGTAATAGGGTGAGAAGCAGAGCAGAGTCATGGCAGGAATTTTAGCTGGAAATCATTTTCATGCGGAAGGGCTTCCCTGTGATTTAAGCTGAAATCCATTCCTAAAGAATAAGGCACAATGGACATGTTACCATTAAACTATTATTTTAATTCTAAAGTCATTCTCAGAAGACCACTCATCAAGGACTTTTCTTCATTTTCCGAAAGTACTACAGCTTCACCGTTCCGGGCAGATGACACTTTTTCCTAAGTGTGAATGGTCCAAAGATATGCAATATCACCAGCACCCACAACAAAGCTCTCGCAAACTTCATGACCCACGTGCACTGGGAAATTCCTCTTTGCATCACACCCTAAATCCTCCTCGCGCTATGTGTTAAACCTGCCCCTTTCTCTTGAACTGCATCCACAGAGCGGCTTCACCAGCGCACTGAAATAACAGCACCACTCACTCTGGTTTGTTACAATGGCTCGACCGAGGGCCATCGTGTTCAGTGCTGGGTGATGGCATAATTTACATCAAGAACACTGTTCTCACTTATTGGAGGCCGTAAAGCTTCGTTTTAACTACATGATATGAGACCAATGTAATTATTTATTACAATATCATTATTATGTGAAATTAGCCTTCCTTTACACAATGATTTTATCATTAGTCACTGTAAAAAAAAAAAAAAAAAAGACCAAATTTGATGATGACTATACGAGACTGTCTTAGTCCTTGCCAGGGAGTTACACCTTGAGATGGAGACATGCAGGGACCCGAGGCAGCAGCAACCTTAAAACCGAGACCTATGGGAAAGTGAGGGACATAGCAACGTTGAACTGTGAGTCATTACACCAAGGTCTCCCCGCACCCAAAGGGAAACTCTGGAGCTGTACGGCCCTTTAGAGTTGTCCTAAACTGAGGTAAAGGGACTGCACATTTCTACCCCCAAACTGTCAATAATTGAGTGGGAGTTGTTCTCAGGGGGCAGAGAAGACGTATGCAAGGTTTCTCTCCTCACCAAGTGCATTCCCTAGAAAGGGATCCAGCTATCACCATCCCAAACGGTGTAGAAATAAGTGCCTCAGTCCTGAAGGGGGATCTGAGAGCACATTACAGAGTCCTGTATAAGGACAGAGAGCTTCCACAGACTGCTGTGTCAGACGGCTAAGCTAGGCTGTATGACAAACAATCCTGAAATTCTAATGACCGAATAAAACATTTTGTTATTTACTCATGCTCCTTGCCCAACACAAAGTAAGCCCTACTCATTAATGTCACTTGAGGACCCAGGTTGACAAAGGCTCAAAAACAGCAGGTATTTTTATGATCACTTAGGTAGAAGGACAGAAACATGACGAATCATGCACTGCCTTGAAGAGACCCAGAAGGGAATCATGTTTCTTCCACTCCATTTTGTTGGCCAAATTATGTCACATGGCCTAAAATCCACCCAGTGTCCAGAAAAGGAGGAGAACCAGAACATCTATGACCTGATAACCACCACCAAGGACTGATCCAGCCTGGGCTCTACAGATGTTAACTGCTCACTGAAATATTGCCATACTTTTTGTGCATCTTTGCACATTTATTCTTTAATTACAACTAAAGGAGAAGGAAAAGTCCATTTGAGAAACTCTAACCTCTGGATAATAAAACTGAAGAGGTAAATATTTCCATAAAGCACTCCAATAAAGGAATCACAAGAAAATGCAAAGAAAGCAAGCATGGATGACATTTAGGAAGAGACTTGAGGGGCTTCCCTGGTGGCGCGGTGGTTGAGAGTCCGCCTGCCGATGCAGAGGACACGGGTTCGTGCCCTTGGTCTGGGAAGGCCCCACATGCCGCGGAGCGGCTGGGCCCGTGAGCCATGGCCGCTGAGCCTGCGCGTCCGGAGCCTGTGCTCCGCAACGGGAGAGGCCGCAACGGGAGAGGCCACAACGGTGAGAGGCCCACGTACCGCAAAAAAAAAAAAAAAAAAAAAAGAAGAGACTTGAAACTGTACATTGGTTAATGTTTTATCCATTTTTTAAGCCCCTAAAGTTATTAGCATAAAAATCCTCAAAACAGGGACTTCCCAGGTGGTGCAGCGGTTAAGAATCCACCTCCCAATGCAGGGGACACGGGTTCCTACCCTGGTCTGGGAAGATCCCATGTGCCGCGGAGAAATTAAGCCCGTGCGCGACAACTACTGAGCCTGTGCTCTAGAGCCCGCGAGCCACAGCTACTGAGCCCACGTGCCACAACTACTGAAGCCTGCGCGCCTAGAGCCTGTGCTCTGTCTGTAACAAGAGAAGCCACCGCAAAGAGAAGCCCACGCACCTCAACGAAGAGTAGCCCTTGCTCACCGCAACTAGAGAAAGCCCACATGCAGCAACGATGACCCAACACAGCCATAAATAAATACATAAATTTATTATTATTTTTTTAAATCCTCAAAACAAAAGTCTCTCTGTGTTTTGGACAGACTGGCAAAGCAGAGAAATGAGACAGTGTCGACTTCTTTATTCCGTTACCCAGTAAAGCTGCAGGAGGAAGAATCCTCAGACTTAAGGAACGAGGGTATCTCAAAAAAAAAAAAAAAAAAACAGAAGAGGAAAATCTGATCTTCTGCAAGGAAAACAGAAAGCCTATGGCTTTGAAAACAACAATGTGAAGCTGTCACAGCAGCGACAAGCACATATTACAGGTTGCCTTGAGAGCGTGTATTTGTGCTGTGTGCATGTGATGTATGTACCTTTGTGTGTGTGCGACCTGGGCTCCTCAGCATACCACCTGGATAGCAACAGCATAATACGGCCAGTGCAGTGATTAGTAAGCACCTTGGGGTTATAATTACATCCACATATCTACTTCAAAAACTTGAGAGAACTCTTCAACAAATGGTGTTGGGAAAACCAGATATCCACATGTAAATGAATTAAACCAGACCCTAATCTTACACCACTCACAAAAATTAACTTGAAATGCATTAAGGCCTGAAACTTAAACCCCGGGAAGAAAACATAGGGGAAAAGTTTCATAATATTGGTCCAGGCAATGATTTCTTGGATATGACACCAAAAACACAAGCAGCAAAAGCAAAAATAGACAAGAAGAACTACATAAAACTAAAAATCTTCTCCACAGCAAAGGAAAAAAATCAACAAGTAAAAAGTCAACTTAATGAATGGGAGAAAATATTTGCAAACCATATATCTGATAAGGGGTTAATATCTAAAATATAAAAGAAAGTTCTAACACTCAATAGCAAAAAAACAAATAAATAAATAACTTGATTTTAAAATGGGCAAAGAACCTGAAAAGACATTTTCTCAAAAAGACATATACATTGCCAAGAGACACATGAAAAGATACTCAACATCAACAATCATCAGGTAAATGCAAATCAAAACCACAATGAGATATCAACTTACACCTGTTAGAACGGCTATCACCAAAAAGACAGGAAATAAGTGTTGCCAAGGATGTAGAGAAAAGGGAATCCTGTGGTGGGAATTAAACTGGCACAGTCACAATGAAAAACAATTTGGAAGTTACTCAAAAAGCTGAAAACAGAATTACCATATGATCCAGCAATCCCACTTCTGGGTATATATCCCAAAGAACTGAAATCAGGATGTCAAAGAGATATCTATACTCCCATGTCCACTGCAGTATTATTCACAATAGCCAAGATATGGAAACAACCTAAGTGTCCACTGACAGATGAACAGGTAAGCAAAATGCCATACATACATACAACGAAGCACTCGGCCTCAGAAGAGAAAGAAATCCTGTCATTTGAAACAACATGGATGGACCTGAAAGACGTTATGATACATGAAGTAAGCCCAGTCACCAAAGTACAAATATTTCATGATTCCACGTAAATGAGGCACCTAGAATAATCAAACACACAGAAGCAGAGAGTCAAATTGTATTTTACTTTGTAAGGAACTATCAGGAAAGTATAAGCTTCTCTAAGTGACGGGGCTAGAGGGAGGGGGAATGGAGAGCTGCTGTTCAATGGATATAGACTTTCAGTTATACAAGATGAGTGGGTTCTAGATACCTGCTGTACAACTTGGGGCCTGTAGTTAACAATCCTGTATTGTGCACTTAAAGATTTGTGAAGAGTGTAAATCCCATGCTAAGTTGTTAAGTATTCTTATAACATTTTTTAGAAGAAAGAAAATTTTCTTTTTTTTATTGAAGTATAGTTGATTTACAATGTTGTATTAGTTTCTGGTGTAGAGCAAAGGGATTCGGTTTCATACATATATTCTTTTTTATATTCTCTTCCATTATGTTTTATTACAGGATTTGAATATAGTTCCCTGTGCTATACAGTAGGACCTTGTTGTTTATCTACTTTATATACAGTTGTTTATGTCTGCTAATCCCAAACTACTAAGTTATCCTTCCCTGCTCTTCCCCTTTGGTAACCATAAGTTTGTTTCCTGTGTCTGTGAGTCTATTTCTGTTTCATAGATATGTTCATATGTGTCATGTTTTAGATTCCACATATAAGTGATATCATATGGTATTTGTCTTTTTCTGACTTGCTTCACTTAACATGATCATCTCTAGGTCCATCTATGTTGTTGAAAATGGCATTATTTCATTCTTTTTATGGCTGAGTAATATTCCATTACATACATACATACATGTATATATATACACACACCTCATCTTCTTTATCCATTCATCTGTCAATGGACATTTACGTTGTTTCCATGTTTTGGCTATTGTAAATAGTGCTGCTATAAACATATGGGTGAATGTATCTTTTTTAATTATAGTTTTGTCCAGATATATCCCCCAGGAGTGGGACTGCTGGGTGGTATGGTAGTTCTATTTTTAGTTTTTTAAGGAACCTCCACACTGTTCTCCATAGTGGCTGCACCAATTTACATTCCCACGAACAGTGCAGGAGGGTTCCCTTTTCTCCACACCCTCTCCAGCATTTATTACTTGTAGACTTTTTAATGATGGCCATTCTGACCGGTATGAGGTGATACCTCATTGTAGTTTTGATTTGTTTTTCTCTAATAATTAGCAATATTGACTATCTTTTCATGTGCCTATTGGCCATTTTTATGCCTTCTTTGAAGAAATGTTTATTTAGGTCTTCTGCCAATTTTTTGATTGGGTTGTTTGTTTTTCTGTTATTGAGTTGTATGAGCTGTTTGTATATTTTGGAAATTAAGCCCTTGTCAGTCACACCATTTGCAAATATCTTCTCCCAGTCCATATGTTGTTTTGTTGATGGTTTCCTTTGCTGTGCAAAAGCTGATAAGTTTAAGTAGGTCCCAGTTGTTTATTTTTGCTTTTATTTCCATTGCCTTGGGAAACTGACCTAAGAAAACACTGCTCCAATTGATGTCAGAGAATGTTTTGCCTATGTTCTCTTCTAGGAGTTTTATAGTGGCATGTCTTATATTTAAGTAGAGAGAGAATTTCCTATTGCCAATAATAAAAAGAAAATATTTATTTGAAAAACCCAAACAGAAATCCGCTAAGAAAAACTATTTCAGGATTGGAAAGTCATTAACCGTATACACATGAACATGACATATGATCCAGGTCTTACTGAGGCATGAACCGATGGAGGTCAGAGTCCTGACACGGCTTTATGTATCTGCAACCCCCTCCACTGCGCTCTCATCCTGGCAGACCACGCTCCCCAGAAACCACAACAGGGAACGTCAGCTTCTGTCACTGCTCGGTCCTCTTATGACTGTAAGTTCTCTGCTGGACTTCCTAATGTTGCTGCTGAGGGCCTCAAATTTCCCCTAACTGTTTTCCCTGTCTGGGCACTCTTACCCCTCTGTGACCCACTCCTATCCTTCAGCACAGTTCACTTTCCTCATGCTGACTTATTATCATGCACTTCCTCTAGGTGCGCTGGGTGTTATGCAGAAGAAACACTCTCTATAGGTCACTTGGAGCAGCACATAATTCCTGACAGTCCCTTTCCGAAATAAAACATATATGCAAATAAGTCTACACATACACATTTCAGCAACTGCTGTTTTCCCAAAGCGTATCCTCTGATTCTTCAATTTCTTCCCCCTTGAGGGAGTCAGTAAAAGTGGGAGGCTGAAGAAGAAGTATTTCTTTGCTGCTAAACTTCATCACAAATTTACTTTTTTCTTGCTCTTTTATAGGAAAGGCTAACTAGAATCGCTAATCATCATGTTAACATTTGCATCAAAGGAACAGTTTAAAGTAATGAGCAATAAAAACATAAATGAACATTTTATTTCTAAGTGAGTTTCCCCGTTGAGTTTTCTGAATCGTTCATTTCCAGAGTCAAATGCCACCCTGTGTTTCTCAGTCTTACAATGAGAAACGGCAGATAGGAAAAGGATTGGCACACGCTGTAAATGACTAACATACATTATAAGACTATGCTGAAGATTTAAAGTTAATAGTAGAGGTTTCCAAGTGGCTTTATGTTCAGTATGCAAACCCTAGTTCTATAATTTGAAAGTAACTACTCATTTTGAACGGTGTTTTACGGAGTCCATCTCAAATATAGTTCCACCGAAATTTGCTGTATTTAAATTGCCTTAACGCTGTGAATTGTGTTCACTTGAGGAAAGCACGTGAGGAGTTTAAAGTATAATGATTTTCTAAAAATACCAATGATTTGCACATTCTTTTCTATCTCAAAGCAATTGGATTTATTACATATTTTTATCCCCTTGTCAGGCATGGAGAAAGTGGTTAGCAAGAACTCTCAAGTCCTATTGTGCTTTTAAAATAAAACGATCAGACCAAAATCTAAATTTATAATTTGGACGACACTGCGTGTGTCCTCAGTGAGACAATGGCATGCATTCTTCCTATAAGCCGAGGATCACTTGATATTCTCTGCCTTTGCTCATCAGCTTGCATTTCAGCTTTTCAGCAAATGCAACTGTGGCAAACATCCTTAGAGAACAGAATCCATTCCGCAAGCCTGAGTATGTTCATTACCTGTCCATCACTATTACAGCAGCTCCGCACCTGGCCATTTGATCAACGGCACAAAGTCTCGCTCACGTATCCCATCACAAATCCTGTTAAATCGTTTCTAAAGGTGACCACACACAATGGAAGAGAAAAGAGAAGTATACACGTATTTCCCAGTAAATAGTCTGTGAATTGTACTCCTGTAAAAATACAAAAACACCTTTGCCTTTTTTTTTTTTACATCTTTACTGGAGTATAATTGCTTTACAGTGGTGTGTTAGTTTCTGCTGTATAACAAAGTAAATCAGTTATACATATACATATGTTCCCATATCTCTTCCCTCTCGTGTCTCCCTCCCACCCTCCCTATCTCACCACTCTAGGTGGTCACAAAGCACCGAGCTGATCTCCCTGTGCTATGCGGCTGCTTCCCACTAGCTATCTACCTTACGTTTGGTAGTGTGTATATGTCCATGCCTCTCTCTCGCTTTGTCACAGTTTACCCTTCCCCCTCCCCATATCCTCAAGTCCATTCTTTAGTAGGTCTGTGTCTTTATTCCTGTCTTACCCCTAGGTTCTTCATGACATTTTCTTTTTCTTAGATTCCATATATATGTGTTAGCATACGGTATTTGTCTTTCTCTTTCTGACTTACTTCACTCTGTATGACAGACTCTAGGTCCATCCACCTCACTACAAATAACTCAATTTCGTTTCTTTTTATGGCTGAGTAATATTCCATCGTATATATTGCCACATCTTCTCTATCCATTCATCTGTCGATGGACACTTAGGTTGCTTCCATGTCCTGGCTATTGTAAATAGAGCTGCAATGAACATTCTGGTACATGACTCTTGTTGAATTATGGTTTTCTCAGGGTATATGCCCAGTAGTGGGATTGCTTGGTCACCTTTGTCTTTAAGTGCTGAGGAAGCTCCGTAGGTTCTTTACGCAGCATGGCTCACAAAAATGTATAACTGAAGCACCACTGTTAACTGAATCTAAAAGGTGAATCAACATAGCTTAGCCATTTGTGAAAAGATAATGTTCCGGTAGAGTCTTTTCTTATAAATTTGGGGGTTTCTTTAGATTCTATAAAAGAGGGATAATAATAACTCTTTCGCAGTATGCAAAATATTTAATTACAAATATGATGTGGGCTCTAACCCATGAGAAGGGGCAGTGACAACTCATTCTGGCCGTGGACCACAGCAAGGCACACCAAGGGGCATCAACCAGCCTTGCCTGGCTCACAGGGCTGGGGTGATTAGGAGAGTAAAAAGCAGTGCCCTGGGCTTCCCTGGGGGCGCAGTGGTTGAGGATCCGCCTGCCGATGCAGGGGACACGGGTTCGTGCCCTGGTCCGGGAAGATCCCACATGCCGCAGAGTGGCTGGGCCCGTGAGCCACGGCCGCTGAGCCTGCGCGTCCGGAGCCTGTGCCCCGCAACGGGAGAGGCCACAACAGTGAGAGGCCCGCGTACCGGAGGAAAAAAAAAAAAAAAGAAAAGAAAAAGCAGTGCCCTTAGCAGAGTCAGGCATACAGGATACGCTCAGAAAATGTCAGCATTTTCCAAATCAGGTCTGCTGCACAGCAGTGCTTTAATAAAACTGTATACATAGTTCTGGAGCGCTTCCTGTAAATATTAAACATACTACATATCAAATAGTGACACACAATTATCTGTAAAAATGGGTGTGCAAACCTCAGTGACTGATTCTTCATTCACAATCCGAAGGGAGGAACGGATAGAAAGTTCCACTCGAGGCACAAACCACAGTCAGAGAGGCAGGGAGAAGCAGAAAAATCAATAGTCGTGAAGGCTTCCAGAGCCACAGGTCACTCACAACAAACAGGGAAAGTGGGCAGAGAACTCTTATGTTCCACAACTAGAAGGTCCATCTTTACACACTAAGGAGTTAGCAGAACAGAACGGGATAAAATTTAACAAATGTCACTTGCTCACATTCAACGTGGCTTTACACTAAAAAGAAATTCTTGGGAGAATGGAAATACCCAATTCATTAAACGATTCTTCACTGAGTATCTCCCCAAACCAAATCGTCCTGATATGCCGAAATTCCACTTGATTTTCAGGGATTTAGAGTGAATGTTTTCAGGAACACACGTATCTGTTATACAGAGCACATGTCCACAGTCTCATTTTCCAAAAGGAAATGTCAGGACCTGTGGCTGTCCCAGTTGCTATGGAGACAAGAAAGCTCTCAGATGAAGTTCAGAGTCCAGAGCTCGGGGGATGCACAGCCAGCAGCTGCAGGAGTTAGAACCTTGCTGCCGTGTGGATTCTGCAGCTGCCAGTCCAGACACCTCAAAGGAGGCATGGAGAGGAGGGCAGGGTGGAGAGAGAACTCCTTGTTTTCTACTGAAAATAGGGGGAAAGAAAAACATGCAATGGGGGGATGGCTGATCTAAATGCAATTACAGTACTGAACGAATCCACCATTGCCCACAGTATTTTAGACGATATCAACCGACTAGGAAATTAATTCTAGCATGCCTTTAGTCAAAGAACATGATGCGATGAATTCACACAATCTGAATAATTGCAGCTATCAGCTGAAATAACAGCAGGAAGATGAGGAAACAGGTCAGCTATTCTAGGAGATAAATGTGTATTCCTCCATGTCTTCTGCATCACTTTTGTAAAAACAGGCAGTAGCATTTTTCTAATTGTTTTGAAACCTTTCTTCAGAGGTTACGTATCTGAAATTCAAGGGCTGGCTGCGGATAATCTCCCATGACCAATTACTTTCCACAGCAAAAGGACTTACTTACATTTCAGAGATTTCTTTTCTCCATGATTATTTAACATTCTAGAGAACAGATGCATGGGTAGAAGTGGACCCTTTAAAAGAGCTTATGATGATGGCAGACCTTCTGCCTCCACTAAGAGAAATTTTGAAAAATCAACTGTAAAATGATTTATTAAGTCACTCTCTAGTTATTTAGTATTTGGCACTGAGAGTCCAGGATGGAAACCACAGAGTGTGTACCAGAAAGCTTTGTTTTGTTGTTGGTTAGTTTGGGGTATTGTCTTTTGCCTGGAGAAATGATGAACTGATGGGGAGACATGTTGTCATATGCGTTAGGCTTTTTTTTCAAATCTTCATTTGAGGAAATCAAAGCCAAACAAATGCCCTTCCAAGTGTGAGGTCATAGTTGAATGAGTATTGGTTGGCTAATGGCCTAGGCATTAAGTCATTCCTGGGAACCATACTGCTTCAGGGCCCTGTTTGTGGGTAGGAAGCACGGTACAGCATGGCCCCTATAATTCATCCTGTCTCAAGTTAGATAAGGAGTCTACACATGCAAAGCAGTGACATCCTGATGATATGGACCTACCTCAGTATCTTCCCCTCTAGTTAATGCTGAATTATATACTTTGGTCTCTTTACACTTTCTCCTAGTTACTAAGCACCCCTAATCTCCTAGCACTAAAATAGATGTTAGGAAAGAGAGAATAAAAAATAAACCATGGGGCTTCCGTGGTGGCGCAGTGGTTGAGAATCTGCCTGCTAATGCAGGGGACACGGGTTCGAGCCCTGGTCTGGGAAGATCCCACGTGCCACGGAGCAACCAGGCCCATGAGCCACAACTACTGAGCCTGCGTGTCTGGAGCCTGTGTTCCACAACAAGAGAGGCCGCGATAGTGAGAGGCCCACACACCGCGATGAAGAGTGGCCCCTGCTTGCCACAGCTAGAGAAAGCCCTCGCGCAGAAACGAAGACCCAACCCAGCCATAAATACATAAATTAAGAGAAAAAAAAAAGAGTAAATCCTATTTAAAAAATAAACCAGTTCCCTTGTCTCAGAGAGCCAAGAATAAAATTGGGTTTGTGTTGATAAAATGGGCATTTGGGAAGAAATTCCCTTTCCTGATTCTAGCAGTGGAAATGCCTTGGAATCATAGAATATTAGAACTGAGAAAAGATCTCAGAGGCCAAAAGCACCAAACCTTCTTGTTGCATAGATGACAGGATTCAAAGTCAGGGAATGTAAATAATTTTCTCTCCTACTGTTGTTGTCTAAACAGCAATGCAAGCTGCCTTCGTATGGTAGAAGAAAGACCTGCTTTCCACGTGCTCGAAAGCTAACTGCCTATTCACGATGAAAGGGTATTCCATCAGCAACCTCCCTCTGTCCTGCTTTGGAGCAAGAGCTCTGCTCCTCAGGACTTAGCAAAAGTTGAACATAGAAGGGGGAACCTAAATAAAGTCCCTCACAGTTATTAGTAAGCAAACACCTGTTGAAAAGACTGACAACTAGTTCACGTGAATTAGAAATAACGGACGATTACAGTTATTTATGGCCTCCTACTTCATGTTCACACTACTAATTAATTACACTAATTAATTTACACTAATTAAAAACTTGTTTCCAATATAATTCTTAAGTTAATAGCTTCACTGCAACACTTTGGTTAAACTAAATCAAGAATTTTCATCACTCACCCAGTAGGACAATATATATTGCATTCCAGTCATATGTTCTTATTATAATACTACTTTCCATTTATTGAGAAGGTATCCTAGGCAATGTATTGTGTGAGTAGCTTTATTTACTTTATTTCTCACTCTTACAGCTATTCTAAAAGGTAAGAATTATTATCTCCATTTTTTAGATGCATGATTTTATCTTCAGAGGGATTAAGCAATTGAGCTGAGATCACAGCTTGAGGGCACAGTCAAACCCAGAGCCCTCGAGCTCCAAAGCCGGATTCTCAACTATGCATCACAGCTTCCATAACTTGTCAGTTCTTCCCCAATCCGAGAAAATTAATTGTTCACTTATTTTTAAAAGATTACCCCTGTCATCAGAATGGAAAGATAATTAGATTATACTGCACATTCTACAAACGTCAATGAATAATTAAGACTTTCTAAGACAGCTAGAAATTGGAAGCTGACCTCCTGTACAGCCTGAAAACAGTTCCAGGTTATCTCGTTGAAAAGGAAAATTGGCAGTTGATCGTCACGGAACGTCTGGAGTAATTTCAAATCAGCCACACAGAGGAATAAGAAACAAAAGCCTCTGTAAATAGGCAAATATTAAGTATATTCCAGGGCAAGACTCAGACTATGAAATTACCAGAACACAAAGGCAGAACAAACACTGAGACCTTTCCCTCAGCCAGACTGAACAACGATTTTCAAAAGAGATAGCCAGAGCTATGATGTGACATTTTGACATCAACTCAAGAGGGTCCCTCCTTTCAAACACCAGATGTTCTCTTTATTTCATCTTCCGTTCAACCTTGATTTTTTATTCCTGGGAAGACTGCATAGTCAGCTTCAAACCCATCCCCTTTGGGTTCTGCCTAATTCCTTCAGCAGAAAACACATCAAAAAATACTATTGCTGATGAACAACATAATCAACATGTGCACACTGACAGATTAATGAATGCACGCAGGGTCACACAGCTATGAGGTCACAGGGCAGGATGGGAACTGTGATGTGCTACATTTAACATTACCCAGTCATCTCCCTTTTAAATTATCATGGACAAAACCAAATAGCTATTATACCCCTTCATCCACATTCTTCTCCCTGGGTGGGGCTGGGCTGGGAAGATGCCACAGATTTAGCAGGCGTCAGCAAACCATGGCCCATGGGCCAAATCTGGCCCACCACCTGTTTTTGTAAATAAAGTTTTATTGGAACACAGCCACAGTCATTCGTTCACATACCACAGATGCGGCTGCCTTCAGAGTTGAGTCGTTGTGACAGAGACTATATGGCCCACAAACTGAAAATATGTACTACCTGGCCTTTTACAGAAAAAAAAAAAAAGTGCCAATCCCTTGTTAGGACATGGAAAGAAAAGACCTTGGTCCAAAAAAGTTCAAATATGAATCACCAGAAATCTAAATTCATAAACACAGAGATGAGAACAAGAGAGAGCAGTGCTGGGAAAATGGCAGGAGTTTTCTACCACCCTCCCCAGAAGGAACACCGATTTTGACCACCACCCACAGAGGACAGTACCTTTGTGGAAGTCCAGGAGTCCAGCAGAGAAGTTCCAGCACAGCCCTGGAGAGAAAAAACATCTGAGGTTAGACACAATGAAGAGGGTGAGAGGAGCAGTCTGATCTTACCACATCATCCCCTCCCCAAGGCGGCACAGCTCAGTGCCCAGGGGAGAAACCTCAGCACGATTTCTCCTGGGGCAGAGAGAGACTGCGAATGAGCACCTGGCCTCCCCTGGTGTGCAGGACACTGCCAGAGAGACCCAGCTCTTTCCTGCCCCATCTAGAAAACTGAGAGGAGTTGCATGACTTGGGGGAGGGGAGGGGTGGAGAGGACAACAGCCACAGGCTCTCAGAGGATGACACAGGGACGCAGATCCTACGAACTGCTTCACGGACTCCATCAGGAAGCTGATCCCCGCAGCTGGCCCCTGGGCACCCCTAACACTCTGTACGCCTCACCCACACACCCTCACACCGTGGCTAGCTTCCACACGAGCGCGAGCCGGCCTGAGTCTGCGGGATTGGGAAAAAGCACGTGACCGTGAGCATTCAGCACTACCCTAGGAGAAGACAAGGGAGGCTGTCAGCACTCAGTCTGGCTTCACGGGATCAAGAGAAGACATACAGCCTCAAGAACCCCGCGCCCAAGAGGGAACAGGAAGTGTGAGCAGCTGTCTCCATAGAAAAGGTCTGAGAGAGCCTCAGAAGCCCTAGCAGGGCTGACAGAAGGTATTCCTCTTCCAAAGTCAATCAGTAAAGGCTGGAGGAGGTGACTGCTCCTTCAAAAATGAAGACAGCAACGCAGGACTTCAAGGAACATGAAGGATCAGGGAACCATGACCACCAAACAACACAGTAATTTTCCCGAAACCAACTCCAAGGAAATGGAGATCTGTGATTTGCCCAATAAAGAATTCAAAAGAGTTGTTTTAAGGAAGCTTGGGGAACTACAAGAAAACACAGAAAGACAATTCTACAAAATCAGGAAAACAACATACACACAGAACAAGAAATTTAACACAGGGGTAGAAATCATAAGAAAGAACCAAACAGAAATTCTGGGGCTGAAAAATACAATGAATGAAATGAAAAATGCAAATGGACAACTCGCTCATGCAGAAGCATTTGAACACCAAGAAGGAAAAGCCTGTATTTTGAAGGCACTGCCTTTCACGGGAAGGCAGCTTTCCACATCCACTAATTGGGTTTACATTGGCATAGCTACTCTCTGGAAACAGAGACAATAATCATGTGAAATAGAGCAATGCGGAGTGGAAATACCAACCAAATTCCTGACTAACGTTTGTGGTACAACTGTTCCCTTGGGCACAAAGTGAAATGGCTTGCATCCACAACCAATTTACACACATATATTTGTAATATACCTGTATTTGTATGTGCGTGTGTGTCTATGCTTAAAATATTTGTTTCAACTACTCTTGTACGTATATATACATTCCAATAAAGACAAGGTTCATTTGCATATGAAATGAATTTGGAAAGAATATGGTTTTAGCTTATTTGGAAAGAATATGGTTTAGTTATGCCATTACTAAATACATGTTGATTTGTTCAACCAGTACATTCAACAAATACTGCATGTCAGGCATGATTATAGGGTCCATGAATGCACTGGGGGGGAAAAACAGACAAAAGTGTCTCCATTTTTTTTTTTTTTTTTTTACTAGTTTACGTCCTAGTAGGGATGGAGGAGAAACTGACAACAAGCCAGATTATATTATCTATTGCTGTGGACACTACACAAGCTTAGTGGCTTAAAATAACACACATTTATAACCTCACGTTCGTGTGGGCCAGGAGTCTGAGCATGGCTTAACTGCATCCTCTGATTCAGGGAGTCCCACAGGGCTGTGATTTCATCTGAGAGCCTCATCTGAAGGCTCAGTTGGGGAAGAACGTGCTCACGTGGTTGTCGGTAGAACTGAGCTGCCTGAGGATTCTTGGATCTAGTGTCTTGGTTACTTGCAGTAAGGAATGCCCTTTTGGGTTCACTCATAGACTAGACTAGCTGCTAGTAAGGAGATTAAGAATAGGGCCATAAGAAGTATTGTTGTTAGATTATTTGTTTGGATTGCTCAAGGTAAGGGGAGTAGAAGAGCGATTTCTAGGTCAAAGAGGAGGAAGGTAATTGCTACTAGGAAGAATTTTATGGAAAAGGGTAGGCGAGCAGATCCTATCGGATCAAAGCCACATTCGTAAGGGCTAGTTTTTTCTGCATAGACGTTTAGTTGGGGAAGTCAAAAAGCAATAAGTATTAGTAGTAGGGCTAGGGTTGTATTCGTTAGCAGTGTTAATAGAAGGTTTATTGTTCTTTTTCGGAGTGCACCGAAACTAACTGATTGGAAGTCAGTTGTACTTGTTAATACTAAAAGGACTATGAGCCTCATCAATAAATTGATACATAGAGGAATAATCATACAACGTCTACGAAGTGTCAGTATCAAGCAGCGGCTTCGAAGCCAAAGTGGTGATTTGATGTGAAGTGGAACATTATTTGGCGTATGAAGCAGATGATGAGGAAAGTAGATCCAATGATGACATGTAGTCCGTGGAAGCCTGTGGCTACGAAGAAAGTAGAGCCGTAAACTCCGTCTGAGATTGTAAATGGGGCTTCATAGTATTCTGATGCTTGGAGTAGGGTGAAATAAAGGCCAAGTATAATTGTAATGAAAAGGGCTTGGAGTATATGCTTGCGATCACCTTCTATGAGACTATGGTGGGCCCAAGTAATAGATACACCAGAAGCTAATAGTACGGAAGTATTGAGGAGTGGGACTTCTAGTGGATTTAAGGGGTGGATACCTGTTGGTGGTCAGGAGCCTCCTAGTTCGGGAGTAGGGGCAAGGCTCGAGTGGTAAAAGGCTCAGAAGAAGCCTGTAAAAAATAGGACTTCTGATAAGATAAATAAGATTATGCCATATCGAAGTCCTTTTTGAACGGTTGGTGTATGGTGGCCTTGGAAAGTACTTTCTCGGATGATGTCTCGTCATCATTGGTATATTGTTAGGGCATTTGTTAAAAAACTTAAAGTCAGTAGAATTATTGAGTTGAAGTGAAATCATATGATTAGGCCTGATGTTATGAGAAATGCTGAGAGAGCTCCTGTAAGTGGTCAAGGACTGGGGTTTACTATATGATATGAGTGGGTTTGGTGGGTCATTATGTATTGTCCTGCAGGTATAGGCTTACTAGTAAGGTGAATACGTAGGCTTGGATTAGGGCTACAGCGAATTCGAGAATAACTAATAGAGTAAGGATAGTAAATGTGATGAGGGCTGTGAATAGACTAATGCTTATTAATGCAAGAGTTGCGCTTCCAATTAGGTGTAGTAGTAGGTGTCCTGCTGTGATGTTAGCTGTTAGCCGTACTGCTAGGGCTAAAGGTTGAATAAATAGGCTGATTGTTTCGATTATTACTAGTATAGGAATTAGGAAAGTGGGTGTGCCTAATGGTAAAAGGTGGGCTAGAGATATTTTTGTCTTGTTACGGAAGCCGACAAAGACGGTGCCAGCTCATAATGGAATGGCTATGCCTAAGTTTATAGAGAGTTGAGTGGTAGGTGTGAATGAGTGAGGCAGTATTCCAAGAAGGTTTGTGGAAGCGATGAAAAGGAAAAGTGAGATGAGTATTAGGGATCAGGTTTGTCCTTTGGGGTTATGTGTAATTATTAGTTGTTTTGATGTGAGTTTGGTAAGTCATTGTTGGATAGCGATTATACGGTTATTAATTAATCGATTTGGTGCTGGGAATAATATAGTGGGAAGTATAATAATCAGGGTAGTAATGGGAATACCTAGTATAACTGGGACTATGAAAGAGGCAAATAGATTTTCGTTCATGTGTGGTTTCAAGGGGCTTGTTGTTTTTGTAGTTTAGAGTCCATTGGTTTAGGGGAAGGGGAATAAAAGTGCTTCGAGATTTTTAGTTGAAGTAATGCGAATAGGGTGAAGATCATAGAGAGAATGGTAAGGAGCCATGTTGATGTATCTAGTTGTGGCATATCACTAAGGGGAGTTTATAACTCTCAATCTTTAACTTAAAAGGTTAACGCTGGTTTAGCTTCTCAGTGAGATTATAATATGGATGCGGATCATTTTTCAAAATTCTCTAAAGGTACTAGTTCGAGAACGATTGGTATGAAGCTGTGATTTGAGCCACAAATCTCTGAACACTGTCCATAGAATAGACCAGGTCGTGTTGATATTAGGGTTGTTTGATTTAGGCGGCCAGGAATTGCGTCTGTTTTTAGGCCTAGGGAAGGGACAGCTCATGAGTGTAATACATCTTCTGAGGAGACTAGCATTCGGATTGTCATTTGTATGGGTAGGACCATTCGATTATCTACTTCTAACAGTCGCAGCTCACCTGGTTTTAGGTCTGAGGTTGGAATTATGTATGAGTCAAAGTTTAGGTCTTCGTAGTCGGTATATTCATAGCTTCAGTATCATTGGTGTCCTATTGTTTTTACGGTAAGAGAGGGGTTATTGATTTCGTCTATTATATAGAGAATTCGTAGAGAGGGTAGGGCGATTATGATTAAGATGATGGCTGGTAGGACGGTTCAAATGGTTTCTACTTCTTGAGCGTCTATTGTGCTAGTGTGTGTTAATTTGGTTGTAAGTATTAGTGTAATAATATAAAGAACTAAGGAGCTAATTAGGAAGACAATTATTAATGCGTGGTCATGAAATTGTAGAAGTTCTTCTATAACAGGTGACGCTGCGTCTTGTAAGCCTAGTTGGAAGGGATATGCCATGGAGATATACAGGATTTTCACTTGTGATTTAACTTTGACAAAGTTACGTAAGACTTTACTAATACCTCGCTTATAAAGAAAGACATAATGGTTATGATGTTGGCTTGAAACCGATTAGAGGGGGTTCGATTCCTTCCTTTCTTGAATATTTTAGGTTGATGTACACTGGTTCTTCGAATGTATGGTATGGTGGAGGACATCCATTTAGTCATTCAAGATTTGTAGAGGTGAGGTCTACTGCTAATACTTCTCGTTTAGATGCGAATGCTTCTCAGATAATGAAGATTATTAGTATGACTGCTGTTAATGAGATAAATGAGCCTATTGATGAGATGGTATTTCATGTTGTGTAAGCATCTGGATAATCGGAATATCGGCGAGGTATTCCAGATAGGCCTAGGAAGTGTTGTGGGAAGAATGTTATATTTACACCTACGAATATAATTGTGAATTGGATTTTTGTTCATGTTGAGTTGAGTGTATATCCTGAGAATAGTGGGAATCAGTGGACGAAGCCTCCTATGATGGCAAAGACAGCTCCTATTGAGAGCACATAGTGAAAATGGGCAACTACATAATAGGTGTCGTGGAGAATGATATCTAGGGATGAGTTAGCTAGGATAATACCGGTTAAACCTCCTACCGTGAATAAGAAAATAAAGCCTAGAGCTCATATTAAGGCGGGAGATCATTTGATATTTCCTCCGTGAAGTGTTGCCAGTCAACTGAAAACTTTTACTCCTGTAGGAATTGCGATAATTATAGTAGCAGATGTAAAATATGCTCGCGTGTCTACGTCTATTCCAACTGTAAACATGTGATGAGCTCATACAATGAAACCTAGGAAACCAATAGAAACTATAGCCCATACTATTCCTATGTACCCAAAAGGCTCTTTTTTCCCCGAATAATAGGTAACGATGTGTGAAATTATTCCGAAACCTGGTAGAATTAAAATATATACTTCTGGATGGCCAAAAAATCAGAACAAGTGTTGGTATAAGATTGGGTCCCCTCCTCCTGCTGGATCGAAAAAGGTTGTGTTTCAATTTCGATCGGTTAATAGCATAGTAATTCCGGCTGCTAAGACAGGTAGTGATAGTAAAAGTAAAACTGCTGTAACTAGGACTGATCAGACGAAGAGAGGTGTTTGGTATTGAGTTATAGCGGGTGGTTTTATATTAATAATAGTTGTGATGAAATTGATAGCTCCAAGGATTGAAGATACACCGGCTAAATGTAGGGAGAAAATAGTGAGGTCTACTGAGGCTCCTGCATGTGCGAGATTTCCGGCTAGGGGAGGGTATACAGTTCAGCCTGTACCTGCGCCGGCTTCAACTATTGAAGATGCTATCAGTAGCAGAAAGGAAGGGGGGAGTAGTCAGAAGCTTATGTTGTTTAGACGAGGGAATGCTATATCAGGGGCCCCGATTATTAAAGGAACTAGTCAGTTTCCAAAGCCCCCAATTATGATAGGTATAACTATAAAGAAGATTATTACGAAGGCGTGAGCTGTTACTAGAACATTATAGAGTTGGTCGTCTCCGATAAGTGTGCCAGGTTGACCTAATTCAGCACGAATCAACAAGCTTAGGCCAGTACCCACTATTCCTGCCCAGGCGCCAAATAGTAAGTACAGGGTTCCAATGTCTTTGTGATTGGTAGAGAATAGTCATCGGTTTATGAACATAGGTAAAATGGCCGAGTAGGCATTAGACTGTAAATCTAAAGACAGGGGTAAAGTCCTCTTTTTACCAAGTCCTGTAGTGAATAATCATTTTGAATTGCAAATTCAAAGAAGCAGCTTCAATACTGCCGGGACTTCTCCCGCCTTTTTTTTCTTGCGGCGGGAGAAGTAGATTGAAGCCAGTTTACTAGGGTATTTAGCTGTTAACTAAAAGTTCGTGGGAGATGTATCCCTCCAATCTAGTGAGGATTTAGCTTAATTAAAGTGTTTGATTTGCATTCAATTGATGTAGGATATAGTCTTGCAATCCTTATTGGGCAGGGGTTAAGTAAAATTATACTTGCTTAGGGCTTTGAAGGCTCTTGGTCTTATTTAACCTAAACCCCTATAGTAGGATAAAGAGTGCTGGTGTAAGGGGTAGGAGTATTGTGGAGAGTACAATTGCTGTTGGTAGAAGGGTTATTTGTTTTGTGTGGTAAAATTGTCATTTTATTTTTATATTATTGGTAGAGGGGAATAGGGTTAATGCTGTGGAGTAGGCAAGGCGTATGTAGAAGTATAGGTTGAGTAGAGCTGTGGTGGCTATAAGGGTGGGTAGGATGAGGGTGTCGTTTTTTGTTAGTTCTTGGATAATTATTCATTTGGGTATAAAGCCTGTGAGTGGAGGAAGTCCCCCTATGGAGAGTAGGGTGAGTATGGTAAATGTTGTTATAATGGGTGTTGTGTTTCATGTTTGGGATAGTAGTAGCGTGGTGGTAGTGGAGTTTTGGATTAGTAATATAAATATAGTGAAGGTTATTACAATATAGATTAATAGGTTTAGTACGGTGAGGGTTGGATTGTATAGTAGAATAGCGGTTATTCATCCTATGTGGGCGATTGATGAATAGGCTATGATCTTTCGGAGTTGTGTTTGGTTTAGTCCGCCTCAGCCTCCGATTAGGATTGACAGGAAGGATATGGTGATTATCAGATGTAGGTTGATTGATGGTGAGATTTGGTAAAGAATTGAGATAGGTGCTAGTTTTTGTCACGTAAGTAGGATTAGTCCTGTGCTTAGAGGAATGCCCTCTAAGGACTGCTGCTATTGACAGAAGGTCACCTTTAGCTCCTTGTCACGTGGGCCTCTGCAACAGGGCAGCTTGCTTTATCAAAGCCAGCAAGGGAAGATCTTCTAACAAGACAGAGTCACCATCTCTTGTAAGCTGACCATAGAAGCGACACCCCGTCACCTGTGCTGAATGTTCTTTTAGAACTGAGTCATAGCCTACACTGAAAAGGATGGGAGCACACAAGGCTATGCCTCTCAGGAGGCAGGGACCATGAGGAGCCATCGTTTTGTTAACATCTTTATGGAGTATAATTGCCTTACAGTGGTGCGTTAGCTTCTGCTGTGTAACAAAGTGAATCAGCTATACGTACACATATATCCCCATACCTCTTCCCTCTTGCGTCTCCCTCCCACCCTCCCTATCCCACCCCTCTAGGTGGTCACAAAGCATCGAGCTGATCTCCCTGTGCCATGCGGCTGCTTCCCACTAACTATCTATTCTACATTTGATAGTGTTTATAAGTCCATGCTACTCTCTCATTGTGTTCACGCAGCCAACCCCAGTCCTCTCCCTGCGCTCCGACCGAAGCCCGAGCCTCAGCTCCCAGCCCCGCCCGCCCCGGCGGGTGAGCAGACAAGCCTCTCGGTCTGGTGAGTGCCGGTCGGCACCGATCCTCTGTGCGGGAATCTCCCCGCTTTGCCCTCCGCACCCCTGTTGCTGTGCTCTCCTCCGTGGCTCTGAAGCTCCCCTCTTCCGCCACCCACAGTCTCCACCCACAAAGGGGCTTCCTAGTGTGTGGAAACCTTTCCTCCTTCATGGCTCCCTCCCACTGGTGCAAGTCCCGTCCCCATTCTTTTGTCTCTGTTTTTTCTTTTTTCTTTTACCCTACCAGTTACGTGGGGAGTTTCTTGCGTTTTGGGAGGTCTGAGGTCTTCTGCCAGCGTTCAGTAGGTGTTCTGTAGTTGTTGTTCCACATGTAGATGTATTTCTGATGTATTTGTGGGGAGGAAGGTGATATCCACGTCTTACTCTTCTGCCATCTTGAAGGTCTCTGACACATGAACCTTTTTTTTTTTTTTTTTTGTGGCTGCATTGGGTCTTTGTTGCTGTGTGTAGGCTTTCTCTAGTTGTGGCGAGCAGGGGCTACTCTTTGTTGCAGTGCATGGGCTTCTCACTGCGGTGGCTTCTCTCATTGTGGAGCATGGGTTCTACGCACATGGGCTTCAGTAGTTGTGGCTTGTGGGCTCAGTAGTTGTGGCTTGCGGGCTCTAGAGCGCAGGCTCAGTAGTTGCGGCGCACGGGCTTAGTTGCTCCACAGCATGCGGGATCGTCCCGGACCAGGGATCAAACCGTGTCCCCTACATTAGCAGGCGGATTCTAATCCACTGTGCCACCAGGGAAGTCCCCAGGAGCCATCTTTAAAGCCGGCTTACCACAGTGGGGGAGAACACATAGGGCCTGGTGGGCCACTGGGAGGAAATGGATTTTACTAGGATGTAGAAATTGATGTTACATCAATGTATGAGATGCAGCTCGGGATCCACTGAGTTGTGATGTATACTGACCAAGTGTCTACTTCACCACCACCCACCTTGTTCCCATGAGACCTCACAACTTCCCTGTCTGGTAGACAAGGACTGTGGCATTAACTTTTCAGCATCTTGTGCACAACCTGTCCTGATGCCACAGGCTTTTTCCCAGTCACTCATAATCTCTCCCTGTGTCATTCCTTCCTGTGTATTTTCTCCCCACCTATCTCTTTCCTGCTGAGAACCACCTCTTGCATTAATCATGGCCCTCTCTTCCTCTTTTGGCCAACAGTATCACTACCAGACTATCAATACCATTAAATTATTTAGCCTCTTGATAAGTGAATCTTTCATCCAATTCAGAATAGGGGACACAGCTACAACTAAATTAAATTGCAAGGTTATCCTCTGACTTTTGATGCATGTGTTGAGAATATCTGTAGTGGAACAGCAGTGACCATGAATACTATTTAACCGTTAGCTACACTTGGTCAAATCACTGTTTTTGCTATGGGCCGTGCCAGTTCTTTACAGAGTCCCAGACACTCTCTCTCTACCTTGCTTCTCTTTTCTCACCCCCTTTATACTGAAGTTCATGCCTTTCTCTATTACTTGTCACTTGATCTCCCCCAGAAAGCTGGGTCCTTTGGCTAATAATTGTCACTGTTACCATAAGTTTTCTCTATGAATTGATGCTTTTTCCATCCAATCTGTCTTTCAAAAGCCCTGCCAGGGATCCCTTGCTGCCTGACCTCCACATCCAGAGAGTTTCTTCTTTGCTGGCATGTGAATAAACTAATAATTGCAAACTTATGGAAAAGTGCTCCATTTCTGTGCGGAGATCATATGAGAGTGATCAAGGATAACACCACAACAGTACAAATTTTACAATACGGCTAGCTCGGAAAGGAGCATCTTTAAATATTTAAACAAATGAGAGGTGACACCTTAGTTTCCTGAAGTACTTTCAAGCCATTTGACCCTATTGACCATAAGGCAACATTTTTTGAAGCAGAAGCAAAGAGTTGCTATGATGTACTTTCTTTCACAGGAGTTTTGTTGTTGATATTTTTGGGGGGAGAAACATGCTCTCAGAAATTGCTAAAAACACCTTCTCAATACTTCTTCCTCTCCTCGTGATCAAAACAGGTATGACAAAGTCTACATTTGCCAGAAAAAAGTACAATATTTTCCCTCAGGTTTTGAAACCCCCTGAAAACCTCTGTAACCTGCTGCTTTGTTTTTATAGTAATAAAAGCTAAATTGGGGCTTAGAGAAAAATGAAGCATTCAACACAACTGAAGGAATTCCATAGCAACGCTGCACAGATTTTCCAAATGCTCAACTGTTTCCCCTGGTGTAAATACAGCCTTTATCACAAAATTGAACAAACATTTTTCTAAATCTGTCTCTCAGGAGCAAGCCTTCTCTGAACATCATGGAACATTTTATCCTCCAAAGATAGGCTGAAAGCTCTAAATTACCCATTATAGGGCTTAACCAAAGCGGCTCATCGTTAGTTAATTGAAAATAATATGGCCTTGTTCCCTGATGCAGATATATTAAAACTGCTGGTTATTTCTGTAGTTAATCTCTTCTGCAAAAAACCCTCAGTCATAAAATTTTTGTTCTTATGGTAAGAAATGAGATAGCACGAAATAAATATTTGATTTGGAGCTAAGAGGATGCAGAATACGAAAGAGGAGAGGACTCTATTTCTGAAAAACTTGCAAAATGTCGACTCTCCCAAATGGTATTCAACCCAGTCATCTCAAAGAAAACTATTTCCATTAGGGCCGTGGCTAGGGTGAGACAAGTGCTTAGGGTGCAAAATTTCAAGGGGTGCCCCACTTGCCTCACCCTAGTCCTGGGCCCAGTTGGACATCTGAGCTATACTCCCTGAAATTGCCTCTTACCTAATTTTGAATCAGCCATTTAACTGCTCCTTTGTTCGTGGACTGCTATACTCCTATTTATTTTGCTCCTTGGATCTTTTACTCAATCCATTTATTCAATCCATTACAACTACAACACAGACAGTGGGTTCCTACAGATAATGGACTGCCTGGGGGCACAAACAACGGCCCTGAAGCTGTGGCTACTGTTGTAAAGGGTTTACACTCCAGTAGGGAAGACAGCACGCAGATTTCTTCTTCCTAAGGAAAGCCTTGCTTGGACCATCCTCTGCCCTTCAGACCTGGGTCCTAACTCCTCATGACCTACATTGCCAGATGACAGCACATGCCCTGCTGTTCACTTTCCAGCCCATGACAAGCACTCTTCTTCACATGTAACTTCAATGAAAGCCCTGTGAAACCATGTGAGATCTCCTAACTCACTGCAAACCCAGAACTTTAAGCATCATTGAATGTCACTGACCTGAGGTTCTCCAGGTAATTGAACACCCCTTCTTTCTCGAGCATTCCTCCTCTCTGTCATGATGGCTTTTGCCTCCAATATTTCTGATCCCTCTCCAGCTACTTCAATAGCATCTCTTTTTTTTTAACCTATCACCTTCTTCCTAAACGTTGACACTGTTTATAATCAAAACTGCCTTCTCTTGCTGCTGTGTGTAACCTCCCTGATCAATACCAGCACTTGCAAGAGTCTGCTTCCTATGCATACACCGCTGACCACAATCTGTATCCACCGCCAAACCCTTTCCGCTGGGAACCATGTCTTTTTACCTCTTCGGATACATTTATTAAATTACTAAGTTCCTAGGCATCCTAAGTGCCTAGATGAACCAGATGACCTCAGGCCTCAGGCTGCAACCTAGTGGAGGATGCTGACCAGCTCGGGAAGAGTAACAGCACAACATGTGTTATAGTCAAAGTGAAAATCTGGTGCTCTAGGGCGATGCTGCTCAGACTTCAGCGCATAACCGAAACACCTGGGCATCTTGTTAAAATGAAGATTCTGATTCAGAAAGACTGGGCTCTTTACAGGGTCTGAAGATTCTGCATCTCTACCAGCCCCTCGGGTGGTGATGCTGCTGTTGGTCTACGGAGCACACGTCGCAGAGCCGAGTTCTGGGAGGCTTCACAGACCCTAACTTCGTCCGTGAAGTCAAGGAAGTGATGCTACGTCTTGAGGACAGGCTGAATTTGCCAGGGGACCACATGGGAAAAGACAGTCTGGGAGGAGGAAAGAGCAGGGTGAAAAGGGCAGACATGTGAGAACGTGGCGATGTGGGAAAACTCTGCTTGGAGCCCACGGCAGTGGAGGTGGGAGAGCCGTGTGGGTGGAGTGGGCTGTGGAGGAGGTGGACCTAGAGGGAATTAGAAACCAGGTGATGCACATCCTCGATGGGGAGACACGCAGAATGAGAGGATGGGCACAAGTGGAGAGAGGACAACTGCACATCAACCGACGACATTCATCTGTCCTGAGCACCCTGAGGGTCACAGGCCATCTGTCTCCAGTGTCTGGGTCCCTCCCCACAGGCAGTGCTTGGCCATGCCTGGTTCCCCAAGTGGCCCCTGCAAGCATGGCTACTGCGTCTGGGGTTCCTTTTTGTCCCTGGGTGAAGTTTTCTTAAACCTCCAACCTGCTCACGACAATTATTCCAGTGATTAAAGATTAGTGTGATATGTTCCCAAATAGTGGGGATCGAAAACAAATCACCAGAACATCATACAAACTCACCCCAAGCAAGTAACCTCTGCTAGTGAATGAGTGAGTGAGTGAATGAATGCATAGCACAAGAAGATGCTTTGGGCAGGAATTCGGTACAGAAGAGTCAGTACTGTTTAAAGCAGTGCTCTCTAAAAGAAATATAATGCGAGGAACATATGCAATTTTAAGTTTTCTAGTAACCACGTTTAAAAGCCAAAAGAAACATGTGAAATGTATTTTAATAATACATTTTATTGAACCCAACATATCCAACATATTATCATTTGAACATGTAATCGATATAAGAGATTACTGACAGGTAGTTTACACTGCTTTTTCACGAGGTCTTGGAAATCCTCACGTGTATTTCGCACTTAGGTCACATCTCAATTCAGACTCGTGCTTTTTCAAGCGCTCAGAAGCCCCGTATCGCTGGTGGCTAGACAGTACGGGTTTCAAGGGTGCACAGTCAACTCCTCCACCTGCATCTATTCCTCATTCACTCACTGTGCAGGCTTGGTCAGGTGACTTCACCCACATGCCTCATCTGACATGGAAACAGCTGGCCTAGATCCACGTTCCCCAAATGGTAAAGCTCAGAGCCGAAGACATGGTGCTTCAGACAAAGGCATGAGCGCTTCACCAGGCAGGGTTCTGGGGCCGGGGCTGGGAAGCAGTGAGCAAACGCTGAAGTTACCGCAGCCATCATCCTGGATGTTCCAGTCTCCAAGGAGCCTCCCCCCCTCTAAAAGGAGGGGAAGCAAGACGCTTCAAGATTGCTGAGGCCACTCGGACTCAACACTTGGCTGCAACTTGTGGGGCAGTGTTTGGTCTGGGGTTTTTTGTTTTATGGTTTTTAGGGTTTGGGGTTTTTTACGATTCCACAAATGGAAGCAAAAATAAAGCAATAGCTTGTGCATTATTCACCTGATTGGAACAGGCACGTTTACTGCACTCAGATGGTACAGAAACAAGTCTATAAACCCGGAGCCTGCCTCTGCACTATTTAAAGCGAATTGAGCAACAATGATGTCTTTAAGCACAGTGAAATACAGGGGTGACACACCCAAAACTGCTTTACACTCAGGTCAGCTCCTCCACTTTACAGAATGACAGAGAAGAGTCCGCGCTTCCTTTCTTCTCTTTTTCAAAAGATCAGCGAAATTTACTCAACGGCTGTTTCTTAAGGAAACTCCGTTTTTACTTGTTTCGCTTGTTTTTAATGTTCCTTTTTAAGGTTGAGCAAATCTATGAGCAAGTTGGCGGCCAGGGCTCCATGTTCAGTTGTGGGACAGGGTCTGGCATGGCACCCAGCAGCCAGCTGGTACTCAATGTGTGCTTATTATGTACAAAAGACAGCACTGCAGTCCTCACCACGGTCTCTCCAAATATACTGACCACACGTGGCCAATACTTATACAGTGCCCCTGAGGGGAGGGGGAATGCACTGCGGTGTTCTCTAGCATCACCAGGTATGGAGAAGGCAGCTAGGCAAGGTTCCAGAGGAAGCTCATAGCCGGCCCATGTCCATGCCCACCACCTGGAAGGCAATGAGACAAAAGGCAGCCTCTGTATCTTTCTCCCCCAGCCCTGGGCCTTCACCGCAGCACTTTTTTTCTGCCTTAACAAATGTCTTTCTTGTCAATTTATTTTATTTTACTTTAAAATCTTTTTATACACATATATATATACAATTTTACATAATGCCCAAATGTGATTATCTCACACGTATTAGTTCACGGTTTAAGCAGCCTTCTGTGTGTGTGTGTGTGTGTGTGTGTGTGTGTGTGTGTGTGTGTATGCCATTTTGCTTGTCTTCTGTCTGCCACCCACACCATTCGTCTTTACCACCCACTCTGCTGCCACTGTCCTCCATGGTAACCCATGTGAAGAATCTGCAGTATATGTCTCCACATTCTTCTACATACTTAATCAGACACGTGCACACAGAATTTTGTCCTTGTTTTATAAAATTGGAACATTATATACACCTTTCTGCTTCTTGCTTTTCCCCCTCAAAAATGTCTCGCAGAACTTCCTGTACGCCCGCTGATATATTCAAATTCACCCTTTTGAGCGGCTGCAGGACATGACACGCCGTGTTGTCAATATATTCTAATTTAGTCTAACTTCCCTGTTGAAGGGCATTTTCCTTGCTTCTGGGCTCTTGTCAGCTTGAACAAGGACCACTATATATCCTGAAACGCCGGCCCTTACTTACTGAGCTTTAATTCTAGGGATGAAGCCCCAAGCTGGGACGGCAGGGTCAGAGAGCACACATGGTGAACATTTTAGTAGCGATCAGCACATTAATGTCCAAAGGGCTATAAACATTCATCTTATCACCAGCAGCATATGAAAGCGCCCATCGTTCCACATACCTTCGGTATGTGTTGTTGCCTTAACATTATTTTACAGCATTTCTGTACCTGAAGTAAATGTCAGGAGAGCGATATGCACCCACAGGATGTCCCCTTTGCGGGACACCAGGAAGTCCTGCTCTAAGTGAGTGCAGGAGGAACGATGCTAGAAGACCCTCAGCAGACCTAGTTTTGGATTCACACTCTTCACCCTGATCTGAGAACTTGAGTGAGGTCCTCTATTCTCACTGAGCCTCTTTCTGCATTTGTTAAAAGGACACAACTACACATATACATATACATATGCATTTTAATATTAAAGGGTTGACAAGATTATATGCATTTATCAGGCTAAGATCAAACTGAAGCCAAGAATCAAGAAAGGAGAGCAGAAGGTTAAAGCCATTTTTTTCCCTGAGGGCATCTGGTCAACCTGGTGAATTTTAGTTTTTGTTTTTAATTTCTCATAGGGTGTAGGAGATAGAAGACAAAACCCAGGGCTCGCCCAGGGTGGGAAATCTAATAGAGGACATTTCTACTCAAATCTGGGATATCCGAAATGCTACACCCTGAGTGTAGTTTGAAGCAAAATAGACTCTTCACCATAAAAGGACTACAAGGACACTTTCCTGGATCCTGAGAAAAGCAGCAAAGGAATAAATACTGAGAAGCTGTAATAAAAACTAGCACTCATATGGATTTGCAACCCAATTATACATATCATGTGGGAAGTCAAAAAAACGTTAAGCTGGGCTTCCCTGGTGGCGCAGTGGTTGGGGGTCCGCCTGCCGATGCGGGGGACACGGGTTCATGCCCCGGTCTGGGAAGATCCCACATGCCGCGGAGCGGCTGGGCCCGTGAGCCGTGGCCGCTGAGCCTGCGCGCCCGGAGCCTGTGCTCCGCAACGGGAGGGGCCACAGCAGTGAGAGGCCCACGCACCGCAAAAAACAACAACAAAAAAAATGTTAAGCTATCAATTTAGCTCAAAACAGAACCTCTAAAACTATCTATGGTGAAGTGCTGGGCTGTTTGTTTCATTTTCCATTTGTAAAATGCAATAAAAATGAACTGCACAAAAAATGATATGGAAAAAAGGACAAACACAGCACACTGATGCTATCTATAGCAATGTCAAGTTACCATAAAAATTTCCAAATGTCACTCTCATTTTCCATACTTATTGTACCAAAGGTTACAAGATTTTGTGGAATGAGCGCTGGTCCCAAGAATCCAGCAGAAGAAGTACAGCTCCTCTCTGTGGAACACACTCTCCTCTTAAGCCTTAGGGAATTCTCACAATAATTTTCCAAGGAAAAAGCACATTTCACAAGTAAGAGAAAATCACCATACACACAAGTAACTAGGCACCGTGAGGGGGGAATTAACGAGACAGAAAACCAGATTTGCAAAACCTTCAGATACTGCCATTATCACACAACAAATCCAAAACAAACTTGCTGATTATGTTTAAAAGAATGAAATATAAAGAGACTACTATAAAAGTGACCTAACAGACTTGAAAAGAACCACACAGAAATGGAAAGTAAAATAATACAGAGAAAGACAAATATCATATAATATCGCTTATATGTGGGATCTAAAAAAAATGGTACAAATGAACTCTTTTACAAAACAGAAATAGAGTAACAGATGTAAAAAACAAACTTATGGTTACTGGGGGAAAAGGGGAGTGGGGATAAATTGGGAGATTGGGATTGACATATACACACTACTACATATAAAATAGATACCTAATAAGAACCTATTGTATAGCACAGGGAAGTCTACTCAATATGGGAAAAGAATCTAAAAGAGTGGATATATGTATATGTATAACTGATTCACTTTGCTGTACACCTGAAACTAACACAACATTGTAAATCAACTATACTCCAATAAAAATTAATTTTAAAAGAAGAAAATTCCATAAATGAGTGTAGCAGCAGACTAAACATGGCTGAAGAGACAATTAGGTAACAGAAGCACAGGGCAGATATTACCCACAATGCAGCACAGTAAAACAAAGCGATGCAAAAGATGAAAGAGAAGTTTAGAAACACAGAGAGCAGAGATGATATAAAATGGTTTCTCAGGGTCTCAGAAGAAAAGAAAGCAAACAGGGCAGAGGAAATAATAATTTTTTTTAAAAAAAGTTCTTTTTCCAGAATGGGTAAAAAACATCAATCTACAAATTCAAGATTTCCTAGAAATTCTAAGGAAAATTCATAAATAAAAATGAACACCTTAACGAGTCATAGCAAAATGTGAGAACACCAAAGAAAATCTTCAAAAAGAGAAGAAAAAAGAAAGACGGCCTGGAAGGAGTGACAGGCTGACAGCTGATATTCAACAAGAAAGACAGAAGCTGGGGAAAAAGGGACTGAATCCTGCTGTCAGCCACAGGAACGAGCAGGGAAGCAGAGACTCCTCCAAGTGAGCCTGGAGGCTCTGCAGGCCAACACTTTGACTGTAGCCTGTGAGAGGCTCTGAGCTGGAGGACCCAGCTGAGATGTACCCACATTCCTACGGAAATGGTGAAAGGATAAATGCATAATAATGACAAAAACGAGATGATACGTGATAATAAATGTTTGTTGTTTTGAACTGCTAAGCTTGGGGGTAATTTGTTACACAGCAATAGACCACTAATACAGTTAGCATTCATCTTTTCTACCTGCCAGCAAAGAGAGGCACTACTCAGCAATCCAAAGTGAAGATACAACACAGGCTGGGGGCGGAAGAGGCAGGGATGATCCACCATCTGGCCGACTGTCCGTGGAGAAGGGATAATGTGCCATGATGTACTAGTTTGCCAAAGCTGCCATAACAGAGCACCACAGACTGGAAACCTGTTGATTCCCAGTTATGGAGGCTGGGGGCGGTTCCTCCTGAGGTCTGTGAGGGAAGGGCTGTTCCAGGGCATCCTCTCTGGCTTGCAGATGACCGTGTTTTCTCTACGACTGCTCACTCGGTCTTCCTTCTGTGTGTGTCTGTCTCTTTGTGCAAATTTCTCCTTTTCACAAGGATACCAGTCATACTGGATTGGGACCCAACAAATAACTTCATTCTAACTTGATTCCCTCGTAAAGACCCAATCTCCATAAAGGGTCACATTCTGAGAGACGTGAGGTTTAGGACCTCAACATATGAATTTGAGGGGGACACGATTAAAGCCATAACACACAGTGAGGGACGTTTAGATACAGACTGCATACTATTCAGACATAGACTCAGTGTTTGAAATCAAAAGTTCATTCCAGGCCAAAATAATTCCTGCATATTTTTTTACTCGGTTCAAATGGAGGCTATAACTGTAACATTCGTCTTGCCTATCATTTATGCAGCTGTGGGGTCTGGTATGGTCTGGAGGGGTTTTTTGTTATGGTTTTGTTCTTCTGTTATCAGTTTTAAGAAAACATAAGAAAAGCCAAAGCACTAAAAACATGTCCACTTGGTATTAGATGAAGCCAGTTGAACATGGCACTGGCTAAGTTCAATCACAGCACTGTTTACAGATGAACTTTTTAGTTCATCCACATAAGTCACAACTAAGCTAATTAAAATCCCAAATGGAAGTGGTAACTCGGTTGTCCTGTAGCCCAGCTCTCCACCGAATCTATCCATAATGAAACATGAAGAGAGTAAAACTATCCTAGGGGTCACAGCCTAAGAGACACTTCCAAAACTCATAAACAATCCTCACTTGCATGCCCACAGCAGCTGACGCAATAGCAGAAATGAAGCAAATGAAGCCAGGGCTAGGCAAGATGTCCCTGCTGAGCGCGGCCTACACGGTGAATTAAGACTTCATCTCCCTGGAGGGTGGGTGGCAGCTGTCTGCAGGAACACAGGAACGAAGCTCATATCCCAGAAACAGCTCCAGTTTCTTTCAACACGGGAACTACATTTGCTCTAATGCTGTTCAGGTGTGTGCCTGTGTGGGCCTCATTCCACCCAGCCCTGATTCCCCTCAATAAGAACGAAGCCTCTTAAACCAAAGACTTTGGGTTAAGGCTGCCCCTGAGGACAACTGGTAAGCCAGGAACAAGCCGGATGACGCAGTGCATGTCTCTGCTGCTGAAGGGAAGGATCACATCAAGATGTTCCCATTTCCACTGGGATGGACTTTCTGGAACAAAGCACAACAGTGCAATCACCGCAGCAGAAAACTGCACGGGAAGGACGAAAGCAAACAGATGGAAACCAATTCGTGAAGCAGCACAGACAGCACTCTAAGTTCACTGAATAACAATAAAAACCGCAACACTGCCAGAAGGCTGTGAAAGATCCATATTCTGGGAGAAAAAAAAAAAACAATAGAAGAAGAATAGCGTTATTTCAGGCAAAGAATATTCAAAGTGGGATATATGTCACAGTGATGAAAGCTACGCTTCAATCAAAGGTTCTTAGCTAAAGCCTGCCAAATTCCAGTGGACGGCCAGTAAAACAAACTATGAGAGAGACAGACAGACAGACAGTCCAGAGACAAAGACAGGGGGTGCCATGGCTGGCAAAAAACATTGCTCCTCAGAGGAACTGCCTGAGGCTTTGTTCTGTTTAACTGTGGGCTACGCTTTCTTAGTTCGCATTTGCCGGCTTTCAAAGAGAGCTGGTTTTACAAAACATCCAGGCTCGGCCCCTGAAAAAGAAATTACCAGCATGCTTGCAAACTCTGCTCCACCAAAGGAAATTCTTAGATTCACCAGGGCTTCGCACACAGAGGCGTCGTCTCTATGGAGTCATTAACAAGATTCATAATGAAAGTGAGACAATGAGAAAAATGCACACAGCTAACCTTCTCTAAGCCAAGATGGACACAGTTATAACTGATAAAGAAGTATTTTTAAATAAGGTTTCTCTAAATTTTCCTTTTGTCCTTAAAACCTGTCTGTATCATGGTCCACAAATTTCAAAAATGCTTCCCTCACTGCAGGGAGAATCAGTTTTACTTAAATACCCATACACATCCGAAATACAAACAAGAGAAACTTGATAGAAATTAACTTAAATAACCTACATATTTAGCAGATGTGAATTATAGATCTTAAACACATATAACACACACTTGCAAGCAGTAGTTCTTAATGTTTACTATGATCCTAATGCAAGTGAAAGGAATAATAAATTAACCTGTCTGCAACAGGCATGTTGGTGGACTTCTTAAACCTGTATGGACATGCAAGCCAGCCTCTCATGATGACACCCACTGAAAAGGATTTATGGAGAACCTGGTTTATGCCAAGCCATGGCCCAACCATTGGGGCCACAGTAAGAAATAAAATAGTCAGTCTATGCCCTCCTGGCATCCACAGACAAAGTAAATAAAATACATCATATTGTAGATGTTGGTTATTGGTTTCCTATGGCTGCTGTGACAAATTACAACAAATTTAGTGATTTAAAACAACATAAATGTTAATATGTAGTTCTGGAAGTCCAAAGTTCAAAATATTTCCTCGGAGTTGGACATATGAAGTCTAATGGGATACTTAGTATTTCAGTGAGAAGTGATCAGCTGTATTCCAACACCTCCATTTGCTTCCTGCTTTCTTGTTGAAGAATAACAACACGTGTGATTAAGACTGTCTAGAGCTTCTCCAGACACCCATCATCTAGAGATCTTTGTTCTCTGGTTCATTGGCCCTGAAGGTCTTAATTCTTTGAGATCCCACTGCACCACAGTCCGACTTTAATTTCTCCAAGGATTGCTGGCATTCTTAACTGTATTTTTGTGTTTCTTTGTGGCCTCTACTAGAATTATGAAACTTCCTTAAGCTCTGAAATGCTAATGAAAAATATTAGCCACATGGAGGGCTGGAGTGACAGCTTAACACTCTTCAATGTAATGGTCAAACCATGATGCTGCAAAGCCATTGCCTAGCTGCTACGTCACTGTGTTTCTCCCTCAATGGCAGTTCATAAGCGCTTTCAGGGGCAGACTCTCATCTGCTAGTAATGATCTCGAGAATATTTGTTGAAATCTGTAGCCTGTTGAGCTACGACAGATATCTTTTTCAGGACCAGCTGGACAGAATCTGTGGGTATCTTGCTATCACACGTGCACCAATATAAACTCCATTAACAGAATTCTATAAAGGCTGCCCTTTTTTTGTAGGAACTTGTGTTAATGCTTATGTACTTTTTCTCAGCTCTGAGCACTCCGCCCTGTGTCTGAGTGTGTGCTACTGTATTAAAGAAATGCAAGAGGGCTTCCCTGGTGGCGCAGTGGTTGAGAGTCCGCCTGCCGATTCAGGGGACGCGGATTCGTGCCCCGGTCCAGGAAGATCCCACGTGTCGCGGAGCGGCTGGGCGCGTGAGCCATGGCCGCTGAGCCTGCGCGTCCGGAGCCTGTGCTCCGCAAAGGGAGAGGCCACAGCAGTGAGAGGCCCGCGCACCGCAAAAAAAAAAAAAAAAAAAAGAAATGCAAGAGATTTTCAGGCTCCTTTTCCTGGAGAGGTCCTTGCTCAGTGGGAACTAAGAATGGATATTCCCATGTAGACACAAGCCCTCGACAGGCATAAGCGTGGAAGCTATGTCATGTCCCGGGTAATGTCATTAAATAATCCCAACTGACTACAGCTGCTCTTCCCACTTTCAGGTGGTAACAGCGGATTCTCAATTCAGGGGAGGGGAAAGAGTTATTGGAACAGAGTGTACATCAGGGAATAAGAGATGAGGGTTTAGTGGAATAGGAGATGTAGCCTTGGGTATTAATGAGGTGACAGGACAGAATTAAACCTAATGGAGTTGTCTGTCCACTAAAGATTGACTAGAAAAACTTCCTACTAGAGGGAAGTATACTATAACCATCCTCCTGGACTTCTGAGTTGGGGGAAATCACTTATGTAAGAAATGACAGTCAAAATGTGGATTAACTGCATGGTGTGAGAATCCCAAAACAAAAACAAATTCATCAGTCACAGCAGAAGCAGATGCAAAATCATTCTACGAAGTTCCTCCAGAACCTGACCTGGAATACTAAGGGAAAAAACTACCCCTACTGAAGACGAACTCATAATAAATTTAAAGGTCCACAATGAAAGCGTCCACTATGAAAGAGATCATTTGTACCCTAAAAACTGAGATAATTTCTTAAAGATTAAGTTCCTTTTATTACGTCTAATACAGATTTTTAAAAAACGAATAGAAACTACAACAACCAAAAAAAATAGGACACTACGTGAAAAGAACAAGATTTGAAAATGAGACAAGTCAATTTCTAGAAATGAGAAAATATAGTCAATGACAATCTACTAATGGAAAGAAGGCTGTCAGACAACCTTTCTGAAATAGATAAAAATTATATTGTGTTTGGAACTGGTGCCCTTCTTCATTATGCTATATTATATACCTAAAATAATAACTTACTTCACCTCTACCATGTTCTAGTACCAAGATGGGACAACCTGAATAGCTGGGAAACCAAACAGCAGAGTTGACTCTTCTTGCAACTGTCACTGAAGTATAATTTCTCTGTGTTTCCTTCCAGGACTTCTTTTATATTCTGTGACATGGGATACTACATGCAAAGTTACAGAAACATCAAGTTCATCCCCTTGGAGTATCTTTCAGAATCAGAGAGGAGATGAAGAAATCTAACTCCTGGGGCTCCTGCAGCTTTTAGGGACTCAGGTCTGTTCATTTGTACAGATAGCAGCCCTGATTCTCTTTGTTGTGAGATAATATAAATGTAAAAGCTTGTTAAGTGAAGTGCACTGAACAGATTTCCTATCTATTCTGAGTAGAATTCGTATTTCTCTTACAATATAGAAATTAAAATTGAGCTCGTGGTACAATTTTCTGTTGTGTACGCCCTCCATACACAACAATTTACAAATATCCCTCAATTTACAAATATCTACATAGGATATTTGTCAATTGAGAAATGAGCTATCTTGGATGACTCGCCAAAACAACATCAAAGCTAAACAGCTGCAGGTACAGTAATAAAATTAAAAATACTTCTTGAACACTAAGGCATATACCCTGAGAATTAGAACTTAATGAGCAATAAATATTTTGGTAAGCCACTAATAACTGAGTAGCATTTTATCTAAGCAAGAGTAAGTATTAACTAGATATATGAAACTTTCTACATTCTAAAAATAGTACTTCCGAATCTTAAGCTACGATTCTCCCCTATTCAGCTAAAATGTAACTCAACTTTCTGAAAATATACCCTAGATACTGCGAGTTTAGAAATGGTCTCTTTCCCCTATTATACCTTCACCCTGTTTAATTTCAGGTTAGCATAGGGAGTTACAGAGAGGATGACTTGTGGTTCCGAAGATGTTATTGCTGCTAAATTTACATGTATGAATGTAAATATGTGCTAGAAGGAACCTCCTGATGGGATTAATCATCCAAATTCCCATCAGAAATGCTTTCTGGTAAAAGGAGGACAAGAATAGCTGTGAAGGTCCCCTAAGGACTCAGCTGCCACTTCTAATGAAAAGTCCTTTCATGCAGAAGATGCTTCAGACAAAACCAGCAGAGTTAACTGTGCTTATTTTTCTGTTTAAAAGTAGTGGGAAAATAAGTCACTGTATTCCAAACACAGAAATTAACCAATCTGTAAGATCAATAGAACACAGAAAGTTAACATGAACTATGGAAGATAAATGCTAAGTAAAAGTAAAATGAAAATGCTCCTTTCAAATAAATTTGCCATCCTGAAACTACTAAACCAAGAGGAAACACAAATCCTCTCACCCATCGTTTCATACCTAGTGTGTATACATTTTAGGAAAAGGACTCATGATCCAAAGATGGAGACAAAAGAAACTACCCACCCTTCTACCTACCCTACCCCTCTTTATAAAAGGACACAAGTATCCACACTAGAGAAACGCTCCTCTCTTTGCCTCTTCCCACCCCCATCTTAGGCCAGAGACAGAGCACAGAACATCAACAAGAGGGTTAACTAACTTAAGAGCTTCTTAAATCTTTCCTCCAAGTGTCCCCAATAGCACCAGAGCCAGATGCACATCCCTTGGGAACAAGAAGGCCATAGCAATACTACCAGTGTGGAATTTCTTTCAAAGGAATTATATTTTTTAATTGTGATTTATCTCAAGAAATTAATACAAATTTTGCCTTTGACAACTTATCCAAGTCATTATATAGGTGAGTTGTATTTTTTTTTTTCTTCATTTGGCTGTGCTGGGCCTTAGCTGCAGCACACAGGATCTTTAGTTGCAGCATGGGGGATCTTTTAGTTGCGGCATGCAAACTCTTAGTTACAGCATGTGGGATCTAGTTCCCCGACCAGGGTTCGAACCCAGGCCCCTTGCATTGGGAGCACAGAGTCACAGCCACTGGACCACCAGGTAAGTCCCTATAGCTGAGTTTTAATATGGCAAATTTTAAGTTTCAATACAGTCAGGATTTTTTAACTTACTTGTAGTCACATAAACCACAGACCTAGGTCTATGGAGAGGTGAGTGGTTTATCCTATAGCTTTTCAGATCCCTGGCACACTTCCTCACACCCCTGAGGATACCCACACATCAGGTTGATATGAGGTTAATGGATCTGAAAGTCTACTGGATCACTGTGACAACTCACAGCACTGAGACTCACCTTTGACAACTTCTCCAAGTACAGAAGTAAAAAAACCAAAAGTCAAATATTTTGCTAAAAATGGTAAAGAGAGAGGAAGTACATGAGCAAGCTAAATCAGAGACTTTCCTGTTCTGACCTTTACGTCCCTCACAGATCCTGGGCTGACATCACACCTTGTCTGTATCACACATTGCTCTATGGATCTACGTTTCATCTTTCAACTGTGACTGACAAACTCACGAGAGGCAGGGACCGTGCCTTATAACTTTCTGAATGCCCTACTACATTTAGCAAAATAGATCATCAAGAATATGTGATTAATCGAGTTTAGGAGGTACAAAGCAAGAAGAGAAACCCTCTCTGAGGTGCAGGAGTACAAGGAAGGCCTGAAACTGAGGGTGGACAGGAACACTGAGAAAAATCCTCCAGGAAACCAGTCTCAATCCTGAGCAAAAGACGATGCTACAGGAATTTGAAGCTCCTGGCGCACCAGGAGCTACACCATAACAACAACAGGAAAAAAAATCCAGTTCCTCTCCTGACTGACTCAAGCCACAAGCTAATGGCCTAGCACTACAAGACATGTGTCAGTTCCAGGCATAAATATTATTTATCTCAGTCCATACTTATCTACACATTATGTCCAGCATCCAGTTTAAAAAAAAAAAAAAGTGAGGCATACAAAAAAAGCAAGGGAAGAAAAAAGAAAACACATTCAAGAGAAAGAGCGATCAACATAACCAGATGGAGACAGAATAACGTGCTGGAACTATCAAACAGGGAATACTTACATAAATATATCTATTTATATTCATATGTGTATATATATGAATATCAGGAAATAACTATGAATAATATGTTAAAAATACTAGTGGACCACGTGGAAAACATGCATGAAGAAATCGAGAATTTTTCAATAACCAAAAAACAACCCAATCACAAAATGGGCAGAAGGCCTAAATAGACATTTCTCCAAAGAAGACATACAGATGGCCAACAGGCACACGAAAAGATGCTTGTCATCGCTAACTATTAGAGAAAGGCAAATCAAAACCACAGTGAAGTACCACTTCACACCAGTCAGAATGGCCATCATGAAAAAGTCTAGAAATAATAAATGCTGAAGAGGGTGTGGAGAAAAGGGAGCCCTCCTACACTGTTGGTGGGAATGTAAATTGGTACAGGCACTATGGAAAACAGTATGGAGGTTCCTCAAAAAGCTAAAAATAGAACTACCATATGATCCAGCAATCCCACTCCTGGGCATATATCCAGACAAAACTATAATTTGAAAAGATACATGCACCCCTATGCTCATAGCAGCCCTATTTACGACAGTCAAGTCATGGAAACAACCTAAATGTCCATCGACACAAGAATGGATAAAGAAGATGTGGTACATATATACAATGGAATATTACTCAGCCATAAAAAATGAAATAAAGCCATTTGCAGCAACATAGATGGACCTAGAGATGATCATACTAGGCAAAGTAAGTGAGAGAGAAAGACAAATACCATATGATGTCACTTATATGTGAAATCTAAAATACAACACAAATGAACATATCTATGAAACAGACATAGAGAACAGAATTGTGGTTGCCAAGGGGAAGGGGGTGTGGGGGAAGGAAGGACTGAGAGTTCGGGACTAGCAAATGCAAGCTATTATATACAGGATGGATAAACAAGGTCCTGTTATGTAGCACAGGGAACCATATTCAATATTCTGTGATAAACCATAATGGAAAAGAATATGAAAAAGAATATATAGATATATATATATAACTGAATCACTTTGCTATATAGCAGAAATTAACACAACATTGTAAATCAACTATACTTGAATAAAATTTCAGAAAAAGAAATGGAGAATTTTGACAGAGATATGGCAACTCAGAAAGACTCATACGGAAATGCTAGAATTTGTTTTTAAAAGCATGGTAACAGACATGAAGAATGACTTCAACTGGCTGATCAGTGGACTGACTCAGCACAGCAAAGGCAAGAATTAGTGAGCTTGAATATAGCTCAATAGAAATTACCCAAATAAAACACTAAAAAAAAGAAGAATGGAGAAAAACAAAACAGAAAAGAACAAAGCATACAAGAGTTGTGGGACAATGTCAAATAATCTAATAAGGGTGACTGCAATCCTAGAGTAAGAATAGGGACAAAACAGAGCAAAATATTTATTTGAAAAGATAATGGCAGACACTTTTTTAAAATAATAAATGATATAAAACCACCATTCCAATAAGTTCCACAAGCAGCTGAACAACACACACAGAAATCTGTTGGCGTTTCTATGAACTAATAATGAAATATCAGAAAGAGAAAGTTAAAAAAAAATAATAATCCCATTTAAAACTGCAACAAAAAGGGAATTCCCTGACAGTCCAGTGGTTAGGACTCTGATGCTTCCACTGTAGAGGTAATGGGTTTGATCCCTCATTAGGGAACTAGGATCCTGCAAGCCGTGAGGTGCAGCCAAAAAAATAAACAAATAAAGCAAAAAAAATTAAAATTAAAAAAATAAAATTGCGTCGAAAAGAATAAAATACGTAGGAATAAACTTAAACAAGAAGTCAAAGACCTATACTCTGAAAACTATAAAACACTGATAAAGGAAATTGAAGATGATACAAAGAATGGAAAGACATCCCTTGCTACTGGCTTTGAAGAATTAAGATTGTTAAAATGGTGAGCAATCTACAAATTTAATGCAATCCCTATCAAAATACCCATGATATTTTTCACAGAACAAGAACAAATAATCCTAAAACTCATACAGAACCACAAAAGACCCTGGATTTCCAAAGGAACCTTGAGAAAAAAGACATAGCACTTCAGAATATACTACAAAACTACAGCGATCAAAACTGCACAGAACTGGGACAAAAACAGATACACAGATCAAAGAAACAGAATAGACAGCCCAGAAGTAAACCCACAAGCCTACAGTCAATTAATCTACAACAACGGAGGCAAGAATATACAGTGGAGAAAAGACAGTCTCTTCAACAAGTGGTGCTGGGAAAACTGGACAGATACATGTAAACCAGTGAGATTAGAACATTCCCTCACACCACACACAAAAATAAACTCAAAATGGTTTAAAGACCTAAACGTAAGACTGAACACTGTAAACCTCTTAGAGGAAAATGTAGGAAGAACACTCTCTGACATAAATCGCAGCAATACCTTTTTTGATCCACCTCCTAGAGTAATAAAAATAAAAACAAAAATAAACAAATGGGTCCTAATTAAACTTAAAAGCTTTTGCACGGGCTTCCCTGGTGGCACAGTGGTTGAGAGTCCGCCTGCCGATGCAGGGGATGCAGGTTCATGCCCCGGTCCGGGAAGATCCCACATGCCGTGGAGCGGCTGGGCCCGTGAGCCATGGCCGCTGAGCCTGTGCTTCCGGAGCCTGTGCTCCGCAACGGGAGAGGCCACAACAGTGAGAGGCCTGCATACCACACACACACACACAAAAAAAAGCTTTTGCACAGCAAAGGAAACCATAAACAAAACGAAAAGACAACGCACAGAATGGGAGAAAATATCTGCAAATGAAATGACTGACAAGGGATTAATCTCCAAAATATACAAACAGTTCATGCAGCTCAATACCAAAGAAACAAACAACGAATCAAAAAATGGGCAGAAGACCTAAACAGACATTTCTCCAAAGAAGACGTACAGATGGCCAAAAAGCACATGAAAAGATGCTCAACATCACTAATCATTAGAGAAATGCAAATCAAAACTACAATGAGGTACCAGTCAGAATGGCTATCATCAAAAAATCTACAAACAATAAATGCTGAAGAGGGTGTGGAGAAAAGGGAACCCTCCTGCACTGTTGGTGGGAATGTAAATTGGTACAAGCATTAGGGAATACAGTATGGAGGATCCTTAAAAAACTAAACACAGGACTATCGTATGATCCAGCAATCCCACTCCTAGGCATATATCTGGAGAAAACCATAATTCGAAAAGATACATGCACCCCGATATTCATTACAGCACTATTTACAATAGCTAGGACATGGAAGCAACCTAATTGCCCTAAATGACAGAGGAGTGGATGAAGAAGATGTGGTACATATACACAATGAAATATTACTCAGCCATAAAAAAGAGCAAAATAATGCCATTTGCAGCAACAAGGATGGACCTAGAGATTGTCACACTGAGTGAAGTAAGTCAGACAGAGAAAGACAAATATCATGATATCACTTATATGTGGAATCTTTTAAAAATGGTACAAATGAACTTATTTACAAAACAGAAATAGAGTCACAGATGTAGAGAACAAACTTATGGTTACCAGGGTGGTATGGGATGGATGGAGGGATAAACTGGGAGATTGGGATTGACATATACACACTACTGTATATAAAACAGATAACTGATAAGGACCTACTGTATAGCACAGGGAACTCTACTCAATACTCTGTAATGACCTATATGGGAAAAGAATCTAAAAGAGACTGGATATATGTATATGTATAACAGATTCACTTTGCTGTATACCTGAAAGTAACACAACATTGTAAATCAACTATACTCCAATAAAATTATTTTACAAATGAATGTAGAACATATGTTTTCTTACTTTTAATTGCTCTAAAAGACTACTAATTTTCTAAGGCAAAAATAGAAGCAACATAGTGTGTGTCCATAGCATACGTAAAAGTAAACTGTATTCCAAAAAGATAGCATAAAGGGTGAGAGAGGGAAAGGGGTTATATTGCTATGAAGTCTTTACACTACTTGAAGTGTTACAATACTATTTGTAGGTAGATTGTAACTAATAAAGGAAGTATATTTTAAACCATAGGACAATCAATAAAATTTTAAGAGGTATCGATAATAAGGCAACAGTAGAGGTAAAACTGAATCATAAAAAATAATTTATCAAGACCAGCAAAATAATTGATATATCATGAAATAAGGAAAAACCAGACCTTCCTAAGTGCTTTAAAATATATATATATATATATATATATATATATATATATTTAAATATATAGAAGCAAGCATGGAAATTAAGGATCCAGTCTAGGTTCTAAGGATCTCCAGAAATAATAATCAATAAAATGCAAAGAATAACCATTTATCTTTTAAAAATTAAGTTAGGGCTTCCCTGGTGGCGCAGTGGTTGTGAGTCCGCCTGCCGATGCACGGGACACGGGTTCATGCCCCGGTCTGGGAAGATCCCACATGCCGCGGAGCCACTGGGCCCGTGACCCATGGCTGCCGGGCCTGCGCGTCCGGAGCCTGTGCTCCGCAACGGGAGAAGCCGCGGCAGTGAGAGGCCCGCGTACCGCAAAAAACAAAAACAAAAACAAAAAAAAAATTAAGTTAAACTATTAGAACAAACACTAGTTACAGACATGACTGAAGATTTGAAAAAATAAGCTGTGACACGCAACACTCCTGTTTAAAGAACAAGCTATTTAATCAAAAGGTCACATTATCCATCTAGCAACTTCAGCTATTGATTCAAATTTAGCTTCACACTGACTCACACATTCCTGACCTGCATTTTTAATACTCTATTCTCTTTGACCTTTAATTACTGATATACAAAGGGAAAGCTTCCCTAGAAAATGCTTAGTAAAAGCAATTTCATTTCATTTCAGTTTGGTCTTTGAACATGAGTCAAATATATCAGTACAAAACTAAATGATCAGCCTGCTTCATCAGCATGAAATGAACATTCCCCATGAGAGAGAAATCAGTCCTAAAATTCCGTAAAAGTACCTGCAGTACCTCAATCCTCACTATGGAAACAAATTTAAAGTTACTATAACATACCTGTAGGTTTATAGAATAAGAATTAGTCATAATTCCACTTCTTATAAAAAGAATACGCTGTTACCATCTTTCTTCACCTCTAGATTCCAATAACTGGTCACTAGATAACATATTCACATTTGAGATCAGAAGACTTCTTGGGCTCTAAAGATATTTAGAGATCTATCTATGTAATGCTGGTTCTAAATTAAATATTATAAAATTATTTCCATTTATAGTCACGATAAATTGAAGCGACAAAGTTAATAGGTCACAATACACTCAGTGCAAGAACAAAAGAGTCATTAAATTTCCAAAGTATGTTTCAACATACTGATTTAGGACATAGCTAAAAAAATGTCAACTTTAAACATTCATTTGGTATTTAGATTTTTTTTCAAAAAGGCCCTTTCTGAAACTCAACAGGTTACAGAAAGAGTATTTAATTTGGAGGCTTCTGAATTTTCTGTTAACCCCTCAGCAAATACTTATGTTACGACTGTGTCCATAAACATCTGAGGCGACAAGATTTGTAGTACACCCCACATCACATTCCCCTCCTGGTTCCATTCCTAGACATTTATATATATATATATATATATTTTTTTTACATCTTTATTAGCCATTTATATTAAACAATATGTGAAACTCCCAATTAGACTTGCTTTGACCTACAAAAGGGCAAATTCATCAGGTCCAACTGAATAGCTTAATGACCTGGGCCAGTAGCATAACACCTGTCCTCTTGTGTCTTCATCTCTAAAGCTAAATTGTTGACTTACCAGATCATCACTGAGATTTCTTCAGGTCATAAAAATGCACATGTGTGATCCTGAAAAAATCAGAGAAGATGAAGACAGCAACCCAAGGAGCTGACAGGCTACTCTCGGGAGGTAAAACAGATACCAAAAACAAACAAACAAAAAAACCGAAATACCTATTTAGGATCTACTCAGAGAGTGAAGAGCCCCAGAGTGGTTTTTTAAAGATTGCTTAGAGAATTTGTGGTCAGAATTTTTGGTGAGGTAAAGGAGACGAGAAAAGTTTTTTTTGTTTGTTTTGTTTTTTTGTTTTTTTGTTTTTTTGTTTTTTTTTTGAGACGAGAAAAGTTTTGAAATTTATCTCACTCTAAGGAGGCAATTTCGGTTGCGATAAATAAAGTCACATCACAATGATCTCTATTTCGGTTGTCTGCTCTGGGACGTATCCAGGATCATTTTTCAAAGCTGGGCCATCTGGTTACCACATGCCTTTGTAAATAGCTGAGATTCTCAGGAACACTTACATAACCAAGACCAACACCACAAAACACACTTTTCCCAGGTGTGCCTAAAGGATCTGTTTACCTAATAGATCCAAAACTAGAATACAGTCGCCGAAGACTTATCTTTCTACCATCTTTCCCAAAAACTGATAATACTTTATTCAACAAGAACAACTGCGTCACCCCACCCCATTTCTGTTTCCATTTTCCTTTTCTTGTGACCAACCCAAGATGTCTCTAACATCTTTAGTTTCCGCTAATTGCAAATTCTTACAGCAAGCTCCTGAGGCCTCTAAGAGAGGCCAACCATTTCTACCTGCTGACTTTTCACCTGCTGAAAACAGACTCAACACAGTTTCCTAAGATAAAGAAGTAGATAAATGATCTGCTAATGGGCTTGTCTTCAAGGGGGACGGGGAAAGGAACATGACTTCAATGATACTTAACAGAAAAATGAGTGCAAGAAGTAGTGTGCCTGAGACAGTCGCAAGTGAGAACCATTTCAATATTCACATCTTTTTTCTTTCCCTCCTCCCCCACTTTTTTTTTTTTTTTTTTTTTTTTTTTTGCATTTCCAAGTTTAGGAAAGTTTATCACTGATAAAATTCTACAAGCGCACATTTGCTTAGGACACCTGGTCCCAATAAATAGGAACCTCACCTAATTTACTCCAGTGCCTTCCACCACAACTGTGAGGATTCTGTATGTAAGCCATGGCCTGAAAAACTGGGGAACATAATGAAGTGTTCTGAGCGTGGTACATTGTATTGCTCATGAGGTAATTTACTTTTAAAACTGTTCAGTAGAGAACAGTGCAGTGAATATCTATATGTGTCTTAGTTAACTTTAATTCATACACCAGAGGTGGTTACTTAGCAGAATCAGGAACTCACACCTCAGAGGCAGCTTTCAGGCACTGCAGATATTGTTACTGAAATGGACTGGTGAAGGCATATTAATTAAAGACATGAGTGCTGTTTGATACACGTGTTTGTGTACAAGGACGTATAAGAATCAGCAAGTTGGGCAGCAGAACTGCTTCGGAGAAGGGTTCAAGATGTGACTCATTACCATTCCATCACTTGACGTGAAAGACACACCTGGAGTAAACTACCTCAACTGTCGAGTAGTCTGGTTCTGCCTTCAGAGTATCACTGTATAAAAATGATTTGCCATTTTAACGCTGAAAGCATGGAAGTACAATCATTTAGGAAAGTACAAAGGTAAACGCTAAAAATTATATTATTGACTGAAATCAGAGGGTAGAAGAAAGAAAGAGGAAGGAAGGGAAACTTGCTATCTTTACATTACTTAGAGTAGAAAAATAGTAAATGACGTATAAAGAAACAAAAGGTTAAATGTGTTGTGTAAAGGTAACCCTTAAAACAAACACAGGAGTCTTCTAAGACAGAGATGCACAAAAAGCAAAGCACACAGACCACTTAGTGAAAGATTTTTTCTAAACATAGCTATTAAAATAGAAAATGTAAACTTACTTGAGAGAACAATACTCATTAACAAATGCACATGGAGTCAACATTAATAAACACATCCTTAACCAAACCCTCTAAAGTACACACTGATTTAGTAATCTATTCATGCATAACAACAACTCCAAAAGTATGGCTTAATACCATACTTTATATATATATTTTTACAGCTCTGTAGGTACACCTGGCTCCACTGGGAGGTTCCTGGGGTCCTTCACTCAGTTGTAGTCAAATTGTGGCTGGAGCTGAAGTCACCTGAGGGCTCAGATAGGGAAGGTTTCTCCCCATCATGACCTGCCTCTCACCTGGAAGGATGGAACACTAGGGGCTGGTCAGGCATCTCTTTCTCTCTGAGGAGCCTCTCCACAAGCTTAGCTTGGAGTTCCTCACACCATGGCAGTCTCAGAACAGTCTTCTTATGTGGCTGCTGGCTTCCCCAGAATGAGTGCTCTAAGGGACCCAGGTGACAACTGTAGGCTTCTTTAGGCCTGGCACCGGAAGTCAGGCAGCATCACTTCCACCACATCCTACGAGAAACAAACAAGCCCCAGGGCCAGCCCAGAATCCTTAAGAATCAACGGGAAGGGACAACATAAGGGGCCCCAGGGCCAGCCCAGAATCCTTAAGAATCAACGGGAAGGGACAACATAAGGGGCCCCAGGGCCAGCCCAGAATCCTTAAGAATCAACGGGAAGGGACAACATAAGGGGATGCATACCAGGGGGCATGGTTCATTGAAAGGCAGGGCCACATTTCATGAAGACACCTGGTACTAACAACCACACGTATAACTCAGTGTGTTTCAGAAAAAGGCAGAATGTAACAGTATGGTCAAGATGCCAGATGTATACCAAAAAAAAGAGCTGAACTTGCCATTTGAAGAGTATACAGAGTAGAACTTGGCAAAATGACATTAACAAAACAAAGAAGGACACTTTAAAATACTAAAAATTGTGGTTCTTAGGAAATACATAGTAGCTGTAAATATTAATGCAGCAAATAAGTAACTTTCATAAAACAGAAATTACAGGAATCAAAAATGCATGACGAGTCAGAGATTCATCATTCCCAGTCCACGAAAGAGCAGCTATATACTTCTGAAGACCTCATTAACATGATTAAGAAGGTAGATCTCATTGAAAGACATCAAACTTGGCAAGCTGAAAATGGAAAACACCGTCTTTTCAGTTGCCTATGGGGGCAGACACAAAAAAATGACCATATATTAGGCTGTAAATAAGAGCTTAATTTATTTTTTAAAATAGAAACAGTACAGGAAACATTCTATAATCAAAATATAAACAAAATCAGAATAAAAAAATAAATGGGTTTGGGGTCTAAAAATTTTAAAACAACTTTTGACTCTTTAGTCATACAGGAAATTCAGAATGGAAATGAAGAATTTCTAGAAAACAAGGATAGTAAAACCACTATTTTTAAGACCCTCTGGGATGCACTTAAAGTAACGTTAGAAGAAAATGTGTAGTCTTGAATATTTATTCTTAAGAAAGAATGAAAACAAATAATTTAAACATGATGTTCAAACACTTGGAAAGAAAATAATGAAAGAAACCAAAGGAAATCATAAGGAATCCATAAAGAAGTAAATGAGTTGCCAACACAAAACAATACAACTAATAAACTAATTTCAGCGTTTTTTTGAAAAAAACTTTTAAAAGACAAACCCATTTTTAAAAAATATGTATTTATTTGGCCGCGCCAGGTCGTTGTTGCAACGTGCGGGATCTTCTTTGCCACACATGGGATCTTCGTTGCAACTTTAGGGATCTTCAGTTGCGGTATGCAGGATCTTTAGTTGCAGGGCATGTGGGATCTGGTTCCCTGACCAGGGATCGAGCCCAAGCCCCCTGCATTGGGAGTGTGGAGTCCCAGCCACTGGATCACCAGGGAAGTCCCAGACAAACTCATTTTTAAAGAAGAATATATAGGGACTTCCCTGGTGGCACAGTAGTTAAGAATTCACCTGCCAATGCAGGGGACACGGGTTCGATTCCTGATCTGGGAAGATTCCACATGCTGCAGAGCAACTAGGCCTGTGTGCCACAACTACTGAGCCTGCACTCTAGAGCCCGCGAGCCACAACTACTGAAACCCTCATGCCTAGAGCCTGTGCTCCGCAACTACTGAGCCCATGCGCCACAACTACTGAAGCCTGTGCGCCTAGAGCCCATGCTCTGCAACAAGAGAAGCCACCACAACGAGAAGCCCGCGCACCACAACCAAGAGTAGCCCCCACTCGCCACAACAAAGAGAAAGCCCGCGCACAGCAACAAAGACCCAACGCAGCCAAATAAATAAATAAAGGAGAATATATAAAACTAAAGAGAGAATAATAATGATGATCAGAGATTCATCCTGGAGAAAACGAATAATTTCTAGGAAAACACAGAATATCAAAATTAACAAGATAGAAAATCAGATCATTTAAATGGAAGTAATAGAGAAAACAGAGCAATTCACCAAATAATAATAACAACAACAGGCAGAGAGTTCCACAGACAAATTCTGCCAAACCTTAAAGAAAAGATAAATCCAAAGTTATCTGAATTGTTCTTGGGCACAGAAAAAGAAGGAAAAATTATTTTAATGAAGTGAATATAACATTTATTCCAAAATCAACAATATTGCAATAGTAAATACTGTAAAGTGTAAATATTATCATTGTAAATGCCATAAATTATAAATAAATTATAATTGTAAATTGTAAATATTAATGCAAAAATTCCAGTGAAGTATTACCACCAGAATCCCACAGCAGTTTAATGAAATAATGCAACACGATCAAGCATATTTTCTCTCAGAAATAAAAGGATAGTTAAACATTAGCTCAATACGAAGCCTATATTTCCTCATATTATGGATCTAAGTAGAAAAATTAAATGATCATCTCTACAGATACTGAAAAGGGCATATTTCAAAATTCAAGCATCATTCTTTATCAAAGAACTCAATTAAGTAGTAATAGAGGAACATCCTTTAACTTGATAAAATATAATAAACTTAGGCTAAGTATTAATGGCAATGAAAAAGAAGCATCTGCCCCGTCACCTCTACGATATAATATTTTAATAGAGGTATTAGCCAATTAAATTATATAAGAGAAAAATACTAAATATAAAGAGCGAAGGTGAAATCGTCTGTATTTGCAAATGTGACCGTATACCAGGAAAAGGTATGGAAACAAACCAAAAAAAATCTACAACAAACTAAAGAGAACGCTGTAACGTAACAGGATCACAAAATCAATAGTCAGAAATCAATAGCTCTGATATATGTTCTTTAAAAAGCTTAGAAAAACTACTGACTGAAATGCTTATACAATAGCAGTGAAAGGTAAAACATCTAACAACACACAAGAAATGTGAACACCCGTTAGAAGGAAACTTAAAAAAAACTCCATTAACATAAAAGACATAAAAGAGGTCTGAATAGATGGAAATACACATGGTGCTCTTGGCGAAGAAGACTCAACACTGTAAAGATGTCAGCCCACCCTATGTTTTAACAAATGCAACATTCCAGCAAAAACACCAACTTTGGCGGGGGCGGGAGGACAGAGTGGTGAGAGTCATTAGAAAGCTGATTCTGATGGTTATGTGCAAAATAAACAGAATCGTAGGAAAACTTTAATCCGGAAAAGCAAACAGAGGCCAGGCCCTATTCATTTAATTAACCAGGCCAGGTTAATTAAAATATATCATGAAGCCATAGATGGCTTATGAAGAGACTGATTAATGGAATTAAATAGAAAGTCCAGACATAGACACAATACCTAAGGAGATTTAATACATGATAATGGTGGCATCTTGAATTACTAGAGAAAAATGAACTCCTTGCTAAATAATGTTGAGACAAGGGTTAACCATGAGGTATTGGATCTATACTTCACACCACACAATAGGATGAATTCCAAATAGATCAAACATTTAAGTCTACAGTTATTAAACCATCAAAGTGCTAGAAGAGAACACAACTAAATATCTTCATAAACTGGGAACAGAGGAGGTCTTTTTCCTCGGATATAAAATCAATAAGACATAAAAGAAAATAAAACGTTATTGACCTGACCTATATAAAAGTAAAACTCCTCTTTATGACAACTGCCCCCTTTTTTTCTCTCCATTTGCTTATAACGCCAAAATTGAAATGCACAGATTTCTAGTGAGCCCAACTTTTAACCACTCTGTGAAAGGACCAGGTAATGGGGTACTTCCTGTTGCCTTTGCCCTTTCTTTTTACATGGAGTTGTTATGGCATTAGTGAGGTTATGTACTTAATCATTACTTTTTTAGTTCCCTTTTGGAAGGGCTTCATGAAATATCCAAATTGGTTTTGCCCTATTAATCTCTGTTTCCCAGAGTTCCTGTCTCCAAACAGATCTTCTGTTTTGTTTCTACCTCCACTCTCAAACCTTCAAAACTATGAAATGATGAGTAATGTAATTTCTCTGCCTTTTTCTGCACCAGGACCTTTCATGTCAAGGGACTATCCCTTCACGAGGTGGAGAACAGCTCTTCCATTAAGACACATTCTTGGTTATGAAGGCACTACATTTCCCTTTTCTGTTCCCTCTATAAACCTCTCAGACTTGTCCCCATGGTCAGATGTCTCTTTCCAGTTAGGAAGACGGACAGTGCTTGGAGTCACGACCATGCTGGTGTTGACTGCTCATCCCATCATAAAGTGCAGACACACCTCCAGGGCCTCTCTCCTGATGCCCACTGGCTTTCCAGTTGGGAAAATCTGGCCGATCCCTACACGCTGCTCTGAATTTAATCAGACCTCTGCATAAGCAGATGCCCCATTCATAGCGTTGTAACAGCCATCCCATTAGGCCTTGATTTCAGAGAGTCATTGTTTTTCTAAGATTGTACAGTTTGCCTAAAGCCCCTGGAATCTGAAAACCCCACAAGTTGCAATTAATCAATCCTTTCCAACCTGGAAGACACCATCCACCTACTGGGAGATGCAAATACCTACACTTCAAAAGTGGATTCATGTAAGACTGGTGCACCAAAGGCACACCGCTCTGCAGCCATTTGTAACTAATCTAGATTCCAGATACAATTCTTCTTTCCCCAAGGTATTTTTTAAATGGTGTGAAGGGCACCCCCATATTAAGAACAGACATCCACAGGCCAAAGAATCCTCGAGGAGCAGCTCCTGTTTGCTGCAGGGCAAGTGAGGGTCTGTTCACGTTACCATTTTTCCCCCTTAATTCCTTTTACAATTTGCATTGCCTCAGAGCTCCAAATTATATCCTAATATATCTTAATTATGAGTTCCTTTTTATTTTCTTCTGTGTTAAGACTCCATCCTCTAGTTTTTCAGTCCCTGAATAATACGTTTTATCTTCCCGTAAATTTTCTTTTAACGAGGGTATCATCAATATAATGGGGTATGTACAGGTCTAAGAGTGACCTCCATATGTCCTGTATCTTGTCCACCTGAGTTATGTGCAATTATTATCTTTTGGCATAACCGTGACCCAGGTGAGCAAAGGTATATTGTGCCCACTTGTAAAATGAAGGCAGTCTGACTCTGAGACATCGTACCAATTGGACTGCGTTGCTGCCATGTATACGTCAGCAAAGTTATTTATTAGTTATTTATTTAGAAATGTGGACCACGTCAAAAAGTTTTCCCTTTCTATTGCTTTATTTAATAACAGATAATCTATTATAAGTCTCCATGACCCTCTCTGGCTTTTCCAATCATGAACTGCATGATTGTAGAGTCTTATAAATGACGCCTGTCTCCTCCAAGCCTTCAATGATTTGCAGATCTGCAAATCTCTATTGCTAGCTCTAGCTATTAACTATGTACTTAGCACTGGGTAGTTTGACAGACTGTGCCTTAGCCTTATTCATGATTACAAATGTATTGAATTTGTTTTCACCCAATCCCAAAGGGAAAAAAACCTCCATTTGGAGTTTGTATTTAAGTATAGTGGATCAGAGTGTTGTAAAAGCGGCTCGTGTTGTTAATGGTTTAAACAAGATAAAAGTTGACTTTTGTCCTGCACTAATTCCAGACTGGCACAGTGGCCCTGCTGCATAAAGTCAGCAGGGATTGAGGTCCCCTCTACTGTGTCTTTCCGCCATGATGTGAAAGGTAGATGGGAAACTGAGGCAGCAGCTTTTCTACATCAAGATCTTTGTTTTCACATGCATGAACCACCCATGCTCTGTGTAGCCAAGGAGACCAGGGAAGCTGGGTTCTTGGGGGAGCTGCTGAGCTTCCAGAGAAAATGCAAGATCTCTTCTACTTATAGATCTTGTCCCACATCATCTTAAAAACTAACCATCCAATAAAACTTAACAACAAAAAAAGAAGCAACCGTACTCCAATAAAAATTAAAACAAACAAAAAACTAACCAGCCCACTAATACACACGACAGCTTGGATAATTCTCAAGCGAACCATCCGAATGAACAATACTGGGGGCGGGGGGGGGGGGGGGAAGCCAGTCTCAAACGGTCCTGTACTCTATGATGCCATTTAAATGACATTCCAGAAATGACAAAATCATAGACATGGAAAACAGATTAGTGGTTGCCAGGGTTTAGGGATGGGTATGGCTATAAAAGCGTAGCGTGAGGGGCCCTTGTGCTGACGGAAGATTTCTGTGTCTTGATTATGGTGGTGGTAACAAGAATCTGCACGTGCGATAAAATACACACACGCGCCAGTGCATGAAAACTGGTGAAACCTGAATAAGCTCTGCGGATGGTACCAATGTCAATTTCCTAGTGTTTACATGACACTATAGCTGTTACAGAAGATACTACCACTGGGGAAACTAGGTGAAGCTTACATGGGACTTCCTGTACATTTTTTTTTTTTTGCAATTTCTTTTGAATCTGTAATTATTTTTAACATAAAAATACTTTAAAATCTAAGTAAATATTAGATTAAACCAGACTGTGTGTCATGAGCATAATTGCCAGTTTGAACCCCTAACCACCCCTGTGCCAACGAGAAGGCAGACTCCTTTCTTTTAAAGCCACAGTCCAGGTTTTCACATCGTGTCCACATCTGGCCCATTGGCCAAAGCTTAGCTACGGGACCTCAACAAGCTGCCCGGCTGAGTGGGAAATGTAGTCTTCATTCTGGGAGCCTATGTACCCACTTAAAAATCAGAGGTTTTAGTATTAAGAAAAATAGCATTCCTGAGTAATTTACGGGACAACTAGCTGTCCCTACTGCACTAATTATCTAAATGTTGCCATTTCAAATTCTCTGAAAACCCAGCTATTTGCCATTTTTGACTTGGTTTTGACAGCAAATGTAAGCTACATTGTCAAAATACCTGATACCTAACCTCTTCAGCCCCCTTAAGCATGTCTGGGTTTCCCAGAAGATTACTAACATGCTGATTTCCTCTTCTGAAGTTCTGAATCCTCCAGTTCACATGTGATTGGTTCTTGTGCTACATATCACTTTGCTCACGGCACCTAATACTGACCTAAGCCAACCTGGGCGGGCAGAAGTGGTGAGGACCTTTCAGTAAATGCAGGTAGGCTCTGGGGCTTAGAGGTTTACTGTTACCTCTCCTACCTCCTGGCTAATGCTTGAAGGCAGGCCTCACTGCTCCCTGCCCTCTGGGAGGTAGGTATTCCAGGCTGAGCACTTGAACTCATGCTGAAAAGGAGGATGAAGGAATTCAGCAAATTCTCTTCCACAAAACCGAGCTTTGAGCCTCTCACCAGGTTTTCCTCCACCTTGGAGCAACACATTACATAGTTCTTGTATGTGTCTGAAATTGGTTGGTGAAGAGAGACTAAAAAGGAAAATGATGTGCGAGGGGAAGTATTTGTAAAAAGAAAAAGAAACGGTCCCTTTACAAAAGTAAGGTGAGATTATAAACCTGAAATGGCTCAAGCCAGCGGTTAAACCCTCACGTGGCCTAGAACTCAGAGAGCTAGAAGCTCAAGCTAGAAACCTCTGGGGGTCTCCTAATGGGGTACCTGAAGATTCAGCCAGACTCAGGATCTCTAACAAAATTTGTACTTTGGTCTACAACTTAAGACGGTGAATATTAGGAACAGTATAATTTGCACAAATTGTTCGGTTACATATTTTGCTACTAGATGTATATGAATATGTATTAGAGGGTTACGCAATGTGTGTGTAATACATTTTATGTGATAAAAACGGCTCCATGGCCAATTAAGTTTAAGACAAGCTGGGGCCAACGTGAAGCAAGGCCACTGGGGATTTTAATATGCTAACATGCAATGGAAATCCTCAGTGAAAAGGAAGGGGCAAAACACAGAAGGAAGCATTTTCCTAAAACTGTTTCACCATAGAATGCAGTTTCTATGTGCCAACGTGGGCAGTTACATTTTGTTCCGTTTTGTGAGGTGGAACACACTCTGGGAAGAGCTGATAGTCTTATAAATATGAATACTTCATATTTTTTTTACTGGTAGACTCTTTAATCTGAGGGAACTAAAATATAAAGTATGTGAGGTCTTGTTATATGAGAAGCAATGGAAGGAAAGAATACATGAAAGTTGTGCTGAAATATTTGCAGGCCTGGGGTATCAAAGACAATAGAGAGGGTTGAAACATTCGGCCAAGGGCAGCGACGGAGAGAAGCGTCTGGTATTTTCCCTCCACCCAGCTCATGTTTGCACAGATACCAGGGGAGTTCAGACAGAGACGGAGTCAGAGTGCAGGGCCTGTCCTCACTGCCACGCCCTCCAGGCCTCAGAGTCCCCAGGTCCAGCCAGCTTGGGGGTTGCACAAGAAGGAAGAATTTTTACTTCAGTAAGAAATTTAAGTTCAAGATGGACAGCGCTACAGGTAAGAGTCTTTAAGTAACAGGAATTAAATAAGATACCATAAAAGACATCCTCAAGAGATTTCAACATCGAACAGAAAAGAGGGGCTCCAGAGATCCTCAGGACAGCTGTTACTAGAGAAGATAGAAGTGTTCCATGTTTATTTCTCAGCGAGTGGAGAATCCTCAGTCCTGCCCAGGACCCTTCCTGAACCACTGCCCAGTTAGTCATCAATGCAGGAGCTCTCATTTCTCCTGCTCAGAGAGAAAGCCCAGAGCAAAGGAGGTGAAATCCCAAGGCTGAAAAAATAGTCCTAATGACCAGGGCTGCCAAACAGAGAGCCGACCCATGAAAGGCAGGAACGCTGGGACGTCGGGACACTGGGCCAAGGCTGGAGGCCAATGGCGACCATGGAAGAGAATTCTTCCATTGGGTGGGAGACCAGGTTGAAAACCTCTGAAGTCCTCTCCAACTCAAAGTCTATGAATTCCTCATTCCTCCTGTCTAAACAAAATACTTCAAAGTGCTTTGCTTGCTCTAAGCTAACCTTGCCAACAAAAGCAAACAGTGATGTGAATGGTCCAAAAATTCCCCACAATTTGACGTCTAATGTCAAGCCGTTTTCTTGCTTCAGAATCCTAGCGTTTGTGCTTAACTTTTCCTTTCAAGGACAGTCTCCTTTACGCTCCATCTTAGTTGCTTGAGGCAGAGGGGGATGTTTAGGCTTCTTTAGGAAGAGTCATGTGCGCCTGAAACAAAGTCACAAGTGGTGATTCCCATGGGAGGCATCAGAAGTAGACAAGAATGCCAGCCAGTGGGAAGAAAGCGTTTGCTTTTCTCCTGCTACCCCCTTAGCTTCCTTCAATAAGGCATGGCTGATCATTGAGAAGGTTCTCTCTTCCAAGACTCATCTCTTTTTAAAATCTGGCACAAAAGGGTCTGTTAGTTTTGCCTTTGCTTTGATACAATTGATTTAGAATCACAAACAAGGCTGCTCCCATCCTCCAGCGCTGTCAGCGGATACAAACTACCTATGGGTGATGTCCCAACACATCAACAGGATTTCCCCAAGTTCAAGGCTCTCCTTCACAGTTTTTTTCTTTTTCTCCTTATAAAGATTGGTTTCCTACTCACAACCCTACAAGCATCATCCCAAGCTTTCTAGACCTTAATGCCACTTATATAATTTTTAATTGACTATGTTCACCCTTATCTACATTTACCCAATCTAGCCTGTCTTCAGTGCATACGTGAAACTACTTCTCACCCTGCCAATTCAGCTCGTAACTTCTTGACGTGACAATTCCGTCTTTCTCCCTCTCTGTGTCTACCTCCTCTATGCCTTCATTTTCACCACAAGCTTGTATCCCAAGTTGTTTAGCATCAGGGTCCCTCAAACCCGTCACTCTTGGCATTTGGAGCCAGATAATTCTTTGTTGTCAGGGTCTATCCTGTGCAGTCAAAGTGTGGTAGCATCCCTGGCCTCCCCCTACTAGATGCCAGTAGCCCCTGCCACCTCCCAGCTGTATCTCCTGATACTGTCAAACACCCCTTGGGGAGAGGGGACAAAAATCACACACTACCCCACTGAAACCACCTGCCACATCACAACGGGGAAAAGGTTCCTTGTGTCTGTCCAGCGTGCTTTTGGGGAACACGGTCACCCGGGCTGCTGAACAAAGTGCTTCCTCAGACACCAGCTTGGGGCTGCCCTGAGGATGTGACTGGAGGATGAACAATGCCCAGAGAGCATGGATCCTCTCCCTCTAGAGTCACAGTCACCCAGGCATCCCTCCGAGCAGAAAGGATGGCACAACTGCAGGTGATGATACAGGAGAAGTAAGCAGGGCTGAAAGGCAGGGAGGGAGTGTGCAGGCCAGGCAGTCAGGGGTGGGGGACACTCAGGAGGACTGGGCTAAGGCAGGTGCAGGATATCGAAGCATCAAACAGACCCGTCTTGCTAGGGGCCTCCTGAGTCAGAAAGGGGTGGTGCGATGATCCAGGTTTAAGTAGGTTGGATCCACAGTCCCCACGGCCACGAATCCCAGGGCAGGAGCTAACCCACAGAAAGCACTGGATCACACCCACGTCCCAAGGCGAGGCTGGCCTTCCTCGGAGCCTTTTTGATGTTGCTGTGGAACATGGCCCAGGCCCAGAGATGAGTCAAAGATGACTTTAAGGGAAACGGGTGTGCGGGTGCTGGGCAGATGGGAGTGGCTCGCCGCACCTCCCCCTCCTTGCCTGTCCCCTGGAGGGCTGCCTCAGAGCACGGCCACACTCCCTGCCTCTGGGAAGTCTCTTACTTGTCCACAAGTCTAGATTCCCCAGCACCTCACACCACCCACTCACCTACTGGAGTCAATTACCCTTCAACCAAGAGACCCTAGGAATCTAAAAGCAGAGGAAACAGAATATTATAGAATTATTATATATTATATATATAAAATATTATATATAATTATTAATATTATAGAATTATTATTATTATAGAACAGAATATTATACCTCCAAAGGTATTCTCCCACTTGGGGTATTTATTTCCACAACCAAAAACCTAGGACTGACTCATTTAGTAACTCTGCTTTCACATCTAAGTCCAGTAGAACCAATTTGTTTTCTCACTACTTCCCTCTCCCAGATAAAAATGCAAGGTGCTTTCCAGTAATAAACACTGAGCTAGTGATCCAGGCATCCACGTGGGTGGGCGTCACTGACACCGTGTTGGGGGTGGGGAAGAGGACAGACAGAGAAGAGTTCACACTCCCTGCTTCCACTCACATGAAGTTTCAAGGACACACGACACTAATGGATGGTGAGGAAAATCAGCAGATACACAGCCTGGAGCCGACAGAGAGCCTGGCAGGAGCAGGAGGGCGACGGCAGGTGCTGCACGAAAGATGGACGTCGATCTTGGTATCGGTTACACAGGTGCAGACAGAGGTGAAACACATCACGCTGTACGCTAAAGACGGGAACACGGCACGCGCTTTACTGTTCATAAGTTATCACTTAGTTTAAAAATGTCAAGGTGCTTTCAAACGATGTAAGATACTGCAAGAAAAATAACACAGGAAGCACAAGAAACCTTTTCTGACCCTAGAAAAGGACACAATATATTTGTCCTAAATGTATCAGAAAGCATTACTAATGTTCTCAGGAGAACACCCAGGTACATTTCCCACTCTGTGAGGATGACATTTTTAATTGGGCAAAAAGATTCTTGTCGTCTTGCGTGTAGATGAGGCTCTCAGTAGGTGAAAGGACACAGAGAAAACGAGCGCCACGCTGCCGTGCGCGGCTGCACGTGGAAGCAACATCCTGTGTCATAAACATCCTAGGAGGTGTCCTGAATCTGGTTCCCTGAGGACCAAGGACACCTGCCTCAGAAACTCACTGGTGGATGGCCTCCTTCTGAGCCCAGCTTCAGAGACTCGTGGTGACACGATTCACAGAGATGGCTGCATTTTAGCCTTCGTTTTGCGACGTAGCCAAGGAAGCTAACTGGCACGTGTGGAGCTGCCTTCTCAAAGTCCACCAGCTGGAACAGGACTGAAGGCACCTGCAGCTCATTAAGACCCCCGAGTAGCGATTCGTTCATTTGCTTAAGGTGAACACAGATTTGAGAAAAGCGAGGGCACGTTGGGTCAGCACCTTAGATTGACTGGGAATCCGAACTTACTTGCCGAAGAGAGAGAGAGGAGTCTGTTACTGAGGCCAGTCTCTCCTGGCAGGGGCACAGGTGTCCCTCAGTGTCCGCAGTGAAAGGCCAAACCCGACTTTCCACAGCATCACTGAATAAAGTGTTGCACACATGGGTGGGCCCTGGGTGCATCACAGATACTGGCATGTTCTAAGACAAAAGGGTCCTCACGATACCACAATAAAGATGTTAAAAAATAAATAATTTTTTTAAAAAACCAGCCTGGGATCTGATCGGTCCGGGCGCTGGTTCTCAGGCTGCGGCAAGCAGCGGCAGCAGCAAGCAGCGGCAGCAGCTGGCAGGCTTCTGCACACCAGATCCCCGGGCTCTAACTCCAAGCTCCTGATTCAGGGGCTCTGGGGGGGCAAGCTCTCAGGTGCTGCCGATGCCGCCCGTCCTAGGAGCACGCTGGGGTGGCTTGTGTCAGGGCTGGTCTGTCACTCAGAGCAGCTTAGACACCACCTTCGTTCAAAGGACCTGCACCCACGTAAAGGTGACGGTTACTACCAGCGAACAGGCTTATCTGCAGGGTTTCCTGGTATCTCCATAACTTCTAGGGCTTGTCACGCTGCCACTGGCAGGTGTGAGTAAATTGTATCTGAGTAATTAGATAGGAAGATTACACTAGTGTCTGATATCTGTCTAAAAAACAGCCTGGACAACTACATTCATCTTTATGTCTATTCTTCTGGAGCTCACATTCTAAATTTTATTAATTTAATTTCTTTTTTTTTTTAATCTGAAGATCTAGATCTAGGAATACCAATACCTTCACTGTTTTGTTCTAGATAGTTCCAGGGGTAATAATGTGAACCTCTTTTCAGTCTCCAAGTTGGAACTGAAACATGGATTCCATGCAACCGAGTATTGTCAGAAGACGACCTTCTCTGGCGAGGTCTCGCAGGCCACACAGGCTCCACCCTGAGCCGGCCGGCAAAGACACAGATGAACAAGCCAGAAAAGTAATAAAAGCATAAAACAGAAGCAGTAAGGACACAAGGAAGTTGTTTACCACAAATATTATCTGCATGACACAAGCCTGCTGCTACATTCTAAAATCAGCCAGCAGTGACAGGAGAAAATCTTACATGTCCAGCAAATTCAAAGGAGGGCAAGAAAATGTGTTTCAGCAAAGTCTCACAGCGTCCATCTGAAAAGCATGAGGGTAAAAATGAGAATTTCCTGGAAATTCGGCTGGCAATACATCCCTACACCAACATTTTAAGCCACTGCCTCTCCCAAAGCTTCTTAGGTTATTCACCCTGACTATGTACTTCCAGGGTCCCCCTCCATTTCTTTCCAGCTAGCCACAAACATGGACTGTGGAGTCAAAAAGGATCGGGTTTGACTCATCTGTGCCACTGATTCAGCTGTGTGACCTTGAGCAAATCACCATCCTCTCTGAACTCTGCTTCTATTAAATGGAGATAATAAAACCTATGTCCTAGGAGTCCAGATTAAACCAATTATTCAAATACACGGCATGCATTAAGACTCAAATACAGCTTTGCAAAATTTTACGTTATTGTAGTAAGCACACTCAACATGAGAGCTGCCCTCTTCAATTTTTAAGTGTTCAATACAGTATTGTTAACGATACTAGGTACCAGGTACCACGTTGTAGAGCAGACCTCTAGAACTTACCTTCCCTAGCTGAAACTTAATTCCTGTTGACTAAATCCAGCAATCCCACTACTGGGTTTTCATCCAAATTAATTGAAATCAGATCTCACAGAGATATCAGCACTCCCATGTGCATTACAATACTATCCACAATAGCCAAGATGTAGAAATAACCTAAATGCCCAGCAACAGATGAATGGATAAAGAAAATTTGACATATTCTGCCTTAAACAGAAGGAAATACTGCCACATGTGACAACATGGATGAACCTTGAGGACATGATGCTAAGTGAAGTCAGGCAGTCACAGAACAACAAACACTGCATGATTCAAATGTATTCATCAACAGCCCCATTCTGCCTTTACATACTCTCGCTGCCTAAATGGGCTTTCTAAGGTGATCTAAATTCCAAAGAATACAACGAAGCAAACATGCCTCTCTATAAAAACCATTCCTTCACCAAACCTGCCTGGGATTTATTACCCCTCACTGTTCCTATGTGCAATCTTTCTTTGCTTTTCTCCTAACCCCCATTTCTGCCCGACTTTCCTCCTTGCCTCAGAAACTCCCAGGAACGAAGTCCCATTTCTCTCACCAGTGCCAACTACTCTACAAGCCCATGAGAGGCACCAGGTGCCAAGGCCTGCCTCTTCTAGACTGCCTGGCCCTGCCTGGTGTCAGCAGCATGCCATGTCTGTGATAAGTCATGAGGCTACTGGAGTCTGAGTGGAATTCCTCCAGGTCTAAGATGTCCACATGCACAGGTGTTCCCACCCATCAGCTCTTCATAAATGATAGAAGCAACAGCCAATATCCGGAAGAGCTATGGTTACTGTCACCACCAACCCACCCACTGTGCCTCTCCTGAGCTACAAAGTCACACGTGGGCACTAGTAAGTAGGAGGAGAAACTGAGAGAAATGTTATTGCCCCCACCTAAACCCTGTCTAACCTCCACTGCCTCACCTGGCCATCAACGCTGACCCTTTCCCACCTGCTTCCCCTACCAGTAACCTTGAAAGGGAAGATCATAACTCCAAGCTTCTCTAACTCTGTTATAAAATTTTAAAGCTCTAAATCTGCACTAATTCTGGATCAATAAATGTTGAATGAGGATATAACCGGGAAAACTCATGCAGCTATAATAACAACAACAGTGCAAGGATTAAAGATTCATAAATAAGAAAAAAACTCATTTGCTACTCTCAAAAAGAGTTCTTGAGGAGGAGAAACCAAGATGGCAGAGCATAAGGATGTGCGCTCACTCCCTCTTGCAAGAACACCAGAATCACAAATAGCTGCTGGACAGTCACTGACAGGAAGACACCGGAACTCACCAGAAAAGATAGCCCACATCCAAAGACAAAGGAGAAGCCACAATGAGACGGTAGGAGGGGTGCAATCACAGTAAAATCAAATCCCATAACTGCTGTGTGGGTGACTCACACACTGGAGAACACATACCACAGAAGTCCACCCACTGGAGTGAAGGTTCTGAGCCCCACGTCAGGCTTCCCAACCTGGGGGTCCGGCAACAGGAGGAGGAATTCCTACAGAATCAGACTTTGAAGCCTAGTGGGAATTGATTGTAGGACTTCGGCAGGACTGGGGGAAACAGAGACTCCACTCTTGGAGGGCACACACAAAGTAGTGTGCGCATCGGGACCCAGGGGAAGGAGCAGTGACCCCACAGGATACTGAACCAGACCTACCTGCTAGTGTTGGAGGGCCTCCTGCAGAGGCGGGGGGTGGCTGTGGCTCACTGCAGGGACAAGGACACTGGCAGCAGAAGTTCTGAGAAGTACTCCTTGGCATGAGCCCTCCCAGAGCCTGTCCAAGGCCCAACAAATAGCCCAGGTAGGCTCCAGTGTTGGGTCGCCTCAGGCCAAACAACCAACAGGGAGGGAACCCAACCCATCCATCAGTAGTCAAGCGGATTAAAGTTTTACTGAGCTCTGCCCACCAGACCATCAGTCAGCCCTACCCGCCACCAGTCCGTCCCATCAGGAAACTTACACAAGCCTCTTAGATAGCCTCATCCACCAGAGGGCAGACAGCAGAAGCAAGAAGAACTACAATCCTACCGCCTGTGGAAAAAAACCACATTCACAGAAAGACAGACAAGATGAAAAGGCAGAGGGCTATGTACCAGATGAAGGAACAAGATAAACCCCCAGAAAAACAACTAAATGAAGTGGAGATAGGCAACCTTCCAGAAAAAGAATTCAGAATAATGACAGTGAAGATGATCCAGGACCTCGGAAAAAGAATGGAGGCAAAGATCAAGAAGATGCCAGAACTGTTTCACAAAGACCTAGAAGAATTAAAGAACAAACACACACAGATGAACAATACAGTAACTGAAATGAAAACTACACTAGAAGGAATCAATAGCAGAATAACTGAGGCAGAAGAACGGATAAGTGACCTGGAAGACAGAATGGTGGAATTTGCTGCCATGGAACAGAATAAAGAAAAAAGAAGGAAAAGAAATGAAGACAGCCTAAGAGACCTCTGGGACACTATTTAATGCAACAACATTCTCATTACAGGGGTCCCAGAAGGAGAAGAGAGAAAGAAAGGACCCAGGAAAATATCTGAAGAGATTATACTAGAAAACTTCCCTAACATGAGAAAGGAAATAGCCACCCAAGTCCAGGAAGCGCAGAGAATCTCAGGCAGGATATACCCAAGGAGAAACATGCTGAGACATATAGTAATCAAATTGGCAAAAATTAAAGACAAAGAAAAATTATTAACAGCAGCAAGGGAAAAACGACAAATAACATACACGGGAACTCCCATAAGGTTAACAGCTGATTTCTCAGCAGAAACTCTACAAGCCAGAAGGGACTGGCATGACATATTTAGAGTGATGAAAGGGAAGAAACTACAACCAAGATTACTCTACTGGGCAAGAATCTCATTCAGATACAATAGAGAAATCAAAAGCTTTATAGAGAAGCAAAAGCTAAGAGAATTCAGCATCACCGAACCAGATCTACGACAAATGCTAAAGGAACTTCTCTAAGTGGGAAACACAAAAGAAGAAAAGGACCTACAAAAACAAACCCAAAACAATTAAGACAATTGTCATAGGAACATACATATCGATAATTACCTGAAATGTGAATGGATTAAATGCTCTAAGCAAAAGACACAGGCTTACTGAATGGACACAAAAACAAGACCCATATATATGCTGTCTACAAGAGACCCATTTCAGACCTAGGGACACATACAGACTGAAAGTGAGGGGATGGAAAAAGATATTCCATGCAAATGGAAATCAAAAGAAAACTGTAGCAGCAATACTCATATCAGATAAAATAGACTTTAAAATAAAGAATAGGGCTTCCCTGGTGGCGCAGTGGTTGAGAGTCCGCCTGCCGATGCAGGGGACACGGGTTCGTGCCCCGGTCCGGGAAGATCCCACATGCCATGGAGCAGCTGGGCCCGTGAGCCATGGCCGCTGAGCCTGCGCGTCCGGAGCCTGTGCTCCACAACGGGAGAGGCCACAACAGTGAGAGGCCCGCGTACCGCAAAAAAAAATTAAAAAAAAAAAAAAATTAAAAAAAATAAAATAAAATAAAGAATATTACAAGAGACAAGGAAGGACGCTACATAATGTACAAGGGATCAATCCCAGAAGAATATATAACAATTATAAATATATATGCACCCAACATAGGAGCACCTCAATACATAAGCCAACTGCTAACAGCTGTAAAAGAGGAAATGGACAGTAACACAATAATAGTGGGGGACTCTAACACCTCACTTACACCAATGGACAGATCATCCAAAATGAAAATAAATAAGGAAACAGAAGCTTTAAATGACACAACAGACCAGATAGATTTAACTGATATTTATAGGACACTCCATCCAAAAACAGAAGATTACACTTTCTTCTCAAGTGCGCATGGAACATTCTCCAGGACAGATCACGTCCTGGGTCATAAATCAAGCCTCAGTAAATTTAAGAAAATTGAAATCATATCAAGCACCTTTTCTGACCACAACGCTATGAGATTAGAAATGAATTACACGGAAGAAAACGTAAAAAACACAAACACATGGAGGCTAAACAATATGTTATTAAATAACCAAGAGATCACTGAAGAAATCAAAGAGGAAATCAAAAAATACCTAGAGACAGGGCTTCCTTAGTGGCGCAGTGCTTGAGAGTCCGCCTGCAGTTGCAGGGGACATGGGTTCGTGCCCCGGTCCGGGAAGACCCCACATGCCGCAGAGTGGGTAGGCCCGTGAGCCATGGCCGCTGAGCCTGCGCGTCCAGAGCCTGTGCTCCACAACAGGAGAGGCCACAACAGTGAGAGGCCCATGTACCGCAAAAGAAAAAAATACCTCGAGACAAATGACAATGAAAATACGACGATCCAAAACATATGGGACGCAGCAAAAGCAGTTCCAAGAGGGAAGTTTATAGCCATACAAGCCTACCTCAAGAAACAAGAAAAATCTCAAATAAACAATCGAACCTTACACATAAAGGAACTAGAGAAAGAAGAACAAACAAAACCCAAATTTAGCAGAAGGAAAGAAATCATAAAGATCAGAGCAGAAATAAATGAAATAGAAACTAAGAAAACGATAGCAAAGATCAATAAAACTAAAATCTGATTCTTTGAGAAGATAAACAAAATTGATAAACCATTAGCCAGACTTATCAAGAAAAAGAGAGATGGCTTCCCTGGTGGCACAGTGGTTGGGAATCCGCATGCTGATGCGGGGGACACAGGTTCGTGCCCCGGTCCAGGAGGATCCCACGTGCCACGGGGCGGCTAGGCCCTTGAGCCAGGGCCGCTGAGCCTGCACGTCCAGAGCCTGTGCTCCGCGGTGGGAGAGGCCACAACAGTGAGAGGCCCACGAACCACAAAAAAAAAAAAAAAAGCGGGAGAGGACTCAAATCAATAAAATTAGAAATGAAACAGGAGAAGTTATAACAGACACTGCAGAAACACAAAGCATCCTAAGAGACTAGTAAAAGCAACTCTATGCCAATAAAATGGACAACCTGGAAGAAAGGGGCAAACTCTTAAAAATGTATAACCTTCCAAGACTGAACAAGGAAGAAACAGAAAATATGAGCAGCCCAATCACAACTAATGAAATTGAAACTATGATTAAAAATCTTCCAGCAAACAAAAGTCCAGGACCAGATGGTTTCACAGGTGAATTCTATCAAACATTTAGAGAAGAGCTAACATCCATCCTTCTCAAACTCTTCCAAAAAATTGCAGAGGAAGTAACACTCCCAAACTAATTCTATGAGGCCACCATCACCCTGATACCAAAACCAGGCAAAGATACTACAAAAAAAGAAAATTACAGACCAATATCACTGATGAATATAGATGCAAAACTCCTCAACAAAATACTACCAAACAGAATCCAACAACACACTGAAAGGATCATACACCACGATCAAGTGGGATTTATCCCAGGTATGTGAGGATTCTTCAATGTATGCAAATCAGTCAATGTGATACACCATATTAACAAACTGAAGAATAAAAACCATATGATCATCTCAATAGATGCAGAAAAAAGCTTTTGACAAAATTCAACACCCATTTATGATAAAAACTCTCCAGAAAGTGGGCACAGAGGGAACCTACCTCAACATAATAAAGGCCATATACGACAAACCCACAGCAAACATCATTCTCAATGGTGAAAAACTGAAAGCATTTCCTCTAAGATCAGGAACAAGACAAGGATGTCCACTCTCACCACTATTATTCAACATAGTTTTGGAAGTCCTAGCCATGGCAATCAGAGAAGAAAAAGAAATAAAAGGAATACAAATTGGAAAAGAAGAAGTAAAACTGTCCCTGTTTGCAGATGACATGATACTATATAGAGAGAATCCTAAATTGCCACCAGAAAGCTACTAGAGTTAATCAATGAATCTGGTAAAGTAGCAGGATAGAAAATTAATGCACAGAAATCTCTTGCATTCCTATACACTAATGATGAACAATCTGAAAGAGAAATTAAGGAGACACTCCCATTTACCACTGCAACAAAAAGAATAAAATACTTAGGAATAAACCTACCTAGGGAGACAAAAGACCTGCATGCAGAAAAGTATAAGACACTGATGAAAGAGATTAAAGATGATACAAACAGATGGAGATATATACCATGTTCTTGGATTGGAAGAATCAATACTGTGAAAATGACTATACTACCCAAAGCATCTACAGATTCACTGCAATCCCTATCAAATTACCAATAGCATTCTTTTACGGAACTAGAACAACAAATCTTAAAATTTTTATGGAGACCCAAAAGACCCCATGTGGAGACCGAAAAGACCCAAAACACCCCAAGGTAGCCAAAGTAATCTTGAGGGGAAAAAAACAGAGCTGGAGGAAGCCGACTTCCTGACTTCAGACTACACTACAAAGCTATAGTAATCAAGACAATATGGTACTGGCACAAAAACAGAAATATAGATCAATGGAACAAGATAGAAAGCCCAGAGATAAACCAACGCACCTATGGTCAACTAATCTATGACAAAGGAGGCAAGGATATACAATGGAGAAAAGACAGTCTCTTCAATAAGTGGTGCTGGGAAAACTGGACAGCTACATGTAAAAGAATGAAATTAGAACACTCCCTAACACCATACACAAAAATAAACTCAAAATGGATTAGAGACCTAAATGTAAGACGGGACACTATAAAACTCTTAGAGGAAAACATAGGAAGATCACTCTTTGACATAAATCACAAAAGATCTTTATTGATCCACCTCCTAGAGTAATGGAAATTAAAACAAAAATAAACACATGGGACCTAATGAAACTTAAAAGCTTTTGCAAAGCAAAGGAAACTATAAACAAGACGAAAGACAACTCTCAGAATGGGAGAAAATATATGCAAATTAATCAATGGACAAAGGATTAATCTCCAAAATATATAAACAGCTCATGCAGCTCCATATTAAAAAAACAAACAACCCAATCCAAAAATGGGCAGAAGACCTAAATAGACATTTCTCCAAAGAAGACATACAGATGGACAAGAAGCACATGAGAAGCTGCTCAACATCACTAATTATTAAGAAATGCAAATCAAAACTACAATGAGACATCACCTCACACCGGTTAGAATGGGCATCATCAGAAAATCTACAAACAACAAATGCTGGAGAGGGTGGGGAGAAAAAGGGACCCTCTTGCACTGATAGTGGGAATGTAAATTGATACAGCCACTATGGAGAACAGTATGGAGGTTCCTTATTAAACTAAAAATAGAATTACTATATGACCCAGCAATCCCACTTCTGGGCATATACCCAAAGCAAACCATAATTCAAAAGGACACATGAAACCCCATGTTCACTGCAGCACTATTTGCAATAGCCAGGCCATGGAAGCAACCTCAATGTCCACTGACAGATGAATGGATAAAGAAGATGTGGTACATATATACAATGGAATATTACTCGGCCATGACAAGAAATGAAATTGGGTCATTTGTAGAGACATGGATGGACCTAGAGACTCTCATACCTAGAGAAATAAGTCAGAAAGAAAAAAAAAAACAAATATCATATATTAACGGATATATGTGCAATCTAGAAAAATGGTATAAACTTATTTGCAAAGCAGAAATAGAGACACAGACATAGAAAACAAACGTATGGATACCAATGGGGGGAAGGTGATGGGATCGATTGGGAGATTTGGATTGACATATATACACTACTACTTATAAAACAGATAACTATGGGAACATACTGTATAAAAAATAAGAGTTAAAAAATTTTAAAAAATAAAAAGCAACCTCCTTTAAATAAGTTTAACTAGAAAAGCACAGTGATACAGAAAGAACAAAGGCTTTGGAAGCAGGCAAACCTGAGTTCAAATCTTGACTCCCCATACCTGTTGGCTCTGACCTGGGCTATGTACTTATATTTTCTGACATTTGGTTCCTTTGTTTGTGGTGTAATGAGATTCTGTTTAGCAAATAAGGTTAAAGCACTTAGGACAGTGGTCCATTTCCCAATATGCATATACCTTGTACCAAATAAATAATACAACAATAATAAGTAAATAGATAGGCATGTGTTTTAGCACCGCTTTTCTCCCCCAGCCCATCAAAGGGAACACTAGCACTTGATTCCAAAACCAAAGAAAAGCACAGTGGTTAGCAGATGGAAAGAGAATGGTAGAGGTCCCTGAGGAGTGGAAGCAAGAGACTTGGGGAAGACAAGACAGCAGTGCAGTGGAGAGTGGTGAACTCCACCTCTATCCAGCTCTGGATTCCAAGGGTCAAAATCAGTTAACTCCTGGTCAAAAGTGGTAAATAGAAACAAAGTACTGACACAAGCTACAACACAGGTGAAGCTTTAAAACATTATGGTCAGTGAAAGGAGCCAGCCACAGAAGTCCACATGTTGTACTGATATGATCCCACTTACATGAAATTCCAGAACAGGCAAGTCCAAGAGGTAGGAAAGTGGATTAGTGGTTACCTAGGGCTGAGGCGGGGAAATGTGGAGTAACCGTCAACTAGTAAGGGGGTTTGTAGTAGGGTGACGGGAATGTTTTAAATGAATTTTAGTGATGGCTGCACAACTCAGCAAATTTACTAAAAAAATCATTGAACTGCACTTAAAATGGGTAAATGTAATGCTATGCAGATTATAGCTGAAAAAAAGGTTGTGAAAGGACACAAAAAAAGAAGTGTTGTGAACCGTCTCACCACTCCTAAGACACATTCAGATTTGCCCCATATATACACCTGCTTACTTAGCCCCAGAATGTTTTCAGCAGTCAAAGAGAGTGATAACATGATAAGTTGACAGTGTGCATTTGCAACAAAAAAAATAAGCTCACTTTACCCTGAACCTAACAATCTTCACACCAACTTCCACCCCCAATATCCCAATGCCAGTGTTGCTGGCAAGGTCCCTTTTTATGGTATGGGTCTCTTCCTCTTTAAAATTCTGCCCTCTGCTCATGACATGAATCACGGCTCCCTAAATCTCTTCCTTTCTCCCTGGCACTCCTCTTCTGTCTCCTGTATGTGCTCTTCTTCCTTCCCCCATCCCTTCAATGTTGGTAATCTTGAGCATCCTCTCTTTAACCTCTTTATTTCTCACTCTGGGTACTTTCCATAAGAGCTTTCATCCATTCTATATGCTGATAGCTCTCAAATATATATCCCATCCCAGTCTCTTACAGAGCCATAGGGCCATAAATTACAACTGCACCATGGATGTGTTCACGTCAAACTCATTATGCTCGAAAATGAACTCAAAAAACAGGTGTCAAAATGGATCACCATCCACACTGGGTCTGCTGCTAAGCTCTTGTTCATCCCTCACTCCTCATCCAATTACTCAGCAAAAACCTCTCTAATCCATCCATTCGTCTCCAGCCACACTATGCCTGGTACCAGGCAAATCTTGCCTTCCACCTAGTGTCTCGGATTTTAGTCTAGGTACCCTAGAATCCACGTTTAGATGAGTGGTCTATCCAGAACCGACGTTCTGATCATGCAATTTCCGAGCTCCAAGTATTTAACGACTTACCATCATTTGCAAGTTTCTTTATTAATTTTCCCTTTGCTTTTCCCCAGGGTATGTCCTGCTACCTACCCACAAGTACCCTTCTCCAGCCTTTGTGGGCTGCTTGCAATTTCCCTAAGGCACCGTGCCCCTGGGTCCATCTGCATGAGTTATTTCATATGCCCTGACCACCTCATGCTTTCCCTTCTCCCATATAGCTAGTTCCTCCTAGCTCATCAGGACCCCACTCAGCATCACTCCCCGCTGTGGTCTTCCGTGACACCCCCAGGCTGAGTTAGCCTCCCAGTGCCTCTGCCTCCATTTTCGCCCTCGATTTGTATTGCCTTTTCATTTCTCTGACTCATTCACCAGATTGTGAGTGACACCTTCAGGGCAAGGACTGAGTCAGTCTTCCTCATATCTTCATGCTGAAAGTAATGCCTTCCCACACTAGGCACTCAGTAAATATTTATTGAAGAAATGAATGAGAGTTTTGTCCAGATGCATCAAAACCAAATAAAGTGCTATTTTTTTTATTTCTGTCTCTCCCAGGTATTGCCTTTCACGTAATTATAGATTGTTGTATCATGCTGAGTTACAGCCCCACAAGACACATTACTGGATCTTTTTCATCTTCCATCATATGTCAGTCCTTGAATTTATTTAATCATTTCTACCTCTCTCCTATGAACTTCTCCAAGTTATCTTTCAGCTACTAAAGAATCAAAAATATTTATCATGGTATCTCTTTTCATCTCACTGATTGTTTTTTCTACAAGAGATGGTAGCCTTGAAGCAGACCACAAAATCATCCCAGCATACAATATTTTTTAGACTTATTTTTTTCATTGACATAATTGAAAATAATAGTAATCCCAAATGACTGTAATTCTCAAAATTTAGGAGCATGGACAGCTTTATTTCCCCCTTTGTGATTACCCTGATGAGAATCTGTGTAACTAACTAGATATCATTTACGTAGAATAAAATTCCATTACAGGCAGCACGTACACAAGTAGTCCTAATGTTATGTACATTAAAAATATAAATAAAAGCAACTGGTTTTAACCCAGCACAACAAATAACTAGAGGTTTGATCAGAAATCAGATACCAGAGTGCAGTTAGGAAAGGAAAACTACTTTCAATTCTTTTTTTTAAGAAATAAAGTATGGCTCCCTTAAAACTACATTTCTTAGAGAGCAACACATGTTCTTGCTTTGATAAATGCTAAATCTTGGATGAATTTTTTTGCTGTTATTCATTATTTCTAGAGATTTAACAACCACCAACCTTCTTCCCTCAGCAGGAGAAACTACAGGTATCTCATAGCCCCAAGGTCTGTGTCCGGATGAGAACACACAGCGACGAGAAAGCAGCAGCTTGGACAATAAGGGCTTATTCTTCTCACAAAACAAGACGTCAGGAGGTGGGTGGCCGAGCGCTGGTACATCTGCTCACTGATGCCTTCAGGTACCTGTGTGCTCTTTCTATATCTGACCCTCTACCCTCAGCATCTAGTTTTGTCTCTCAAGGTTGTGGCCTCACGGTCACAATGGTTGACATACACCCAGACATCCACGCAGGAAGGGGGAAGGGCACTCCATGGACTCTCTCTTTCTAACAGGACAGCAAAATGTTTCCAGGACCCCACCTGGAAGACAGCCGCTCACTGGTCAGAACCACCATATCACAACCCAACTTTTGATGAATTCACAGTCAACTGATTGGTGACCTAAACATGGAAGTGACGGTCCATCACATTCAAACGCTCTGCCCATGGTCAAGGTAGGGTATCACACAGAGTAAATATACACCAAGGGGTGGCAATCTCTGGGACCATCTTAGAACTCTGCCCACCAAATCTCCACTTTCTTCTAACAACCACAATATCCAAACAGAAAACACAGAAATGTGGCTCCAAGTCCTTTAGTGTTGGAAGCAGAAATTCAAAGTGACGAGCAATGCATTGCAGACCCCTTCTGGTAATGTCACCTGGGCTCGTATGACTCAGCAGAAACGGGGAGCTGCTGGGGGTGTGGGAGGCTCTGGCAGAGCCCGCTACAGCACTGACTTCCACGCAGCATTCCAAGGACCAATGAACCCTACAGGGGACTGTCAGGTGTTACACGGATAGAGAGGAGAGGAAGAATGGAAGGAGAGAAGGGAGAAAGGGGAGGAGGCAGGGAAGCAGGAAGGACTGAAAATAAAGTTTTAAAAACTTTTCTAAACAATCAAGTCTCCTCTCTCCATCTATAAAACACACGTTTAAGGAAAAGCTATTGGGCCGAGAACTGGGTTAGGTGCTGGGCCTGCGGTGCTGGACAAGTGAGACCCACAACACGCCCTCATGGAGATTACATTATAGTGAGAAACCTGTCCGCCTCCGAGAAAAGTAATCCAATAAAGAAAATGGTTGTAAAATTGTGCTCTACAAAACAAACGATGTTCAGAAACTCTGTGCTACAGAAGAAGACAAGTTAGTCTTTTCCTTTGACAGGCTACTGTACTTGGGTTAACAGGCACCATCTCTTAGCCTTATCTGTGCGGCTTTACGTTTTGCAGAAGGTGGCTTAGGCAACTGCACTACTTTATGTCAAACCTGGATTAAAACTGCCAACGCCTAGCTCTACAAGGGCACCCCCAGACTTACAACAGGACCCCTAACCAAGCCATCTTTTCGTTCATCAGCTGGTAACAGGTCTGCAATTTTCTAGGCACACGTGGGTGACTTCTCAGTAGATGCCAACACGTCCCTGTAGGCGGAGCTTTCTGTATGTCTATGCCAGCCTGACAGGGAGTTTCTCCTCGCTGAGATTTGCTTCTGTGCAACGGTCTTCTGCTCTCCATCATCTCTGCACGAGATCTGACAACCCACTGACTCTTCCAAGCCTTTTTTCTTTTCTGTTCTTCCCTCTCAGATTGGGTATCCTTCCTGGGTAGGGAAACTGCATTCTTATTTACAAGCAAGAAACTGATTTCCCCTCCCCTCTAGCAAGGAAATCAGTTGCACACTCCGCAGGCAGATCTCACAGCCATCGCAGTGAGGAAGCCAGCATAACGCAGGCACATGCAGCAGATGTCTCGCTGGTGGATATTTTCTCAGCAGAAGGTCCATTAACCTTCAGCACCCAATCTTCAGAGAATGTTCACATTTACCAAGGCTTCATTTCTGTTGCATTTTAGGCTCCCTGTTAGTTATTACACGCAGATCTTTGACTTTTCAAGAACAGAATTCTGGTGTCCAGTGGTAGGTGGCTGTAATATGTGTGGAGTCCCAGCCCCACTGACCTCACAGGTGAAGGGCCTACTGGCCTTGGGGTTCCCCTTGGAAGACGCCCCTTTAATTCACCTGGATAAACTCCCCTGACCACTGCCCAACCGGATGCAGTGTGTGGACATGGTGGGGGACAGGGTACACGGCTCTCAGTTCAGTCCACCCAGGTGCTTCCCTTCTGAGCACCCTCTGCTCCTCTGCTAAGCTTCAGCAGCTACTAAAAATTGCAGCAACTAGAAAACCTCTGGGGCAACACTGCAAATGCTAATTCAGGGAAGAAAGATGGGCATGGCAGCCTTGAAGGACGCTTTCAACTAGACAGCAGTATTGCAAATGATCCTAATGAGTAGAGAGGGTAACACCCCTGCTGTGGTTGCAGAGATAACCCTTTAATGAGCTCGGATTTGAAAGGAATGTGAAGAGAAACTGGAAGGAGGAGTGTGGCAATTGAACTGAGAAGGGTAAAGCCCCCTAGGCGCTAAGGCTTCTAGAGTGTCCCCAAGTCAACCTCAAAAGCTTTGCTAAGTATGGGCGGAGAAGAATCGGACCCAGTAGGAACAGATGTCTTGCGTGGTGCAGACACAACACTGTCAGATGAAGCGAGCGAGTGTGTGGTATTTGCGAGAATGTTTTTAACCTGGTGTGTGTTATCTACGGCTCTGGAACAAGTTACCACAAACTTCGTGTCTTAAAACAACACACAGTCATTAGCTCAGTCTCTGTGGGTCAGGAGTCCAGGCATGGCTTAACAGGGCCCAGTACGCACACTTCCACAAGGCTTTTCATCAAGGGGTCAGTGGCCTGTGCTGTGTGGAGACAGAGGTCCTCTCCCAAGCTCATGTGGCTGTTGAGAGAATTCAGTTCCTGGCAGCTGTAGGACTGAGGTCCCCATTTTCTCACTGGCTGTCAGCTCCTAGAGTCTGCCCTCAGGCACTAGCCACGTGACCCTCTCATAACGGGGGAGCTTATTTCTTCAATGGCAGCAGAAGTATCTCTCTCCGGTCTGCTCCAGTGGGGTCTTATATAACATAATCATGGGGTACCATCCCATCATCGATGCCCTGTAAGGTATACCCTAATCAAGGGAATGGCATTCATCACATTCACAGGTCCCACCCACACCCAAGGGGAGAGAAGCATACAGGGCATGTCTTATAGGACATGGCGATCTCAGGGGCTGGTTTAGCATTCAGCCCACCATAGCTAGAAAGGAAGGAATAACATCGTTAAGATGGCACCCAAACCAAGGACAGTAAAGGAGACAATCTAATTTAAACTTAGTTCCACATTCTAGACTCAGGCGAATATTCTAAGTCCAGTGGACTTCCCTGGAACAGTGCACCCCAGGAACTACAAAGAACCAGCCTTTGTCATCCTGGAATACAGGCAAGTTTCCAAAAGTGGACCAACTCTACAAAAGGAGAGCAAGTAGACTGACAGCCAAAGACTCATGAGTGGATTATTAATCCTCCTCCAAAGTCTAAAATACATTAGGCAGGTTTTGTAAGCTCCTAGAAAACGTTGTGCGGTTACCAGGACTTAGTATTGGTTTTCTAATACCATTGCCTTCAGTCCAACCCATTCCTTTGACAGCTTTTTGGAGAAAATGTTGAAATTATGGTCCCCTTTGACTGTAACCTAGTTCAGAGAGATGTTCCTTATGGGGAAAAGGAAGAAATATTACCTGATGTAACGTGTTCAGGTGCTCTTTTTTCTAACTGCTGTACCCGGAAGCACGTCAACCGAAGTGAGATGGATGTTAATCTGAAAAGTGGCATCTGGCAGTTAGACAAAGCACTGGCCTGCTCAATATTAAAACTAATATTTTGAAGGGTTTGTGGACTGGCTATTTTGGAAACACAGGTCCATGAACTGAATCACAGACTGAAAATTCAACATCATCCCTAAAGCTTAACCAATGGGCAGCCGTAGACATAACTGAGCATCAGTATCACATGCTGACTTGCACATGGTCGATCTTTAACCTGATAATATTTAACAGATCAAAGTAAGCTTCTCCACAAAGCCTCAAAACCTCACCTGGGGAAGTGCAACGTGAGAAATCCCTGGCGTAACATCCTCCTTGTGCTAAACACCAACAGTTCTAGCTGTCTCATGCCCAGTATGAACAAGAGCCAGAGAGTTACTGAGAGTTACAATGGCTTTTTTTTTTTTTTACTCCTTCGAGAATGTTCTGTGTAGCATCTGTGTCCCACAATGTTAATAGATGGCAACGAGTGGGAAAAGGTATCTCATGGTCAAATATGTGTGGAAAAGACACAGTTGGATGAGGTTAAGTGAGTTTCTTTACTATGAGCTTTCAGGATGTCAGTGTGTATTTGGAATATCAAAGAGTGGACAGTAGTTTCACAGAGACTCTCATGCAACTAGATTCTGGAGAATCTCAGGGAAGAACTAAACCACCACAGCCTCAAACTATGCTAATTAGTGCAATGTCTACATTTAAAAAGCTAAGAATCAAAATGTGATCTGCCCTGGACACCAGATTTCTGGACTACTAAATTCAGTTCTGGGGGCCCTGCAAGTTCTGAGTTACTCTAGCCAGGCAGAGCACACCCAGAAGGGCAAAGTCACATCAGGTGGAAGGTGACTGCAGGAGAATCAAGCCCCTTCCAAGTCTTGCCATATCTGGTTTCAAGCTGCCTTGTTCACAAGACACTCCTATGAGCCACAGAGAATCCTTTCATCTTTACAGTGAGACCTAATGACTCATTTTTTAAAATTTATTTATTACTTATTTATTTTTTTGGCTGCATTGGGTCTCTGTTGAGCGCGGGCTTTCTCTAGTTGTGATGAGCTGGGGCTACTCTTCGCAGCAGTGCATGGGCTTCTCATTGCGGTGGCTTCTCTTGACGCGGAGCACGGGTTCTAGGCATGTAGGCTTCAGTAGTTGTGTCATGCAGGGTCTAGAGCGCAGGCTCAGCAGCTGTGGCGCACAGGCTTAGCTGCTCTGCGGCATGTGGGATCTTCCCGGACCAGGGCTGAAACCCGTGTCCCCTGCATCGGCAGGTGGATTCTTAACCACTGCACCACCAGGGAAGCCCAAGACATAATGACTCAATTTTTAAGCAACGGAATATGGCAAAAGTGAAGGGATGTAACTTCTGGAGCTAGGTTATAAAAGTCTGTGACCAGTCTATAGAGACTGCAAGTGGATTATGTGTTTGCCTAGGGCTGGAAGGTTGGGTGGTGGCTAAAAGGTGTGGGGTTTCTTTGGAGAGTGACAAAAATGTTCTAACACTGACTGAGGTGATGGTTGCACAAATCTTCAAACACACTAAAAGCTATTAAATTGTACAAACTGAATAGGTAAACAGTATGGCATATAAATTATATTTCATTAAAGTTGTTACCAACAAAAAACAAACTGTGATTTCCACCTTGTTTGCCCTCTCTCTGGATCTTCTCATTTGCTCACTCTGGGGAAGCAAGCTGTCGGGTGACGAGCTGCCCTGTGGAGCACCCCATATCACAAGGACCTGGCGCCACCTCCAGACAGCAGCGAGCAAGGCACCGAGGCCCTCAATCCTGTAAGCCTGCAAGAAAATGAATCCTGCCCACAACCATGTGAGTAAGCCTCGAGCTGATCCTTCTCCAGGCAAGTGTGAAGATGACCAACAGCATGACTGTAAGACAGCCTGAAGCAAAGGAGCCAGCAAAGTCACACCCAAACTCTTGACACAGAAATTTGAGAAAAAGCCCCTAAATTTAGGGGACATTTGTTACACAGCACTGGATAACTGATACACTTCAAAGAGTCCCTCTCTTGTTACTTTCTGCTCTCTGCCAGACTCCTTTCCAGCTTCCAGAAAAGAGCCTTGTAAGATCTGTCCAATGTAGTGCTTCATGTTGGATTATTCAGACCATTCCTGTCCCCAGCCCTTGCCTCACCACTTTCCTCACCTGGGATGTCACTTCCCCACTCTTCAACATGCCTATGATGTTTATACCTCCTTCAAGCCCTCGTATTTTCTATAAAATATAAAACCCACCTTCTGACCACACCCAATCTCTGCCCCAAAGTGATTTTTCCTGGCTGGAAATTTCTTGGGCACAAGTAGATTCACTGAGCATCAGTATCTTGTGACATCACCTATGCAGAGTTGACCTTTAGGAAGATTTCCTTTAAATCACTTTTCAGGAAAAAAAAAAAAGTTTGTTTACTCTCCCCATACTCATATTTCTGTATGAATTTTTACAGATTTGCATTTATTTTATTCATCCTTTGTTATGTCCCAATTTTTACTTGCCCTTCTTCAGTATACATTTTCTTATGTGGGTGAAGAATTCCCATTTTTGTTCTTTCTTTGTCCTTTTCGCATTGCACTATATTGTCTCACATATTTAAACCTAACCTTATCCAGGTGATATTAATTTAGATTTCCAATTGCCTGCTATGTTGTAATATTGTATTAACTTTTAGTTATTCACCACTGATGTGTATACTTTTAGTTCCCAAAATACCATGTGGGTTCAGCCACTGTAGCTACTTCACCATCCATCTTTTGTATCTTCAAGTATGCATGGCCCAGTACCTTTAATCTGATTTTCACTAGATTTACTACCTTTCTTCACCTGAGAAAGTTACTACAGTTTTTAAAGTGCTGAACTTATTACCAGACACTCTGTAGCAAAGGAAAATTGGTTCTACTTTTTGGAGGCTCTAACTCACATGAACTTCATTTCATACAAGGTTCTTCTTTGTCATCCTTGGAGAAAATAAAATTTATGTGAAAATGTTCTTATAGATAAATAAAGGCTGACATAATAGAAAATGAATAGTGATAGAATATACCAAGAAGTTAATAACAAGAGGAAAACATCAAGAAATCTTTTCTGGGCTAACATATTTGAAGGCTGGCCGAGGTCACAGTTAACTAGTTTTGGATTTCTCCATCCGTTGTTCAAGGGAAATGGTTTTCATTCCACTCCCATATACCCACATGCTCAAGTGGTCTACAGTCTGACTGATGCCCTGTATGTTCACATACATTGTAGTAGAGCTTGTCTGATGTGGCCATAACACAGAATACATTTTTAGAAAGCAGTTAGTCAAAGTTAAGAAAGCGTCACTTGAAAGACGGTTATATTCATTTATTTTTCATAGCTGATGTTTCAAGGGCTCTTAGGCTTATAAAATCATCCCTGCAACGCCATCCTTTTAAATCCAGACTATGTTCGGATTTCCCTCTCTCTCTCTGTAGTATCTGTTTTTATTCATATCTTGTGTTTCCTTATAAAATAGAAAATCAGAAGAAGAAATTGGCTCTTTTTTTACACATGCGCGCACACATGCGCACACACACACACACACACTCAACTACTGACTTTTCTCTCTGAAAATCTTCTCAGGGTTGAGAACACATTCCTGACTCATCGGCCTGCGCATCATATTCTCCGTGACCCTAAACCAAGGGCGTCATGGTAGGAAACAACCCTTCAACAGAGATAAGATTCTTCTGGGTTCTGAGAAACTGCACTCGACTTAACTACTGTAGAAACACAGTGCGAGACTTTGTGCTGTTTTCTTTCATATGTTGCTTCCTTTAATACTTATGTCAATTCACATCTGAAAACTAACGAAAAAGAATTCAAGGCTCTCACTTATACTGAACCTCTCTCCCCACAAGCGTGAAGCAACCGAAGTCGTTGTTCATGACGTGAGTTCTAGGAACTCTTTACAGCTCCTGCTGAGATTCACTAGACCAGCGCTGTCACCCCTGTGGCCCTCCTGTGCCCTCCATTCATCCAGACCCCAGCTCCTGTGAGTGTCATGTCACACTCACAGCTGCCACCAGTGCCATTCCCCAGGAATGTCCCCCAGCGGGAATAGAAAGGGAAGGCAGAATTTGTTAAACCTCGAGTTCTACTGATGTATATTTTTAGGTTTTAGTGTGCAGACATCACCTAATCACTTCCAGTAAACTGGTACTCAGGGAAACGAGGTCTCCATGGGACCCAGATTCTGAGAACCAGAGTAGAAGGAGTGTAGCCATTCCCCCCGAGCAAAGCCCCACTAGGTCAATAAAAAAGCCTTGCCCTGGTTAAACTCTACAAGCTTTTATTTTTATGAGTTCAAGTTCCTGTCCTACTTGCAAAGACATTGCATAACACAGACTCAGGAACACACCAGAGATGATAGACTTATTTTTAATACAAATTCCTCCTTTTTTGTTCTCATCCTTAAACTTCTATTCTGCTCTACCATTTCCTAGTGTCTCTTCCTATTTTTTAAAAAAAAATTACACTCAATTAATACTAGACATTTTCTTCTGAGAAGCTTTCTGTTGCTTAACTTGAGTAATGGCACACCGTAACAATGAAGAGTAGGTTAAAATCACTGCTCTACCACACACTAGCTGTGTGATCTTGGGCAAGGTACACAGCCTCTCTGTTCTTCAGCTCCCTCTGTGATATGGGCACAGTGATATGGGCACAGTGATGTCACTTTTCCCACGAGGATTTAAGGAGTTAAAACACGTAAACCAGTCACGGTAGTGCCTGACACAGGGAAGGCTACATAAGGGCTGGGCTTGGCGCGTTTAGATACCTGTTCTACCACCTATACCACTTCTTGACCAGAGTTTGCAAAGCCCCCATCTTCTAGCTCTCTCTTACCCAGTGCTCTGAGACCACATATCCCGCAATTCCCTCTTACCTGCACAAAAAGTCCCTCTCAACCATGGCAATGAGTTCTACTCGTCTCCTCCATTTTGAAGAAAGGTGACATGATTTAAAGGCACGGTGACGTCACACAGAGCAAACCAGACTGAAGGTGGGGGGTGGGCTGGGGATTCAGTCAGGGACGGAGAGGGCGTTTGCAGGGGTGACTTCACCGAGTTTCCTGAAGGAGGTATGTGCAGGGGTGCGGGCGGGCTTGAGGGAACCCTCGGGGAGCGAGAGCGCTGAGGGGCTCCCGGCAGCAATATCACAAGGCCTCCGCTTCCCTCCCGACAAAGCAGCAGCCGCAGCCTCCTCCCGGGAGGCCCTGTGGCTGTGCTCACGTGCAAACAAAGTCCCGTGACTGAGGAGTTGGGCTGCAGTGGCCCCCAGCCCCCCGCTGAGCAGCACGCCCCTCCTCGCTTTCCGCAGGGCAGCTCTTACTAAGGGCAGGGCAGGAGCTGAGGGCGGACGCTGCGGGCCTCCCCCTCACAGCACTGCTCTCCGGAGTCACAGACCCAATCCCGACCGCCTGTCGGTATCATCCCTTCCATTCAAGACGTCTCTCCTGGCCCTCCAGGTGCAATCCTGGGACGACATCGCTCGGTTAGGAACGGCGGGGCAAGGTATGCAGTCCTGTCCTCTGTCACGGATCCCTCACTGCCCCACACGCTCGTCACCTCCCCTCCAGCCTCAGCCCCGCTGCCTCCTTTCCAGCCTTCACCGTCCTCTCGTCTCCTCCCCTCCAGCCTCAGCCCCGCTGCCTCCTTTCCAGCCTCCACCGTCCTCTCGTCACCTCCCCTCCAGCCTCAGCCCCGCTGCCTCCTTTCCAGCCTCCACCGTCCTCTCGAGGGCACAGCAGCCTGGGCACCGGAGCCCTTGTCTTACCTTTTTGCTCTCATGTCCTCTGCTCCAGAGCCATCTGTGCCTGTTCTGGATTCCAGAACAGAGCCCAGAGTTCTCAAGGCTCACCCACATCAGTCCCCAAGGCATCAGCCAATCCTACTTCCCAACATCAGGCTCCGTTATTATCATTTACCCACACATCAGCCACACGGGATTACTCACCACCGCTGAAGTGCAGCACACGCTCACCACCCTGCTCCTCTCACCTCAAGGCCGCCCTCCAGTCGGGATTCCCCCCCTACCCGCTCCCAGCTGACACTTGGACCTGTCATCTCCCTTACTGTTTCTGAGAGGTCAGCTCAAACGTTCCCTGAAGCCTGCTTTTGTTAACCTGGCAGAAACAAGGAATCCTCTGCGTGACCACAGCTCTCAGTATTTCCAGAACGTTCCCCGTGCCGCCCTCCATTTGAGGGTTGAGTGTGGGTCACCCCACTGTCCAGCCCACTGACCCCCATCAGAAGTTAAACCCCCTCGTGGCAAGGAGCACGGCGGCAGCACCTGGGGCACAGGGTGGACCCTCCGCAACGTTTGCTGAACTTCATGATGATGCCCTGTCAGTCTCACCTTGGGCTTCGTATAATCCTTTGTAAACCCTCTCCGGTAGGGCTTGGCAGGGAAGGTCTACCAAAGCAGGGGTTTTTGCAGAACTGTTCACTCTGTTCCCCAAGCTGGTGCACCATCAGTGATATGTAATAAACCGTTGGTAAGGTATTCATCGTATGAATAGATGAACAAATAAGCATGTTAAGTCATCACAGTAGTCAAATAGGTGTAACAATAGGCAGGTGATTACATTAATTGATCATCACACTGCTACTCAAAAAGCCTGGTCTCCACACGGACCAATCCACACGTATTTGTTCCCGGGCCGTGACGGGGCAAACATAGAGAGTGACAGTAAATGTTTGTATCTTTTACAGGAACTGACCTTGTCACAACATCCAATTACGTGTACTCACCTTGCTGAGCAGGGTACAGACCAGTTCCAACGTTATCAGTCTTGCAGGAAGGTCGTGGGATGGATTGGAAAGCGAAAAACAAAACAAAACAAACCCATTCCTTCCGCACAGAGAGCTTGAGAAGCACGGCCTTACCGTGGAGCTTCCAACTGGACAAGCACAGACTTCTGCCCTCAACCCTCCACCAGGCCCTACGTGACCCCCGCCCGCGGGAGACACTGCTTCTCCCTGTAGCCTTTACTGTCTTCCTCCCTCTCCATCCAGGGCTAAGAAGGTTTAGGTGAATACTTATCATCATCTTATCGTTAGCACGTGGGACATGCCACCAGGTACAATCAACGCAGGCACTATGGAAAGGAGCTGTGTGAGAACCGAGCAGTGAAAGAAAGACCCGCTGAGAAACTTGTTCTCCTTTGTCTGCTCTCTAAAGTAGGAGGGACAGATTTCAAACAGCCCTCTTCCATTCGTCCCTAGTATGCACCAGGCAGGGTACTAGAATTCATCGTGAAAACAGCACACAAGAGGAGGAGGAGAGAATGATGGATAAGAACGTAATAATAAGAAGGGGCGTTTCTCGAGCTGCACTGTGCACCCGTTCCAGGGCTGAGGACCTTCCTGTCCGTTATCCCACTTATAACACACAGAACTTCCCTGCCATGTAGGGGGTGAGCAGGCCATCAGGTCCTCCCAGCCTGATGAGGCTTTTTAAAAAGTGGAGGGTAGGGAAAGCAAATTCCCAACTCTGACTCAGATCCTTTAGTCTTAGAACTAATGAAAAAACCTAATATAAGTCAGTTTGGACTCAGTATAATAAGCTGCAGAAACACTGTACTTCAGGAGTGTGTCTGTGTAAGGATACATGGAAATATAAATATAGTTGTAAAGGTAAATCTTAACATCAATATACAGACATAGATCTCAAGCATTGAAATATGAAATTCTAGAAATAATCTGTATAAAGGTGATTATTTTCTGACCCAAACCTAAAAATGTTCGTCTGTTAATTACATAACTGAATAAAGATCTAGAAAGGAGATGGGTGACTGAGAGATGAATGGGTGAGTAGATTGATAGATGATAGATAGATGATAAATAGATAATGACTATATATAGTATAATCTTGACAAATGCCTCTGTGACGGAGACTTGATTAATCATTACTTTAAAGGAAAAGCCAGCCTAGAAGCCACCCAAGTCAATAGGACATCTAAGTAACAAACAGCGCTGAAGACAGAAGTGTCACTTAAAAGGAAGAGAGAGAGACGTCTGAAATAAAATAAAATATCCTTCACAGATAATTAAAATAATGTGCTTTCATTCTCAAAAATTAAACCGACACCAATCATGATAAGATCTAAATCCTCAGGGGGGCTTAGCAACCCAAGAGCCATGTGGAGCACATTAACCAAAAGAGGCTTCAGCTGGGGCGATGGCAGTATCTGCAAGCAAACAGACTCCTTAAGAAACAAAGTGGTCCAACTTCCTCCGTCATGAGAATTCCTAAGAGCAAACTTCCTCTAAAGTTAAGGAGAAATTTATGTCCGTTAGCTAAAACGTCTACTTGGCACTCGGTTGGCATTGTGTCCCCGTTGTGTCCCCAGCACTGTGCAGACTGTAAGAGGAAGCTGGTATTTATCTACAGCCCATCTCTCTTCCCAAAGGACTTGAAAGATGCGTGGAAGTTATTAAAAAGAAAGCCACGGGGCTTCCCTGGTGGCGCAGTGGTTGGGAGTCTGCCTGCCGACGCAGGGGACGCGGGTTCGTGCCCCGGTCCGGGAAGATCCCACATGCCGCGGAGCGGCTGGGCCCGTGAGCCATGGCCGCTGAGCCTGCGCGTCTGGAGCCTGTACTCCGCAACGGGAGAGGCCACAACAGTGAGAGGCCCGCGTACCGCAAAAAAAAAAGAAAGAAAGAAAGAAAGCAACATCTTTTCATTGTTATCCTTATCTACAACATAGCCATTGCAGTGGTCACTAATACAGAAGAGGGCCCCGCGGGAAAGCAAAAGGGAACCCCAGGCGTTATAGCAGACTGAGGCGGCACAGAAGCAAACAACCGCTCTTTCTGCAAAGACACTGCAACGTTGAAAATATATGCCTGTACCAGCTTGGGGGCAGAGTGAGAACTGGTTGGGGAATACACCCAGGTGTCAGAGGTGAAAATGCAACCAAGGCTCCAGTGGTAAACAGGAGACAGTAACAAGATGACTGTGGAGGGTTCACGGGTATTGCGGGTTCTGTGGCCTGAAAGGAGGCGTGGCTACACAAGGTAACAAAGCTAGCACTGGCCTCTTAGGGGAAAGCCAGAAGCCTAGATGTCTGCCCCTCCCCGAAAAGAGAGATGGAAAAACTACCCACTGGCGGAGAGACAAGCAGGTTGGCCACGTCCACAGCCTGTGTCAAGCATGAGAAACGGTCCCCTCAAGGCACCGGAAACCTGGGCTTTTGCTATGTTGAGTGTGCTTAGGATTCAGCTTTATTCATTTCTTGGTCTGGAACCTGAAACCAAGAAATTAACATAAAATCTCAAGGGGGACCCACAGAAGCAAATATCATACTGCTCTGAGGGACAGTGTCACCAGCCAGAGAGGGCACACAGGACCGCCATTAAACACTTTTAAAAAACTTGCTGCAGCTGGGCTAAAATAACATAACGCGCCGCAGGGAAGGGCCTGAGGCAGCAGACAAAGGTTGCCAACAGCAGCCTGAGGACCCAGAATAACCACCTAAAAAAGACGGCAAGCTTATCGGCAGAATTACAGCAAAGAGCTGGCGCACTCAGGGAGACGGAAGACAAGGACACCCGCCATCACCTTTTCTGTTCAACGTTGTTCTGCAAACCTCAGAAAGTGAGCTAAGGGTTTTTAAAAAAATTATATACAGATGTAGATACAGATACTATATATATGTATATATGCTTGTGTGTACACAAATATAGAACATATAAATATCTATCTTTAGATAGAAATATGCACACGTAAATACAGGTATATATTTTAATGGAAGACAACATTCTCACAATTTGCAGACGTACGCCTGTCAAATCATAAAAATACTAACTGAATCTACAACTCTTGGAACGAATAAGAGACTTTGGCAAGGTTTTTGGATACAAGATCAAAATGCAAACATGGAAAGGTTCCTACACGCCAGCAAAAATCAGCTGGAAAAATAATGTCAATAATCCCACTCACGATAGCATCAAAGAGCATGTTACCTAGGCTTAAATCGAATAATGGAAGTACGAGATCTATATGGAGAAGATGATATGGACATAAAATAAGATCTAGCAATCTCACTCTTAAGTGTTTAGCCCTCAAGAGATAAAAACTTACATATATGCATACAGTAGCTCTATCTATAGTCACCGAAACCTGGAAATAACAGAAATGTCCGTCTGGTGAGTGAACACGCAAAACAGGGCACATCTATACAATGGGACAGTACTCAGCAGTAAACTGCAATGAACTACTGGTACACGCAACAACGTGGATCAGTCGCAAAGGCATTATGAGTGAAAGAAGGCAGTCTTAAAAGGTTTCATACTGTATGAGTTCATTTATACAACGTTCTCCAAGAGAAAGCTATTACATCGGAAAACAGATCAGTGGTTGCAGGGCCTGGGGGCAGGGGAGGTTGTCACCGCAAAGGGACACAATGAGGGCATCTGGGGTGCGATGAAACCGTTCTGTATCCTGATCTGCGTGGTGGTTATATGAATCGATGTACGTGTTAGAATGACTACAACTGTCCATATTAAAAAGTCAATTTTACCATGTGTGTGTTCACTGAGAAAATAAAGTTTACAACGAAAAGAACATGTTTTAAGAGGAAGGCCTAAAGAACCGTACACGACGTGATGGGAAGATAACTCAATCTGGCCAAGATGCCATTCTCCCCAAATGGATCTATAAATTCACTGGATTTCACAAATACCCAAGAGAGTTTTAATGAAATTTGACAAATTGATAGTAAAATGCCCAAGGAAGAATAAAGACCTGGGTATAGCCATTTGGGGACAATTTGAAAGGAAGGAGGAGGGGCATGCCGCACTGCATACCAAGCATGTTTATAAATCTCTAGGAATTAGAACAATGAGGAGGTGGTGCAGGGATAAACAAACAGATCTGGAGGGGCGACATCGGCACACCAGGAGCCGCTCACAGATGGCTCTTCCTTTATATAAAGAACTTAGGCAGGCAGGCAGGCAGACAGACGGACAGATCTCTGTTTAGTTCCTCCCTTACTGCAGGCACAAAAATTAATTCCAGTTGTATTAAAGTCCCAAACGTGCAAAGAAAAACTTGAAAAGAGAATATAAAGAGTTTGTACAAATCAATTATTTAAAAAAACAGAAAAAATAAGCAAAGGATATGAAAAGGTGTGCTCCCAACAGCCATCAGTAAAATACAAATTAAAGCAATAAAATTCTATTCCACGCCCATCGTATGTGCAAAAATGTAAGTCTGGCCTTCAAAGCGCTGGCAGGGATGGGGAAATGGACTTCTCTAATAGTTTTTCTGAGAGCAGTTTTAGGTTAACAGAAAAATGTCAGCAAGCAGAGAGCTCCCTGTACAACCCACCTGCACAGTTAACATCCTGCATTAGCGTGGTACTTTCGTTACAACTGACAAACCAATATTAATACATTATTAGTAACTGAATTCCATAGTTTGCATGGGAGTTCACTCTCTGTGTTGTCCATTTTATGTTTTGACAAAAGGCACAGTGTCATGTGTCCGCCATTACAGTACCAAACAGAAGAGTCTCACTGCCCTGAAAATCCTCGGCACTCCACCTGTTCACCCCTCCCTCCCCCCAGCCCCTGGCAACCACCGATCTTTTTAGTCTTTATGGTTTTCCCTTCTCCAGAATGTCACAGAGTTGGACCCATACAGTCTTTTCAGATGGGCTTCGTCCACTTAGCAATACGCGTGGAAGCTTCCTCCATGGCTTGTCATGGCTTCGTAGCGAGCTCATCTTTATGTTGCTGAACAATGCTACACTGTGTGGATGAACCACAGTTTTTTTTATCCATTCACCTACTGAAGGGCAACTTGGTTGCCATGAATTTTTGACAATTATGAATAAGTGGACTTTTTATATACCATTGGCAGGAAGACAACATCCTACAACCACTTTAGAGCAAAGCTGGCAACATCCAGTGAAGCCCAAGATGTGCACACACAGAGCTCAGAATTTCCATCCCTGGGCACACATCGCCAAGGAACTCATGCAAGGAAGCATACAGAAAAATGTTCACTAAGCACTCTCTGTAACAGAGAAAACGGCAAACAAAATAAAACTGGGCCAATAAGAGAAGTGGAACGGGAGACAATTCCCCGTGGGTCTCCATCAAATTTCTGCACGCCCTGCCAGCAGAAGCCCTGATGGCTTTTGTTCTGGACTGCCTTCTCAAGGCTGTCTGTGTAGTGAATCGCCTCAGAAGATAGAGGTTGCGTCTCCCTCTGGAGCACAGTTTTGGCAGAATGCTTCCTGCCCATCGTAAATGATTTGGATTTCCTAAGACCAGGGCTCCTCAGCTGTGACACAGACCCACTGCATGTGCAGCATCCACGTGGGTCCCTCTGGGTCGCCCCAAGGAGAACAGGTGCAGACATGAAGCTCAGGCTGCTTGCTGTGCGTGAGGAGTGAAGCCTTTGTCTCTGACCCAGGAGACTTGTGTCCCCTGTCAGCATCCGTGAACCTGCGGCAGCTAACCTGTTAGCGTGAAAGTAGGGTCAAACCTCAGACCCTCTTGACAAATGGATAAATAAAATTTTGAAAATATCTGTACAACAGGCTACTGTGTGACAGTTAGTATAAATAAAATGACAGGAATCCATGTGGATAGATCTCAATCTATTTTTAGGGGGGCATAAGTAAACCATAAAAATACCTCCAGCATTTCTGTAAAATGCATGCTGTTTTTGGATACACACATATGTGTCAAACACACGTGAATTCACACATAATCTTCAGGGCAATGGTTAACTCAAGAGAAGCAGGACGGGGAACTGAACCAGAAAACTTTTTAATCTTATGCAAATATGTCAAAATGTTGACATTTTTTCATTCTTTCATCTGGGTATAGAGGTTTTCTAAATACGTCACAGTCCTTACCTGCAATTCTGAGAAGTTTGTTCTTAATTTTCGCACCAAAACTTACAAGGCGGCAACAACGTAAATGAAATGAGGGAAGCTATGACAGTCTTTACTGGCTGCGCCGGTGTGAATATCCGTACATTGCATTGCAGAGATCTGAATGTGTTTGGTAATGGCCTGCTTCCAGACCCTGGTGGTATGGGATTCACAATGGCTTAGGCCCGTATTTCACCTTTCCAAAATCTGGAAAAGTTTGAGTTCTAAAAGCCCCTAGTCTCCAGGGTTTGGGGTAAGGGCTTTAGTCTTGAAATATCCTCTTGCAATTTTATATGTGTATTTATTTCATCATTTAAAGATACTAAAATGAGGGGAGAAAAAGCGCCAGCACTTTTCTAACACGTGAAACCAAATTTGCATCGCATAACATACGCGATGCTCCAGGAGACAGAGCAGAAGCCTATGGGTGGGGCCCACAGGAGGATCACCTCAGCCCAGTGTCCACTCCTAGCCTCACGGCAGCAGGGAGAATCTGTACCCTGTGCGCAGCACACAGAGGACCCTTCTGGATCTGACCTCTTGTTTTTACAATTACTAAAGCATGTTCTAGAAAACAAAAATACTATTTTTAAATGTGGCAAGATAGGGTCATACGAGATTTTTCCTGTAACCGTGAAAGAACTAATACTTACTGCAGGTCACACTGCTGCCCTTCAGATTCCTGCTTGATGATTAAAATCATGCCTGTTCTGAGCACGCCAGCTCCCCAGGTGGCGAACACACTTGAGCCTTGGTGTCCTAGAAGAGGATGCCTCGCAGGACCGACTTCAGATGCTCTTGGCCTCACCAGCCTCCTGGGCCAGCCACTGCTGCAGCACCCAGTCCCGCGCAGGCTCTGACCGGCTCCGTGAAGCCCCTCCCCAAGCATGGCCCCTGCTTGTCTTCTAAGAGCTTCTCTTGAGGCTCACGCATGAGACAGCCTGGGCGTCAGTTCACAACCCACACCGCGTGACCCAAAGATGGAGGGAAGTGGTTGTCCCACAAGGGCAAATGTTTGATCGGGGCGGGTTTGGAGCCAATCGACAAATGCTTCTCTCTTTCCTGTCCTGGCTGGACGGTCAGAAAAACATCCCGTATGACTTCACAGACAGTCTCAGTGAAGGAATCAGCTAGTTCCCAGCCCTGGTGGCCGAGGTGACACATCATTCTTGCATAGGCATCCCCTCCCCGTGTTCTTGCCTGACCCTCACTGCCTCTGCTCCTGCCCATGGGGGTTACTCTCCCCAGTAGAGCGTCCTGCATAAGCCTTTATCTCGGGCTCATCCTCTGGGAGACGCAAGCCAAAATAGTCTTGGTACCACGCTCACATTACAAGGTCCAGGTATTTGGGGAAGGGAAGAGGCTTTTTTCATAACTCAAAAAAAAAAAAATTACAGGTAGTCTCACAAAATCGGGAAAATCTAGGTGCTGTGTTGCTCTCTACTTTTGTGTGCCATTTCTACCCGTGGCAGTGAGGGTGTTCCCCCTGAAGACCCTGTCTTCTTCCAAAGCACTTACCTGAAATGCCTTCAACTGCAACTGACTTACAAACGTGCCCGGGCCATTAAAATACACCCATGGTTTCTGGACGTTTCAGCTTATGATAGTTCTGTTTAGTTTATGCCTTTGGGGCACTGTGTTTACAGTTAACAGTACTGTGCTATACACATGGAAGTTGCTCAGAGAATAAATCTTGAAAGAGACCCGCCAAAAGGAAATGGGAAGTACGTGACGTGATGGAGGGATCAGCTCACCCCACAGCGACAACCACACTGCAATATATACATGTATCAAATCCATGCAAGTTTGTACACCTTAAACATACACACTGTTATATGTCAGTTACATCTCAATACAGCTGGAAAGAAGGATAATGTATGCCTGTGAGAGGTGGGACTTTTTTTTTATCAGAGTGAGTTCCCGCTTTGCATCCCTGCTCCCCGAGATGGCCTTGTGTTGATGCATCCAGATTTATCCGACAACTGGTCACAAGAGCCAGCAGACTGGGGCCTCGGCGTCGCTTCTGTGACCCCGAAGCAGCGGAAATAAAGTAACTGATCTGCTGGAGGGACACACCCTCTGGCCTGGACGCCTCCGCTTGGTGCTCTTAACGCCTTCCGAGCAACACCAAGTTCAAACAGCGGTAACTAAGCCGCTCCTGCCGTCCCCTGTGACCCTCCTTGTCGGCACCAAACTTAACTTCTCTTCCCGCCTTCAGCCGTGTTGTGTGAAGCAGTAATTAGAACTAAGTGTTTTCTTAGGACACTTCTACTGCGGCATGTTTGTCCTGCCTCCTGCCATCTTATTATGTTACCTTGCCAAATGCCAGAGGAACAAGAAACAGATGTTCCAAACAGGACACACCAGAGAGGGAATTTCCCTTTCGTCAGCCATGACAAGGAAGCGCTCAGAACTCCACTCTGCCCGTCATTGGTAAGGTATGGAGCCCTGAACGTACAGGGCAGGTAGAGGCTCGTACAAAATGCAGGGCTGCGTTTACCTCTGTGGAGTAATGTAGAAAGAAAAAAAAAATGCAGTTAAAAAAAACAGGAAGGGGCTTCCCTGGTGGCGCAGTGGTTGAGAGTCCGCCTGCCGATGCAGGGGACGCGGGTTCGTGCCCCGGTCCAGGAAGATCCCACGTGCCGCGGAGCGGCTGGGCGCGTGAGCCATGGCCGCTGAGCCTGCGCGTCCGGAGCCTGTGCTCCGCAACGGAGAGGCCACAGCAGTGAGAGGCCCGCGTACCACAAAAAAAAAACCAAAGACCAAAAAAACAGGAAACTAGGGGTCAAATGTCTCTAATTACAAATGATTTGAGATAATATCCAAATGTCTTTGTGAAAAATGATTTGCAAAAATGTTTGGAATCAAGTATACATTTTTGCAAACAAACACTTTTCTTCTTGGATGGCACAGCTGGGATGCATTTCAATGGAGTTTTCTATTTGACAGGTTGAGCTCTGCATTTTCCATACCGACATATACAAAAAGTCTACCTTACCGTACGCGGGGAAGAAGAATGGGAATGAGAATAAAAATAAGGAGCAGGAAAGAGGAATTTATAAAGTCCCGGTTGGTTCATTTCAATATATTTAAAGACAGAGCTATTAGATTATGTCCGGGAACTCGGTGCCTGTTTTTAGAAATACAAACAGGAATAATTAACAACACAGCTCTCAGGCTTCCAGTTCAAGAAAGGAGACAGCACAGACTTTATATTATTTCTCTCTTACAACTTTTTAAATTGATGGTAAATGAGTGACGAAAAATAACAAATCCACAGCAACAAAAATTTTACGGTATGAAGTTATTAACAGATGTGCAATTTCAACAGGATTCTAGATCAGGGTTTCTCAGCCACAGCACTGCTGACATTTGGGACCGGATATCCATGTGGTAGAGGCTGCCCTGAGCATGGCAGGTTAAGCAGCATCTCTGACCTCTACCCACTAGACGCCAGGAGCATCTTCCCCTCACCCCCAATTAAAACAATCCAAACATCTCTCCAGATGTCGTCAAGTATCCCCTGGGGGAACCACTGCCCTGGTTAAGAACCACTGGTCTCAAGACAGAGAGCAAATGGAGGAATATTTAGTCACACAGCTGAGCAGAGGAGACTGCAGCCCAGAAGATTTACAGAGGGCATGAGAACGCAGGAGACAGGCCAGCCGTACGTCACAGCACCGAAGAAAGTCCTAACAAGGATGCTGCAGAGAAAAAGAAGATCCAAGGAGGGAAGGAGGGAAAAGCAGCAAGACCCCGGGACTGAGTGAAGGTCTGCAGACACAACAGGAGAACAAGCACACACACCCAGGTGCATACGCACACACACTCTCTCACATGCACACAGACTTTCCCTCACACACACCCTCACATATGCATGCACACAAACACTTGCATACTCACTCTTTGTCTCACACACACACACACACACACACACTCTCTAGGCAGAAAAGCATGCAGCCAAACACATCCATTCCTGAGGAGTGTTCCTCCCACAAAATTAAACAAAGAACTCAATCAGCTAGGAAGGGTATCAAATTGCAGCACTGGAACACCTGCCACCCAAATTGAAACTGCCAGCCATAAGCCCCTTCCACATGCACGGGGCCTTCAGCCTCCTTTCTACTGCGAAATGCGATGAGCACGAATCAGGAGGCATTTGAAGAAAGCCCGGACTACGAAAGAGAAAGCCTAAGACAAAGAGAAAAACTGGGGCTTCCCTGGTGGCGCAGGGGTTGAGAACCCACCTGCCAATGCAGGCAACACGGGTTCGAGCCCTGGTCTGGGAAGATCCCACATGCCGCGGAGCAACTAGGCCCGTGGGCCACAACTACTGAGCCTGAGCGTCTGCAGCTTGTGCTCCGCAACAAGAGAGGCCGCGACAGTGAGAGGCCCGCGCACCGCGATGAAGAGAGGCCCCCGCTTGCCGCAACTAGAGAAACCCCGCGCACAGAAACGAAGACCCAACACAGCCAAAAATAAAGAAAGAAAGAAAGAAGCTTTCATTTAAAAAAAAAAAAAAAGGGAGAAAAACTGAACACAACACAAATGAAGATGAATGGGGAGGGGGGATGAAAAAGAAAAAAAGAAAATTAACATTCTCAGACACATTTAAGAAGACATTTCATTCAAAACAAAAATCAAAATCCTGTTAATAAGAAAGAAATTTGTTTTTAAATTTTATTTATTTATTTTTGGCCGTGTTGGGTCTTCGTTTCTGTGCGAGGGCTTTCTCTAATTGCGGCGAGCGGGGGCCACCCTTCATCGCGGTGCGCGGGCCTCTCACTGTCGCGGCCTCTCTCGTTGCGGAGCACAGGCTCCAGACGCGCAGCCTCAGGAGTTGTGGCTCACGGGCCTAGTTGCTCCGCGGCATGTGGGATCTTCCCAGACCAGGGTTCCAACCCATGTCCCTTGCATCGGCAGGCAGAGTCTCAACCACTGCGCCACCAGGGAAGCCCCAGAAAGAAATTTTTAAAATCAGAAAACAAGAGAACACTGGGAAAGTAAGAACATGATAACCAAAATGATAAGATGAATTCGGAAGATGAAACTAATAGGAATTCCTAACAAATAACAAAAAACGGAAGAGGATGTTTCCAAGGAAATTTTTTTTAAGTTTCCCAGAACTGAAGGAAAACAATTGCATCCAAATCACAGGGGCTTATGAGTTACTGAAGAGATGAGTAAACAGTCTTCACCCTGGCCCATCTTTGAGACATGCTAGAAGTGATGATCTAATGTGGCACCTTAAAAATGAGGGGGAGTATCTTCAAAGTTCTGATGTTGGAAAAAATCCTAAAATTCTATGCAGTCAAACCACTAGTGAAGTGTAGAGACCAAATAAAGAAATGTTCAGACTTACAAGAACACAGCTTATGTCCCATGCAACCATTCTTAGGAAGGGATCTGTCAGTAAACCAAGAAGAAAAATAATTAAAATCCAAGAAACACTGGCACCTACTCATAAGAGCCAAGAAACAAAGTCCCAGGTAGACAGTTGTCACCTGTGTCCTAACAAGCAATCGGTAGGTTGGCGCAGGAGGATCAAGTGAGATCTTGGAGAACAAAAAGAGGGTCCCACACACTTGAGAGAACAGCCTAGGGATGGAATGAGGTCTGAGAAGGCAAGTGACAGGCTGCATGGCGGGTAAAGACAGGAAAACCCTAAGGAAGCGGCCCCTGACCCGCTGCTCCCTGGCAGGGGCTGAACCTGGTCAATGCCAAGCTAGGGTGGAAAGGATGCCTTCACCTGGGTGAGAGATGGCAGTTTTGCTACTAAGTAATAACATCTGAATTTATGTCTGCTCAGCGCAAGAGCTGTGGGGTCACCAGGAGTGGGAAAGAAATTCAAAGCAGGAACCAGAGAGAAACCAAGTTGGAATCTAATGGCATCCTGCTGAGACGGACTCATCCAACCAAGTGACTACGGTTATAAACCTTAAAAACTGTTCTCCTCATTCACCTTTTCACACCCTTCCGGGCCCTCCTCTTCACTATAAGGCCCTGCTATTCGAATTATAGCGTTTTCTGGGAACTTGCAGTAAAGGCAGATTCCCTGGCCCCAGCCCAGACCTACTAAAATAAGAAACTGCATCGGATGAGAATTGGATTAGGGCCTGCCAGAAGGAATCCTTAGTAAATGCAAGCTTTTCAAGGTGCTGAGCCTTTGGTAATTTGTTATGCAGAACTATTGGGTTTGCCAGAAAGTTCTTTCAGTTTTTTCCGTAAGCTGGGTCTAGTAGTGCTTAGTTGTCTTTAACTTCCTTTGAAACAATTTTGTTAGACCGCATTGTGACAGCTGTCATATCAGCGTGCATTTAAAAAAACACTTATCAAAATTGGTGAATTTCTGTGTAGCCGTTTTAGTATTGAAGATGGAAGAAAAAAGAGCAACGCTTTCGGCATATAATGCTTTATCATTTCAAGAAAGGTAAAAATGCAACTGAAACGCAAACAAAGGTTTGTGCAGTGTATGGAGAAGGTGCTGTGACGGGTCGAAAGTGTCGAAAGTGGTTTGTGAAGTTTCGTGCTGGAGATTTCTTGCTGGACGATGCTCCACGGTTGGGCAGACAAGCTGAAGTTGATAGAGATCAAACTGAGACATTAATTGAGAATAATGAACGTTATACCACGCGGGAGATAGCCGACAGACTCAGAATATCCAAACTGAGCACTGAAAATCATGTGCACCAGCTGGGTTATGTTCATCGCTTTGATGTCTGGGTTCCACATAAGTTAAGCGAAAAAAACCTTCTTGACCATATTTCCACACGTGACTCTCTACTTAAACGTAATGAGAATGTTCCATTTTAAAAACAAATTGTGACAGGCGATGAAAAGTGGACACTGCACGACAATGTGGAACGGAAGAGATCGTGGGGCAAGCGAAATGCGCCACCACCAACCACACCAAAGGCCAGTCTTCATCCAAAGAAGGTGATGCTGTGTATGTGGTGGGAGTGGAAGGGAGTCCTCTATTATGAGCTCCTTCTGGAAAACGAAACAATTAATTCCAGCAAGTACTGCTCCCAATTAGACCAACTGAAAGCAGCACTCTACAAAAAGCACCTGGAATTAGTCAACAGAAAACACACACTCTTCCATCAGGATAACGCAAGACCGCATGTTTCTTTGATGACCAGGCAAAAACTGTTACAGCTCGGCTGGGAAGTTCTGATTCATCCGCCATAGTCACCAGACATTGCACCTTTGGATTTCCATTGATTTCAGTCTTTACAAAATTCTCTTAATGGAAAAAAATTCAATTCCCTGGAAGACTGTAAAAGGCACCCGGAACAGTTCTTTGCTCAAAAAGATAAAAAGTTTTGTGAAGATGGAATTATGAAGTTGCCTGAAAAATGGCAGACGGTAGTGGAACAAATCAGTGAATACACTGTGCAATACAGTTCTTGGTGAAAATGAAAAACGTGTCCTTTATTTTCACTTAAAAACCGAAGGAACTTTTTGGCCAACCCAATACATAACTAATACAAGAAGCTGGTAAATCTGGATTGGAAAGGGGTCAGAACCAGTGAGTGGGACAATAAGGAAAGTATATTGTCGACCCTCAGAGCAAGAAACCAGCCGAGAGTGTCTACACGTGCTACCTACAGAATGAGGATTCAAAACTATTGTTATAGATACACCAAGTACTAAAAGCGGAAACAAGAGTGGGCCTATGAGCAGGGAGGGGCGGGGAGGCCTAGGAACTGTGTTGTTTCATTATAAACATTTTGCTCCTCTTTGAGATTTCGACCATCTCATAAAAATTCTACTTGTTAATTCAGCATTTACAGACCAACTGAATCTTGATACTGGGAGATATCTTAAAGGTCTCAGTCCAGCATCCCATTCAAAACAGGAATCTAGAGACTCAATCTGGGTGCTCACTCCAACTCACAGCACAGCACATCTATGGAGAGATGCAGCTTGTTACTAGAATGTGCCCTTATGGTAAATGCAAAAATCCATGCCTGTGGGAGTGTCAAGCAGAACTCCCAGATGTGCCTTCTGAAGCATAAGGAACACACCTCTCACTGCCAAACATCAACCTTGAAATCATGGACACTGTCTGTCACTGGCCCTGCTAAACAGTCTTCAGGCTAAGCCCCAATACATTTAGCTCTTCTCCACAGGACATGATGCCCGGTTTCCTTCCAGCCACATCCACTACCGCCAACACTTCCTAGTCCGGTGGTGTCTGACTTTAAAGTTGACTCCACAGCCCTGCAGGAACAATTTGCTACAGGCAGAGAAGGCGGGACGGCGACCTGCTGGATCTGCCCACGTGACCGCCTGTATTAGTCAGGTTCCAGCCATGACTAAATTCTCAGGGCCTTTTCTCATGAACTTCTCTATTAAACAAACACCCCCAAACAAGTTCTATTTTTAAACACAATAGCAAACCTGGCATTTCCCCCCCCCCCCCGCCCGCCGTTACATTTTGTCTGGTTTCTGCCAATTATTTGACGATTTAAAAAAACTCAACAAGTACTCATATAGAGCACTTCTTCAGTGCCAGACTCTGAGCCTTTCACAAATATTAAGTCACTTGATCTTTATCACAATCCCATGAAGTAGGTGCTAATATTATAGACATTTTACAGATGCAGAGACTGACAAATGAGTTAAGTTAACGTGCCAAGATCCCTTAGCAGCCAGGACTGAATTCCAACCTCAGCAGGTCTGCTCTAGACCATATTCTCTCTCTCTCTCTTTTTTTTAAATTGTATTGAAGTATAGTTGATTTACCATGTTGTCTTAATTTCTGCAGTACAGCAAAGTGATTCACTTATACACATATATACATTCTTTTTCACATTCCTTTCCATTACGGTTTATCACAGGATGTTGAATATGGTCCCTGTGCTCTATAGTAGGACCCAGGTGTTTATCCATCCTATATACAATAGTTTGCGTAGACCATATTCTCCTGACAATAGCACCCAGCTGCCTCAGGGAGCTGTCTGAGTCCTGATTCCGCTGCCCCGTGTAGGTGCCACCCTTCCCACCTCTGTGTTACCTACAAATCTGACAATCGGGTCTTCCACGCTTGCCTCCAAAATGGAAAGAAACGTTGAGAAGGATGAGACCAGGGAAGACTCCTTTACAAGAACAAATCTAAAGTAAAGCGACGAAGACCCAACCAACACCCCACCAGGGAGAATTTTCCCTTCTTCTGCAAGCCTTCAGGGACCCAGAAGCCCTAGGGGGCATCACCGCACTGAGTTGTGTGAGGTAGGGATACTCTAGAGCAGCTTGGGGCTAATTCCCCCCACTCCTCCAGGGAACATCTGGCAAAGTCTGAAGACAGTTTTGGTTGTCACAACTGGGTGAGGTGTGGGAGGAGTGCTACTGTCGTCCAGAGGGTAGAGACCAGGGACACTACGAAACATCCTACAACACACAGGACAGCACCCTCCCCCAGCAAAGAACGATCCAGCCCAAAATGTCAGCAGGGCCAAGGTTGAGAAAACCTGTTCTAGACGATCTACTCATGAAGTCAAAAACAATGATACATCCTAAGTTTAGACGCAGTGAACCAACTGAGGAAAAGGTCCATGTGAAACAGTGACATACATCTTTCACTAACATTTTTGCACTCTGGCAAGGTGGAATGATCAATAAATCAGAATCAGGTATCTCCTCTATTCAGACTTCTCCATGCCTCAGTTTATACAGTCTCCATACAACAATAAGGCACTCTTAGGTTGCTTTCCATTCTAAGTGTCATCAACTATAGAGAACAGACTTGTGGGCTGTGCTAGTTCGGGACTAGCAGATGCACACTATTATGTATAGAATGGATCAACAACAAGGTCCTACGATAGAGCACAGGGAACTACGTTCAATAGCCTGTGATAAACCATAATGGAAAAGAATATGAAAAAGAATGTATATATGTATGTGTAACTGAATCACTTTGCTATAGAGCAGAAATTAACACACTGTAAATCAACTATACTTCAAAAACTTAAACTCGTCAACTGCAGCTTTATTATTTTTCAAATAACTAGAGTAAACAGAATATTTTTAACACAGCAGTTGCTCCGAAATGCTCAGCATTAATGACTAGTTCAGAGCATTACAAAATTATCACTCCGATTTCCTCAGATTCTCTTGTTGGCATTTGTATTACAACGTTTCCATGTCAACTAACTTCTGATTTATTCTCCTTAACGATAAACTTCAAATGTTATTTCTACTATGTGTTTTCTTAGTATGTCTATACTTTCGTTAATGGCACAAAGCTGATTTATTTGTTTGCAAACGGAGCACCTAGCGGAATGTCACCAAGTAATTGCTACTTTTTAACTATGTTTGACACCTATTTTTATAACCTTCGTAAGAAATCAAAACTTGTTTCTTAGATAACTAATTTCTACAATTATTTATTGGCTAAAATAATGGAAATAATAAAGAGGGAGGGAGAGAGCCCATAAATCTTTCACTTTCCTACAACTACCTGAAGTATAAACCTAGCAAGACCAGAATCCCCCAAATCCTCTCTGCCACCCGAGCCACAATGACAAGCCAGTGGCCAGTGACCTTTGTTTTTTTCAGATTCTCAGTGGCCAGGGGACACTGCTTTAAGAATCACTCTGTCACGTGGTGATTGAAAAATGACCTTTTTATTTTATTTTCCCCCAAGTTCTCTAAGGAAGTATTCTTGAGCATTACAGAATCATGAGAATATCAATGTCTTTCAGTCAAAGGCCGGACAGGAAAACAACTGCAGATAATGACAGTGGTTTATTGATTCACTGCAACCAGAGGACCACATTTTGGGGACTCCTGGGCATCTCACTGAGGTGCTATTATATAATATGGGCTTGTATTAGGTGATCTGAGGAATGATTCAAGAAAGTAGGGCTTTGCTTTGAACTGGATGCTGTAAGAAAGCAGAGGTCATTATATCACTGGGCATCTTGATCAAGTCTTCTGGAAGGCAGGAAGTAAGACTGAAGCTGTAATTAGTAAAGAAGTAGCAGTCGTTCGTATTAACCAGGAAAGTGGAATGTTCAGTCCTTTTGTGTTTTTGTCCACGTTCCACCGTGATCACGGAGAGGTCCTGGTTTTCTCCTTGACCATCGTGGTTTTAGACTGGCCTTGTCTGACGCCGGTAATTCTGTGAAATTGCTTCTGTTCAGCCACAGCAAACCAAGACCTGGCTGCGAATGCCAGGCTGGCTCCCAGCTGTGAGCGGCTGCTTCTCCCTTTCTCAGTGGGAACATCACCCCAGCTGCACCTAAGGGGAGACTTGGTCTCCTGCCGTCTAAACCCACAAAGAGTCGGCTTCCTCTGGCTGGCACGGAGCCACCCTCCACGCTGGTTCAAAGGAGAAAGGTCACTTTGGAGACCTATGTTGTTCAAAGATTTACACTAAATCCTTAATTGGATTCCTCCTTTCTGAAAGCTGAATTTCTCACCTTGCTCAATGTCCTGAGGTCAGGGACGCATCACATTCAAGATATCTAACAGGGGTACCATCCCATGAGGTCAAATGTAAGTCAGGTCTTGGAGGTTCCCGGCTATGCCCGTCTCTACTCCTCAGTGGTTGGGTTTTACAGAGTCTGAGGCACCCAAAGAAGAGGCCGGGACTACGGGCGCGGGGCGGGGGGCAGCGCTTGAGAGCTGGGAGCCCCGGTTCCTACCAACTGTCCAGAGACGTTTCAATAACTCAACACCTCGTTTTGGTTCTCATCCCGGCTCGGCAGCGGCGTTTCTTGGAGGTCAGCAAAGCATTCACCTTTGAGACTTTCTGCCATCAAGAATGACAAGGAAGATTTTATTGATCTCTATTTGGTAGAAGAATGGGCCCGCTCGAGTAGGCAGACCTCTGCATTGTTCGCGCCTTCCGTATTTTCCTTCCCAATACGGTCAGCTCAAATGTTTCTTAAAGAATAAGGACAAAAAAATTATTTGTGGATGTGTTTTAAAGATCATAAAGTTCTCCTTTACCTACGAAGATACATTTAAATTTTTTCTAAGAAATAATGCTTCCAGTCACGACTTAAATGCGCAAAAAATTCAGTCACATTTACTAACTTAGAGATTACTAAAAAAGTTAATTATTTTAGTCATAAAACTACCTAGACATTGACCAATCCACCACTAAGCGTATTCCTTTTGGTTGAACATGCAATTGATTTTTAGAAAATTGATATTAGGCTATTAATTACTTTAATTGTTTGATTTTTTAATTTAAAATCAGTATTGTCATTGGATAAATCTAAACAAACTATTTCTTACCTGTGGATCCCTTTGAACAATTAGCTACAGTTAAACAATTCTTTATTAGGTTAAGAAACTTAATTTTTAAGTTCATTTTTACCAACGAATTCATACCAGCAGAATTAAAGTTCATGCTGCTTACACATCAGACTGTGGGGTAAAGGATTTTTTTAGGAATTTATGCTGCCATAACCTTTTGAAACATTAAGAAGTTTTGCTAAAAAATTCTTAACTTTTTATTCTGAAAGAGTTTAAAATTTACAGAAGAATCACAAGAAGCCTAGAAAGCATTCCATGTACCCTCAGCAAATTCACTAACTGAAAACATTTCACTCCATTTGCTCATTATCTGTGGGAGTGCTTCCCGAACCATTCATTTGCAAGTGAATTGCTGACATCATACACTTTAACCCTAAGTACTTCAGAGTATACTTCCTAAGAACAACATGATTATTAAACTGAAGAAATTTAATACTGATACATTATTACTGTCACCTTCAGATTTCACCAACTTTCCCAGCCACATTTTTTAAGGAAAACCTCTCCGTTGATCCATACTGCATTTAGTTTTCATGTCTATTTTCTCTGTCTTGAATGGCATTGGCATTTTCCAAAAGTACAGGCCAGTTGTTTTGTAGAATGCTCTCAGTTTGGGCTGGCCTGATGCTTTCTCCTGATTCAATTCAGGTTATGCTTTTTTTTTTTTTTTTTTGGCAGAAATGCAAAATTTGGCCGCAATGGCAGAAGTAAAGCTGTGTCCAAGGCATTTTGTCCCACCATTGGTGGTGCTAACAATTAAGAATTTTCTTTTGAGCAGATTCCTTAACGTTTCCTCTGGACCGTATTGTGAATGCAGACCCTTTTTGGCTTCATAAATAAAAGAGTGACTTCCACGTTATGTCACGACTCCATCTCTAAGATCTATGCCTCTATTACATTTCTCTTCTACTTTCCTGGAACAAGAGAGTCGGTTCTGCCCATTTATTTTCATTTCCCTTGAATAAAATGGGAACGAATAAACAGACTGACACAGATGGTTGTCAGTGTGGTGATGATTACAACCGAGAACAGGTCTACAAAAATACCCAGCTCGCTAAACTTTCCATAGGAAAGCCTGCCTGCGTCCAACGTGCCAAAAGCAACTGGGCTTGGAGGATATTTTTAGGAATTGATTATTTTAGCTTCTTTCTGAGAGCAGACAAGCTGCCACAATGGAATACACATTAAACAATGCGTTAACAACATCAAATTTAGAGCCAGCTGAACTAAAAATGGAAACCAAAATTCTGCCCATAGATAGTCATTTCACACAGATCAGCAAGAGAGTCTTGGGACCATGGAGTTGTTTGGCTCTGCTCTCCAACCCCTTGTGGAATGACTGAACTTAAAACTTCTCCCCAAGATTTTTTCACACCCTTGCCTAAATATCTCCCAGAAAGGACTTTTCACACTTCCATTGGAAATTGCTTCTAGAGTCTCAGGATACCTCTGAGCATGAGAATTTAATGTGGGGGGCACCTGAAATCTCTCCCTTCATATTTTTTTCTGGTCCCAACCTGTGAAGAAGTAAGAACATCTGGCCTTTCCTAAAAGTCAACTGTGGGTGGGAGCACATGGTCAGGGAGTAAGCAGGAGGCCAGAGTGGGGAGTCCAATCCACTGAGTTTTTATGTAGAGAATTTTTCTTTAATCTCTACGAAACTCTCTCTAGAAACCTCTGGATCCTCCACTATAATCTTCATGAGGACTGTCTTCCTAGTTCCAAACGGTGTTGGATACACTGTACTTTTTATCAATAAACATTGTTTATAAACATTGTTGAATGAATGCCCAAAAGAATAAAGGTTTTACTTTGAATTCGAACAGTATTATTTGTGGTCACTCAAATTATAACCTTGCTATCATATTGCATTAAAATACTCATTTTTCCCTTTTGTCAATGCATTATTCATTCTACAATCAATTCAAGCAACATAAGGATGGTATTAAACATGCTATCTGTACAGGGATTGGCTGAATTGCAGATCAGGGTTCTGGTATTCTAGTGTATCAGTCAGCTCCTGCTGTACAACAAGCACCTACAAAATTTCAGCAGCACACAATAATAAGTGTTTATTAGCTCACAGGTCTGTGGGTTGGCGAAGGGCTGGCTGACCTGGGTTGGATTCAGGTAGGTGGCTCTGCTGATTTTGGCCAGGCCTGTTCACAAATCCAGGAGTCAGCTAACTCAAGCTTCTTTCAAGCCTCACTACATCACGTCCACTAATATCCCACTAGCTAAAGCAAGTCACGTGGCCAAGCCCAACACCAATTGCATGGGCAAGTATGTTCCCCCAAAAGCAAGGGAGTGAATATATCTGGAAAATAAGCTAAACTATAACACCGTCACAACACACAAACTAGCTCCCAGCTTTTTTCCACTTGTGAACTACAGAAGTGAACTTTGATTTTCCCCAAATATCAGACTTTCTCTAACCTCTGGACCTTTGCACATGCCGTTCCTCTGCCTAGAATAATCTCCCACACCTTCTGCCCCTCTTACAACATAAATCCATCTCTATCACTTGCCAGACTGACTCCTGCTCATTCTTTCAGACTATTATGTTCTAGAAGCATCTCTAGATCCGAGAATCCAGGAAAGTTGCCAACCCCAGATTCTCCCGTACATCCCGCTAGCCCTATTCTTCCCCCATGGTACCTACTGAATGTTTTAAACATTGCCCATTTCTCTCTCTTCTCACACAATAATCTCTGTGAGTACAGCCTGCATCCTTCTTACTAACCTTTGTGCCTCCAGCCTTAGATTAGTGTCTGGTATATAGCAAATACTCAAAAAAACGTTTGTTGGATGAATAATTTGGATATAAGTATTCATCCTTTGTGAAACATGAACACTGACCTGACTGCACTACATAAACGTATCCTACCTACTGACATTTTCTCTTTCCCCATTTTTTCTTATTATTGTTTAAAATAAAAATAGTTTCAAACTCTGCTTATGGAGAAGCTATAAATTCAGATCACACACATGAGCTTGGACTCAGTCTGAGCAGTCTGCCCCCTTCAGCTGGAAATAACCTGACGTTCATCAGAACTTTCACAGCACAAAAAAATGAACGGTTTGGACCGAAAATAAACTAAAAGTTGTAGTTTGAACTCTCTGTCAGTCAGGATATATTCCTGACGTTTAAAAAATATTCTCATTACATGGGGAGCCTGACACTCCAAACTGGAACTCTTGGATTTATTCAAGGTAGTAACTTACCTCTTTCTTCAGCGAACCCCTACCGAAACCTCTAGAACAAAAGGTCCCTAAGGTCCCTCATTCTTTTTTTTTTTTTTTTTGTGGTACGCGGGCCTTTCACTGTTGTGGCCTCTCCCGTTGCGGAGCACAGGCTCCAGACGTGCAGGCTCAGCGGCCATGGCTCACGGGCCCAGCCGCTCCGCAGCATGTGGGATCTTTCCAGACGGGGGCACGAACCCGTGTCCCCTGCATCAGCAGGCGGACTCTCAACCACTGCGCCACCAGGGAAGCCCGGTCCCTCATTCTTAAAAAATAATTGCTTGTAGCAAATCCATGGCTGCCTGCTAATCTAAATACAGTCTACATCTGTCTTTCATGGGTCTTTGAAAAAAGCTGGGCTTCTCACACAGATTTACGGGCTTCTAGATGACATTTGAAGGACTTGTCTATTTAACATCATCGTTGAAAATAAACACTTCATCATAAATCCATTCATCAAAACTAAACCACTGATCCCTGCTCCTCTCCAACAGAATGAATCCATTTTCCCACTGCACTGCAATAAGTTCCATGAACAATAAATTCACAGTGACAGCGATTCTCAGAAAGAGCGTTCAGCAGCGTAGTCTCTCAAGTATTTACTTAGGCTTTTACAACACGATGATCCAGAACACTTCGAAAGGGGCTGGTAAGAGGATTTCAACAATCCAGTGTGCCCTCCAATCAATAACTAATTCATCGCTACCAAATGGCTTCTTTGGAGCACGGAGACATGAAAACAGATGGAACGGAATGCCTATTACAACATCTCCAGGGGCTTCCCTGGAGAAAAAAACAAACAAACAAACAAAAAAACCAACATCTCCATATACTCTCTTAGCTCTTTAGGGAACTGCCACAGGCTGGGAGAAGTCATCAATGACTTTTAATAAGCACAACTAAAAATAACGCAACAGGGTGTCTGTGACTACTTCTCATAGGCATGGTCTCGTTGGATGATGTCTGGAAGACTTTTTTGGTTGCTGGATCCTAAAAGGGCAGGGATACTGGCATCGAGTGGGTAAGGGCCAGGGATACCGCTCAACATCTTACAGTGCACAAGACAGCCCTCCCTCCTGCCGCACAACAACAAAATTATCCAGCCCATAAAGTCAATAGTGCCAAGAATGAGAAACCCTGTCCTAGAGAAAGTTAATAGATGTAATTTCTAGAACTGTCCAATATGGCAGTCACTAACCACACATAGCTACTGAGCTTTTGAAACGTGGAAGTCCAAACTGAGAGGCAATGTAAGTGAAAAATACACTCTAGATTTCAAAGACTTAGCATGAAAAGAGAATGGAAGTTCAGTATTTCCACCATTTTCTTCATGGAAATACAAAAAGCATAAAGGACAAGAAAAACAAGCATTTGAAAAATATGTTTTTAGTAAAACAAGAAGCAAGTTAAACCCCCGACCTCGAAGTATCAAAATGACCGCCAGTGCAACTGGAGATCGATCAGGGTGTGTTGAGGAAAAGACAGAAGCAAACAAAACCACAGGGATGATGCAGCAGCTAGAGATTTGCCAAGGAACCAGCAAAAACACGCTTCTCAAACACCAGGGGCACAGCCCGAGGCACAGAACATGGATGATTTGTTTGCAAGAAGAGAAGTAAGGGCGAACCAGCTGGCAGCAGGAGTGTCCTATACAAAATCAACTTCCAGAAGCACAAAAGGTAAAATTAAATGAAGAATCACATGCACACGTCACATTTGAAGGCATTGCTATGTCGCTATGGCAGTGGGAAAAAGAGAACTTTGAATTGTTAAAGAAAATGTTTTAATCTGGCATCTTCATTGGCTGAGAAGTAAAGGATAAATAAATTCACATGTAAAACCCTGGGTTAAGGAAAAAAGCCAGCTATCCTCGCACACTGTACTGCTTCTTTCCCACGGAAAACATCCAGAAATAAAACATATATATGTGCAGAAATCAATAGCTTTCTTTTTTTGAATTTCAGGTAAACATCAAATTTTTTAATATGCCTCAAGGTGAATAGATTTCTTATATGTAAACAATGCAAACTAGAACATAAAATTGAAGGCAAGGAATCATTTAAAATAGCAATAATAAAGATAAAATGCTTAGAAATAAGAAACACGTAAAACTTTAGGAAGATAATTTTTTTAAAGGTAACTGTTACTACAGCCCTTTTTTTATTTTTTAATTTTTTTTAATTTTTTGGTTGTGTTGGGTCTTCATTGTAACATGCGGGCTTTCTCTAGTTGCATCAAGCAGGGGCTACTCTTTGTTGCGGCGTGCGGGCTTCTCATTGCGGTGCCGTCTCTTGTTGCAGAGCATAGACTGAAGGTGCGCAGGCTTCAGCAGTTGTGTCACATGGGCTCAGCAGTTGTGGCACATGGGCTCAGCAGTTGTGGCACATGGGCTTAGTTGCTCCACGGCATGTGGGATCTTCCCGGACCAGGGATCGAACCCATGTCCCCTGCATTGGCAGGTGGATTCTTAACCACTGCGCCACCAGGGAAGTCCCAGGAAGATAACTTTTAAGTTCTTCTCGTGAGAGGGAGAAGAAAATGTAAATACATGAAAGGCATTCCAAGTTACAGAGTATGAAGAATCAACATCATAACATGACTGTCCTTAAATCTATTTAAAATAAAACCCAAAGGATTTGTTTTAGGAATTAGGTAGGCTGGTCCTAAATTTCATAGGAAACCATAGATAAGTAAATATAGCCAACAGAAATCTAAAGTAATTCAATTATAAATTGTAAACCACTCAATTAAAAAAAAAAGGCAAGGATTTTAACACTATTCATAAAGTAAAGATATTCAAATAGACAATAAGCACATGTAAAAATGTTCAAACTCATCACTTAGTCATCAGTAAAATTCAAAAGAAAACCACAATGTGACACCACCACACACCCACCCAGTATGAGGAAAATTAAAAAGACTGACAATATCAAATGACGTCGAGGAATGAGGGCAACTGGGACTCCCATACATTCTGGTGGGAGTGTAAAATGGTGCAGCCACCTTGGAGAAAGACTGGGGGTTTCTTAAAAAGCTAAAAACCTACCCCAGGACTCAGCCGTTTCACTCATTTGTATTCTCGCCCTCCCCTCTTTTAGAAAACACATGGGCCACAAAATAAACTGTGCCAGAACCTTCATAGCAGCTTTATTCATAAGAGCAAAAAACTACAAAGAGCCCAGCTGTTCCTTCATAGGAGAATAAATAAACCAAATGTGGTACATTTATACATGGACTATCACTCATCAGCAAAAAGAAACAAACTACAGATACATGCAACTACGTGGTTAGGTCTCAAAAACGTTATGCTTAGTGAAAGAAGCCTTCCACAAAAGCATGCATACTGTGTACAGTCAGAACAGCAGGAGTCTCTGGGGGAGTGTATCAGGATTGGCTGGCAAGAGGCACAAGGGAGTTTTCTGGGGTGGTGGTATTGTTCTGTATTTGACAAGAGTTTGAGTTACACAAGCACATGCACTGGTCAAAACCCGGTGAATATGCACCTAAGATTTGTGCATTTCATTGTGTGTAAGTTTTAGTTCAAAATAAAAAAATACTATAAACATACACTAAACTCTAGTTAATGATAATGCATGCTAAACTATTTAGGGGAAAGTGTACTACTATCTCTAATTTACTTGGATATGCATCAAAAAAAAAAATAAGATGGATCCAGTGTATAGAGGACAGATGTGTGTTAAAGCAAGGTTAGTAAAATGTTAATGGCAGAATCTATGTGGTGGGCAAACGGATATTCACTGTAAAATTCTTTCAACAGTTCCATATGCTTGAAATTTTTTTAAATAAAATGTTGAAAAAAGTCTGAAGAAACTAAAATAGTAATGAAGACTAGCCCTACAGCATGCTAAAACTTATTTATGTTACATATTAAATTTAACATAAATAGGAAAAAAATCAATGGAATACAGTAGAGAATTCAGAAATAGAACCCCCATGGGCTTCCCTGGTGGCGCAGTGGTTGAGAATCCGCCTGCCAATGCAGGGGACACGGGTTTGAGCCCTGGTCCGAGAAGACCCCACATGCCGCGGAACAACTAAGCCCGTGCACAACTACTGAGCCTGTGCTCTAGAGCCCGTGAGTCACAACTACTGAGCCCGCATGCCACAACTACTGAAGCCCACATGCCTAGAGCCCGTGCTCTGCAATAAGAGAAGCCACTGCAATGAGAAGCCCGCACACTGCAACGAAGAGTAGCCCCCGCTCATCGCAACTAGAGAAAGCCCACGCGCAGCAATGAAGACCCAACGCAGCCAAAAAATAAATAAATGAATAAATAAAATTTATAAACAATAAATAAAAAGAAATAGAACCCCCAAAATATGGAAACTGAGTGCTGTCAACGAGTATAAAATTTCAGTTATACGAGATCAGTTCTAGAGAGCTGTTGTCCAGCCTTGTGACCACAGTTAATAATACTGCAACGTGCACTTAAACATTTGAGGGTAGATCTCATGTTATGTGTTCTTACCACAATAAAAAAATTCTGGAAATACAGTATATGTTATAAGTGGCAACTACAATCAGAAGGGAGAGATGGATTATTTAACAGTGTTGAGACAAATGCGCAGCCTTCCGGAGTCGTATATTTGGATCTATGCCTCACACTTTATGCCAGGACAACTCCCAAACAGATCAAATATTTAAGCATATATAAAATGTAGAATGAACTAATAAACCAAAGAAACCACAGGATAATTCTTCTTTCAGCACTAGAGGGGAGAAGGCCTTTCCCACTGTGACCAAATGCCGGAAGTAACAAAAATAAGGATGAATTCAACCATGTAAAAGTCAGAACTCCTCAGGGCAACACTACAGTAAGCAAACTCAAAGACAGATGACAAACTGGGGGGAAACTGTAATATATCACAAAGTTAATTTCTCTAATAAATAACTCACAGATACACTGTCAGCAACACAATAGAAAAGAGAAAAACAGGGGAACTATATGAACAGAGAATTCACAGAAAAGACAAGACAAATGGCTTTTAGTCCCTTGAAAATATCCTTAGCCTCAAACATATAATTGAAAAAAATATATATCTGTGTGGTTTTAATTTGCATTTCTATCAGAAGTGAAAAAAAAGAAAGCTGTAGTGCCAATAATTCACTTTAAAACGGAGAGAAAGAAAACACACACATAAACATAACGCATATAAAAACGTGTTTGTACGTTTTTGTTTTGTTTTGTTTTTTCGGTACGTGGGCCTCTCACTGCTGTGGCCTCTCCCGTGGCGGAGCATAGGCTCCGGACGCGCAGGCTCAGCGGCCATGGCTCACGGGCCCTGCCGCTCTGCGGCATGTGGGATCTTCCCGGACCGGGGCACGAACCCGTGTCCCCTGCGTCGGCAGGCGGACTCCCAACCACTGCGCCACCAGGGAAGCCCTGTACATATTTTTCAAAGCTCCAGAAAGGAACACAAGAAATAATAACGTGCGTCGTTTGTTCAAGAGTGACAGGGAGATTTCCTTCACAGTACACCCTTTTATACTTCTTTAATTTTTAATTTTAGTAAATGTACTACCTAATAAAAAGTTAGATTTAAAAAAGTGAAAATAATTCTATTGCAATCAAAGGCAGCAGAAAGTGGGAGGCAGCCCAAGTCCAAGTCCAACTCTGCTACTAATTAACTATGTGAACTTGGGCCGGTCTTAGAATCATTGACTGTTCTGGCTACAAAGAATCTCAGGAATATTCTCACCCCTCACTCTGGTCCTACAGAACAGGAAACAAAACACAGAATAAATTAAATGGTTTAGCCCAGGTCACATGCAGTCAGTTTATGGCAGAGCCAACAAAAGCTGTCTGTCGATGTGTCAGTTTCTTCTCGTTTAAGATGGGAGTCGTGTCATTAGGAGATGAAAAGACAAGCCGTAGAGCCTGGGAGAAAATATTTGTAAACCGCAGAAATCACAAAGAACTTGGATCCAGAATGTAAAAAGAACTCTCACAACTTGACAGTAAGAAAGAAAACAAATTAGCACCTGAAAGGATGCTCAGCGTCGTTGGCTGTCAGGGAAATGCAAATTAAACCACAGTAAGATACCACTATGCATCTCTTAGAATGGCTAATACTTTTTTTAAATGACAATACCAAATGGTGGAGAGACTATGAAGCAACTAGAATTCTCATACATAGCTTGTATACAAAATGCAGAAGGGTACAAAAACACTTTAGAAAATATACTTACCATATAACTCAAAAACCTGCACACAAATGTTTATCGGTGTTTTATTCATGATCCCCAAAAAGCTATAGAAACATCCAAAATGTCCTTCAACTCTTGAACATCCATACAGTGGAATACTACACAACGATAAAAAGGAACAAACTACTGATGCACGCAACAACCTGGATGGATCATAAAGGCATAATGTTGAGTGAAATCAGCCAGTCTCCAAAGGCTACAGACTTCATGATTCCATTTATACGACCTTCTGGAAAAGGCAAAATTGGAGGCATGGAGAACAGATCTGGAGTTGCCAGGAGTTCATGTAGGGAGACAGCGTGACTAAAAGGGAAAGCATGAGGAAATCTGGGGGGCACTGGCAATGCTCTGTCTCCTGATTGTGGTGCTGGATACACAACTCTATGCGTTTGTCAAAAACCACAGAATTGTTTACCACAAAGAGTAGCTTTTACTGTGTGTAAATCGAAAAATAATTGTTTTTAATGGAGTCTGGAATCAAATGATGTCTATGGGTCTTCCCATCTCTATAAAGACTTTTTCACTTTTTAAAAGGATAACAATTCACTGCCATAGACTAGCAGGGATTTGTATTATATGCGGGAAATTATTTTCTTTTGAGAAAAAAAAAATCTGAAGAACTATGAAATTCACAATGAAATGACAATATGGAGAAATAGGAAGCCCAGAAAAGGGTGTGAAAATAATGGCTCAGAATTTCATCCCAGTTGGAAGTGCTAAACAAATAGAAACATGGAGCCAGTCCCAAATTCTACTGCTTAAGGTTTGCTATCGTAGTTTTAAATTCCTTTTTGTTTAAAGGTGGGGTCACTGGTTGGGCAAAGTCTGGATCTCCCCTACATATTCTTTTGCCCCCTCAGAGAGTGTTCATGTGTCATTTGCACTGTCTAGAGAGACACCATCCTTCAAACCGTTTCTTGTTTACTTTGGCCTCTTTTGCTCCATAAACTTAAGGGAAAATACCCCTTACACTGTGCTTCTCACCTTCTCATGGTTATGTATCCCTTTGAGAATCTGATGTAAGCTATGACCCTATTTGCAAGGATTAAAAAAATCAAGTCCATAGCTATCCCCACAGGCACAGTTCTGGTTACAACAACAGCGGCTCAAAGACCCCCTGAGTCCTGCGGATGCTGGGATCCCAGGATTCCAGGTGCGTAAAGCACAGGCTCCTGAGAGGAGCCCTGGGTTCAAATCCTGACACTGCTCCTTAACAGATGTATGGCTGTGGGCAAGTATGCATCCTCCCTCTGCGAGATGCAGAAAGGCAATGTTATAAAAGACAACAATGTGCAACTCCGTAGTTGTTCATATCCCAATGTATGGCAAAGGGCTATAACTAGTAATCGACCACATGAGTTGTTGACAACTACCAAACTAAGTTTTCCAAAGATGCTAATTCAGTTTCCTACCCAGAAGTCTGTTGCCAAACAACCCTTAGCAACATCGCAAAGTCTTCGCGGATGCTTGGAGCTCTCCCAAATTGGAAGAAGGATGCTCCTTGAGGCTGCCGCGTCATCAGCACCACTGTGACGTGGGATGGTCTGAACTGCTGCCATTCTTGATTCTGATGATTTATATATTGTAAATATGTATGTAATGACTTCATCATCATCAATTTTGTTTATTGAGGGTCATCTGATGAAACCAAGAGCAATGATGCGATCAATCATATTTTGCCTATATTTTTTTCCAATAATTGGGTTTTAAGTCATATATATATACCATGATTCAAGTGGGAATGCATACTCTGACTGCTGTAGTGGACATACACACAATCCCCAAAACTAAGCTTGTAGGGGGACAGTTCACTACTAACACCCAGTGTTTGCTTTGGAGGGCGCAGATTTATCGTTCTGTTTGTCACCACTGGAAAATAGGAGTTGGTAGCGCAGATGGGAAACGGAATTTTCTTTTTGCTCTGCCTGAACGGACCACAGGAAGACACATATGAGTGAACACACACACACACACACACACACACACACACACACACACACATCTTAAGAACCACTACACTAGATGGCTAAATTTGAATTCAGGAATCATCACTTTTCAGTTGTAAGAGCCTGAACAAGTGAATAAAACTCCTGAACTTTTTCCCTATCTAAGAAATCCAAACATTTTCTTGGCCTCCTGTAGACCTAGGTCATCAAACTTTTTCATAAAGAGTCACATGGTAGGACTTCCCTGTTGGCACAGTGGTTAAGAATCCACCTGCCAATGCAGGGGACACAGGTTCGAGCCCTGGTCCGAGAAGATCCCACATGCCGCAAAGCAACTAAGCCCATGCGCCACAACTACCGAGCCTGTGCTCTAGAGCCCGCGAGCCACAACTACTGAGCCCACGTGACACAACTACTGAAGCCCACACACCTAGAGCCCACGCTCTGCAACAAGAGAAGCCACCGCAATGAGAAGCCCGCACACCGCAACGAAGAGTAGCCCCCTCTTGCTGCAACTAGAGAAAGCCCGTGCACAGCAGCAGTGAAGACCCAATGCAGCCAAAAATAAATACATAAATAAATATAAATATATTTTAAAAAATAATCACGTGACAAATACAATGGTGATGATATTATTATTGCTATCATCATCATCATCATCGGTACCGTTTACTTTAAAACGCACTCTCATCCGCAAGGTCATGACCATCCTCTCAGCAAACAGAACGCAGAGCAAATATTACACAGCTCATTGCAAGTGTAACTGACAAAGGCAAGTTCTCAAGAGGCTAACAGGGCGTGTGGCCATGGGGTGAAGACACAGGGAGTGTACCCTTTGGCTCCCCTGACTGTTAGACATCTCCTGATCATCACTCAGAGAGCTCTGGAAACTTCAGCTCACTGCACAAATGTAAGATATCATTTTCATGCCATTACACTATGTCCCCAGAGACAAGCCAAACCTTTTTATTCCTGAGATATAAAAAATGCTAGGGGAAAAATAGAAAGGCATTTATTTGTATTATTGTAAGCTTTTAAAAATGATTTCCCATGAATAGGCTATTTTCCTCTTTTCTGTGCGGCTATTACCATTTTTATCTTCTGGTTGTAAAATATATGTTTGCCATTTGTCTGAAGAACAGGGCAACCCTCTCCGATCCATCACACAGCCCTGCCCTTACCAACCCCACAGCTCATCGGGGAAGCGACTGCCTGATGAGACAGGCACGCTCAGGCCCCGCGTCCTTGGGACGTGCCGGGAGCCCGGGCCCCAGGTCCACCTCCCTCCAATAGCGCCGAGCATCACCTGGCGCCCGGTGCAGAGGAAGGCGAAAGAGAGGTCTGCAAAGGAGACTCACCTATTTCGAAGCCAGCCACTGTTGTTAAAGCTATTTTCCAAGCAATTTAGTCAACTAATTTCTGGAAGGTGATTTGATTCTTTCAGCCTGATGACGCAATGAAATGAAAACCTTCAGAGAGAGAGAGAGAGAACACACAGGAATTCTTTCTCCTGATCACAATTCAACCTCTGTAATCTCTCAGGACTCCACTGAAGGGGTTATTGTGTATAAAGTGCCCTCTTATCATACTTTAAAGTATTCATGGTCATGTTAGCAAAACTGTAGTCCACAGCTTCCGTTGAGTCTTGTGACCCATACTTCAAAACTGAGAATCGAGGCTGAACTGAATCCTGTCTCTGCTGCAGAGAAAAACTGGGACTTGAGATGTAAGTTACTTTCTCAGCCTCAGTGTCCCCAACTGTAAAATGGGACAAAACAGAAACTGCCTTACACGGCATACACACACCAACACACACATGTACACACTTATACACGCGCACAAACACATACGTCAACCCTTACACGGCATACACACACCTACACACACATGTACACACTTATACACGTGCATAAACGCGCACGGCATACACACACCAACACACACACGTACACACTTATACACACGCACAAACACATACGCCAACTTAACATTTTTATTTTCTTAGCCATAGCATGACTGCTTGGGCTGTAAGTGCGGAGAGTACAACTCCTCTAACCACTGTCCCTGCTGGCAGCGCTTATGGGAGTGTAGGAGTCACACCAGCCAGCTTTTAAGAGCGTCCTAATTGCCAAGAACCGTTGCAGGTATTCTGCCTCGATTCTGCCCACCTCTCACTCCTCTGAGGTGGGCACAGCAGTTCCCACGGCACGGCTGGGTCTCCGCGGCACCGGGGCTCAGAAGTCTGGTAACTGCCCAGGGTCCAGTCAGCTCCGGAGTTGCTGAGCCGGGATTCAAACTGGAAGCAGGGCCCATGTTCTTTCTATCTGCTACACTTCCCCACTGTCATAAACACCAAACGGGAAACTCACCGCAGATTCACCCAAGAGAAGGTTTCAACCACCCAGAGCATTAGGACAGGCAGCGTGCCCCTCAGACTGCTGTTCCGTACGCCTTGCCTCACCCAGACCCCCGGAGGGCAGGTGAATCACCAGGACCCAGGCCCAGGCACAGGCACAGCAGCTAACCAGAGGGGAGCAGGCTCTCAGGCCCTCACCCGAGACGGCGGTGACGCCACCGTCCTTAAAAACCGTCCTTAAAAAGCTGACACCCCGGTATGAACATCACTAAGCGTGTCCGCTGAGCTCAGCCAGGTGAAAGACGTCCCTCTACCACAGAGAGCCGGAACACAGGGTCCTGGGTGCTAATCACTAGTGCCAGAGCCCAAACTCCACGCTGCCGACCCTCTGAACTGCCCTCCACGCTTCCGCCCTGAAGCCCTCCAATCTGACGTCACCATATCCACTTCACAGGAATTGTCTCAACACTCATTTTGTTCGGAAGCACTCACACGTTTTGTTGCTAACTGTTTTTCTCGCTCTTGTCTCGGCCTTTCTTTCCCTGTTAACATGATTATCTTTCTCTTTCCCTCTCTCAAAACTCTAGGATAACGGTCTCTAAAATTAGTTCATAGTTACTTCTCTGGAGGAACTGCCCTTCCTCAGGACCACCCAAATCTCTTCCATCGTCTCCCAAATTTCTGCCTCATTACTTTCCTTATCTCTAAAGCTTTATATCCATATATCCCAATTAGCTCATCACCTCACACTCAGTGTTTCAAAGGCAAACTGTCCACAGTCCTCCAAAAGAGTTTCCCTTCACAGTACCCCCATTTGTTACCAAAAGCAAGATCTCCCAGTCTCAGAATTTTAAACTTCCCTCTCCTTTCCCCTCATGCTCAATCAGCTACATGTTCCATCGATTCCTTTTCTGACATGTTTTTCCCTCATTCTCTCTCTTCTCTCTTTCTGGAACTCTAAGAAGATTTATGATATAACCATCTTAATTTATCCCCCTTGTCCTTTAACCTCACTTCCATATTTTCCATGTATTTAACTGTCTGAGCTGCCCTCTCAGTGATTTTTTTAAAGCTCTGCCTTCCAGCTCACTCGTTCTCTTCAGCTCTAATTTTCTACTTACTCCACATTTGATGTTTTCACTTTAAATTGCTTTAGTTCACATTTAGAATACATATTTGGTTATTTTTCATATCTGCTTCTTCCCTTATTGATTCCTTTTTATATTTATTCAGTTCACCTCTTCTTCCTTACGGATTCCTTTTTATATTTATTCAGTTCACTAAACTCAGTCTGATTATTCTCATACCTGCAGACTTCACACGTCTGACTCTGCTGTTTGTGACTTTAGCTGACTCTCACTCATGGCAGTTGACTATGGGTGTTTGTGGTTTGGGGCTGTGAATTCATCTTCCTTGGAACTTCACACGCAGCCTTTGAAGGTGGGTCTAAAGCGCATACCTCTAAAGATGGTTTGCACTGGCCTCTGCCAGGTGCGTAGAGGTGCTAACAATCCAGGCGGACTTTGAACTAAATTCTTGGCTTCGTTTTCTTCAGACCACAAAAGGGCTGCAAATTCTGGCCCCCAGTGAAGGCTCGCTTGTGACCACAGTTTCTGAGAAAAATTGTTTTCCCTCCACCCAGAACCAAGGCTAGCTCTTAAAGAGTCCCTTTGTGGGATGAGTGTTTTGGTTGGTTGGTTGGTTGGCTGGTTGGTTGGCTGGTTGGTTGGTTGGTTGGTTGGTTGGCTGGTTGGTTGGCTGGTTGGTTGGCTGGTTGGTTGGTTGGTTGGTTGGTTGGTTGGCTGGTTGGTTGGTTGGTTGGTTGGCTGGCTGGCTGGCTGGCTGGCTTTAGCTCTTATATTGATGTACAGCCCCAACTGGCTCACTAAACTAAACTCCTGACTACCAGTTATCAGCAGATGCTCACAGGGCAGCTGTCTTCTTCAGTGCCTCCCCAATCTCTTTGTATTTTTGCTATTTTGTTCGTTTTAACCCTGAGTATTTCTTGTCAATTGAGCCCTGCTTTTTTTTTTTTTTTTTTTTTTTTTTTTTTTGCGGTACGCGGGCCTCTCACTGTCACGGCCTCTCCCGTTGCGGAGCACAGGCTCTGGACGCGCAGGCTCAGAGGCCATGGCTCACGGACCCAGCCGCTCCGCGGCATGTGGGATCTTCCCGGACCGGGGCACGAACCGGCGTCCCCCGCATCGGCAGGCGGACTCTCAACCACTGCGCCACCAGGGAAGCCCAGAGTCCTGCTTTTAAAAAGATATTTTTTATTAATTTGTTCATCCTATTCTGGTGGGTTTTTTCATATGATATTTTTGAATATCTAGTCCATAATATTGCCAAAACTGAAGCCAAAATAACCTTGAATAACAAATGCAGAAGTCTCTTCTCATGGCCCATCTGCTTTCCAATCTTACTTCCCTCCATTTTCCCCACCTCCTTCCTTACAACCAGGAAGCCTCCCCACTGGCCCCAAGGTCATCCAGGATCACATTTATTCCCAAATCCACATTTCTACCCTACTTAGAACTTCTACTTTCTCTCCTTCCACCTAACCTAGGGTTTCTCACCCTTAGCACTGTTGACATTTGGGCAGGATAATTGTTGGGGGAAAAGAGACTGTCCTGTGTACTCTAGGATGTTTAGCAGCATGCCTGGCCTCGACCCACTAGATGCCAGCAGCACCCCCTCCTAGTTGTGACAACCAAAGCTGTCTCCAGACATTGTCAAACAGCCACTGGACAGTAAAATGGCCCTTGGTTGAAAACTACTGCGTTAGAAAAATGTATACACTGTTTGAAAATCCCTGGAAGTGCCTCTACTGCACCAAGCTGCCCCTGATGACCCTGACGCACACTTATTCCTCCATCACTGTGTAACTGACCTGCAATATCATATTCTACTCGGGGAGGTCAAATTGCACGATTTAGCACTTCAGCACAGTGCACATCATTACCCTTTTATTCCACACTTTAAAAAGTCCACTTCAGAATCATTTTATTTCTCATCTCACCTAGTTTAGCAGTGGGCCCAGGCAGGGGATCAAAAATATTTATTAAAAAAAAAAAAAAATATATATATATATATATATATATATATATTTATCTGATGCGACCAAAGGGAAATTTTCAATTCAATGCTTTAAAATTTTTGATCAAAATAATTAGTGTGGGGAATTTCCTGGCAGTCCAGTGGTTAGGATTCCACGCTTTCACTGCCAAAGGCCCGAGTTCGAGCCCTGGTGGGGAAACTAAGATCCCGCAAGCCACACGGCATGGCCAAAAAAAAAAAAAAAACACACAAAGAAACAAAGTGATTATTGTGACTACTATATACAAAATAGATAACTAAGAAGAACCTACTGTATAGCACAGGAAACTCTACTCAATATTCTGTAATAACACATATGGGAAAAGCATCTTAAAAAGAATAGATACATGTATGTGTATAATTGAATCACTTTGCTGTACACCTGAAACTAACACAACATTGTAAATCAGCTATACTCCACTATAAAATAAAAATTTAAAAAAACTTTTTTTCCATTTCCCAAACAACTGTAAAGCCAAGGTCTTGATTCTCACAAAAGAATTACAAGTGTAAACAAAAGTATGATTGTATTATCTAAACTTCAATTGTCATTTTATCCTCAAAAATGTATCTGTGCCATAAAATTTCTAAATCAGTTAATGTATGTCAACAATTTAAAAAACTGATTGGTGTGTGTCCATTGGCTGAGACAACTCAGCAATTAGGGGTAGGAGTACGACAAAATTCAAATCAGTTGCTTGCGTTGATTAAAATTACATCTGTTAATGTACTAAAATTGACTATCAGGTACCTGACAATAAAAGCCAAGATTCTGAAAACAAAAAAGTTAAAGAGAACCTATATAAAATAGGTAGAGGATTAACTAATGCAATCTTTTGGGAAAACACTAATTATTTTCAGTAATAATTTGTTATTGTTTGTAATCAAAGTGCAACCACTGATAAAAAATTAAATCGGTTAAAGTGTCCATATTGTAGAGTCAGCTTTAAATTCCCAATTTTTAATAATTTCACTGAAAATTCTAAAAACGCAAATTAATAATACTGTTTGAACCACTTGAGAAACCCCATGTATTACTTGGCTGGCTTTTAGACTTGAATCAAATTTTAAACAGCCTTCCCGAGTGTTAGTGAGGAATATTTTTCTCTTTTTTTGTAAAGAAGACAAACTGGCTGATGAAAATTCGTGACTTTGGGTCACTCAGCTGCAATTAATCAAGACACATTTGAGTAAAAGTCATTGAATGGCTTATCACACAAGACATAATCATTATCAGTAAGTACAAACGTGAATAAATGGCCTAAAAATGTCAATGACATTCCATTAAATTCTAGGCACGGCCCTACATTTCTACTAGCAATATAAATTGGACTTCAGAAAATCCCTCAACTATGTTGATATTTAAATAGAATTACACTTATTTATGTGTTTTAATTTAATTTAAATCAGTCTTTTTGAAGCATTATTGCTGAATATGATTACACTTCCCTTTTCATTTGTGTTTATAAAATACGGAAAATTATTCCTTAACGCTAGACTTGAAGCATTTGTGTTCGTCACAAACGTTCCCGAGAGTTCTCACCTTTTCAGAAACTTATCTCCTTTAGTATGCAGCTTTCAAACGTTAGCAAGTGTTTGAGGCTTTTAGCTGCAGGAGTGTACGTTTTAGTATAAATCATCAAGGCTAACTTCCTTCTCCTCAGAATGCCCAGCATCCCAGTGAAAAGAGAAAACGTTAATCCCTTGATCAGTTCCATATACGTGCCTATTTGGTACCACAGTCGAAACAGGACTACCTGCCTGTTTTTCCTCTCTTTAATCTGATGCTCCAGTATCACTTTCACAGGGCAAAGGAAAAGGATGGTGTCATGGGAAGGAGGGGAGGAACATAAGGCTAGTCTTACTTTTTGAGACATGATGTGATTATATCAGTACCAAAGGAAAGGAGACATCCAAAATTCCACACAATTCTGTCACCAACTAAAGAAATAAGCTGGAACGCCCTTATTTGTATCCAGTGGCCAATGGATTCCCAGACCTCTTTCATCCCGGGCCTCTACCCTGCTCCAATAAATTATCTGTACTGGGCTGTGGTCTCTTCAATAAATCATCTGCACTGGGCTGTGGTCTCTTCTCTCGGTCTGAGTCTCCTTCTGTGACCGTATTTGAATGGAGTCCTTGAATCCCCTCAGACGGCCTAGTTTTTGGTGCATCTGTCCACACCGCCCTTCCCAAAGCTGAGATTCCCAAGCATCTCTCAAGCTGCACACATGCTGCCTCCCATGGATCCTCATCTCTGGGGAAAGCTAGCACACGGGCATCATAACGCTGAGGTTCATAGCCCTTCGTGTCAGGCTTGTTTCACTGAAAATACCAGCACTAGAGGAATCCCTTAGCTTGCTGCCTGGATACCTGCCTCCACACTTCCACCTCCTACACCTTGTCTGCCTGCTTCAGACCTGACGTGGGCTCATGATCATTTCTCTCTCCACATTCGTGCAGAATTTCACAAATCCTACTTTAGTAGCTTGGAAACTGTGTCTCGTTTCTAGGACTTGGATTCTACCTTGTTAGCTGGTCAAACCAAATCATAGATCTCCATGTCCTACCATCCTTTTATTTTAAGATATTATCTTAAAGACCAGACTCTATTCCAGGTCTAAGATTTCCCTTCCATTTCTTCCAGGGGCTGCTGTCCAGCCTCTAACCCCAGGCAAGGACCCAGGACACAATCCCATCCCACCCCAACTGTGTTTCCTCCAGCCAGGCCATTCTCTCTCCCTATCTTTAGGACACCTGGGTTTACGTCCTGGCTCTACCACTTGCTAGATAATCTTGCAATCTACTTAACTTCTTGAATTCACACTCCTCACGCATGGAATATCAATAACCGTTCTGACAACACGGGTTTTATTTTTTAAGTCACATAAAATAGCACTTAAATGCCTAGCTCAGAACCTAGCAAGTAACTGCAGTCTAATAAATGTTATCTTTACACTTCTAGCTGGACATACCTACATTAACATGAGAGCAGTTTCTAATCAAGCTTTCTCAAATGTTAATGTGTGAAAGAATTAATTACGGGTCTTGTGAAATTGCAGGTCCTGCCCGTATTACTAGTTTAATTCTGTAATTGTCCATGGAACCCAGGAACCTGCACTTTAAACCACCATCCCAGGTCCTCTGGATGCGTGTGACCGGAGTGTGGAGTCAGGAGGCCACAGAGGGGCAGTTTCTTGCCTCACCTATAGGGGAGAGGGCCCTAAATGGCAATGATGACAACAGACATCGGCCGCGACTTCGTATGTCTACGCTTCCCTACCTCCTCAAGTCACCTTCCCTGGCCCACCACACTCCTCCCTAGGCTAGCTCGTGCTCCAAGCACTGACCACCGCTCCCAGGCTGCAATCTCCCACTGCCCGCCCCACCCCAGGGCAGGGTCCTGCCTCAGAGCTGGGTCCTGGCCCCCCATGCTCCTCACGGAAGCGGGTCCCATGCCCATGAGACTCACGCACGTTTGGGCCACGTGAACTGAATCCTTGCTGATGGTGACGTGACCATGTGTGCCCCACAAGTGCCAATTACAGAAACCGGCTCAGGCGTACGTTCCAGTCCTGCACACAACTTCCAGGACAAAGAAACGGGGCGCTTGCCCGGCCTCCCTTCAGCACAAAACTCAGTCTGCTTCATTTGTGTGAGATCCATTGAGAGCTACCCCTTGCCTTCCTTTGTGGGGCTCGAATGGCTCTGTAAACCGACTGTTGAACTTTTCTCCCATTCCTGTGATGTCCTCTGCCTCTCTCGGCTGCCAGCACTGGGCACTCTGGTTGGCCAACCTCATCTTGTCCAGAGTCACACAAAACTGCATTCTCATCCCAGCTCCAGCGCTTCTTATTCTTGAAACCTTGAAGAAATTCTTTACCCTCTCAGCAACTGTGTGCTCTCATATGTACAGCAGAAACCGTGTATCACAGACTTGTTCTAAGGACTAAATGACTAGAGATGCAAGGTGCCCACGGGCACCTAGAATATAGTAAGTGGTCAATAAACATTCTTCCTCCTTCCTTCCCTCCTCTCCACCTGGTGAGGACCATGCCAGACACTGATTTTATCCTCACCTCTTAGAAGTTCCTTTTTCCTCTTAGACTGTAAGGAAAGGCATCTCTGCAATAAAATGGGGGCCACAGTGCTTTATCAGAGCTCATCTGTCCATCCGCACACTGGGGGAGAGAATACTGGCCTCCTAGGGTCTGTTGGGAAAATCCAGCATCATTAACCTCTACAAAGAGCCCAACCGAATGCCAGGTCACCGTAAGATGCTCAGTAAACATTAACTCCATCCCTGATTCCCTGAGACCAGAGCTCTAACCCTGCCTGCCACACCCACCATGGCATCCCATACTTCAGAATTACATGCTCTCCTTCCCAAAGAAGAAAGGTAACCTGGCTTCCTGCAGAGCAGCAGCTGAAGTGGGCATTAAGAGAAAAGCAATCTGGCAAAACAGATGTGCACCATGTAATCAGTCGAGTTCCTTCACCGTCCCAGTGGTGTTTGCACTGTAAAACAGGAACTTGTTCACCCAAAGCCAGCCACCAGCACAGACACAGCCGGGAACGAGAGGGGTGACAGCTCCCTGCAAGGGCCCTCCTTCCTCCGCCCACACCCCGTGCTCCAGGGGCAGGCCTCTGCTCTGACCTGGGCAGGTGCCCTCCCCACCCGGGACCGTTCCATTTCTCCTTTCCTGGTGGACAGCTAAAACACAAAACAACAACAAAACACCAAAAAAAAAAAAAAGAAAAAACCCACAACTGAAAGGGCCAATTCCTTGCCTGAGGGTCAACAGAAAGCAGGGTGGGGTCCAGGAAGCAGGGCTGGAGTTGGAGAGCACGAGGCCCAAGCCTCACGCTAATACCTCTTCCTACTCGCCCAAGACTTCACAGTGGATGAGCAGACACTCCGGGTGAACCACGTGTGTGTGGCTCATGCAAACTCGAGCGCCAGCTCCACTGTAAAAAGAACAGCAAACGTGGGTGAACAGCTGATAGACACCGGTAGTTTGCATTCAGTAAACACGAGCCCGCAAAGCGGGTAGACCAAAAGGGGGCCTTCCCACAGTATGCCTCAAATTGATTTCATTATTTTTAAAATTTTTATTCTGTTAGAGTAGAGTTGGTTTACAATGTTGTGTTAGTTGCAGGTATACAGCAAAGTGATTGAGTTGTACATATACATATATCTATTCTTTTTCAAATTCTTTTCCTATGGTTATAACAGAGCACTGAGGAGCACACAGGAGCCTGTGCTCTACAGTAGGCCCTTGCTGATTATATATTTTATATATAGCAGTGTGTATATGTTAATGCCAAACTCTTAATGTATCCCTCCCCCCACCTTTCCCCTTTGGTAACCATTAGTTTGTTTTCTATGTCTGTGGGTCTGTTTCGGTTCTGTAAATAAATTCATCTGTATCATATTTTAGATTCCACGTATAAGTGCTATCATATAAAGAAGATGTGGTCCATATATACAACAGAATATGACTCAACCATAAAAAAAGAATGAAATGATGCCATTTGCAGCAACATGGATGGACCTAGAGATTACCATACTCAGTGAAGGAAGTCAGATTGGTTTTATTTTAATTTGTAATCTCAGTCTAGAGTTTCTTGAAATAGTTCACATATAATGGATAGACAGATAGATAGAAAGAGAGACAGAGACCGAAAAAGAGAGGGAGAGACAGAGACAGAACGAGAGTGTGACACACCGTAAAACCCAAGCCACTCCGCTCTTCCGGACGCTGCTGCCCTCCCCTGAACCGCCCTCCGTCCACACGCCCACAGGCTCAGAGCCTAGTCAGCATTCAAGTCCTGGATTGGGAAACAGTGGGGAGGAACACGGTGCCAGCCTGGCAATGAGATTAAGTTCCAAGACGTCTCTTAAACTACCCAGTCTCACTAAGTACATTCCTGCCGCTCCTCCCTGGCTGTTAAGTGAGACGCAAGTCCTGCACTGCGACCTCCCCTCCCTGCCACTCCCTGCCCGGACAATGCCTCCCACCAGGGGCAGCCTTCACTTTGCTGCCACATCCACCGCCCTCACCTGCACCGCCACAAAGATGTCACCGCGGGGGCTGCTAGGGTGGGGAAAGGAACTTGGTTTTGAAGCCATGATACCCTAATTTTGGACCTTGGCTTCTTCATTAACAAGCTGAGTGACCTTGGACACGTCATTTAATCTCTCTGAGTCTCAGGTTCCTTCGACATAAAATGTGGGCAATAATAACAATGCCTAGCTCATGGGGACGTGTGAGACTTGAATGAGATCACTTATTCAAGCACAGTGCTTAGAAATACCCCTAACTGTGAAAGGTCTGAAATTTTACCTACTTGCAAGCAAATGGGCTAGCCTGCCACGACAGGTTCACGGATGCTGGCAGAAAGCACGAGGCTCCTGGGTCAGAGACAAAGGACCCTATTACTCTCTGCCCTAGCAGCGGCCAGACTGCTGTCCGCGGGGCCCGTTCCCCGATTCCCACCAGGTGACGCAAAGGCCAGGGGACTCCTGCGCATATAGTGAGATGCATTCTAGGAGAGGAAACCAGAGCTTCGGGAACCTGAATCTTTTTTAACGGACACAAGCCTGCCTGACCTTTGCCCTGGAGGGAGATACCATCTTTATAATACTGGAGGGCAAGCTAGCCTGCTTTCTGCCCCAGAGGGAGACTCTATCTCCATCTGTCTCCGTACACAGACACCCTTGAAAAGACATTCTGGAACAAAAGGGCCTCCTGCGCTTCGCTCACAGGACGCACAGAAGCACGGTGACGCCTGGAGACGCTGACCCCCGACGAGACGTGGAGACGCTGACCCCCGACGAGACGTACCTCCATGAATCTCTGCACGCTCCCCTTCTCTGCTCTTGCCATTTCTCCTGCGTGGAATTTTCCCCTTCTCCCCTCCACAGCCCAAAGTCTTCCCTTCATTCAGAGCACAAGCTAAACTCCCCTTCCTCGAGGAGCTTTTCCCAAACACTCCAGTCACTATAAATCCCTTCTCAGGGTCCCTTTGGTCCATCTGTGGTCTAGCTCATAAAAGCAAGTCATTCTTGGCTTTCTAATTGCTTCCACAGATTTCAATACTTATCTCACATATTTTTCTTCACTCTGAGGTCAGGAATATACTGTAGGGAGTTGTGGTAGACGCTGCTGGTGCGCCACCTGTAGCCCCTGAGCCTTACCACACAGCCTCACTTCTCACTTCCCGAGGGCGCCCCTAGAGACTGCAGTGTGCACCCAAAGGCCCGAAGTGCTAGAAAATTAAGCTCCACCCCCAGCAGCCAGCAACCAACGACCAATGAGGCAAGTTGGTGTATAAATACCCCAGCTCCCTTGCTCCTTGGGTGAGTGCATTAAGCTCCAGTTACCTTCAGTGCAACCCAGCTGAATGACATACGATTTTCTGGATGGTTTCCCTTTGCTGTCTTGCTTCTTCACTCCCCTTTCCCGTGTTTTCTGAAGAGACTAGCTTCCCGATAATCTACTTGCACTAAATCCTCACCTCAGAGTCCTTTCCTAGGTAAACACCAACTAAGAGTGTCAGCAAGTTATTATTTATGGATTACCCCTTGAAATTATTAATCACTGACATATAGTTTTCAGTCAAAATCTCTGTCATATTATTGTACATATAGCTTCTCTGTATGTAGCTTGATAATTAGAGGCTTTCTAACATTTGTGGAAGTGGGAGTCTGGAAAATGGAATCTACATTTTGCAAATGTGTTGACTAGAAGAATACAGGATTTCTGAAGCAAATATACAGGCACTATCTACAAAATCTCAGAGCTGTAAGATGCTTACATGAAGCTCCACAAGTCCAGATGTTCACTCACAAATCCTAGGACCTAAGTGTTTTCAGTGGTGATACTTTAGCCTTGGAACCGGTAAATAAAAACCATTTATTAAAAAAAAAAAATCACTGTCATATTTATTATGCGGCATCAACTCCGACAACGCCATAAATATTTAAAAATCATCTTTGGATTTCTAGAGAATACAATCATCATGCTATTAAATTATAATATCACTAGAATTATGTTTGGACCCAAATGAATATGCCCATGAAAATAGCGAAAGTATCAGTCACTGAAGAGATGCGTGCGTTCCCAGAGTATGTCTGAAATGCTTCCAAGTGTCTGGGAAGGATCTGGAGGTGCCCCTCCAGCAGCCGTATGTAGAAGACACTTCAGGAATACTCTTCAGGGCAATTAAGGGCTACAGGGAAGGCTGAAAAGGCCCATCGCCTCTTTCCCAGAGACTTCACTTGCTTCTATATCCTGACACATACCCTGGGCTTTAGACGACATGAAATTCAGACTGGGAAAGTGCCGCCTACGCCTACCATCACAGCATGAGGTGCTGGCTTACATTCCTGACGGTCAGAGAGTACGGGCCACTGCCTTCTCACGATTAACAAGGGCAGGCTGACTGGTGACCAGTGGTCTCCCGCGAAGGTATGAGAGCAGCCACAGTCTGGGGGCAGTTAGGATGGAGCCCCCTTACTGAGAGAATCAGAGCAGCCCTGGAATGAAACATGGCATTTAAAACATTCTGAAGGCACGACGATGAGGCCACAAAAATACCTGCCATGGGGCTTCCCTGGTGGCGCAGTGGTTGAGAGTCCGCCTGCCGATGCAGGGGACACGGGTTCGTGCCCCGGTCCGGGAAGATCCCACATGCCGCGGAGCGGCTGGGCCCGTGAGCCAGGGCCACTGAACCTGCGCATCCGGAGCCTGTGCTCCGCGACGGGAGAGGCCACAACAGTGAGAGGCCCGTGTAACACACACACAGAAGAAAAATACCTGCCATTATTCTGGACATGGAGCTGTCCTTGCTTCCCTGTCACGCCTGGATCGGCCTAGCTCACAAAGCTGTTTCCGTTGTCTAACACGACGTGGAGTCCATTCTCAAAACAGGGCGTGGAACATAAGCCACCTGTCCTTCCCTTGCAGCTGCCCCAGGACCTGGCTGGAGAGTGTGACACTTGGCCACGTCACCTGTCATAGCACAGCTGTGGGAGGGACCCTGACGAAGAAGCCAACTGCTTTGTCCCGTTGACACAGGCAGTACACGCAAGACCCTCTTATTATCATTAGTCCCAAAGGAGAAACGAAAGCAACAGGAAAGGGAAAGTCATCCTTGCCAAGAGCCCAGAGATCTCTACTGAACCCCGGGGTCACAGAATGCAGAAAAGGTGCAACCAACTCTGCTCCTCCAACCACATGCTGCCCTGACATGTCACCCAGGAATTGGTTTCTTTATGTCTCCTTCCTTTACTGAGTTGCATCTGCAAAATACATTCACTCACAGCACACACGCGACATGCATGCACAAACACAACACTACACTCACACACACATAGAGGCGCACACACACATGCTTTACCTGAGTACTGATAGCTCCAAATGTCTTCTTTCCCTACAAGTATTGACCTCCTTCAAGCTCACCTATACAAACCTAGTAACTAGCGTCAGGTAACCCAGAAAGACGCAAAGAGCAGCGGGAAATAAAGCAGAGCGCCAACCACACTATGGCTGCTGGGGTAAAAGGAATCCGAAGTGCAAGACGAGCTCAGTTAAATGTGCCCCATAAATCAGGGTCCACAGTGTGCAGAACCACAGTCCTTCACACGGCGGGCCCTGGTCCACACCCAAATTCCTCCAGAGCATCCCGAAAGGCCCAGAGACAGCCCAGGGTGGAAACGAGGAGGACACATGAAAGCTACAGAGAAAGAGACCGTACTGGGTATTAGGCTTGTTGGAGAAAATTATTAGTGCATTTAAGAGAATGTGGGTGTACTCTGCAAGTCGTTACTATTTCAAGGAATTTGAAAGGTAAAGGGTAATTAAATCTCAGCACGAGTCTTATACCTGAGCTCAATTAAGAGGCAAAAATCCTCCCACAATCTCAGAGCAGAGTTTTCTCTGCGTGGGCTATGTGCCCCCATTGGCAAAGAAAATGTTCCGTGCCGCCAGCACCGCCCCCAGAGGCAGACGTGTCTCTGTCTGACATTTGGAAGGCCTCATGTCCAGCCTTACACCTCTACACTGCCCCGCCCTGCCGTCCCGCCTTGTAGGTGCAGTGTGTGGATGGAAAGAGCTGCAGACACAAGCAAAGCCATCCAAAGCTTCCTGGTGCGGGGACGCAAGCTGTCTGTCTACTCCCTCCTGCCCACTGGGGGCGCAGACAGCCTCCATCGTGGTTTGCAGGCAGCCCAGACCATGCCTTTGCCTAACGCACCCGCACTGTCTCTCGTTTACTCTAAAACTGTTGCGGATGAGCTGCTCTGTGGCCTGGTGGGGTGGGAGACTTCCTAGCCAGCTGCTCCAGCCCACCATGTGTGCCTCTGTGGCTGCCACTGGCTGGCTGCTCCCTGGAGCCAGTTCCTCTTCTTTCTGGGGACACCAGCCTCGTGCATGTGGCTGGGGCAGAAGAGCAACACGGGTACAAGAGAAGGGTCAGCATGGAAGGGAAGAAAACAGTGGGTGGTTAGATGGTGTCTAGCAACCTACAGATGGCCGCTATTTGCTCTACTAATTCCACTCCGGTGTGACCCTGTAGGACACTTTCACACTCCTGCACCTTTTCCAAAGTGCATCCAGATACGCTGCCTCATGCTACATCCAACAGCTCTGCGAGGTAAGAAACGGAAGAGGCTGGGACCCCGCTTAGAGACGGGAAAGTGGAGGCAGTGAAATCACCAGTTTACCCAGAATTATGAAATTTCGGAGGCAGAGCTGCAGGCAGAACTCGGCTCTCCTGACTACTGATTTTTTTCTTACTCTTGCTGACTATGCACATTCAATTTCCACTAAAAACTGGTCCTGATTGTTGCTTTACTAAGTTAGTTCTTAAGTATTAGTTATGTGGGACACTGCATTTTGCTTTATTCTCGCTGCAATGACATAAAGTGACACAAATGAAAAGAAGGCATAAACTCTCAAAAATATGTACCACAGTGTTTCTGAAGGAACATAATTTTAATGACCTTAGGCCAAGCTTACACTTACACAGAATACTTTATAAAAAGAGCTCGAGATGATGAGAGGTTAGGGTTCACTGTAAACACACGTGTGATTCAGGTCCCAGCGTGACGTGTCATTCTGTCTGCAAAGGTGACTCATTTCTTCACTGAGGAGCACCAAAGTAAATATTTGATTGCATTTCTCCCTGCCTCCAGTTCAGTCAACTCTCACGTATTCTCAAAACAAAGGGTGGGCTTCCCTGGTGGCGCAGTGGTTGAGAGTCCGCCTGCCGATGCAGGGGACACAGGTTCGTGCCCCGGTCCGGGAAGATCCCACATGCCGCTGAGCCTGCACGTCCGGAGCCTGTGCTCCGCAACGGGAGAGGCCACAACAGTGAGAGGCCTGCGTACTGCAAAAAAAAAAAAAAAAAAAAAAAAAGGGCACCTCATTGTTGGCAAGGATGTGGAGAAATGGTTGCCTTCTTATATTGTTATTGGGGGGAACGTAAAATGGTGCAGCTGCTTGGAAGACAGTCTGGAAGTTCCTCAGAAAACTAAACATGGGGGGATACCATACGACCCAACAATTCCACTCCTAGGTATACACCCAAGAGAAATGAAAACATATACTACATGATAGCTTGTACACAAATGTTCACAGGTGCATTATTCATAACAGCCAAAAAGTGGAAATAGCCCAAAAACCCATCAACTGATGAATGGATAACGAAAGTGTGGTCTGTCCACACAGTGGAATGTTACTTGCTATTAAAAAAAAAAAAAAGCAACGAATTACTAATACATGCCACAACATGGATGAACCTTGCAAAGATTATGTTAAGTAAAAGATGTCAGACACAAAAAACCACGTATTATATGGTTCCATTTATACGAATGTCCAAAATAGGAAAACCCAGAGAGACAGAAAGCAGTTGAAGGGTTTGCCAGGGGCCTAGAAGACTGGGGAAGGGGGGGGGGGGATGGCTCATGGGTACGGGGATTCTTTGGGGGGTTATAAACCGTTGTAACATTAGGTTACAGTGACGGTTGTGCAACTCTGTAAAAAATGAATGTCAAATGCTTAGAGCAGTCCCTGCCGCACGTTTGGCCTTGTAAGGGTTATTACAATAATAACATTATTACAGTAAGATAACAATATTATGATTTCAATAGTTATTATCCTTACAATTATTATTATTAACATTCTAGTCGCTAGGATGAACAATAATCCCATGGCCTCCAAGCATGGTGGCCTCCAGTGTGGATCGACAAAGCAGGACCCAGAGGCCATATGGGACCCAGTACCTATGTTTGTAAATGAAGTTTTATGGACACCTGGTCACATCTCTTTGCCATGTATGCTGTATGGATGCCTAGTGCTGCAAGGGTGGAGTAGAGCAGTTCTCACAGAGACCTTATAGCCTTCAGAGCCTAAAACTTCTCCTTATCTAGACCTTCATAGAGACACTGTTGACCACTCTGTTCCATAATATACAGTATATTGTTATTCTGATCCCGAGAGAGAGCAAAGTACAGTTCTTTCAGGGAAGCCAAGAAGCTGAGAGGGAAAATGGCTGAGCACTTCCTAGGACTTCCAGACCTGGCCTATCACGTCACTTCCTCTTCATCACCCCTTCCCTTCTCCAAACGCCACTTTCAAGTATGCACTCTCTAGGGCCAAAAGGTATCACAAGCACACGCCTACTTCTTCTATGGTCCCTACTCGCTGGGTCCCTGGCCATCTCTCTAGAAAGGCCCCAGCTCCAGGCCATCCTGTCACTCACATCCTCACACCAGGGAAGGAAGGGTACCAACTCTAGAGCTGACCTCAGCTCCTTCTTACTTTCAAGAGGAGCACCTTCTCCCCCCGATGTTTACCACTGGCGATGGCCTTACTCATGGGAACACAACTTCTGAAAGAGGAGAGGAAAGAGGCGGTTTTAACCAGCAAGAGTCTAAACAACCTCCCTGGACACATTCTTGAGCATCAAGCAGAGACCTCTTTCCTCACAGTATCACCAAGAAGCTGCACATACAGTAGAAGAAGGACCAGCTGGTTCCCACTCAGGCATCACAGATCCCCAGGACGCTGGATTAATCAACTAATCAATGTCGTGATGGACACACAGGCTACTCCTCAGAGGCTGACAGTGTTACCGGGGTTTATCCTCCTAACTCACATGGACAGCTGTTAGATTCTTTTTTTTGGCTGCGTTGGGTCTTTGTTGCTGTGCGCGGGCTTTCTCTAGTTGTGGCGAGCGGGGGCTACTCTTCGTTGCGGTGTGCGGGCTTCTCATTGCAATGGCTTCTCTTGTTGCGGAGCGCAGGCTCTAGGCACACGGGCTTCAGTAGTTGTGGCTCGCGGACTCAGCAGTTGTGGCTCGCGAGCTCTAGAACACAGGCTCAGTAGTTCTGGCGCATGGGCTTAGTTGTTCCACAGCATGTAGGAACTTCCCGGACCAGGGCTAGAACCCGTGTCCCCTGCATCGGCAGGTGAACTGTTAGATTTTTAAGAAAAACTATGTTTCAGGGAATATAATTTGCCCCAAAACACTGTTCTGGGCAAACTTTATCATTTCTACTGCTCCAAAAATGAAAGCAATGTCCCATAGGGCTGCCTGTGCCCCAAGTGCCAACTTACTGCGTTGTGTCAGGAGCTCTTTCCTAAACTGGTTTAATCTGTCACATCTTCTACCACAAGGACAACATTCTTCAAACGCCTAATATAACATGGTCACTGATGCCTGCAGTTTTTTGAAGTTGATTGGGAATTTTTAATGCCAAAAAAATTCTAAAATCAAGGAAGAGAGGGATGAAAAGAAAGAAGCAGGAAGGGAGGGAGGGAGGGAGAGAGAGAGACAGAGAGAGAGAGAGAGAGTGAGTAACCAAGACAGAGAAAAGCAGCAAGACAAGGAGAGACAGAGAGCTCAAACCTATGGAGAAAGAATCCCATGGGGCCCAATTTCTCTCACACATCCGTTAATCCCCCTCACGCAACGAGGCTCCCACTACCATCAAAGTGAGCTTCGCCCATGCTGTGTGAAGGGATCAGCAACAAGACAACGGCATGTAAACTTTCCCAAAGAAAAGAAAATAGGCACAGAAGAACATAAGCCTTTCTGCTTCTTCCAAGGACTCAAAACAATGACTCAAGAACAGCACATCAAAATCTAAGATGACGGCAGCTTCAAAGCTTCCCGGGAAGATCAAAGGCAGAGAAGACAGAATCTTAGGCAGCGGGGAGAGGGTCCTCGCAGCCAACGTGAAGCCATTAATAACCATTATCTCCAGTAAGTTCACTTCAACTTTTAAAATCTGCTTTAGGCTTCTCCCAGGGAGTTTCAGGGAAAGCTCTTTAACAGAAACAAAAATAAGGCATTTTAGCAAAAATATTGAAATCAAACTCTACTGGCAGAAAGCTTTCAGGACATCACCTTGCCCTGACTCCCGAAAAAAGACTGTCTTGCTGGACCTCACATATTTTAAACTGAATTTTAGTAGACAGCCCCCCAGTTCAGTAATATTTTCAGTTCGGTCACAGTGGAATTATTTTAAATCCAATATATTTACCTTTGTGGCACTGTAAATTGTGACTTTCTACAAACTGCCCAAGTGCTAGAAAGAACAATGAGCATTAGGCAAACAATTCTTAAATTCTTGGAATCTGATGACTGATTTCTGTACAGTTGGTCAGAAATTGTCTCCACCTCACTCTGCTGCCAGTATAAAATATTGTTCCCTTTAACTCATGTTTTACAAAATATTCGTGCTGTGTAATTACACAGCGGTAATTCTACAGCATCTGAGTGTTGGGGTAGAGTGGGTTCCACATAATTAGTTGGACGTAGCTGAGCAATAATGCCTAGTTATGGATAAAAGTCACACAGCCTCTCACAAAGGAAAACTTCCAGAACAATGGTGTGTTGTTCCCAATAATTGTGTAAAGCACTGCCTATAGTACATCCTCCTTTTCTTTTCTTTTTTCTCCCTCTAGAAACGTCATTTCCAAATGCAGTTTGGAGCACCACTTGAGGGAATATGATTCCATCTAACTCTAAGGCAGCATCCCTCCTGGAATCCTCTCTCCAGCGGTCCTCATTCAGAGTGGTTGTAAGGGAACAGATCAGAGGAAGTCAAGAATATAGTACAGTCCCTGGAGTAATAGGTGTCCAGTAAAATGATGCTTGAAAATTATTTCTACCGAAAACATACCGACACTTCTTTTGGGGAGAATACGCGAGACAAACATATTTTGAATCGCACCACCTCCTCCTCTCCATCTTTCCTGCGTGTAAAATGATGTTTCCTGCTGCCTGGGGACTACACAGCCATGTAGTCCTGAAAATAGCTCCAGATACTTGAATGGCAGTTTCCACCTAAACAGAAAACCCAGGTCCAAAGTATGAGGTCTATAATAATGAGTCTTCTCAAGTATTTTTCCAGTTATTTTCTATGCCTTGATTCCTGCAGAATTTATAAGCATAGGACAATAGACACACACACAAACATACACATACACTCAATGCAACAAACATAAAGACCCAAAACAATCTTATAAAGTGTTTGCACTTGTTGTCAGTGTATCGGCTCAAGGTGAATCATATCAAGCCTTCTACTTTATCTACACCTAAAGACCACTGATGGATATCTTCTGCGCTATTGGAAAAGATTGTGGGGACAATTTGCAAATTTGTAAATAGGCAAATAAGGCTGCATCTATTTCAGTGAGTGTTTCTTACTTTGTTTATTATTTTGTACTGCTACTCTCAGGCTACTTCTATGATGTACACCCCAGTTTGCCAACCCTAAAGCATTAACTTTTCAGAAAAGCTATGCTCTCCCTAAATGTTCCACTTTGATGTCTGTTCCCCTGAAACAGGGTAAAGAGTTTAAAAAAAAAAAAAAAAAAACTGGCTGATTTTTGATGCGACCAGCTTCACAAAAACAGATGGTGTATGACCTGGCTAACTAGATAACACAGAGAGACTCTCATTCCCAAAATAAAGCTGTCCTTTGATTAAACCTTCTACATATCAGTTAACCAGCCATAAAAATGAGTCTGCCGAGGTTTTCTTTCCCTCCATATCATCAATTGCATCACTGCCCTTTCTCTGCCTCATCCTCCTTCTGCCATCGCGGCCATTTCTCCCTGCATTTACCTACATGGACAACCCCGAGCAAAGATGGAAGAATAACACAAGTGAGGCAATAACTCTTTTTTTTTTTGTGGTACCCGGGCCTCTCACTGTCGTGGGCTCTCCCGTTGCGGAGCACAGGCTCCGGACGCGCAGGCTCAGCGGCCATGGCTCACGGGCCCAGCCGCTCCGCGGCATGTGGGATCTTCCCGGACTGGGACACGAACCTGCGTCCCCTGCATCGGCAGGCGGACTCTCAACCACTGCGCCACCAGGAAAGCCCCGAGGCAATAACTCTTACCTAACCACAAGAAGAGCTGAACGTTTGAAAAACTCTTCCAAATGAACATTTTTCACTGCCAAGCAAGTCCATGGGGGCGTATTTGTTTTAAATATTATATAGTCTTTCATAGCTAAGAGGACGGGCTCTAAATGACCATGCCACAACCTCAAATTAGGGGCTCTTTCTGCACTTGGATCCATGCTCCACAATCCCCAGTCGTCCACAAGGCACACCTGGAGGAGCATCAACCCGGCTCTCGCCGTGTCTGCTCTGAGAGCCTCTAAACAATCTGAGGGCCTCTAAACACACTCTTTAGTCCATTTCATCTCTGCATAGAAACACCCCAGAGGGCACCTGAGACCCTCAGTCTCCCCATCAATGTGGCGTATAGCCGGGCTACTTACGGTCCGAGACTTTCCTATGGATAATTACTGGGCACACGTAAAAGCCCCCCCAAAAAGACATGTATATGTACACACACACACACACACGCACACACACACACACACACACACACACACACACAAACATGTTTGGTTTTCTGAAACAACACGGTCTAAACCAGTGATGAGAGGAAGAGCCATTTATCGGCGTCCGTTTTGTGCACCACAGTGCTTAGTTCCTCCCTTTCACATCTTCTTGGGCTTAACACAAATAAAAAGGGGGTCCATTTCTAGGCCTTCAATCCTGTACCTTTCATCACACGAAGAGAAACACTGAAAAATGCAGTGCCAGTAAAGATTAATTAAATTCCTGGGGCAGAAACCTGGGTGGTGGTTTTTCCTGTTGCTTTTCTGTCTCAATCTGGATGAAAAGGAATAAACAGTTTGTCCCTTCCATTGCTCAACAGTGACGAATCTTCCTGGCTCCAAATTCTACTCTCCCTTCAGACTGAGAGCACACGGAAGACAAACTGAGTTCCTCATCCCGATATCCCCGGTTCCTAGGACACTGCTGAGCACAGACAGTGCTCAACGATTGCTTCTTTCTTTAAGTGGAGTGTGTTGATGCCTTGAGAGCCCCTACATGCCTCACCTGTGCCCCCTCTTGCACACTCATGTACACAAACACTGAGATCCTGGCCTGTTCTAGCTATTTTTACTTGGGCCATACAATAGTCTGTGTTCGGGGCTTAATTTTACTAGGTTATAACAAAGCATTGGAATGCCTATCTAGGGATGAGGTTTGAACTCTTTTTGTGAAGTCTCTGTGTCTTGCTGTGTTCATGAAATTCACAGATGGTCACTGTTTAATAATGTTCCAGTCGGATTTGGGGCAGAAACAGCTATAGCAGGGGCATAATTACTGAATATACCCAAATCTGCACATAAAACTGGACAGAACACCCAGACAACAAAACCAGAAATGCATGCACCATGTTGACAACAAACTCTGGTGACACCATATAGCCACGATCCCTAAACCACAAGACTTATGAATCAGAGACTGCACAGGATGAAGCTGAGGGAAGCCAGGGATCCTGGCAGACCTAGAAAGAGAACAACCCCCAGAGAGCCAGCCGGTTTGCGCGGCAAGCATAGTGGGCCAATTTGAGAACAGCAGCTGGAATTGAGAAGAGTTTTGTTCAACCCAGTGGCAAGTGGGTGCAAAATATGCCTGTCTGAAGGGGTTGGGGCAGTCTGGCCCCCATACTCTTCTAACCGGCCCACCAGCGCTCCCTTCAGCACAGGGTTCCCACACTAGGAGTGGAAGCCAAACTGCGCAGGACACAGAAAAGAGAGGCAAAGAGAATGGCCAACAAACTCATCATGTTTTTTAACATGATAACAGAAGAACAGGAAGGGCTGTGAAGCTACAAAGCAACTGTGAACACAGCTACTTCTAAAAGTTTAGGAAAAGTAATTTCATGTGAAACTGAACAATAGAAAGGATCACAGTTGAATCTGATTCAAATTTATTGTAAGAAAAGAAAGAACACGGAGCAGAGTAACATCCCTACAGACAAGAAAAGCATGCCAGAAAATACATCCTCATAAATCACTTGAAAACTATAACTTGATATTTCAAAAAGCGCTAAAAGACACTAATAAAAGTGACACATAACATAAAATTACAGCATAAATCAGAAACAGAAATTCTCAGAAATCAGATGACAGAACTCAAGACAGCTACAAGTAAGAAAAAAATGTTCAGAAGTAAAGAAAAAACTAGGAAAAACATAAGAATAAACAGTGACTTGTGAGAAATAAAAGGACATTTTCAAATTTTTAAAAATTTGAAGAGATAAAAGGATTTGAGAGAAAGTGACAAACAGTTAAATGAGCAAAGAAGACCCAACATGTTGACAACAGAAATCCCTGAAGGAGGAAACTGAAACAAGGCAAAAAATACTAAAAGTGATAATTCAAGAAACATTTTCGAAATGAAGACCTGTAATGACATATCTAAAGAGCAGCTACCGCCTCTGAGCATACTGACTTAGAACAGCCCACGTGAAGACACGGTCCAGTAAAAATTCTGAATTTTAAAGAAAAAGAATCCTGTGCCTTTATGGGCAAAATTAGAAAGGAACATATAATGAAAACATTATATCATTATCAGACTTTGATAGCAAGGCTTTATTTCAATAAAAAATGGAGTAATGTATCTAAAATACTCAAGGACGGTAAGCACAACCTGGGGTCTTTGTATTCAGCAAATACAAAGCTACTGGTGAGCATTAAATCTCAACATAAAGCTACTGGTGAGCATTAAATCCATCATGACTTGCACACAAAAACCAGCTGAGAGTTACCTAGAGGAAAACTTAGGCAGAACACTCTCTGACATAGATTGCAGCAACATCTTTTCCGATCCATCTCCCAGAGTAATGGAAATAAAAACAAAAATAAACAAATGGGACCTAATTAAATTCAAAAGCTTTTGCACAGCAAAGGAAACCATAAACAAGACGAAAAGACAACCCTCAGAATGGGAGGAAATATTTGCAAATGATGTGACCGACAAGGGATTCGTCTCCAAAATTTATGGACAGCTCATGCGGCTTAATGTCATCAAAACAAACAACCCAATCAAAAAAATGGGCAGAAGACCTAAGTAGACATTTTCCCAAGGAAGACATACGGATGGCCAAGAGGCACATGAAAAGCTGCTCAACATCGCTAATGATCAGAGAAACGCAAATCAAAACTACAAGGAGGTATCACCTCACACCAGTCAGAATGGCCATCATCAAAAAATCCACATGCAATAAATGCTGGAGAGGGTGTGGAGAAAAGGGAACCCTCTTGCACTGTTGTTGGGAATGTAAATTGGTACAGCCAGTATGGAGAACAGTATGGAGGTTCCCTAAAAAACTAAAAATAGAATTACCATATGACCCAGCAATCCCACTACTGGGCATATATCCAGAGAAAAACATGGTCCAAAAGGATACATACACCCCAATGTTCACTGCAGCACTGCTCACAATAGCCAAGACATGGAAGCAACCTAAATGTCCATTGACAGAGGAATGGACAAAGAAGATGTGGTACATATATACAATGGAATATTACTCAGCCATAAAAAAGAATGAAATAATGTCATTTGCAGCAACATGGATGGACTAAAGATTGTCAAACTTAGTGAAGTAAGTCAGACAGAGAAAGAGAAATATTGTATGATAACGCTTATATGCAGAATCTAGAAAGGAATGATACAAATGAATGTATTTACAAAACAGAAACGGACTCACAGCCTTAGAGAATGAACTTATGGTTACCAGGGGGGAAGCGGGGAGGGAAGGGACAGTTAGGGAGTTTGGGATCGACATGCATATGCTGCTATATTTTAAAAGGATAACCAACAAGGACCTACTGTGTAGCACAGGGAACTCTGCTCAATGTTATGTGGCAGCCTGGATGGAAGGGGAGTCTGGGGGAGAAAGGATACATGTATATGTATGGCTGAGTCGCTTTGCTGTGCACCTGAAACTATCACAACATCGTTAATCGGCTATACTCCAGTATAAAATAAGAAGTTAAAAAGAGAAAGAAAAAACAGTTAAAAGGGAAAGAGTATAGCATGTAATGGCTGTACACTCAATGTAAATATACTACATTTAAAAAATGAAGAAAGAATGAGGCCAGCAGATGCAAAAAAATGTAACTGTTTTTAGTAAACACATTAGTGGTGGTGGTAGTAAAGGTATTATTTTGAAACTGTGGTGTGTGTAAGATAAAGCAAATGGGTGATTATACATATTCTATTTTGATTACTAAAGTATAGTTGATTTTACAATGCTGCGTTAGTTTCTGGTGTACAAGAAAGTGATTCAGTTATATATACATATACATATTCTTTTTCATTATAGGTTATTTTAAGATATTGAATATAGCTCCCTGTGCTATACAGTAGGACCTTGTTGTTTATTTATTTTATATATCGTAGTTTGTATCTGTATATTTGAATTCTATCCTTCCCAGTGTTCTTGAGACTGTGGATCATTGGTGTGAAAAAAGGAGGTAAATTTTTCCAAAAGAAACATTGAAGTCTTGCTATAAACGCATATAGTAATTTATCTTTAAAATAAAAATTCCAGTTCTGTCCACTGTCATGTCCTAGAAACAACGACTATCCAATAACAATGAATGTTCCTAGCACCAAGATTATGTTCTTACAGTATCATTTCCCAGTGAAAGACCCCAAGGAATTTTGCATAAATAGACAGTTCCTAGCCTGGGACACAAAGTGTACAAGATGACCTCAAAGACATTATCATGGCCGATATCAAGAAACCCATCCACCTAAAGGCTCCACACAAAAACTACTAGAACTGATAAACGAATTCAGCAAAGTAGCAGGATGCAAAAGATTCACATACAGAAATCTGTTGCATTTCTTTATACTAACAATGAAATATCGGAAAGGGAAAGTAAAATTACAACCCCTTGTAAAAGCGCATCACGAGCTCCCTGGTGGTGCAGTGGTTAAGAATCCGCCTGTCAATGCAGGGGACACAGGTTCGAGCCCTGGTCCGGGAAGATCCCACATGCTGTGGAGCAACTAAGCCCAAGAGCCACAACCACTGAGCCCGCGCACGACACCTGCTGAAGCCCGCGCGCCTAGAGCCTGTGCTCCACAACAAGAGAAGCAACCACAATGAGAAGCCCGTGCACCGCAACGAAGAGTAGCCCCCGCTCGCCACAACTAGAGAAAGCCTGTGGGCAGCAACGAAGATCCGATGCAGCCAAAAAATTTAAAAAAGAAAAAAAAGACAATTTAATTTAAAAATAAAATTAAAAAGTGAAATCTCATCAAAAGAAATAAAATACTTAGGAATAAACCTGATCAAGTAGGTGAAAGACTTATACACTGAGAACTATAAAACACTGATAAAAGAGATTGAAGATGACTTAAAGAAATGGGACTAGCACAGGCAAACTATTACACATGGAATGTATAAACAACAAAGACCTACTGTATAGCACAGAGAACTATATACAATATCTTGCAATAAATCATAATGGAAAAGAATATATATATATAAACATAGGTATGTATGTATAACTGAATCACTATGCTGTTCACCAGAAACTAACATTGTAAATCAACTATACTTCAATAAAAAATAAACAAAAAGAAACCCATCCATGACTATGAGGGATGTGTCAAAATGAGTCAGGAGTCAACATGAAAAGGCTGTCACCAATTACACATGGGACAACTTGAACTTCAATAAGGATGAAAACTGCAATTTAAAGCCAGGAGTTCACAATTAAAATTTTAAAAACTAATTGATCACTTTCTGAGATTTATAAGAAATTAATCCATGAAGATCATAGAGTTGATAATGAATCAAGCATTTATCCTGCCTTTCCTGTCTGAATTATACCCAAGAGTAAATGAGAAGTGACTCCTTCTAACATTATTACAAATAATAAATGAAAACAAAATTATGGGGTCGAATACCACCATTTTGCAACCTCCAGGGAATTCACAGACCCAGCATATTACCAGCTACTAAGGTCACGAAAAACGAGTGAAACTCAGATATTATTGTGGTTCCTGAGGAAAGAACTCAACACCACTTATATATGGTCTCGCCAAACAGACTGAACATGGGTCTGATGAAGCCTCTACGTCCAATGAAGAAAATGCAGAGAACAGAGGAAAATACTGATCTTCACCATAAGTAAGCAATCAGCAAAGTCCAGACTTTGGGAAACTCAACGGGTCCAAAACCCAGGTTCCTCAACAGAGAAATTGTAAGAACAAATAACAACAGCGAAAGGAATGGAGAAAAGCACAGATTAAAAGTGATTGAAAAGACATCAAATTACAAAAGTACATAAAACCCATCATGCCTAGGAATGCATATCCAGGGGACAGAACGACAGAAATTCAAGGAAGTAATTACTATAAACATTAGGATAGTGTGTACATGGAGGTAGGGCAATGGGGTATGACTGGGAAGGGGTACAGGATGGGGCTCCTAGAGGGTTGGTTAACGTTCTGTTTTATGACACACATGATATTCACAAGGGTGCTTTTGCCATTTAATCTTCATGCACTTTGGGGTGCTCTTCTGTATTTATGTCTCATTTTACAATGAAAAGTTTAGCTTAAAAGGTAAAATAGTAATAATATGGAATGCCACCTCGGATTATTAAGGAATAGGAGCTCACATAGAGGTTGGAATCCAGCAGAAAACTTGAAAACCTGGGGCAAAGCAGAGGGTGAAGCCAGGATCAGGGGCCCCGGGCTTGTGAGCCAGGCTGTCCAGCTGAGAAATTCAGAAACCCTGAATCCTGAGGCAAGTGCGCCAGACTGGGAGGGAGCACAGGGTATCGGCAGGTCGTTCGGGAAAGAACCAGGGTTCAGCTTCCCGGGGACAGAGACAAAAATCACCAGCCAAAGGAGGGCAGGTTGGAGAAGGAGAGCACAGCAGAAAGTCTTAAATATACGGCTGCCCCTCGTCCACAGCCACACCAGTACTTACGGAACAGAAACAGGCTGTAAACATAAAAGCACTTTAAAAACAAGAAAAGACTCTGGAAAATGAGGCGTTTTTCAAGAGAACTGTGATCTTTTTTTTTTTTTTTAAGAACGCGTTTGGGAGAACTTTCCTGGAGGAACCCCACATTAATGGCCCATAGGCACCTGTCCTAGAACATCCTCCCTTTCCTCTGCCTGATTCAGATGGCGTGCCTTATGCATCACCTTGGGTCCTCCTGGCCCCATCTGCCCCTGAGGCTGTCCGCCACACATCGGCCTAGCCTCCACTGCAGTGACCAGCGTGGGGGACTCAGGCTGAGTCCCTCAAGGCACACTTTGACAAGACCTGGCCTCGTGCCTCATCGGGCACCTTTGCCATGTAAGATATCACATGCACTGTTTCAGAACATCTTTGGGCAGACCTTTATTCTGCCTACCACATCCCTCTCTCCCTTTCTCTGCTTCCCTGGGATTTCACTCCTCAATTAAATATTCTACACAGGCTATTGGCTCAAGGTCCATTTCTCAGAGAATCTGACCTAAGACAGTTGGTACCAACAGTGGCTTCAGGAAGCAGACCCTCAGGATAGGATTTTGGAAGTCGGTGGCCAGTCTGACAGCAATAGGGACCTGATCACTGATCATGAACAGGATGGTGATCACTTGCGGCATCGTAGCTACTGAGGCCTCACCTGTGGTTAATGGAAAGCAGGCACAGGTGGAAGCTGAGGTTTGGAGAGAGAACAGTGATAGTTACAAAGATTAAGTGCAGGAGGAATTCTTTTGATGGCATTAGAAGCTGTGCAAGGAACGTACAGGCTCAGGGAAGCTATTCACCGATTTAGGACACTCATCTCCAGCAACCACAGGGCAGACTGTGCTGAAAATAAGGCCCAGGTTCTCATTTTATAAGCAGCAGAGCTGCAAGAGAGCTTGACCGTGTAGCCTGATTTCTAAGTCAAAGCCAGAGCTTTAATGAGAAAAGAGTAGGATTCTGCGACAGAGGGGGAGGATTTTAACCTGGACCAGCCTGAGCGTCCCCAACCCCCAAATCCCCTCCCAGAAACAGCCCCACGCCCTGTTAACAGAAGAGACGAGCGACACTTGCCCAGGGACAGGGCTCACGATGGCCACACCTGAAGTGGGTGTTTCGCCAGAGGCTGCTGCTCTTCTTGATGATGGCCGGTTCCCAAAATCTCTACGGAGCCATCAAAGGCTCCCTCCACCCGTGTCCCTGCTCATTGCCTCTGCTCAGTGCACGGTCTCAGACAGGGCGCCTCCTGGAGAGCCCTCCCATCCACACCTCCTCTTCTGCCACCCTGGGGCCCCAACAAATATCTTCTAGTTTCTTGGGAAAGCCATCTCTCCTCAACCCACAAACTTCCCCAAATTTTCTATCGAGAAAGAGCCCTCTAGTTCCCTAGGATCTGCGGCTCCTGGAAACCAAAGCCAGGCGGAAAGCCTCCTGTAATTTTCTGCTTTGTGCAGTGAGGCAATGAGCTCACAGGAACCTCACTGCTTGGATGTGGGAAAGGACACAGAAGGGAACAATCAGGAAGGGAGAGGTGCCATGTCAAAGAATATGAACACATCCCCGTAAAAATAAATGGAAAAGTGACGCAGGCACACACGAGTCCAAGGGAGGAGCAAAAGTGCCTGTCAGAGACATCTAACCCTACACACTGGCTGGACTGCAATCACTATTTGCCGTCTAATTTAAAATAGGGGGTAATAAAAGCAAAACTGAGAGAGACAGGAAAACCAACTCAAGCAACCTATTAGCACAACCTTGATTCCTTCCCGACAGTTTTTGAAAAACTCTTTCAAGTAACACTGACTCAAAAGGAGCAAACTTCAAATTTAAGATAAATAAGTACTAGGGATGTAATGTACAACATGACAAATATAATTAACACTGCTGTATATCATACATGAAAGTTGTTAAGAAAATAAATCCTGAGTTCTCATCACAAGGAAAAATTTTGTTTTCTATTTCTTTAATTTTGTATCTATGTGAGATGATAGATGTTATTACCAAACTTATTGGATAATCAGTTCATGATGTATGTCAGTCAATTAATTATGCTTTACACCCTAAACTTATACATTGCTGTAGGTCAGTTATAGTTCAATAAAACTGGAAGGGAAAGAAAAACAGAATCAGGGCATCAGGCCAGGCAAAGGTGATTCTTTGGATACCAAAGAGACCACAAACAGTTGACTGCTATTAAAAAAAACAGGGAAGGTTGGCAGGGGGGATGAACTGGGAGATTGGGATTGACATGTATACATTACTGATACTATGTATAAAATAGATAACTAATGAGAACCTGCTGTATAGCACAGGAACTCTACTCAAGGCTCTGTGGTGACCTAAATGGGAAGGAAATCCAAAAAGGAGGGATATATGTATACGTATAGCTGATTCGCTTTGCTGTACAGTAGAAACTAACACAACATTGTAAAGCAACTATACTCCAATAAAAATTTTTAAAAAACAGGTCTTCCCTGGTGGCGCAGTGGTTGGGGGTCTGCCTGCCAATGCAGGGGGCACGGGTTCGTGCCCCGGTCCAGAAGGATCCCACGTGCCGCGGAGGGGCTGGGTCCGTAAGCCATGGCCGCTGAGCCTGCACGTCTGGAGCCTGTGCTCCGCGGCGGGGCAGGCCACAGCAGTGAGAGGCCCGCGTACCACCAAAAAACAAAAACAAACAAAAAAAAATTTAAAAAAACAAATATAATGATAATGAAAAGGTTTGAAAAATTGAGAGAATTACTTAAATATTACACAGGGACATGAAGTCACCAAGTGCTGCTGGAAAAATGGTGCCAATAGAGTTTCTCAATACAAGGTTATCACAAACCTTCAACTTGTAAAAAACACAGTATCTGTGAAGTGCAATAAAGTGAAGCACAATAAAAATAAATAAATAAATAAATATATATATATATATATATATATATATATATAAATTTAAAATACCACTGACTCAAATTCCTCTAATTATTTCTTGGCCCCATGGAATGACACAGGCTCAGATGTCTTAGGTGAATTTTTTTGATCGTCCTGTTTCAAAAGTATGTCAAAACTCATTGCTGAAAGACATTAGTAATATCGTAGCAAGGCACACATCTCTGAATGGAAACAAAAACATGGATATTGGAAAATGATTTTCAAAGGCCCCACATCATGCACACCTTTGTCCTGCACATCCGAATCTGCGTCACACAATCATTTTGCATTTACACGCCCATCCTGGAACAACACGGCCCCAGGAAGGTACACACCGTAACCTAAAATTGAAAGGCCAGCTTGAACACTGTATCTAACATCAGGACTATTACATGAGTGTCCCAAAATCCAAGCTGCAAGTATAAACCACATTTTTGGTACATTAATTTGTTCACAGCCCCAAAATCAACCATCCGTCAGCTATTAATCAAGAGAGGGTTTAGGGCAATCCAGATACCTTCAACCATGTATTATGGCTGCTACGAGTTGCAGCAGAATAGTTTATCTTCAGCCCAAAGTCTCATTTCATTCATGAAATAATGTAAGTTGATCCCTTCAACTAAAATAGAAGTTGGAGTCTTCCCGAAAGCTTGCATGAATGTGGACTGGAAAGTTCGCCATCTGGAGAATTCTTCTTCCAAGCTCTCCACCACTTTAATCATCCTGCCTAATAAACAAGCAGGACTGACCGGAGCTGAACAATGGGGTGTGTCCTGTTAGGGGACCCCAAAGGCATCAACTCATAAGGACATGCTTGAGATGGGCTGGAAGGCATGAATCCCATGAGAGCCAAACAATCATGGACTTCACAGCCCTCATAAAATGGAAAACTGACATATTTTCGACCTAAGTGTCAGCATACATTCAAGCTATTTCTTAAAAAGAGGAAATTAAATTGTGTGCATCAGTCACACTTGACAACTGTCTGGAGATCGTCCGGGATGCAGCAAATCTCAGCAAAAGACTCCTCGTATTCACCAAACAATGGAAACTTCAGCCAAGAACAATGCAAACCGTGTTCGGGGCTGACAAGAACCGAAACACAGCCATCCTGCCTGCCAAGCTATCTTATCTTTTTCATTGTAGACGTACAATTATCTGGTACTTTCCTGTGCCATTTTCCTGGAATAAACTAAAGAATGGATATAAGTATATTACCTTTAATGTATATAAAAGGAAAATAAATCTGTATGTCTTAAAAAGAGACACATGATCCAGGTGGATATCCCATTGAGAGAGAGAGAGAGGGGGAATGAGTATGTACGTTCATATATATCTACAAACATAGATATATATGAATGTTTCAAATTCCATTTTCAAAATTTATATTGTACAGCACAGGGAATATAGCTAATATTTTATCACTATAACTGGAGTATAACCTTTAAAAATTGTGAATCACTATATTGTACACCTGACACATGTAATATTGTCCAACTATACTTCAAAAAACTTTTTAATAAAAATAAAACTAAAAAAATAAGTTTATCTGTGTATCACATATTTGTCTTAGCACAGTAAGAATCTAGGTTACAGGCACCAAAGAAATATTAAAGGAACCAGAATTTTCACTGTGCACAAACACAAGCCAGAAATCATTTTTAATCATTTACAATGCAAGCGACAAAGAGCTTTTCCATTTCTGACCTATAAGCGAAAATCCTCATCTTGTAGCCCTTTCCCACCTGAGACCCAGGGTGAGCCTGTCTCCTCACGCACTTCTATACACACGTGAGATAGCTTCAGTCATAAAGCCAAGTAACCGTATCCACCACGATGCACCCGGCTTAGGCAAAGAAAACCCATCGAGCTGATGAAATGCAAAGACACCGCCTCAATAAGCAACACCGCTGAAAGCGGCACTGTCCAATGCTGAATTGCGTGGCTACGTAAAATAAACAGGTTCTGTAAAGATGTCTTGCCAGGACCCAACGGTTTACAACTTTGAGCACTGGACCTCTGTCTCTTTCTAGTCATCCTTCTGACAGCCTTGCTTTCTTTCATCCTGTGCTACCAAGCGCACTGGATGCTTCGCCCTGCCCATCTCCTTCACACAGGCTAAGGGATCTGGGTCCTCCGACGCTTTCTCTTTGCCAACATCCTGTTTGGATTATTGATAGAGAGGCTGGATCTTTGGAAAGCTCTCATCTTTGAAGGAGTTGTCAGGCTGCAGTTTTGCAAACTGCAGAGCACAAACACTTCAATATTTACGCTCCTTCTATCGACACAGAGTAAATTAGACTCTGGAATACCTGCATTACCCAAACCATCTGCTTCACGGCATTTTAGAAATGAGTAGGTGGGGAAAATTCATGAGCCTTTTATCTTATCTCTTGTTGCTAGGGAAACTACTATTTTTTGGTAGGGATAATCCTAGCATCTCAAAAGAACCAGGACACAGCCCTCCCTCCTCTCTTTCTTAAAATGAAATCTGTGTCTTCCCCGGAGAGCATTCTCCTAAGTCACACTGGGCCACTTGGTCCCAAAGGACACTTTGAGATTCCAAGGTAGTTGAAAATAGGCAGGGCTGAATTTTCCCTTTGCAGTTTCACCATCAGCCTGTGCCGAATGGAGGAGTCCACAAAGTTTATCTCCAAAAACGAAACGACTGTTTCCACCCAGTGCGTTTTATAAGGGTTTATTTTGTCATTCATGCCAATGAGACTCAGGGGAAACGAAAAGATCCATTTTGTCCCATCAAACTGGAAGGCGTTTTACTTGAAAGAACCCCTTGTGTGATGAAGACAAAATAAAAAATAATTATCTTCAGTTCCATGGGGATTTCTGCCTGAAAACATAAAAGAGACCCTGCAAGCAGAGTGGGGAACTGCCCACAGATTTCATATCCTCGGGAGTCTTGGAAAACATCACTCCTCCGCGTACACAGCCCACATCTTACCAGAGGGGAGAACACACTGAAAAAAACCTTTTGAAATATGGCATTTGTGGATTGTGAGCTTGTTTCAGTGCAGCGTAAATCCCCAGGAACACATTATGTCCTAGGAAGGCAACTGTGCACAGAACGGAAAATGGCTGTGGACAACCAAGTGACTTGCATTCTGCTTTGGGAGACAATCTGATTCCACCCCCAATCCGCATCAGATTTGCATAATTCATTTAAGGAACACTGGTTTTCATTCTCTGAGGCACAACTGCTGTGAGGGGGGTGGGTGTGGTGCACATCCAGCTTCAACTTTTCTCCTCCACGATCCCCAGAGCAGAGCATTTTTGCAGGCAGTTAAGCCAGGGGGCCCAGATGCTAAGCAAGGACAAACCTTAAAAGACTTTCTGTCTTACGCTTACTGTGAAGTCCAAGAAAGCAATCAGAGAGAGAAATGGTCAAGGACCCCAGCTGGTGATGGCAAAAAGAAGGCATCGTTAAATCTGCATCAATTTATGTACGGATGGTTGGGAAAACACTGTACTTTGACTCCCGCCCCCCCGCCATTTACAATAAGCAGGGAAATGAGTGCAAAAGGAACCTGAAAGTTTAACTGCAATTTTTAATGTTAACACAAAGCTTGATGTTATCAAACTCCCCCAGTCAATGCCATCCATGGCCAATACATGTGAGACCAATACGAGACCAACGCATGGGGCCTACTGACTTGTTTGCCTATGTTAAATTACCAACAGCAGAGTTAGGTGAGTGTGTAAAAGTTGTTACCAAACCTGGTTTTACGTGTCAGAGCAACTCGGTGTGTGGTCTGTGGTTAGGAGCTTGTTTGAAATGCATATGCTCAGGCCCTGTCCCAGACCTAGCAGGTCAGAATCAAGGGCTGGGGTCCACGCATCTGTGTTTTAACAAGTCCTCCAGGTGAGCCTGATACACTCTCCAGTGTGACCAGTGTGAGAACTGCTACACTCCAAAATACCCAATGACCTCACTTCTGTCACTAGTGAACTACATCTTTGGTTTTTACATAGATAGATTAGATATATTTCATTTCCAGGATCATGTAAGATGCGTCCAGGTCACTGAAATACAGACGATATTAGCCAAGATCCTATGTAACAGGCATTAACTTCATAGGCCAAAATTTACTGAATCCTTGAAGAAGACCAAAAAAAGAAGGAAATAGAAAGGGGAAAGGAAAAAAATTATTTAAGAATTATACTGCCATTAAATATGATGTTTGAGAGGAATATGTAAAAATATGGAGAAATACATTATAATATTAAACTTAAAATGAAGAATACAGAGTTATATATCTGGTGTGATCACAGTCTTAGAATATAGACTTTTTTTTAAGACTGGAAGGAGATTCACTAAAATGTTAGCAGTTCATGTCTTCCGGTGGTAGAGACAACAAATGATTTTGTTCCCCCTTCTTTTTACTCTTGTTTGTTTTTCATAGTTTTTGATCATAACGATGGAGGTATTGCTCTTTTAATGGAAAATACACTTTAAAATATGCATTAAGGCAGGACCAGTTTACAACCTGCTAACGCAAAGATAAGGTACTTGCACCGTTTTTCACAGTCAAGTTTCTACTCCAGTTGACGTACTCCAGATGTGAAGCAGAACTGAGTGTCTCCTGGGTTTGCTACGAACAGACAGATACAGTGATATTATTTTACTAGACGATGCTGTGGAGTACATCACACACATTAGGAAATAATCCTGACAGCCTAGAAATACTCTGGGGGGTGGAAGGGGAAAATATATATATATATATGGTTCAAGCGGTGGCTTGGAAAACACACAGGTGTGCAGCATGGGTTCATTCTAAAAGAGAGGACCCGTTCAGGTTAAGACATCCATACATAATTCATCCTTCCTGTCTCCTGCTCTAGGTCTCCTGCACTACTTGAGAATGACAGACAGTTGGGGGGAACCTAGGGATACAACTCTTCAATCAAGTGACGTCTTGGCTAGTTCCCTAGCTATCGTGTACTGCAGCTTAAAACCATCCCAGTTGTTTCCACTCTTCAAATCTTGTGATCCCAGAAAAGCAGATGTCACACAGATATTCAGAAGCATAGGAAAAGTGATTCCCCAGAACCCCACAAAAGACTGATTTGACTTTAAAAATGTCTTTTTGGCTGCCTCAAAGGAGACTCTCACAGAATCCTTTTCTAAATGAAATGACACCTGCTTTCCCATTACATTGGTGACTTTGGTCATAAATAACAAACAAGAGGCAAGAAGGGTCGCCAGTGAACACGGTGTGCGCTTTAGACTCAGACAGAACGGGGCTGGAGTCCAGGATCTACTTCATCTGGGTCAACTCTCGATTATGCTGCATCCATCAGCTAAGGTTTCCTCTGTTGCAAAATGAGCATAATGATACCTGCTTTACAAGGCCACGGTGAGTACGTGAGGTGCAAAGAATGCACTGTGCCCCTCTAGCACACTGTACCATGGCGGTGGAGATGGGAGTGGACATGGTGGTGGGTACAGGGGTCCAAACAGTAGTAGTGAGTATTATCTGACTCAGGAGAGAAGCCTGTCCCTCAATCCTAAAGGACCAAAAGACAGAAACACCCTGCTAGTGAGTGTATAAACTGGTATCACTTAGGGAAACAATGCACCTCCACCATTGACCTATTCCATCCCTGACTATGTCCAAGAGGAGCTTAGCACACGTGCATAGGCGTCCAGACTGAGAATCCACTTCCAGCAGCACTGTTTGTAAAAGCAAAAGACTGAAAACAATCCAGATGCCCTAACACAGGAGAATGGATAAGTCATCATGGCATAGCTCCCTGGCTTAATACTTAACAGACATCAAACTGAATGAATGACATCATAGAAATAAAGGTTGAGTGAAAAGAAAAAGGAAGTGCCAATAGGATGCTATTTCTATAAAATAAAAGCAAAAGCAGATCACCTCTTATTAAGGCACATCCATGCTTATGATAAAAAGAGAAAGAAATTCAAAGCAAGGGAAGGAAAAACCCAATCACAGATTCCGGGCTACTTCTGGGGCGAGGAGGCAGGAAAGATAAAGAAGTAGTATAGGTGGGTAAGTGATTAGCCACTTCCTAATTCCTCTGTTCAGTGGATGTTGAATATATTACAGTATTTAATGAATGTAATGACAAACAAAGCTAAGGCCACGATGGGCCCATGATAATAGCATGTCCAACTCCCTCCAGTTGAATTTTTTTAATAATGCTATTTAAGATGGACAGAACATATTCTCTAAAGGTTGTTCCTAGACTTAGAAAAAATGGCATCAGGAGAGGGGACTCACTGTAGTGAAGAGTAATTAAGGGTGCGGGGCGGGGGGCGGGGGGGGAGATAAAGGTTAACAAAGTTACAGAAGTAAAAGCAGCTAAAGCAAAACCAAGAGCTGAGGGCTTCCCTGGTGGCGCAGTGGTTGAGAGTCCGCCTGCCGATGCAGGGGACGCGGGTTCGTGCCCTGGTCCAGGAAGATCCCACATGCCGCGGAGCGGCTGGGCCCGTGAGCCATGGCCGCTGAGCCTGCGCGTCCGGAGCCTGTGCTCCACGATGGGAGAGGCCACAGCAGTGAGAGGCCCGCGTACCGCAAAAAATTAAAATAAAAACAAAGAGCTGTGAGTAATGTCTAAGCCATGGAGATAAAGGATGACAGGTGGGAGTCCCCAGAGTTAAGACACAATAAGCTCCAAGTTCACCGTTGGAGAACCACCAGGCTGAAGGCCGGAACGCTCCCACGACAGTATAATGCTAGCACCTCCAACTGTCTGCAGAGCTCCACTTGAAGTAATGCTCTTCTCTAAAGATTTCTTGCTCCAATTAACACCTACACTTCACTTCACATGTATTTTCTAAGATGTTTACCTCCACATTTTCACCTTCCTTTGAAAGAGGAAAAAAGAAACAATCTTCACACCCTAAAAGATGCTGTCACTGCTTGAAAAAAAAATTAAGAGATGGACCAAAGTAGCAATAATTTTTTGCATTTATTGAGCACTTACTATGTGCCCCACACTCTTTAAGTGCTTTTATTCGTGAGTTCACTTAAGTCCTGTTACACTGAGGTGGGGATGCTTAGCATCTCCCTTTGTATTAGACGGAGAAGCCTAGAGACAGGCTGAGGAATGAGATGTTAGATCTCTGTGAAGATGGCCTATCTGGCTGAATTATCTGCTGCCTGAGCCCATTTTCTTATCTGCCCCACAGCAACTGGGATGAGGAGAAGGTGAACTGGTAGGTCTCCACGCCACCCAACTCCCTGGCAATATCCGGGGCAATGCCAAAGCACCCCAGGGCCACCCTGCCTGCCTGGCTTCTTCTCTCCTTTAATCAGTGCTAGGAGCCCAAATCTGAAATTGAAAGGGAAGGAAACAGTTAACGCAATTCCCACCTTACCTCCCCACCCTGGTAAATCGATTGTTTCTCTCACCCTGTGCTCACAAATGAGGACTCCTTGGCTTGAGCATCTATTGGACTCTCCGTACAAAAGAAATGCCCAAACAATACATGTTCAAGACCGTAAGGGTCCAATTAACTCAGGCACTGATTGCTTGGTTGTTCAAAGGAAGGGCATCACTTCTTTTAATCGAAGGGGTGAGAACCGCAAAGATTAAATGCAGTTTGCTGAGGCACTGAGAAGCCTGGGATGATTACATAATTCTCCTAGAATTACGTGAGAACACGAGAATGCTAGGAAGGGGAGCTGGGGGTGCCGGGCTTTTAAAAATCCTGATGCCCACACCACACCCCAGAGTGTAACAGCATAATCTCTGGGAAGGCAGGGACAGGGGCCAGGCTCCCCAAGGTGACTCTGGGCTGTTCTTACCCAGAAACTTGGAGAGAATGGAATAAAAATAGAGACAATAACTGGAAAAGAGTGGGCAAAAACTCAGATGGCTTTCATTTACAGCAAAGTCAGGGGAACAAAATCAATTATCTCTATGTCTTATACTGAAAATTTTTAATTCTGGACAAACTGTTATACACAAATAGTACTTACTAAGGGGAAAAAGGAGAGGTTTCATCCAATTATGATGCTTCAGTCTCTCTTTAAGTTTTGATTCTGCACGGAGAGGAAAGATTTCCACAAGGGCTTTCTGTCCTTTGTTATTTGTACAAAGGCACCAGTGAGCGTCAGAAAGGAGACGCAGCTCAAATGGGCCCCTCTCACGCCACCCACCACCTCTTGGGAGTCTGCGGGTGATTTTATCTGTGGAACTCACTTGTTTTGAACTTTATCTTCCTTTGAACGACTACGTTATCTCTATTAATTTTCCAAAGAGAGCTTTAGAAAAAGTTGTTTAGGTTCCTAGAAAAGGAAAATAACCATGTTTCCTAAAATTTACATTACAAATTACATTTCAAACACAATGAGAAAGTCTGTTTATTTTTTTATTCAAATTACATCAACTCTTTTTCCAGAAGTAAATTAAGCTCCAGTTCCCTACTCAGCTTTTAAAAACAAAACCTTTCCAAAACAAACGAAGGAGATATTTCAGATAAATGTATCCTCATTATGTATCTCCTCCATCCCCCTCTATGTAATAAGGATATATTTTGACACATATTTATACATTGTATATAGTATTTCTATATATGTAGTTGGTTAAAGATACATCAAAAATAAGTTATCGGGTTCTATGGATGTAACTGGATATGTACATGTAATTGCATGTAACATTATATATAGATATACATACAATACATTGTTTTTCATAGTTTATATTTTTCACATTTCATTTTATTTATGTAGATACATTTGTGTACACTGACATACATTTCATACACTCAAAATGATTCTGAGCAATGAAACTTAGCATTATAAACTCAGAAAATTACTTTGAGCAGAGACAAAGCTAATTGAATCTTAATTTCGTCTGTTACTTTCAGATGATGATGGAAACTTCTACTCAGTAAAAAACAAGTTAACAAAAAGGAACTCAGAAAGCTTAGTTTTGTAGAGTTTCGGAGTTATTTACTGAACCTGCTTATATTTTTTAAAAATTCTTTTTTAATTAATTTATTTATTTTTGGCTGCGTTGGGTCTTCATTGCTGCGTGTGGGCTTTCTCTAGTTGCGGCGAGCGGGGGCTACTCTTCATTGCAGTGCGTGGACTTCTCATTGAGGTGTCTTCTGTTGCGGAGCACGGGCTATAGGCGTGCCGTCTTCAGTAGTTGTGGCACATGGGCTCAGTAGTTGTGGCTCGTGGGCTCTAGAGTGCAGGCTCAGTAGTTGTGGCACATGGGCTTAGTCGTTCCACGGCATGTGGGATCTTCCCGGACCAGGGCTCAAACCTGGGTCCCCTGCATTGGCAGGCGGATTCGTAACCACTGCACCACCAGGGAAGCCCGAACCTGCTTATTTAAATCCATCTAAATCCCATTCAGCAGGTTCTAGGTCTATGAAAAAGTACAGTTCAGGCAAGTTCCGTCGAGCCAGGATACTGAGTACTCCCAGAGGACCACCGTCAGACAACAGCATCGAACTTCATGCTGCCTGGATTCATTCACTTGACAAGTTATGTTTCCAGCAGGCTTGAAGAATTCTCTTGAATGTGAAATTAGTGGGGCAGGAACTGGAGAGCTTTTCCAGCGCCTTCTGGACATTTCCACTCTGTCCTACTTCCGCCTGTGCTAGAGCTAGTTGCTGGCCTAGCTGGGGACACTCAGGTACCCACAGATGTTTGCTGATGCCAGTACTGGTCAGCCCGATGGACCAAGAAGACCTCTCCCATGAGCCTCTCAGCACCACTGGCCACTTTGTCTAAAACTGCAACATCCCCGAGCCTGAACATGTGCCGTCCCTCTGCCCCACTCCACATTCCTGCCTGTCTCCCTGTACTATCTAACATGCTGTGCGTGCTACTTACTGATCATATGGATTTTCTGACTCCCCTGCTAGACTGTAAGTTCCATTCAGGCAAAGACTTAGAACTGTTTGTTCACTGGCAAATTGCAAATGCTGAGAGCCGTGCGTGACAAACAGCGAGGGATCCATAAATATTTGTTGGTTACATGAATAAGCCGGAATGCCATCTGATCAACTGAGATAAAAAGGCAAGAGAATAAGAGGAAAAAGGGAGAAAAAGAGGTCTTGAGAATGTTCAAATGGTTCGGCACGCTAGTCAAATTTGTTTTCAGGGTGAAAGAGAGCCCCCATATTCCTTTCAAACTTGTGGACCATTCGTTAGTCATCTCCATGAGAATTTTCCAGAAGAAGCAGGCTTGGGTGTGATTATGTCTAACAGCCCCAATTACCCTGAATTCTTGCCAGAATGAGAAACATTATGGTTTTGTTCATTTTCTTCTCTATATTTGAACTGGCATCAGTAGATGTAAACGTTGAAATGGATTTTATTTTCAATGGACTCATGTTTCCCAGCCTCCTGCCAATCCTTTTATAAGCAGTTACTGATCGGCCTTCGCAAAGCCATGCTTACAGTGGTGTGTTTTCGTTCCACTTATTTCACAGACTGGCAGAATGCGCTGTTCTACTTACTTTACAAGCTGCGTATGTTTTTGTTCCACTTACTTTTACCCCGTGGCCTAAGGCAGGGGTTGGCAAACGTTTTCTGTAGCGTGCAGACAGTAACTATTTGAGGCTCCGTGGGTCACACGCCCCACTGCTGTAGCTCCAATGCAGCCATGGACAATATGTAAACAGGTGGGTGTGGCTGGGCTCCGGTAAAACTTTATTTGGGGGCACTGAAATCTGACTTTTATCTAATTTTCACATTTCAGGAAATACTATCTTTTGACTGAAAAAAAGAAAGACATTTAAAAATGCCAAATCCATCCGCCTGTGGGCCATATAAAAACAGGCAGCAGGTAGGGGTATAGTTTGCCAACCCCTGGCCTAAAGGTAAAAGGATTTCTTGAAGTGGTTCTTAACCTTGAAAAGGTGCTTTCCAGATTCTTCTTTCAGTCTCTATCCCCTAAATGCAATTTGCCACAGGGAAGTTCTCTTCAAACGGAAAGACAGGAGCTGCTGCATGAACCCATGGCACAAGAAGGTAGATTCTGACCAGAGGACCTGAGCTTCACGTGTTCACCGCTTCCTGCTCCTTGGAGCTCTAGAGCCTACACCTATACCTGATGCTCACTTAAAAATATCAGCGGATGACCAAAGAGATGTTAAGTAGACAATCATCCGTCATCTCTTCCAAAAGTGTTCAATGCTGCTTCCTCTGGGTTCCCAGAGTCTTTGTTCATCTCTGCCCCGAAGTCCCTCCTAATCACATGTGCAGCTCCTTGAGGGCAGAGCAGATTGAAGCCTCATTCCCCCCAGCCCCAGAATCCTGCCTCAGTACCTAAGATGCTCAGTACATGTGTACTGAATGCCATTTCCTCACCTTAATCAGAACTGACCAAGGATCATCCAGTGCAGAGCTAAGGGAAGAGGGAAGACAGCTTCCTGAAGTATGTTTCATTGAGAACAAACACAAAAGAATTTGACCACGTGGGAGGGTCTCTGGGACTTGTGCCCTGTGGATTGGGGAAAGAACCCCTTTTAGAGATCACTGTCAACTTGGAGAATGGATTCACTGACTGGACAAAATGGGAAGCTACTGGCAAAGATAAAATGCACAGGTGTCTTATAACAACGGCTCTACTTCCTCTGTCTCTCATCTCGGTCTCTACGGCTTGCCATCACCGCCCCTTTCTCAGGGGCCCCAAGCGTCAGCTGCTAGCAATGGTGACTAATCAAGTTACAGTCAAGAGGGTCGAGTATACTGGTACTCATACTATCACCTGTGGATGGCCACTGAGATCGTCTCAAGGAAGGGGACGCCTACACCCAGCCTCACCAAAACAGCACGTGCTCCAACAGGAAGCATCTTTGGCCAATCAAACGTAAGCATGGTCAGAGCACAGCTGCTCCTGCAATGCCCCTCTCTTCACCTCCTCACCCTGCTAGAGGCACTCTTTCCTTCCACGTTGCCCGAAGTGGGTCACTGCACTGACCACACACGAAAAAGTACTTGCAATTTTCACCAACCTTTTTTTGAAATGGAAAATCACACTGTGCTCATTTTGCCTCTTACATGGATTAGAAGGAAAACCACTAAGTGGGTAGCCTCAAACCAATACTGGTCAACTGCTAGTACTGTACATATTAATGGAGTTACTGGTGGAACTCTGTAGGTTGTAGCTACAGTAATGCTTTTTTGCTGGACTTGAAGAAACAAGACATCACGAGTACCGCAGCTACAAGGAAATGAATTCTACCAACAACTGAGAAGCCTGGAAAAGGATCATTCCATAGTCCAGTCTCCAGATGAGAACACAGCCCAGCCAACACCTTGACTGCAAAGTGAGACGCTGCCAACTCTGAGCAGAGAACCCGGCTAAGCCCTGCCCAGACTTATGACCCACAGGAAATACGAGAATAAATGGCTTTAAGCAATTACTTGGTGGTAATTTATTATGTAGCATAGACAGCTAACACAGCAACTCTAGCAAATGCCCAATAATAATGAGGATGAGGATGATGATGTATGTATTGCAGCGCTTATGAAATACACAAACACATCTTGGTTTTGCCCCTGGCGCGTGATTCCCACCTTACTCAGTGGGGGAATGAAAATAACACAGAGAGTAAAAACCCAGCATTGGAATTTTAGTGACACCAGTTTGAAGACTGCTTTGTCCCCTTTCTTGCTGTGTATACTTTGGCAGTCTTACCTCTGTGAACTCTGTGCCACAGAGGTAATAAGAATACTTGCCTGATAACACTGGTTCTCAAACATGGCTGCCCACGGTACTCAGGTGGAGAGCTTCACAGATGCTGGTGCCCACCCTGTCCACAGGGATTCTGATGTGATGGTAAAGGGTGGGGCCTGGACACGGGGAAGGTCACAAGCTCCCCCACGGGATTCTGATTGGCAGATGGGCAGCAAAGCTGGAAACCAGCTGCCTGTGGAGTCGCAGTCAGGAGTAAATTGCATGGTGAGGACTTCCGACGGTGAGCGCTCAGGAAAGGTCACTTTAGTTATTACCCTTGTTTGGGAGAGGACGGAAGCTTAAGGTGAGAGCACTGAATGGCCCAAGGACACACGCTTAAGTAGGAGCTCTAGCATCAAAATACAGCTTATCCTTATCACACCTGATTTAAAAGATCCCCAGATATCACTCTAGGTCTGTGTTCCTTAATTTTGGCCAACATTAGGTCCTCAGAAAGAAACCAGTGTAACAGGGGTCAGTACGCTGCAGCCTGTGGGCCAAATCCTGCAATTGCCAACTTTTGTAAAAAAAAAAAAGTGTAATAAAGTTGTACTGGAAGTTACCAATTCATTTATTGCTTTTGTGCTACAACAGCAGAGTTGAGGAGTCAAGACAGAGCTGAAAATATTCAGTATCTGGCCCTTTGTAGGAATGCTTTGTTCAGTCCCGCAATAAAGAAACAGTAACCAAGATGAAGGTTTATCGGGGTTGGTGACCTAACTGGTCTCCATTTAGTCTATGTGGATTTTCCCAGAACATTAAAGAGAGGATACACTTGAATAGCTGAAACGCTTAACTCCCCGAGGAAGCAGACTGAGGCCACAGGATGTGTTGGACCGGCTCAGATCATTAAGGCCCCTCAGGAACCAGAGGGTAAATGGGATCCAGATTTTCTACCCTCCACACAGTGCTGCTTCCAAGCTACTGCAATTCAACTGAAATAAACCAGTTAAATGGGGGGGGGGGGGGCGGCGGCGTGGGGTGGGAGGCAGTAATTTCCTTCCGTTTTCTGTGTGTTTCGGCAAAATCACCAATAATTTCAATGGACTGGACAAAACCAGTGCAGATTTTAATAAGAAGAGATCTGTTCTAGAGTTAGATCCTAACTCTCTGCAATAATGTAAACAACTTCCTTCTGCTGTTTTGAGAAGGTCTAACAGTAGACCTCCAAGTGGGACAAATGCCTGTTTAAAATCTTTAAGGAATTGCTTCATTCTATTCAACTCCGAATGGGTAGAATGAGCTCTGTTTTAAATGGAGAATTTTCTCTTTGTGTTATCAATCCCACTCTTCCAAGTGGCGTAAGCCTTCCCTGTGCTGGACAAGCAAGTGCTGGTCAGCTGGAGCATAAGGAGAAAATCACCTCGGGGAGCTGCCTGTCTTCCTTTGAAGTCTCCTGCCTGCTGGTTATCACATTGCAGATATTTCCTGGGGTCAAAAATTACTGAATTTCAAAATTTTTTTTTTTTTTTTTTTTTTTTGCGGTATGTGGGCCTCTCACTGTTGTGGCCTCTCCCATTGCAGAGCACAGGCTCCAGATGCGCAGGCTCAGCGGCCATGGCTCACGGGCCCAGCCGCTCCACGGCATGTGGGATCTTCCCGGACCGGGGCACGAACCCGCGTCCCCTGCATCGGCAGGCAGACTCTCAACCACTGCGCCACCAGGGAAGCCCTCAAAAATATTTTTAAATCACTACTTTTTTCCAAATGTCCCCTAGATATATTTACTTTATTATTATTTTTTTATTGGAGTATACTTGGTTTACAATGTTGTGTTAGTTTCTGCTGTACAATGAAGTGAATCAGCTATATGTATATGTATATCCCCACTCTTGGACCTCCCTCCCCTGCCATCACACCCATCTAGGTCACCACAGAACACCAAGCTGAGCTCCCTGTGCTATACAGCAGGTTCCCACTAGCTATCTATTTTACACATGGTAATGTATTTATGTCAAACCTAATCTCCCAATTCGTCCCACCCTCCCCTTTCCCTACCCCATATCCACATGTCCGTTCTCTACGTCTGCATCTCTATTCCTGCCCTGTAAACAGGTTCATCTGTACCATTTTTTCTAGATTCCACATATATGCATTAATATACGATATTTGGTTTTCACTTTCTGACTTACTTAACTCTGTATGACAGACTCTAGGTCCATCCACCTCTCTACAAACGACCCAATTTCGTTGCTTTTTATGGCTGAGTAGTAGTCCATTGTATATATGTGCCACATCTTCTTTATCCATTCGTCTGTCGATGGACATTTAGGTTGCTTCCGTGTCCTGGCTATTGTAAATAGTGCTGCAATGAACATCGGGGTACATGTGACTTTTTGAATTATGGTTTTCTCAGGGTATATGCCCAATAGTGGGATTCCTGGGTCATATGGTAGTTCTATTTGTAGTTTTTAAAGGAACCTCCCTACAGTTCTCCATAGTGGCTGTATCAATTTACATTCCCAGCAACAGTGCAACAGGGTTCCCTTTTCTCCACACCCTCTCCAGCATTTAATTTTTTTAAGTACATTTCAATGAGCCATCTGTTTTTAATAAGAAGCTTTCCAACTTTCTGTTGCTCATCTGTAGAGTGATAGGAATGAACTGGATGATCTCTCAGTCCCCTTCCCTCTCAAACTCGGTGTGATGACGTACTTTTACCGAAGACATTCATCTAGATAAACAGCTGCAAGCCTGTGCATTGTCCCGGGTAAGGATTAGAGGTGGTACAATTAAGTACAGATGCTACACATAAGATTTTGTGCATATTCTGTGAGCCCAGTTGTCTGAGCCCATAAATAAGATGGACAACTGGTCCTCATTCCCAAGGAGTAAACACTGGAAGACAACACTAAAATGCACAAAAATAAGGATAGAGAACATACGTGGGGGAAAAAATTCTCAAGCATTTAGATCTGTTTGTTCTACTAGCAAGATGCACTCCATAGAAAAAAATTAAAAATTGATCTGGTCCCAAAGAAAGGAAAACTGCAACTTCAAAGCTTGTAGAAATTGTTTTTGGTGCTAAAAGTACACACAGCATGATGCTGTTTTATTTAGGGCGCTGGCCAATGGGCGTTTTTGGTAATTCAAGTGTGGGCCCAGCCCTAGGAGGAGGAGGAAACAGGGATTACTCTGCTCTGCACAGTGAAGCAACGGGCACTCATCGTTGGGTCCACAGAGTCTAAGTGTGTTGCATAATGTATTCATCTTCTACTTCTACATGTGACTTGAAACAGCACGAACGTATTGTCTTAGTTTCCATGGGTCCAGAGCATGAACATGTGTGACCTGAGTCCTCTGCTCAGGGTCTCGCCGGGCTGTTGTCTCATCTGAGGCTCGGGTTGCTGGCAGAATTTGGTTCCTTGCAGGGACAGGACTGAGGCCCCGTTCTCATGCTGGCTGTCAGCTGGTGGCCATGGAAAGATCCTGGAAACTTCCCACAGTCCCTTTCCACGTGACCCTGTCCATGGGCCCCCTGAGGCTTCCAATCACTGCGACTTCAGGGAGGGTCCAGTTCCTTTTAAATGATCTCCAGAAGAGGTCAGGCCCGCCCTGATACTCTGCCTTTAGACTGACTCAATACCGAGGGATCAGTAGGTCACAGCAGTGATACTGCATCCTAGCCACAGGTTCTGCTCACACCTAAGGGGAGGGAGGGGGCCACACCGGGGATACATGCCAGGGAGCAGAACACGGCGAGCCACTAAAATTCTGCTCACCAACATATACAGTGGGCCTAGGCAAGAAACAGTTACATGCGCAGGACCATTTCTGTTCAGAGGAGAGGTTGACGCCTGTTCTTGGTTAACAGGAAACTGTGAGTGAGGAGGAGGGAGGTTGTATAACAGGAGTGGGCCCGACTTGTGGATAAACTTGAAGCCAGGCAGTACACTGGATGCAATCCAGTGAGCCTCAGGAGTCCAACCACCAGTCCTGTGCTATTCAAAGCGGGACCTGTAGGCTGACCCTGCAGCATCACCTGGGAGCTAGTAAGGGACATAGCTTCTCAGGCCTCCAGCCTAGACTTACTGAACTAGAATGTCTCAAGAAATATGGTCAGACCCCGAGAGAGCGACTGCTTAGCCTTCTCAGCAGCTGAATGTTCTCATACACGTCAAGAGCGTGTCTGCTACCATCAAGGAACTCGCAAGGAAGCCGTGTATAAGCTCTGTTTTCTTGGCATCAGCAAAGCCGATGGAGAATGGAAACTTTTGGTCAATCTAATGATTTTAAAAACAGAAGCTCAGCAACTCAGCTAATGAACTGTGTATAAGTGTGTCCTGAAGACGATCCCTAAGCACTGTTCAACTGGGAAACCCTTGATGCTGGGACTCCTTTGACACACGACAGTCACGTGAACATCCCACAGGGCAGGAGGGGGCAGAAGCAGGGTCACCTGGAGGTTAGGGGTTGAGACACAGGCATCTCACAAGCCTGGAGTGGAACTCCAGCTCCCCCACCCGTCAGCCTCTCCAAGTCCCAATCCTTCTCATCTATACAAAGGGGACAATGCCAGCACCATCCTTCCTTAGTGAGGATCAAATAATTCAGACACCATTCAGCAATAAGAAGACAACCCAACTGAAAACGGACAAAGAATTTAAATAGACACTTCTCCAGTGAAGATACACAAATGCTCAACAAGCACGTGAAAAGATGCTCAACATCATTAGCCATCAGGAAAACAGAAACCAAAACCACAATGAGACAGCGCTTCACATCCACTGGGACGGCTGAAGCCAAACTACGCGCAGTAACAATGCTGGTGAGCATGTGGCGAAACTGGAATCCTCGCACATGGGTGGCAGGAGTGCACAGTGTACAAACAGTCTGGCAGTTCCACTAAAGGTTAAACAGAGTTACCACATGACCCAGGTATAAACGCAAGAGAATGGAAAACATATGTCCACACAAAAATTTATATGTAGAAATTCATAGAAGCATTATTCATAACAGCCAAAACATGGAAACAACCCAGATGTCCCTTAGCTGATGAGCAGATAAACAAAATGAGGTCTATTCACACATGGAATATAATTCAGCTATAAAAAAACGATAAAGTGGGCCTCCCTGGTGGTGCAGTGGTTGAGAGTCCGCCTGCCGATGCAGGGGACACGGGTTCGTGCCCCGGTCCGGGTAGATCCCACATGCCGCGGAGCGGCTGGGCCCGTGAGCCATGGCCGCTGAGCCTGCGTGTCCGGAGCCTGTGCTCCGCAAGGGGAGAGGCCACATCAGTGAGAGGCCCGCGTAACGCAAAAAAAAAAATAAAAAAACGATAAAGTACTAATCCTTACTACAACATAGATGAGCCTTGAAAACATTACACTAAGTAAGGGAAGGCAGTCACAGAAGACCACAAATTATATGATTCCATTGTATGAAATGTCCAGATGTCTAGGCAAATCCGTAGGGACAGAAAGTAGATCAGTGATTACCAGGAGCTGGGAGAAGAGAGGAATGGAAAATGAATAAAATTACAATGGAAATATTCTGGAATTAGATTGCAGAATTGTTGCAAAACTTTGTGAATATACTAAAAACTACTGAATTATACAAAGCAAAGGTTCTGGTATGTAAATTGCATCTCAATTTTAAAAAATAGAAAAATTCACAAAGGTAGATCTTATCAGTGTCCCTAGCACACAGACCATGAATAAAAGCTACCTTAACACAATAATGAGACTTGGTGGCAGTATGAAGTGAGGCTGCCACTATGAAAAACAGTATGGTAGGGACTTCCCTGGTGGCGCAGTGGTTAAGACTCTGCGTTCCCAATGCAGGGGGCCCAGGTTCCATCCCTGGTCAGGGAACTAGATCCCAGACGCATGCTCCAACCAAGAGTTTGCATGCCACAACTAAGGAGCCCACATGCTGCAACTAAGGAGCCTGCCACAAGTAAGACCTGGAACAATGAAAGAAAGGGAGAGAGAGAAGGAAGAAAGGAAGGAAGGAAAGAGAGAAAGAGAGAGGGAGAGAGGGAGAGAAGGAGAGAAGGAGAGAGGGAGGGAGGGAGGGAGGGAGGGAGGAAGAAAAGAAGGAGAAAAACAGTATGGTAGCTCCTCAATAAATTAAACATAGAATTATCGTATGATCCAACAATTTCACTTCTGGGCATATACCCAAAAGAAGTGAAATCAGGGTCTTAAATAGGTATCTGTAAACTCATATTCACAGCAGCATTATTCACAACAGAAAAAAGGTGAAAGTAACCCAAGTGTCCGTTGATAGACGAATAGATGAACAAAATGTGGTAACACATACAATGGAATATGATTCAGCCTTAAAAAGGAAAGAAATTCTGACACACACGACAGCTTCGATGAACCCTGAGGATATTATACTACATGAAATGAGCCAGTCACAAAACAACAAATACTGTATGATTCCACTTATGGCAATACCTAGAGTAGTCAAACTCATAGAGACAGAAAGTTAAAATAGCGGGTGTCAGGGCCTGGTGGAGGGGGAATGGGAAGTTATTGTTTAAAAGGTACAGAGTTTCCACTTGGGGAGATGAAAAAATTCTGGAGATGGATGGTGATGATAGTTCCACAGCAGTGTGACTACACTTAATGCCACTGAACTGTACACTTAAAAATGGCTAAAACTGTAAAGCTTTTTTTTTTTAGTTGAGTGAAAGATTCTTTAAATTCTATGTGCTATGAATATTGGGGCGTGTGTATATTTTCAAATTAGAGTTTTGGTTTCTCTCGGATATATACCCAGGAGTGGAATTGCTGGGTTATATGGTAGTTCTATGTTTAGTTCTTTGAGAAACCTGCATACTGTGAAACTGTAAATCATGTGTATTTGATCAATTTTTAAAAGTTACAAATAGAGGTAAACAGATGAAGTACTGTGGATGGAGGCTATAATGCCTTTTTTATAAACTCCTCAATAAGCAAGTAAAACAACCATTATGTTTCTCTTTTATAAAATAATGAGAAATTATAAATATATCCCATCACTGCAGTGGGTCAAGGACCACAGTGCATTCCCAGGAATATCACTGAGTGCCTCCAGGTTTGGGGTGAGGTGAGCAGGCCAGGGGGCAGGGTGAGGGGAGACGCCTGAGGGAGTAGATGATGTCTGCTTTCTGGGGAGCATATCACCTGCCACCTCCGCTCTGAAATATGTGCACTCCGGCTTTTCCGCAGCAGCCATCTGAGTCGCGTTCCCAGAAGAGACGTCTCAGGTTATCTTTGGAGCTGCATGAACCAGGCTCAACCCAGAAGCGATCATCAGAGAAGGGTTGCTTTTCAGAGAACATGTGGACACCTGGATCCCAGAGACCACATTTCAAAAGGCTAGAAAGAGCTATCCAATTGCGGGTTAATGAAGTCTTTGGAAAGATAACTATACATTGTCAAGATGCTAGGTCTTCGCATAATAACTACTTGCCTGGAACGAGTAGTGAATTTTCTTCATAGAAATGTTTATCTGGTCAGCCTGTTAATAGTTCTATTCTTCATCAAAGAATTTCAGAAAATGCTATACATGCAGAAGAAAATAATGATAATAATCATTTAAAGTATTCAGGAAAGTCCTAAAATTCCCAAAAGACACTATAATTATACAAGAGTTCTGCTCTAGTGTGGCTAGTTTTATTTCATCAGATGCAATACTTCTTTGGTTTGTTTAATACCTCATCTTATACCCCAAGAGAAATTTATGGGGGGGGGAAATCTCTTATGATACACACCTACTGCTTATTTTCCAATTTCTCATACAAGCTGTGGTGTTCGCTCTATCAGCTTCACAAAATGAGTAAAAAGACCAATAAATATTGACTATGTCTCTAGCAGACAATATATATACAATATACACAATGAAAAATTACTTTTTAAATTGTTTTCACATGCAAAATATAACGTTCAACAAATTTTTTCACTGATGAAATAAAATTTATGCATCATATAAACTCAGTCCCACTTTTTAAATACAACTTGACTTCTAGTTAAATCTTGCAAATTTAACCCATGCATTAATCTCTGTCCCTGCCCACAGCTTAGCAAAATGAGAATAAAGGAATAAAAAGAGAGTCACAAGAATTTAAAGAAGAGAAGAGACAACAGCAGACAACAGTTGCCAACAAAAGGTGCTGAAACTGGAAAGCAGGTGTGAGCAGTTCGCAGGGCAGAGTACGCTGAACGCCCAAGACCCGGAAGAGCAGGGGCCAGGAATGCTCAAGCCCGTAACCCCAGAAAGATTCAGGTGACAGATGCCAGATATCAGGTAGCAGGTGTGGGGCTGAACACCAGGGATGAGCTGTAGGTCAGTCTAGAAAGACTGGCCCACAGGTCACCTCAAAGTCAACATGTTTAAAACAACAACGCACTTTCTCGAAACCAGCTGCCTGCCAGTCTGCTTGACGACTGCACCTCTATTCTGCTGATCACCAGGCTTCAACCCCACAGTTATGCATGGTACACGCCTCTTCAACTGCCACATCTACCAAGAGCCAGAGCCCTGCTGACTTTTTTCCATGAAAGGTTTCCAGGATCATGGAAGCCTCCATATGGCCCCCAATTGTCTTGCCTCCTGGAATTCATATCCTAGTGTAACCACTTCCCACATTAAATCAGGGCTTACTTGACTGATCAATTCAATACTACAGCAGTGCTCCAAGACCAGGTCAGCTTTCACTTTGACCTCTTGAATCGCCTTTTCTGGGCATGGCCGGCTACCAGGTCATGAGGACCCTCAAGCATCCACCAAGAGAGCCTACCTAGAGAGGAACTAATTTCTCAGCACCCAGGTGTGAGTGCACCATCTTGAAAACGGAGTTCTCAGCTCCAGTCAAGCCTTCAGATGACAGCAGCCCCAGGTGACATCTATTCTGTGCTCCCTCTACTTCTGTTATGACTCTCAGTATCCTCCTAGACCAGCATCAATGACTAGTTAGCTCAGGTTTTGTTCTTTCTTTCTTTTAACTTGTTATTTTGACATAATTATATAATCACAGGAAGCTGCAAAATAGTTCACAGAGTCCTCTGTACACTTCAGCCACCCAATGCTTACATCGTATATAACTATAGGACAATATCAACACCAGGACGTGAATAAAGCAAAAGGGAAAATAATCTCTTTTCACCTGAACTTTACCTAGTAACTATGCAACTTAGTAACTTAGCAAGTTACCTATTATCTGAGAAGCTCAGTTTTGTCATATATAAAATGGGGATGACAGTTCCTGCTCTAAAGGTTTTTGGGAGAATTGAAATTATATTCCCAAAACATCTAGAACAATACTGAGCTTGGCACAGAGAAGTCAATTAATGGCAGCTGTTGTGATTATTCTGTAGGTTTTTCACAATGAAAAACAAACAGTGAGTTCTCAACTCCTATACACTGATTATCATTCTCTCTCTGGGATCAGTAGAAATAACACTGGATTTTTCTTTAAAAGTGCCACAAGACTTGACATCATCAAGACTTCAAGGATAAAGAAAACATACTTCAGACACTCAGGAAACAAAGGCAAACCACCTACAAAATAAGAAAAAAGATTATACTTCTCTGCAGCAACACCGAAAGCAGTCAATAATGGAGCAATGACTATAACATCTCGAGGAAAGAAAAGTGAGACCCACACATAATCCAGTCAAGATGTCACTCAAGCAAAGAGGCAACACAGAGATACTCTCCAGCACGAAAGAATTCAGAGAACACAGACCCCACGAGCCCTCTTGATAAAGCCGCTTTAAGATGAAACCCAGGCAAATAAGAGACAAAACTAAAACCTCACAAATGGAGACTTTTTGGCCAAACAACCAGCAATAAGCAAAGGATCCATTTAAAAAGAACTAATGTTAAGTCACTGTGAGAAGTATCGTTACAGAGCACAATATGACTGGTATATTGGCCTGGCCAAAAAGCTGGTTCGAGCAAACTTTTTGTCCAACCCAATATGAACTATCACAGCATGAAAAAAATATAATAATGAAGAAAATCAGAAGTGAAAATGGAAAGAAGTGTGAAATTGTTAATGTCCTCAAATTTCATAGCAGGGAATCAATCAATATCTAAAATTGAAAACTGTAACTCGGAGATACATAATGTCCTCAACTTCTTAATGTTATTCATAAGCTACTTCCTTAACCTTAGATCAGTCCTTTAGGAGCTAATATCTCTTGCAGGAAAAAAAAAAATCATCTATTTGAAGTTTAGCTCTTCTCTCAGTTCAAAATCAGTTTCATTTCTTCCTGTGAAATCCAGTGAAGTTAATTATAATACGTTCACAAAATTGGATAAATACCACACACCAAAATGAAAATGTATTTTCCTGTAATTATCTGTCCACCTTCCACCCTTCCTTCTAGAGATGGACTTTCAAAGGTGTTCACTGTGATGGTCACCCAATGAGGGTGATGTTTACTTCTGGTTGGTGGAGATTCTGGGTGGATCTTTTCTTTTATTCTTTGTCAGTTTCTGTATTGCTTCATTTTTATAACAATTCCCTGTATTCTTTTAAAACAAGGAACAAAGCCATCATGACTTGGTCTCTCATGCAGCCTTTTCTATTTTTATTCCAAGTACTGCTCAAATTGTGTAAACTAGAAAGAAAAGTGGGTTTCGATCTGATTTATTCATGCTGTCATCTATGAAAACCCAACTGTGCTGGTACAAGTCCAGCTCCTTGCCTATTGTTGCATACAAGCGGCCACCGACAGCAGCAGCAGCATCATACTGGAGCCCAGAAAGAAAAGTCCTCAGTGGTTGGTTTTGAGCCTGGGTTTTGTTTTCTCTATTTAAAAGCCTACTTCAGGATCTCTATCACCACACTTGCTTCTACAAGATGTGTGAATTGAGTCCCAAAAGAGTTAAATTCTGAGATCCTAGATGAATCCATGTTCCTGCTTTTTTGGCTTCTATACAAAGATTCTACTCTCTCTGAAACTTAGAGCAAATAAGTAGGACTTTTGTGGTAAATTCTTGGTTAATTTTCACATAAACAAACAAAAAAATCCCTACTTTTGGAAATTTTTCAAAGGTGCCAGTGCTTCAGTCAATAAAACTCAATTCCAATTTGTATCTCCTATCAACAAAACTGAAATTTTCCTTCAATGTGACAGAAAGGAGTATTTCTCACAAGCTGCTGAATCACAGGCTAAATTTCTGTCAGGTAAGCTCTCCTGGAACAAGCTAGAAATGCTGACTTCCACAAAATCCAGGAAGGATGGATGTGTGTGGCTGACAAATTCAAACCAACGTGCAGCACTTAGATGACAAGCCAGTGTGAGTCTGAAAGGACACTGACCTAAACAAAACCCCAAAACAAAGTTAATGGAAATCTACGCGATTCAAGAGATTCAGAATCCAACTGTGAGTGAAACCCAATGGAAACTTGCTGAGAAGAGAAAGAAACTCACAGCGAAGGAAACTATAAACAAAACAAAAAGACAATCCTCAGCATGGGAGAAAATATTTGCAAACAAAGCAACCAACAAGGGATTAATCTCCAAAATATACAAACAACTCATGCAGCTCAATATCAAAAAAACAAACAACCAAGTCAAAAAATGGGCAGAGGATCTAAACAGACATTTCTCCAAAGAAGACATACAGATGGCCAAAAAGCACATGAGAAGATACTCAACAGATTATTAGAGAAATGCAAATCAAAACTACAACGAGGTATCACCTCACACCAGTCAGAATGGCCATCATCAAAAAATCTACAAACAACGAATGCTGGAGAGCATGTGGAGAAAAGGGAGCCCTCTTGCACTGTTGGTCGGAATGTAAACTATGGAGAACAGTATGGAGGTTCCTTAAAAAACTAAAAATAGAACTACCATTTGACCCAGCAATCCCACTCCTAGGCATATACCCTGAGAAGACCATAACTGGAAAAGATACACGCACCCCAATGTTCACTGCAGCACTATTGGCAATAGACAAGACATGGAAACAACTTAAATGTCCATCAACAGATCAATCGATAGAGAAGATGTGGTACATGTATACAATCTAATATTACTCAGCCATAGAAAACAAAGCAATGCCATTTGCAGCAACGTGGATTGTCACACTGAGTGAAGCAAGTCAGACAAAGAAAGACAAATATCATGTGATATTGCTTATAGGTGGAATCTTAAAAAAAAAAGGGGGTACAAATGAACTTATTTACAAAACGGAAGTAGAGTCACAGATGTAGAAAACAAACTTTTGGTTACCAGGGGGTAAGGGGGGAGGGGAGGGATAAACTGGAAGATTGGGAGTGACATATACACACTACTATATATAAAATAGATAACTAGTAAGAACCTACTGTACAGCACAGGGAACTCTACTCAATACTCTGTCATGGCCTCTATGGGAAAAGAATCCAAAAAAAGAGTGGATATATGTATATGTATAACAGATTCACTTTGCTGTACACCTGAAACTAGCACATTGTAAATCAACTCTACTCCAATAAAAATTTTTTTAAAGAAAGAAAGAAACTCAGAGGGCTCTAAAAGCCCATTCCCTCCATGCTTTGAGTAGCTTAGCAGGAGCCTCAGCAGAAGGGCTGTGGAAGCCGTGCTTTTTCACCAGGCACTGTCTCACCCGTGTGCTCCCAATAATTAGAGTCGCCCCCTCCCATCTCCCTCTAAGTGTGTGGGGTGCAGTGCTGTGAGGTCCCACCCGTGCTGCGGCTGGGCTGCACTGCACAGCTACATGTCCTCTCTGTGAGGTGCAGGACCTTCAGGGGTGGGGTGCACTGTGTTTGCTCTGCCTGCGGTTCCTCTTATAGCCTGGTACATGGTCATGGAGACACAAGGTGCTGTGTGTGTGTGTGTGTGTGTGTGTGTGTATCCCCAGGAATCCTTTCTGTGATACATATTATGAATATATATTACATACATGTACTACGTCACAAGTTGCACTAACGGTGTCTGTGTGTATGTGCAGCATGTGTTTGTGTGATGTTATTTTTGTTTGAGCAAAAATTCAAATTATTTGCATATGCTTCAAGAATCCCACAAAAGTGCTTGATTATGAAAGGTAAAAAAGAGCTTCATTGTAGGACAATTCATGCCCCTGGCCACATAAAACCGCCATGACCATGTTAAGTCATACTTCAGTGTATTTCCTAGAGGGGGGGAAGAGCCTGTTCAATCCAGAATCAAAACGCATCTCTAATGTGCCAACATGTGAACATAAAAGCTTTGCATGTAAATGTGTGTGTCACATCTGCCCTTGGGCACATCTGAGAAGTAAGGAGAGCCTGTCTTTCTGCCTCCTTTTTTCTATCCTTCCCCTCATTCCTGGGACCTACCTCCCAGGGCCCTCAGGAATCCATGTCCCTCAGGCGTCCTTCTTCCCCAACCAAACCTCATCTCTCTACAGGAAAGAATTTGAAAAATGCATTCAGGGGAAGCTCTAACCGCCAGTTAAGGTAAGTGTTTGCAGGAATGTGTTGCATATGCACCTCTCTGTTAAAGTAACCGGTTCTTTTTAAGTGCTCAGAAGAGGTTTCAGCACTAGAGGAAGCTGCTCAGAAAATGCTCGGAAGTCAGAATAAAACTCCCTCTCCCACAGGTCTTCGCGTTTTAGCAAAGATGAAAGCCTCAAACCCAGGCAAAGAAACACTAATGGAGAGACATCCTCTTCCCGTAGGCGGAGGAACATTTCTGAATCAGTGAGGCCTTTTGTAGGTCCCCCAAATGCTGCACAGGCGTCCACCTTCCTCCTGGGGCTGCTGGACTGACAGGTTCGTTCGCCCAGGTTTCAAACAATCTGTTTATACTTTGATCCGCAGCAGGGATTCCCAAATTGTGTGTGTTCGGCAGAATGTTAACACACAGGATAAAGGGATCCTTGGTCACATAATTTTGGCAGACACAAACAAAATTAAGTCCCTGTGTCTACTTCAGACTTGCCGAGTGTTAACCAGGCTCAGGGGCACTCAGGAGCTTCAAGGAGTACCTTGATGCCTCTCAAAATTAACCTCTCTTAGCTCTAAGCTTTGAAACACAGATCTTACGTGGTGGTTTTAACATTTAGGTTCCCCGTGGACAAAATAACCATCTTGGGGGCTGCTGCAGCCACGGAGTTGCATAAGGTCTGCTCTCCCCACAGCAGACCTGCTGCGGTGAACACAGTTGAATGGTATCACTGAGAAAATGCACCCATTCAACAAAACACCATAGACTAAGTGGCTTATAAACAACAGATATTTATCTCTCACAGTGCTGGGGGCTGAGAAGTCCAAGATCAAGGTACCTGAAGAGCAGGTGTCTGGTGAGGGCCTTCCTGGTTCTCTCTGTGCCCTCACCGGGTGGAAGGGGCAAGCGATCTCTCTGGGGCCTCTTTTAGGAGGGCACTAATCCTATTCATGAGGGCTCCACCCTCATGACCTAATCACCTCCCAAAGACCCCACCTCCTTCTACCCTCACGTTGTGCATTAGCTTTGACGTAGGAATTCTGAGGGGCACCGCAACAGCCTGGCTAAAATTTTTGGTAGATTTTAGATCTACAGTGTAGGCTGAAGCACTTCCCCCACAGTCCTCCTCCTTTCTCTCTTTTCATAAGTGCAAGACCTGCATCACTATCTGTAGGCTCTCCCCGCCTTCTGCTGCACCCTATATCTTTCTCCTTCACCCTATATATTTCTCCTTCACAGTCACTGTGGCTCCCAAAAGAGATATCCACCCAGAACCTGTGAATGTGACTTTATTTGGAAAAAATGGTCTCTGCAGATGTTACTGAGGATCTTGAGATCATCCCGGATTTAGGGTGGGCCCCTAAATCCAATGATTGGTGTACTTATAAGAGAAGCAGAACACAGACAGACACAGAGAAGGAGGCAGAGATTGGAGTGGAGCTGCCAAAAGCTGGGTCACCGGAGGCTGAAAGAGGCAGGGAAGGATGTTTCCCTCCGAGCCTTGGAGTAAGCACAGCCCATCTGTCATCCGGATCTCAGACTTCTTCCGATCTTTAGAACCAAGAGGGAATAATTTTTGTTGTTTAAGCCACCAAAGTTGCAGTATACATTACAGTAGCCCAAGGAAATGAATACAGACGTGTCCTCCAGGAATATCTCCTGTGTCTGAGCTGGTTTTGGCATCTGCTTCGCGGAGGACCTCTGCTGACATTGGAGCTTCTTAAAATTCAGAGTCCTGGGCCTTGGTCCCCTACACTCACATCAAGATTCTCATTTTATCTGGATAGCTTTCCACAACAGCATTTCTCAGCCCTGGTCCCACACAAAATCACCTGGGGAAATTCTTTAACTTCCCAATGTCCAAGCCACATCCTAAACCAAATGAACGAGAGTATCTGCAGCAAAACCCAGGCATCAGCATCCTCTGAAGCTCTACAGGTACAGCCCAGTTAGACACTGCTTCTACAGAGAAGTGGTTCATAAATTTGAGCACGCATCAGAACCATCTGGAGGGCTCGTTAAAACACAGATTGCCAGACACAGCTTCTGAGTCAGTAGGTCTGGGATGGGGCCCGAGAACTTGCCTTCTAGCAAGTCACCAGGTGCTACCGGTGCCGCTGTTCCACAGAACACACTCTGAGAACCACTGAGGTAGAGGAAGACCGTGACGACGTGTTCCCCCAAGAATTCTGAGGACCCCTCCAGCCTTCCAGAATACTAAACTGCTACAGCTGAAAAGGTCCCACGGTCGCTTCTTCTAACCTCTCACTGCACAGAGGTGCAAACTGGGGCACAGGGAGGTGAGGTGACACCTCCTGCTCTAGACTGAATGCTTGTGTCCCCTCAAAACTCATATGTCGAAGCTAATCTACAACGTGAGGGTAGTAGGAGGTGGGGCCCTTGGGAAGGTGATTAGGTCATGAGGGTGAAGCTCTCATAAACGGGATTAGTGCCCTACAAAAGAAGCCCCAGAGAACTCCCTCGTCCCTTCCACCAGTGAGGACTCAGTGAGAACCAGGAAGGCCCTCACCAGACACCAGGTCTGCCGGCACCTTGAGCTTGGACTTCTCAGCCTCCAGAACTGTGAGAGAGAAATGTCTGTAGTTCATAAGCCTCTTCGTCTATAGCGTTGCATCACAGCAGCCTGAATGGAATGAGACACCCTCCACCCCCTGGAAAATCATCCAGAGCATCTATCTGCGGTTTGAGCCAGAGTTGGCTGATTCCCTGCCATCACACCTACCCACGGGGCTCATCCAGTTTTCATGGTTTCTTCTAAACTCAGCTCTGTAAAATAGAGCTGACAACACAAAACCATCAGAACATCCGATGATGCAAAGCCACGAGTCCAGCCCCTAGTTGGAAGGGGTTCAGGAGGCCTGTAGTGGACCGTGGCATACATGGAGGTGAGGGAATGGGTTAAGCTGCTGAGGAGTGTCTTATTTCTCTTAAAAGTAAACACATCATCCAGTGGCTCAGCTCTGACTGCCACCTTGATACATCAACTGAGAAAATTCAGCAAAGAGTTCCTACCTTACCTTAACATACAGATTCTTTAAAGTGCAAAGAAATTACCCAGTGCCTAATCTAAAGATATTCTGAATGAATGAGGGCAAGACGTAATTGACTCCTGTTCTTATAACGTCCTGGGGGATGGGAATTCCTTAGTCCTGAGCAGTTCATATTCAGAGATGCAACCTGTAGTGACTTAGTCTATCTGATCCTAAAAGTGCTGCCTCTTTCTCAGTAAAAATATCAGTGTTGAGCTTCAGCGGATCTCCATGGCATTGCAGCCTGCTGTGTCTAACAGCAAAACAACTCTTCAAAACATGACTGACTTTGGGGGGTAGTTGTGGTGCACGGCGGCTTAGTTGCTCCACGGCATGTGGGATCTTCCCACACCAGGGATCGAACCCGTGTCCCCTGCGTTGGCAGGCGGATTCTTTTTTTTTTTTTTTTGCGGTACACAGGCCTCTCACTGTTCTGGCCTCTCCCATTGTGGAGCACAGGCTCCGGATGCGCAGGCTCAGCGGCCATGGTTCACAGGCCAAGCCGCTCCGCGGCACGTGGGATCTTCCCAGACCGGGGCACGAACCCACGTCCCCTGCATCGGCAGGCGGACCCCCAACCACCGCACCACCAGGGAAGTCCCAGCATTATCTATGTTGTTCCATTTGAACTAATGACGTATGAGGAAGATACATCTGGAACAAATATGGCCTAGGAAACACTGACGCTCAACATCATTGTGCAGAAGGTCTTCATGGGCAGCTCATGACCTTCACCCTGAAGAGTCCAGTCTGGGAGCCTGGGAGGTTAAGGAGATGCCTTTTTATTTTGCAGCTTATCACATGAAAGGTTGAGGAAAGCAAAGAGCTTTTTTTTATGTAATAGAAATCCTTACGACTAATTCACCAGTGCTGTAGTCTCCAAAGAGCGAATCTGTACGCTTGGTGAAATCTGTTACCGTCAGAACCGCCGTAAGTCAGCCACTGATGAATGTTTCCGTAACGAGGGAAAAGCAACAGTGGGAAGCAATTTCCACAATTCTTGCAAATGTGGAACACTCGATGACTATTAGTGAAAGATACATTCAACCACACGACTGAAGAGTCAGCTAGCCTCTTCCCCTTTCGAGATTTGTCACTGCTTTCTTCTGGGCCAGGTCAGCAGTGACAATGTTTGGACACTCTGAGAAGCCATCTGAATGTGCCCAGGGACTTCCTCTGGCTAGGTGGGCAGAATGCTCCCAGGGATCTGAGCAGTCGGCAAGCCCTCTGCTGGGTCCCATTGTCTCCCCCTACGAAAGGGAAGGAGTGTATGCCCTGTGCAGAAAGGCAGCAACTCAGAATCCATTCACCTGGGGAGGCAGGGAGGTCGGGGGGTAAGGGTGGTAACCAGGACAGCGTCCATTTGTGAAGTCAGTCAGGCATGCTAAGCACATGCCGTGAACTGTCTCCGTGTTCATCCCTCTAAACGACCCTAAAACTTACATCCTACTGCTATTTCTGTGTTTCAGTTGAGAAAATTAATGCACAAAGAAATTAAACACTTTGCCCTGGGCCACACAGAGTGTTGTCAAGTTGTAGGACCCAGGTGAATACCCAATTTCTGGGATTCCATCACCTACAGTCTTAAGTCTGAGAGCCAACAGCCAACCTCCTCCCCGCCAGAATCCCACCCTTGTGCCTGAAAGGATCGGAGGTACCACTTTAAAGGAACACTAATTGTTTTCTAATTTCAAAAAAAAAGTGGAAAGTGAGAAAAATGGAGTAGAAGAAAATATATCATCCAATGTGCATTGGTACCCATGGCAGGACGGCTGTACCCACGAATGTGGGGATCTCTTTGCAGATTTATTCTCAAGGGGAGGCATTTGTTTAAATAATGTCTAGACTTCAAAAAATTGGCAAGATGGAAATACTTCGCCTGTTGTGAAATGAAATCCATGTGATTCATTCCTACCAATAAGATATAAAAACACAAAGTTTCATTTAACGGTCATTAATGTTTGAAATTAAGGCAGAGGCCTTTTTTGAAAAAAGCAATTCATTTCGGAGATCAAAGCACAAATAGTGTATTTCTTAATTTTTCTTCCTTGCCTCAAGTACTGTAGATGGTCTTTAGTCATGGAGGGCGGTCAAGCCTTTCCACCAGAAGCCAGCCTCTATTTTTATACACAACACAGTCCTGAAAATGTAGACCAAAGGTCAATTTGCCAAAAGTGAACAATTAAAACAATATCCCTGGAGAGCACGTGCCAGAGGGAACTGTACATAATACTATTAAACCCTAACCTAAAGACAAGATCTTCAGCAGTATATTTTCAGTATGTTGTAGTACATGTTCATTAAATTTATTTTTCTTCATTATTGATCGTATTTTCAGGGCTTCCCTGGTGGCGCAGTGGTTAAGAGTCCGCCTGCCAATGCAGGGGACACGGGTGCGTGCCCCGGTCCGGGAAGATCCCACATGCCGCGGAGCGGCTGGGCCCGTGAGCCATGGCCGCTGGGCCTGCGCGTCCGGAGCCTGGGCTCCGCAACGGGAGAGGCCACAGCAGTGAGAGGCCCGCGTACCGCAAAAAAAAAAAAAAAAAAAAAAGTTCAGACATTATTGATTGTATTTCCTACAAGCCTAGAAGTGACAAGCATCTGACTGGGGTTAAAGGTTTGCTGCTTCTGATACATGCCTAGTTACTTTCATTTTGGTTATAACCGTATTAAGTTTATGAAGCCTACACTTCTCTTCCTACTGGTAGAACCTCCTTTTTCCTTTTCCACTCCTATTTGAAGAAGAAAAGCGGAAGAGAACAGAACAATGAAAAGCAGATAACACCGAAACACACTTCTGCCGAAACAGCCAATCTGCTGCAAAGGAGCTAGCAGCGGGCAGCAAGGGCAACTCAAAGTCACAGCTAGAGACTCCATCCCTCGGCTGACACACACAGCGTGTGGCACACTACAGGGCAATTCAGGAGTGTCAATGTATAATGTGCAAAGATACGTGATGTTTAGAAATGTCAAATATACGAAAGGTAAGCACTGCTATGGCGTATGACAATTACAGTATACCTTGATGTGGACAGAAAGGGCATTCTTTTCCTGATACAAGGAAAGAACTGATGCAAAGCAAAGAAAATCAAGAGTAGAGCCCAGTGACGGGAGAAGGCATATGCCCTGGAAACACGTACATTCAACAAGCAAGCCAATTTGTACAAAGACTTCCCTGCCCACTCTACAAGTGAGTGTTCTGAGAGTCCTGGATCTATGATGACCGAGGTGCTGAGTTTTGGTCCCTGAAAAGGAAGGGGAAACGCAAAGCAGCCCCCTGCAGAAGTGTACAAATCTGTTTTCTTCAATTACCAAATGGAGAGGTAGGTATCAGAAAGTTAGGCACACTATCTTTCTCAATCAAAACCAGAGGGGTTCAGGTCTGTCCTGGTGACAGCACCCTTTCTCGGACCGTCTCTTCACCTACAGGCTCAGGGTCTCAACCCTGGTACTACTGACATCTGGGTCAGATCATTCTCTCTTGTAGGGGCTGCTGTTTGCGCACTCTAGCGTCTTTAGCAATGTCCCTGGAGGCTACTCACTAGACGCCAGTAGCACCCTCTCCCCAGCGGGGACACCCAAAAATGCCCCAAGACAATGCCTAACGTCCTGGGAGGGAGGGCCGTGGGGAGGCAGAATCACTGGGTCGCAGCCCACCCCAATGGGACTCACAGACTTAGATGATCAGGGTTTTCAAGCCCAGATACAGGTTTCGTACACATGGTCTTGTTGGGGGGATTCAAGTTCACAGAACCACAGCTCAGTTGGTTTCCCTGTCTACACCACGTGCTGATAAGCCAACAGCCGTGGAGACTTTGTACCTACTTGTTGGGCTGCACCCTGCAGGCCTGCAAGCCCTGTACCTGCCGGGCTTCAAGTCTGAATTAAGAGCCCAGAGTCAGCAACAGAGACATCAGTGGTTTAATGGATGGGGGGACTTAACGTGTCTGAAGCAAGGTCCTGGAGCAACGCCCCACCATGTGCGACGGACGGTGGGCAGGACTCCGGGGTAACCAATCATAGGGGGAACTGACGCAGGGTTGGCTCATTGGTTAGCAGGGAAACTAGTAGAGGGGCACGCCCCTCACTGCCCCTTTGATAAGCTATCCTGGTGAAGATGTTCTGATCTAAAGATTAGAACAATCACTAGCTGGGGCAGGGGCAACTATGTAGGAAGGTCCGGTCACGGGAGCAGGGTGTTGGTGAAGCAGGCACTGGTACAGCAGGGGATGTATAGAGAGCAGGAAGACAGCCACCTGGGGGGCTGATCACACACTACTCATCCCGCCTCTCCAGTCTAAGAATGCTGGAGTTAGAACTCTATCAGGAAGCCCCAACGCCCATGTTGGCTGTAAATCTGTGATTTCTGAAAATGGAATCACGTCGAAAGTTAAGAGAAGAACCACAGTCCCCAGCTTTGCTTAAAGAGTCATTTAGCAAATCAAGTGTTCTTTTTAACGTCCTTAAGATGCATTGACTAAATTTAGAAATCAGCTAAACGGCAGCCAACGGAGCAGCAGTTCATTGAAACAGTACCTCCTTCAAGGGGAATGATACACCCCCGTTAATTATCATAGTTTTGAAGAATATGTGATGACACGGGAAAATGCTGAGGACATAGTGATGGAGGCACAAGCTAGTATTTACAGTTCTATAAACATGTATGCCTATAACATGTTCAAAATAGATGAACATACAGTTATCAGCGGTTATCTCAGAGTGATAAGATTTTGGTGGTTTTCATTCTCCTTTTTTTTCTTGTCTGTATTTTCTCAATATTCTTCATTGAACAGTTAACTGTTTTATAATTTAAAAGACAAAAACATTCTGCAAAGTATGCTATATATTAATTTGTCCAAAATAAAAATTAATTTGATTTTACATGTTTCCCTTGCCTATAAAAACCATCTTGGATGTTCAATCATCAAATTATGGTTTTGCTCAGAGGAAGTGGCTACAAAACATGGCCACCACGATGACTGTATTTTCACATCTAAACTACCTCCTCCTTCCCACGGCACCAATGGAAAAACACAAACAAGACAACACTCTTCTTCCCTGGAAGCATGGCATGTCTTCCCAACAGTCCTGACCCTCTATGGCCGTGGGGTGATAAACACCGGTACTGCTTCGTGGATCTCCAAGAACGTTAGTTTCTAAATCAAAAGCCACAAAAGACAGAAGTCTCCACTCCGAAGTGAACTCATGAGTCAGAAAGAGTCTTAGACATGACAAGTATTGTTAAAAGATACTGGGGTACGTGACTGAGACTGGGAGGCACTGAGGACTACAGAAGTGGGAGGCTTGGTGAGGGTGCTGGGGCCTGATGGTGTGTGTGCTGCCACCTGTCTCCGTACCTTCTGACCGCCAGGTGAGAAGACGACAGAATGGCAGAGGGGGAAGGAAACCCATTGAGGACAGCTCTATGGAAGGGCACAGGTGTGTGGGAGGTGTGTCTCAGGGGGCTCCAGCAGATGGCAGTAAAAGCTAAATCAGGCATGCAAATTAGCTCAGGCCCACGGAGTCAAGGGCAGAGAAGGAAGGGGAAGCGGCCCTTCTTGGTCCTTCTCCAAGAGTCACACAGGCTTCCCTGCAGAAGCACGCGTACATCTCAACCAGGACAACAGAAAACCACTCAGAATGGCTCGAACCGCAGCCAGGAATGAACTTCACTGCCGTGGGCAACACCCTGAGCTTTGCCTGGAAAAACTCCTTGGAAAAGGGACAAACTGGTGGTTAACTGTTGCTTTGAGACCCTTGCATTGTTACTTGGGAGGTTCCAAAGGACGGCTTATGATACTTTCTGCTACTCGTCTCCAATGTGGATACAAAAGCAGGTAAGCTGGAGACACCATATGAAGCATTTCAGAGCAAGAATTTCCTGAAAATGAAGGCAGCTAAACCCAGAAACACTCACTGCAGAACATCCTTCTGAAGCATAGTGTGATGCAAAACCAGGCAGCCAGGAGGCCACTAGCCTTTGAGGGACTACACGCCATGATCTTGTCTAGCGCTCAGCTTCTCTCGGGCTCCTTTTACTCATAAGAACAACGAACATCTCGGGCGAGACAAATTCTAAGGCCCTCTCTAGTCCTGAGGTTCCAGGAACCTGTATATTCTTGACCACACAGAGGACATCTCTGCCTGCGTGGAACCGGTGAGGTAAGAAGGGATCCCAGTTCAACTCCATTCGCTGCGGCAGTGTTGAGCACATCTCTCCTGGAATAGAGAGACGGATCTTTGGATTCTCCAGTGGCTTCCCCACACCAGAATTCTGACACTTCCCAGCTGTCACTGTGTCCCGTGTAATATGGTGACTCACTGACTGCTCCTACGGTGTGTGGCCTTGGGCTCAGTCAAGCATGCTGTGTGACCTGTTTTGCCTTCTCTGGAAACAGCCCTAGTGGATGAGATGCAGACGCTCTGCAAAAACTCTGGTACACGGAAACAGCAGCAAATGATCGGTTTTCGCACCTTGTTTTTCCACAGCAGGGCCAAAGGCAGTAAGAAACAAGCATGGCACTCGACCACACCTGGCTTGGGCACCAGGGCCTCCAAGAAATGCATTCCCAGGACCAGTCAGTTTCATTTCTTCCCACATAGGCAAGGGGAGCAGAGAAGGGTTATTTAGGGTTTGGCTGGATGAGAACTCCATTTTGATCATTTTTATTCTTTCTGCAATATTATTTCTTAAAAGCAATGCTCTTTGCATCTCATTTCGGGGCTGCACTCACACTGATCAAAGATAATGACATTCTTAGCAAGCAAAAGGTACCATTTCCCAGCTCAGTATTTTTCTAGGACAATGTGTTAGAGCAGGTTTTAGGAGAGGCTGAAAAGTGAGGGAAGAACTCTGACTCCCATTGCTGCGGTAACTTCTACACAAAAGCTAACGGTACCTTCGCTCTGCTTCTAAGTGACTGAGCTTTGACCGCTTAAATTCGGTTTCTGTGGTGCAGAGATGCAATCAGCCAGGTCTGTAGAGCGGGATGATTTCTCCCTCGCTCTCTGTCAGGTAGGTGCTAGAAGGTCAGGCTGAGATGAAGCCTTTTCATAGATACAAAAACTGAAGTTTCAAAAGCTGTTCCAGGTGCACCTTGGAACAAGGTGTGGCGTGCGTGACGGCATCCTACTCCAGAAATCAGCACTGTCGGCCCCTTGCTAGAAGATAAGCATTTTGGAGAGGGAGCGGGGCCATCGTCGTGATGTAGTTCTCGGCATACAAGCCGAGAAGTTACCTGGTAAACCTGATCTGTAACACTTTGAGTGGTTCGTCCCTTTCATGGGATGCTTTTAAGTTGCCTGCACAATGCGTGAAGCATTGTGGTTCTAGCCTCGGACAACTGTCAGACTTACAGCAGGCACAGAGCGTCCGTTCTCTGCAGGGCAATGGGAAATGCCCTGTGGATGACAGAAGGGGCAGGGGTGCTGCCAGGAAAGACACAGGAATCACAATGCCAGCCCTTAGTAGCTTCATCACAAATGGAGGAAAAGGGCAAATGAGTGACATAAGAACACCCCCCACAAACACCCACCTCGTCCCCATGCACTGCATCCGTCGCATCACTGCCAAGGAGATCTTCGAAAATGCACTTCAAACTCCTTCTCAGGAATCAGCAATGTACCCCCATTGCCTACAGAATAAAACTGCATTCGTTTACGTGGAATTCTAAGCCTTTCTTCACGTGGCCCCAACTACGTTACCACCATTTTTGTTCTGGAAGCCTCTCCTGACGTACACACACCCCTTGGTCTCCAAGACCTCTGATCATTATTTGTCTTCCAACTACCACACCATCATTTTCACCTCTGCCTGCCACCACGTGGTCTCTATGCTGGCCTTGCCATGTTGCCTTGGGCCCTCTCCAAACTGGCAAATCCTTCTCAGCTTTCACAGGTGACCTCAGACCCCTCTTTTTTCAAGAAGCCAGCCGCGATCCTCCCTGCCTTTGCACTCTTTTACGTCCGTTTTAGTATCTGTAATCTATTGCTTGTATGCCTGCTTTCCTGCTTGAGGGTGAAGACTGTGCCTTATTCAACTCTACATTCTCCACAGAGCTTAACAGACTGCTCTGCGCAAAGCAACCCCCTAGGGCTTCCCTGGTGGCGCAGTGGTTGAGAGTCTGCCTGCCGATGCAGGGGACGCGGGTTCGTGCCTCGGTCCGGGAAGATCCCACATGCCGCGGAGCGGTTGGGCCTGTGAGCCATGATGGCCGCTGAGCCTGCGCGTCTGGAGCCTGTGCTACGCAACAGGAGAGGCCACAACAGTGAGAGGCCCACGTACCGCAAAGAAAAAAAAAAAAAATAAAGCAACCCCCTAAAAGGACCCATTTGTTGCGTATACACATACACACACAACCTGCAGATGTGGGCACGCGCTTGTTTGTGCGATGGGCACCTAGCCGCACAGACCCAGCATTAAGCTTCAGCATTTGTGGGAGAGAATGGACTAGGTTTGGGATCATGTGGGGCTCACCTAAGATCAAAGTAGGTGTCTTAAGCGCTGTTTTGCAGGAGAGAAAGAACCTGTGTTTTCTTCAATTGAAGTATAGTTGATGTACGGTATTATGTAAGTTACAGGCGTACAGTATAATGAGAAAGAACCTGGGTTTGCAAAGAAATGAAAGCACATTCCAAACACAGGGGAACCAGCAAGTGGACAGGCTGGAGGGCAGGAATGGAGAAGCCACATGGAAGGTGGTTTGCCTGGAGTGTCAATTATTAGCTGAGACGTTCAATGTGTTTGAGGTTAATGAAAGGTTATTTTAAAGCATCCTATTCTATTTACCCTTCTTTCTTCCAAGAAGGGTGCAAGATATAATGGAAGGAATGAAGGCCTGGAGCTGAGCAGCCTATTTATAAAGGCCACTTCTGTGGCTCAGCATCTGTGTGATACAAATTACTTAACTTCTGCAAGCCTCAGTTTCCTTATCTGCAAAATGGGAGCAATGCCTTATAGTACGGATTAAACGCTATATTATGGAGAGCTGCCTCGATGTTACACAGACACAAAAACTTACCCACATTTTCCCCTACTGAGTCATACCTTACTGAACACATGTAAGAATTTCATTCCAGCTCAAATCAAATCTCGACAATATAACTACTAAAGAAAATGCTCTTTTGCTATTTTAAATGCCTCTTTTCTTCTGTGAACTCTATTTCATCATTAAAGTGGTGGCTATGAGCTCCAAGGACATTGGACCAGAATTATAATTTATAGGTGCTAACTCAGGGCCGCATTGGCAGCCGAAAGAAGCATTTAAGATTAATGGTCACACTGGACAGAGTGGCTTGAGTCCAAAGAACAGAGTATGGAAAGCAAAGAGTAACTACAGTGGACACTGCCTGGCAAGCACTACCCTAAACGCGTGACGGAGGTCAGCGTCTAACGGTCCACTCCTGTGCACCTCACGGGCCCTAAAAGAATGTGGTGGAAAGGGCACTGCACCTCTGGGATACAAAGTTAGGAGGGGGAGATACAGGCAGAACACTCGGCTTCAAGTGGTTAGTAAGTGAACAAATGAATCTCATCATCTGGACAGTGGTGGAGCCAACACCTACCTTTTGACTGGAGACAGTGCCGAGAAACAGGATAGAAAAGATCATACGGGGTATTTACTGAAAACTTCTGGAAACGGCAAATAATCCTCTTATTGTTGCTGGTGTGAGGAGGGGCCTGTCCCCGGCATGGTAGGGATGTGAACAGCACCCCTGGCCTCTACCCCCCAGATGCCAAGACCTTCCCCAGGTACGACAGCCAAACATGTCTCCAGACGTTGCCCAATGTCCCCTAGGGCAGGAAAGAAGGGGGGAGGAGAGAGACTGGGGACACATCTGCACCCCTCACTCACGTCTTTCATCTGATTAAGAACCACTGATACAAGAAGGCCAAGGAGAAAAGCAAACATCTAAGTATAAAGGATGGCAGGTGGGCGACTATTCCAGATAACATACAATAACCCAGTGCATTTTGGACACATGACCAGCAGTCATTTCCTAGACATAAACACCAAGTTCACGTGGCCCCAGCGACATTACCACCATTTCTGTTCTGGAAGCCTCTCCTGACATACCATGTTCTACCATGCCGACAGCTCACTGGAACCGTGCTGCATTTTAACAGACACACCGATCCCCTCAGTGCACCCCTCACATGCAGACTCTGAATCTGCAGATCTGGGCAGGGCCTGAGTGTCTGCACTGCCGGTGAGCTCCCAGGGCTGCCCCTCAGACCACTCCTGGAGTAGTGGGGTCACTGGAGGGAGGTAAGTCTGTGGATAGAGCAATGAGAATCTGAATTTCACTTCTTGATAAAGTGGTACCATAAACTGGTGCTTTTTTTTTTTTAAGCATATATATGTTAGGTTTCTGATCCATTTGCAATGAATATATTACCAAAAAAATTATTTGAGAACAGGGGTGCCCAGTCGCTTGCCTGCTGTGACTGATATTTTTTCTATCTTTTTGAGGGGATGGGGATAGCATGTTAGTTCATTATCCAGAGGGAGGTAGGCACCTCGCTTTAAATTCAGGATGAAATACAGTCAATTTTATGAGTGTTTCAAGTATTTGGAAAGTGTGAAAAAAGTATCAAAATAATTTCCACAAAAAAACAAAATTTTCAGAGTGTTTATTTATTAAAGAAAATCTGGGGGAAACACAAAAGAAAATGACACCAGCGCTCCATCACCTAACTTAATTGCTACTGACCTTTTAAAATATTTTATTCTAGACCTTTTCCCCATGGACAGGTTTGTGCTGCTTGTCATAGAAAATGTTGTATCCTTTCTGTCTGACTTACTACCAAGAGTACTGCTCCATATTATTAGAAACTTGGCAAACCTCGTATTAATGACTCGATAATGTCCCATAATTGCATGTAACGCGCCGCCTTCTGAAGCGAGAAAGCATTCGGATGGAGCCCTGTCTCACCCGCTTTGGTGAGTGGATCACAGCTTAATCAAACACTACAAACGACTGCAAGGCTTTCTTCCACCTCACCCTGAACTGTCTGGAATTGGAGCACCCCAGGTGGTTCTAGCTGTAAAAGTGTTGACAGGTTTGGTGTAAAAATGCGCTGAAACACTCACGACGTCTCTCCACCGCAGAGAGGAGCGAGGTGCACACTGGTTAAGATAACGGGGTCAGGACGCCCTGGCTTGCACTCTGGCTCTGCTTGCTCCGCTGGTTCATCTGCTGCCCCTCCTAGCTCTCAAAGTTGGGGGGCTGTCTCCTCAGCCAGCTAAAGCAGGAGCCACTGCCTTGGTGCTGCAGGACACGCACTTTCCAGCACTTAGGTGAGCATTCTCCTCACCATGTACCTACATTTCCAAATGGCATCATTCTTTCTTCCCTCAATTTCCTTTGTATTCCCTGCCACCAGACACTTTTTGCTCTCTGTGAATCCCCTACGACGCTCACCTAACAGCACAACTTTGAAACTAGGTTCTGAAAGACTATGCAGTTTCATTACCAAGCAGTGTTAAGTTTTCTTAAATAGCAGTGAAGCAGAAAGCTGGCCCAGGCTCTGGCACACAGACCATAACCACTGACCCTACACCAGGGCCTCAAGGAACAAAAAAGGAAGAGATGCACTTACGGCTCTCAACACATTTCCAAGACTCCAACCCATGCCCCCAAAGCAACTCACGAGAGCTATGAACAAGCGCCTCGTTATGCGGTACAGCCCCTTGTATGCTGTTTGTCTCCTTACTTATTTTGAGGAAGACTGCAGGACATGTTGGGGCAGACTTCAGAGCGGTAGATGCCAAGTTTGGGTGTTCAAAAAAATAGGGTTTGGGTAGCCCGAGGACAAAATATGCAACATTCAGGAAATAACAAATTTGGGACACGGCCTCATTTTTAATTCCTCCTCCCTCTAAGTTATCTGGAATCGGACCACCCAGGGTGGTTCTACCTACGTGGTACAAAATGAACCTGGGAGTCCAACACAAATGAACACAGAGCTTTATGATATCACGCTACTGCTTTTCTTTGCCTAACAAATCAGTTTCCTTCATTTTGACTGATGGAAATGGATTGCCTCCTTTCCACCTAAAGAGGGCAATCCCAGGTCGCCTGGACAAGCTGGCCAGTCATCAGAACTGTTTAGGACTATGTGTCGCCATGGCCTAAGGAGGAGGGAACACCTACCACAGGATCACTCAGGGAGCTTCTTACGCCTGGGGATTCCCGGATGCCATCCCAGACCTGAGGAATCCAGATGTTGGGCTGGGACCAGAGACTGTGCATGTTTCACAAGTGGCCTTGGGGATCCTTGCGCTAAAGAGGGAGAACGACAGGTTTAAATTTCTGGAGATGAGATCAACAACTCCTAGGGCCCAGGTGTCACAAAATGCACCTCAAGGGTTTCCAAGCAAGCAGAAGCTGCCCGTCAAGGGGCTTCAGAGAGAGCCTGAGGTTACAGGAGTATTTGGAGGACCCATATAGCATCTGCCGCTAGTACATCTTCTCTTTGAGATTTGCAGTAAGCGCGTTCAGATTTGCTGACTGCTGCATAAGAGAAGAATGAGAGGGAGGGAGAGAGGGATTAAGAGAAGGGGAGAGGCACTCAGTCTGGCCATCTGCAGAGCGTACAACAGGGGGGGACCCTGCCCTTTGCCATCTTCACAGCCCGTCCTGCGGGAGAGACCTTGCTGAATGCCCCCATCTTCTCAGGCTTGTGACGGGCATATCCCGGCATGCTGATCTGTTCACTGCCAGGCTCTTTCTCAGGGGAGGAACACCGACGGAGCAGTTACGAGCACAATGCCAAGAGGCCGTCCATGAACCCAGCCCACGGCCTGTGTGTGGAGGGGGAAGCGGTGATACCGAAATTCCACCTTGAACATGTAAGCTTCCGAGCTTTCTTCCAACAAGAGGCTTCTCATAGGAATTACTGTACATTAGAAAGTGCATTCAGGGGGAGAACTTCCAATTGTGGGGTTATTTCTTTTGCAGACCATTCCGTGAAAGATGGGTGATGATTCTTGTCTGGAAAACTAAAAAAGCAGCTTCTGTTCATTTTTTCACACGTTAAACTGTTAAGAGGCAGTGGCTTCTACAACTGTGACTGAGATTCAACAGGTCAGAGAAACTCCTATGGGAGGTCACTATGGGTGTGGCTGTCCCTCTCACTGGGACTCCTGAGGACAGGCAGAGGTCCATTTGCAGCAATGCTAAGGGAAAGATAACAGCAAGAGAGAAGAAGGGTTTTATCGCCTGACTCAGTGTGCCCTAGGACTCCTCAATGTTGGTCCCTGATCCTCTTATGAAGGGACCTGGATGAAGGGAGAATTGATGAATTCAGAAAGGACCAGGCCTTTCCTCTCAAGCCTTAGACAAGCCTGTCTACTCACTCATCCACATCTGTCTTCACATGGCCTTCTCTTCTGGATCTGCCTGTCCTTTGCTGTCTCTTACAAGGACACTTTCATCGGCTGTAGGGCCCACCCGCATCCTGTGAGATCTCACCTCAATCCTGACCTTAACACCTTAATTACATCTGCAAAGACTCTGTTTGCAAATAAGGTCACATTCTGAGGTTCCAGGTGGACGTGAATTTGGGGGGTGGGGGTCAGTATTCAACCACCACCAAAGAGATACATGTTTGTGAAGTCATTCACCGCACCAAAGGCAAACTCCTTGAGCTTAGGTATGACTGGCATCACTTCTCTGAATGTTCGGAAGAATCCACCAGAGCACTTATCTGGGCCCAGAGTTTTCTTTGAGGAAAGGTTTTTAGTTATGGATTTAACTTCTTTAAAACACATAGTACAATTCGAATTTCGTATTTCTTTCTGTTTTCTTTGAAATTCATTCTTTTCATCTGAATATTTAAATAAATTGGCAAAAAGCATGTTATTATTTCCGCTTATTTCTTCTTAATGCCTGGAAGGTGTGGAATTTCATCCTTTCTTCCATTCTTGATACTCGTTTCTTGTGTCTCCTTTTCTTTTTCATGAGTAGTTTTCCCAGGGATTTTACATTTTTCTTGGTACTTTCAAAGAGCAAGCTTTGTTGTTGGGGTTTTTTAAATAAAGTTATTATTATTTTATTTATTTATTTTTGGCAGTGTTAGGTCTTCGTTGCTGCACGCGGGCTTTCTCTAGTTGCAGCGAGCGGGGGCTACTCTTCGTTGCGGTGCGCAGGCTTCTCATTGCAGTGGCTTCTCTTGTTGTGCAGCACGGGCTCTAGGCGCACGGGCTTCAGTAGTTGTGGCACGTGGGCTCAGTAGTTGTGGCTCGCGGGGTCTAGAGCGCAGGCTCAGTAGTTGTGGCGCATGGGCTTAGTTGCTCCGCGGCATGTGGGATCTTCCTGGACCAGGGCTCAAACCCGTGTCCCCTGCATTGGCAGGCGGATTCTTAACCACTGCGCCACCAGGGAAGCCTCGAGCTTTGTTTTTGAATCTTGGTTTTCTTGATTTTTCTCTGGTCTACATCTATTTTACACTTTATTAATTTCTGCTCTTATCTTTATTATTTTTTTCCACTTTGATTTAATTTGATGTTCTTAACTCCTGGAGATGATGTTTAGATCCTTGACTTTTGGCATTTCATCTTTTCTCACATGCACACTTAACTGTAAACACTTTTTCTATTCATAATTTTTACTGGATCCCATAAATTTTGATATGCCATGTTTTCACTGCCATTCAGCTCCAAATATTTTCTAGTTTCCACTGTAATTTTTCTTTTAGTTATAGACTGTTCAAAATACTCTACTTAATTTCTAAACACTTGAGCATTTTCCAGTAATCTTTATGTTACTAACATCTAACATACTTCCTTTGTTATCCAGGAATATCTCTGTGAGATTTTAACCTCTTAAAATGTGTTGATACTTAAAAAAAAAAAAATCTGTTGATATTTACTTTGAGTCAGTATATGGTGGATTTTAGATCATCCTTTATATAATTAATTATTTTTATTTTAGATCATTCTTTATATAAGTATGTTTGTTTTAGGTGATTATTTATATAATTAATTATATAATAAAAATTATATATATTTAGGGGACTTCCCTGGTGGTCCAGTGGCTGAGAATCTGCCTTCCAATTGGATGCGGGTTCAATCCCTGATCAGGGAACTAAGATCCCACGTGCAACGGGAGAACTAAGCCCACGTGCTGCAACTACTGAGCATGCAAGCCACAACTAGAGAGCCCATGTGCTGCAACTACAGAGCCCATGCACTCTGGAACCCGCATGCCACAACTAGAGAGAAGCCTACGTGCCGCGACAAAAGATCCCACGTGCCACAACAAAGACTCGACGCAGCCAAAAATAAAATAAATAAATAGATAGATAAATGTTAAAAAATTGTGTATATTTATATAAATCACATTATATATACATATCATATATCACATATATTATGTATATGTAAATATCATATATAGTATATATTGTATATAATTATAAATACATAATATTTACAAGTATTAATATAAGTAATATAGTGTATAATGATTGTAAATATATAAATCATAAAATACATAAATTTATATCTAAATTTTGTATTTATTCATATTTTAATGTATAAATTATTATGTTTAACTCTATATAAATGTATATATAAATTACATAAATTATTATGTGTAAACTTATGTGTAATTCTATATAAATGTATATATTTGTGTTAATTTAAATATAACGATTTTCATATGTTTTTACAATCCCTTGTATAAAGATGAATCTCATCTGTGCTGGATTACCATCATTCCTTTTCTCCTGATTTTAAAAGAAAGTAACACATTTTCACAGGCCCTAGGCACTGGGCCTCCTACACCAAGGAGAAGCCTGCGCTGACTACTACGAAGGTATAATACTGTCTTCCGGGAGGTGAAATAAGTGGATATTCTGCCCTGGAGGAGATGAGACATCATAAACTCAGCAGGATAGCATGCACAGTCCACGGTCACTCAGTAGATGTTTAATGATGATCCTTGATGTTATTTATTTCCATGCAGTCTTATGAGGCTTACTTTGAGATGTATTATATCCCCAAATCCAGGGAATTTACTTGAATTTCTCTGAGAGCTCAGGGACACATATCACCCACGGACAAGCAGAGGGAAGGCCCTGGGGAATTTTGTCCTTCTCTGTAAGACGGCAGTTTTATACAGCTTGATTTTTCCCCCGTTAGAAATAGCCCTGCTCGGTAACAGATGCTGATGTTGTGGGCACAGGACTCTGCTTATCTGCACGTTTGGTGTTAGGAGAAAATTTGGAAGATTTCATTCTTGTATTTCTATAGTGATGTACAAAATCCAATAAAAAATGTGAAATGGTGTGAAAAAAACAAGCCTCAACGGGTGATTACATTCATTGGAAATGATTTATCACTTGCTGAAAAGTGACTGATCTTCATCAGATGGGAACAGTGTTTGCAGAGCATTTTCTTGCCAGGAAAGGTAAGGAAACACAGGAGCAATAACAAAGATGAGGTCCCTCTAACGCAAAATGATTTCTCCTTCATATAGGTTTGGAAGAATAATTCCACATGATTTAAAACAAAAAGAAAGAAAGAAAAATGATCATGTGTGATATTGTGATTTATAAGAAATAAATTTTGGTCATCTTTCTCATATATATGGTCTTTGCCTGCAGTTCCTGGCTCACAGCTCCCGAAACCCTTGGAATTTCCTAAGAGCTGAGAGCCGGAAAGGTGCCTTTTGTTATGTTAATGATATGACTTTTGGAACTCACCTAAGGATGGGGGCTGGTTTGCCTGGAGTGATTAGAGAGAGAGCTGGAACTTCCAGTCTCACCCCAGAGCTCCAGGGAGGGGAGAAGGGCTGGAGGTTGGTTGAATCAATCACCTATGGTCAATGATTTAATCAATCACACTTGTGTAATGAAATCACCCATTAAAACCAAGAAGGACAGGCTTCAGAGAGTGTCTGCGTTGGCGAATACATCACAACTGGGGATAGTGCCGCTGGCTGGAGAGGACATGGACGCCCCGTGTCCATACCCTGCCCTATGCATCTCTTCCACCTAGCTGTTCCTGATTCATATCCTTTTCTATCAAACCAGTAATCTGGTAAGCGAAATGTTTCTCTGAGTTCTGTGAACCACTCTAGCAAATTAATTGGACCCAAGAAGGAGGTTGTGAGAACCTTTCATTTAAAGCCAGTCAGTCAGAAGTACCTGGACTTGCACTTCAGCATCTGAAGGGACAGGGGAGGGAAAGCAGTCTTGTAGGACTGAACCCTTAACGTGTGGAATCTGATGCTGTCTCCAGGTAGATAGTGTCAGAATTGAGTTGAATTGGAGGCCACCCAGCTGGTGTCCCAGAATTGCTTGGTGTTCGTGTGGGTCACCCCATACACACATTAGAATTGGTACCAGAACCCATTTACCATGTTTTGGTTGCATGACTGAATTGTTTTCTTCCCAAATAGAAAATACTCAAAAGGACTTCCCTGGTGGTGCAGTGGTTAAGAATCCACCTGCCAATGCAGGGGACACGGGTTCGATCCCTGGTCTGGGAAGATCCCACATGCCACGGAGCAACTAAGCCTGTGTGCTAAAACTACTGAGCCTGCGCTCTAGAGCTCACGAGCCACAACTACTGAAGCTCACATGCCTAGAGCCCACGCTCCACAACAAAGAGAAGCCACCGCAATGAGAAGCCTGTGCACCACAACGAAGAGAAGCCCCCGCTCGCCACAGCTAGAGAAAGCCCGCGCACAGCAGCAAACACCCAACACAGCCAAAAAATTAATTAATTAATTAAATTTTTTAAAAAAGGAAAAAAAAGAAAATACTCAAAAATATTTTAGGACCCTGAGAAAGAAAAATGGAGCTAGAGGAATCAGGCTCCCTGACTTCAGACTGTACTACAAAGCTACTGTCATCAAAACAGTATGGTATTGGCACAAAAACAGAACTATAGATCAATGGAACAGGATAGAAAGTCCAGAAATAAACCCATGACCCTCTGGTCAATTAATCTACAACAAAGGAGATAAGAATATACAATGGAGAAAAGACAGTCTCTTCAATAAATGGTGCTGGGAAAACTGGACAACTACTTGTAAAAGAATGAAGTTAGAACATTCTCTAACACCATACACAAAAATGAACTCAAAATGGATTAAGACCTAAATGTAAGACCAGATACTATAAAACTCTTAGAGGAAAACATAGGCAGAACACTCTGACATAAATTGCAGCAATATCTTTTTGGATCCACCTCCTAGAGTAATGAAAATAAAAACAAAAATAACAAAACAAATGGGATCTAATTAAACCTAAAAGCTTTTGCACAGCAAAGCAAACTATAAACAGAACGAAAAGACAACCCACAGAATGGAAGAAAATATTCGCAAACAAAGTGATCAACAAGGGATTAATCTCCAAAACATACAAACAGCTCATGCAGCTCAACATCATAAAAATAAACAACCCAATCAGAAAATGGGCATATCTAAATAGATATTTCTCCAAAGAAGACATACAGATGGCCAAAAAGCACATGTGAAGATGTTCAACATCGCTAATATTAGAGAAATGCAAATCAAAACCATGGTGAGCTATCACCTCACATGAGTCAGAATGGCCACCATCAAAAAGTCTACAAACAATAAATGCTAGAGAGTGTGTAGAGAAAAGCAAACCCTCTTACACTGTTGGTGGGAATGTAAATTGGTATAACCATTATGGAGAACGTATGGAGGTTCCTTAAAAAACTAAAAATAGAACTACCACATGATCCTGCAATCTCACTCCTGGGCATATACCCGGAGAAAACCATAATTTGGAAAGGTACATGCACCCCAATGTTCACTGCAGCACTATTTACAATAGCCAAGACATGGAAGCAACCTAAATGTCCATTGACAGAGGAATGGATAAAGAAGATGTGGTACATATACACAATAGAATATTACTGAACCATAAAAAAGAATGAAATAATGCCATTCACAGCAACATGGATAGACCTAGAGATGATCATACTAAGTGAAGTAAGTCAGACAGAGAAAGACAAATATCATATGATATCACTTATATGTGGAATCTAAAAAAAATGATACAAACGAACTTATTTATAAAACAGAAACACAGACTTCGAAAACACACTTACGGTTGCCAGAGGGGAAAGGTTGCGGGGAGGGACAAATTAGGAGTTTGGGATTAACATATACACACTACTATACACAAAATAGATAAACAACAAGGACCTGCTGTATAGCACAGGGAACTCTACTCAGTATTCTGTAGCAACCTATATGGGAAAAGAATCTGAAAAGGAATGGATATATGTATAGGTATAACTGAATCACTTTGCTGTACACCTGAAAGTAATACAACATTGTAAATCAACTATACTCCAATATTAAATTTAAAATTTTAAAATATATATTTTAGGAATGCTAGCTCCTGTGGAAAAAATAAGGAAGTAGGCTGGGCTGAGGTAGCAGATTCCTAATATCCCTAACTTCAGATGACAGGGTTCGTAGTTTTTCACTTACCTCAAAGAAAATGGCAACAACAACAGCAAATCCACAATGAACCTACATTATTCCTGTTATTACCTGCTCTTCATTTCCAATGAGATGAGAACTAAAATACTGCCTACCATATCAGTCAACAAAGGATGCTGCAGCCGTCAAGCCGTTACATTACAGCCTCCAGACGGTGAGCCGTGTGGGAACTCAGAATGAGACAAGTGGACTGCCCACTGCAAAGCCCATCTAGCAGTCAGCGCTGCAGCCACCCCCCCGACAGTGCACCCTGAAGGGATTCAGGATGAGAGAACACAGGAAACTGGCCCCAGATAGCCAACGTGAATATCGAAGGAATGATTTCAGTGAGCCTAGACTCCTGTATCTTCCCATACATAGAAAAGCACTTAAATTCCTTAACTTGAGATATCTTGTTTCTTTTATTAACAGTAATCTTTTGATGTTTTGACTACCTGGTCTTTTGTTGAAAAATACTCCCTATAGAGCCTGGCTTCCCTCCTCGCTTGCCTCTTCGGAACAGTTTTCTCAGCGTTATCTGAGATGCTGTCTCCCAGGCTTGACGTCCTAAGAAGGTCTGCCGAATGAAACACAACTCTCAACTTTTAGGTTGTGCATTTTTTTTAGTCGACAGAGAAGAAGATGGAATTTTCTATTAAAGGCCAAGATTCTGCAGCATCATTCCTCATAAACACCTTATATAGCCCATTGGAACTGTGGTTATAACTTGACCTACAATTTCTTTGATAATCTTCATCTACAATGCTGTCAGCCCCCAGGATGGCTTATCCTGGGACATTAACAGTTACTATCTGTTTCTTTCCCGTTTCAGTAGCTGTAGACAGAGGCTAGGCGGAAAACTAACAATTTTTCAAATACTTTGAAATAACAAAACAAATCCCAGATGGTACTGTATGAGCTTCCTATTACTTCTGTAGCAAATGACCACAAGTGGAGTAGCCTAAAGCAACACAGATTCCTTATCTTACAGTTCTGGAGGTTATAAGTCCTAAAATCAAGGTGTCAGCAAGGCTGGTTCCTTCTGGAGGCCCTGAGAATCCATTCCCGTGTCTTGTCCGGCTTCTTTAGACCATCTGCATGAGTTGTCTCAGGGCCCCTACCACCGCCTTCAAGCCCAGCACTGGAAAACCTGATCTCTGCTTCCACTGTCACATCTCCTTCACTAACTCTGACCCCCTGCCCCTGCCTTGTAATTACATTAGGCCCAGCCAGATACTCCACGATAATCCTCCGCATCTCAAAATGCTTAACTTAATCACGTCTGCAAAGTTCCATATTCATGGGTCCTGGGATTTAGGGCATAGACATCTTGGGCAGATGGGGGTACGTTATTGTGTCCACTACAAACAACACAAAAACTGTCTCCATTTATCAAATCAGAAGGCTGGTAACTAAAGAATTCTTGGGATTGTTTATCCATAGACACAGAGGGCTAAATAAGAGATGACTGTGCCGTGAGGTCCTTTCCTTCTAAGGAAACTCCATGAGCAACAAGGAATGCATCGCTGATAAAGATAAACTGAGATCCCAGGTTGTCATCAGAATCTAGTGCATACCAGCTCTGAGCCGGGGTCATCCCACGGAACATCACGGTCAGTCCAGCAGAGGATTTTAGGGATAGTGACACATTCCGTGCCTACACTTACTGAAGAATTACGTCCTTAGATGGGAATGTTACTTGGAGTAATACTAAATCCAAGTCTCAGTGGTTGAACACAACGATGGTTCATTTCTCACTCTTGTCCAGGTGACTCGGGCTTCCTCCAATCTGTGACTTGGCTTCTCTACTTGCCACGCTCATCTAGATCCAACCAAGGAGGCAGGTCACAGGAGGTCATCATGGGCCAGTCCGATGGCACATGTGACATCCACTCACATCCCACTGACTGGAACTCAGCCACATGATCACAAGCACCTGCAAGGGAGGCTGGGAAACGGAGTTTCCAGGAAGAAGAGGCCATTGATGTGGTGACCCGATAGCCGGCTGTCACCGCACCCAGCAGTGGGAGAACGGCAGAATGCCTTCCTTGTAAGCAAGGCGAAATATAAAACAATAATGGATTGCGTAAGTGCACTCTTATCACGCATTTGAAAACAGTATTTAGCTCTCCTTTATCTGTGGCACTGGTGAATCACAGTGACCAGCTGAGCAATCCTGGAGTCTATTCTAGACTCACTTCTCCAATGACTCAAATAGAGGAGAGCTCAAAAGAAGTATATAGAAAGTATAATATTACTGTAAAGGCATCAAATCAACATAGACCTCACTTTGAAATTTTCCAAATGAAAATTCATCCTTTGCAAATAGTGCAAACAACTGGATATTTCTATAAAGAAAAAAAAAAAAAAAAGAATCTTGACCCTTACTTCACACCAAACCCACAATTTAACACAAAATGCATCATACACGAAAGGGCTAAAACTACATTTCTAGAAGGGAACAAAGGAGAAAAATCTTTAGGAAACCGGATAAGGTAAGGATTTCCCAATCAGGACACAAAAGCCACGATTATTTTTTTATTTTATAAAAATCAACATCATAGTGAAGAAAATGCAAAGGAAATCCACAAACTGGGAAATTTTTGCAAAACGCATCGGACAGAGGGCTCATATCAAGAATAGCTAGGTAACTCTTATAATCAATAATGAGGAGACAACTCATTTTTTTTAATGGGCAAAAATTTTGAATGGACACCTCAAAAGAGAAGATATGAACAGCCAATATGCATATGAAAACTTGCTCAAAATCATTAGCCATCAGGTAAATCCAAATTAAAAATTCCTGCACACCTACTGGCATTGCTCAAGTTAAAGAGGATGACAATAACAAGTACTGATAAAAATGCAGAACAAGTGGGACTCTCCGCACATTGCTTGTGAGAATGCAGAACGGTTCCCACAAAGTTAAACACGCACTTACCATATGACCCAACCATTCCCCTCCTAGGCATCTCCTTAAGGGAAGTGAAAACATATGTCCACACAAAGACCTGAATGGGAATGATTACAGTGGCTTTATTCACAATCGCCAACAACTAGAAACAGGCCAAACATCATTCAACAGGTAGATAAACAAATGGTGACACATCCATAAAACTGAGTGCGCTTCAGGGATAAAAAGGGGAGAACCACTGACACATGCAACAATGTGGATGCACCTCACAAGCATTATGCTAAGTGAGAGAAGCCAGACACTAAAGCCTTATCCTATAGCCTTCTGTTTAGATGACATTCTAGAAAAGCCCAAAGTATGCACAGGAGGACCCCACCCTGGGTTTAACGCTCTGCTGTTGCCATCTTTAAATGCTTAATGACTTTTGAAAACAGGGCTCTACATTTTCATTGTTCACTGAACCCCACAAGTCATGTAGCTGTTCTGCTTGCTTTGGTCAATGGAGTGTTTTTAAAAACAAGAGCAGGGGCTTCCCTGGTGGCGCAGTGGTTGAGAGTCTGCCTGCCGATGCAGGGGACAGGGGTTCGAGCCCTGGTCTGGGAGGACCCCACATGCCGCGGGGCAACTGGGCCCGTGAGCCACAACTACTGAGCCTGCGCGTCTGGAGCCTGTGCTCCACTACAAGAGAGGCTGCGACAGTGAGAGGCCCGCACACCGCGATGAAGAGTGGCCCCTGCTTGCCACAACTAGAGAAAGCCCTCGCACAGAAACAGAGACCCAACACAGCCAAAAATAATAATTAATTTAAAAAATTAAAAAATAATTAAAAAAAAAAAACAAGAGCAAACGTAGACAGTTCACTCCCTTACACATTCCCAACAGGCCCCAGTATTCCCAATTCTTTACACCCAGACCTATTTCAAATATTAACATGACTGCCTGACCCCAGAAGACAGTTTTTTGAGTTTTCAAAACTTGCAAAAGCATGTTGGTCCCCTGCGCTCAGAAATCACTGAAAACAAAAACAGAAACTAGAGAGGCAAGGGTGAACAAAAGGAAGAAGCTGGTACCAAGTTCACACTCACTCCCTTTCATTCTTTGTTCCAGTCAATAGGTTGAACGACAGCCACAGGTGCCAAGGCACCTGGGACACGTGAACAGCTCAGCCTGACATCTTCCTGCATGAGCCCAAATGTTCTGAGGAGCAACTGAATTTTCTGTTTTCCGTGTGGATGTTGTGTTGGCCCCCACGCAGGAAGGCCTGGGGTTAGTATGCCGAGAGGGAAAAGGTAGTCTCCTGTACCAGGGAATCTTAATAAAAAAGTTTCTAAAAAAGCCCCTCGTGGCCAGATGGCTTCTTCACACACCGTCGAGCATCTGGCTCCCTTCTCTGAAAGTGATGTCATACACAAGATGATCCCCAGCCCCGAGAGCTACAGAACCCCCGCAGTGGGTGTGGGCTTGCGAAATAGAGAGGAACCGTGCTGTCAACTCCAAAGAACAATCAACACGTGGGAAAAACCAATCATTCTCATTGCCATGAAATGGGCCTTGGCTATACCTGACAAAGAAATGGAAGAGTCTGTATTCAAATTGGCAGAGCAAACTTCCTGCTGAAAGCCACGGGTGATCCCCAGAGTAACATACATTCCCGTCAGTGAGGAGAGCCACTGACAATGGTATAAATGAGTTTCCATTAGCGCCAACGATGGAAGCTGTCAGAAAGGAAAACTGCATTGCCAACTGCACAAACGTAATTCCAAAGGCAGTTCTTTGTGCTTGACGAGAGGAGTGATTTTTCATCACGGGAACTCTCTTTTTTCTTTTTTGTTTTTTTTTTTAAGTCTTTATTGAATTTGTTACAATATTGCTTCTGTTTTATGTTTTGGTTTTTTGGTCTCGAGGCATGTGGGATCTTAGCTCCCTAACCAGGGATCAAACCTGCACTCCCTGCATTGGAAGGCAAAGTCTTAACCACTAGACCGCCAGGGAAGTCCCATGGAAACTTTCTTGAATTGATGCTGAGGCTGATACAGCAACTCTGGTGATACATTGTGACTGCATTTCCAGATTATCTGAGGTTGTTAGCAAACCACTCTACGTAGACTTGCATCATAAAGCACATTTCACAATCACAAACTCGTAATTCCACCCCATCCGACTGTGAGGTAGGTGGGTGGAAGGTTATTTTCTTTGTTTTACAGATTTCTAAAGAATGTGAGGGTGTAAAGGGCTGACATGTGTTTTACTTTTGAAATCACAGAGTTGCTCTAGTGCCGTCTCCAGTGATGGAAGAAGAGGAGCTATAACTGAAAACATTTCCATTCAGGGCTTCTCTCCTCATTCTTTGGATTCATGAGAATTCAAGTCACATAGATAGCATTTTATAGTCCCCAGAAGAAGGGTGAGTAGGCCTGTCAGCCTCTGAAGACCGGCACCAGCAGACCTTGAAACCAAGGCAAGGGGAGAAATGATAAATATTCTTTATGCCTTTGAGAGAAAATGTTTGTGAGAAATAAGAGAGCCATAAAGATTTCCCTGTGTTCCAGTTGGTCTAGAGCAGACCCTGAGTAATCCAAGAAGGTTAAGGGCGCTGCATCATAGCAGGAGGCAGATGGTAAGGTGGAGGTAAAGGAGGATGAGTGCGTCTGCAAACATGGGCGTGCATGGTGGGGGGGCAGCCATGTAAACTTCTTCTTCTATGTGCTATGGACTACCTGATCCTTATTCCACAAAAAACTTTCTTCCACAGACATTAGCTGAATGCTACAAATAAATTTTCCTCAAAAAGCATCCTTTTCATTAAGTCTTACCTTGTGTTCTAGTTACTACAGTCACACAACGAATCATCCCAAGTTTGTTCGCAGCCTGCAGTCTGGCCTGAGGCTGGTGGGGGCGGGTCATTTCTGCCCCTCGTGGTCTTCACAGGGGCAACTCGGGCTGGGGGCTGGAGTCACCTGAACAGTCACTCACCCGTATGTTTGGAGGCTGATGCTGGCTGCTGGCTAAGATCCCAGCAGGAGCTGCTGCTTAAGCAACTTACACGAGGTCTGTTCGGGTGGTGTGGGCTTCCTCACAGCATGATGCGATTCCAAGAGTGAAGCGCTCAGGGAAAGAGCTAGAATCACATTGAATTTTATGACCTAGCCTAGGAAGTCACACTTCCAGCACATACTATTTTTTTCAGGTGGTCATAAAGTCCCACTCATGTTCAAGGGGAGAGGAAGTAGACTCTGCCTCCTGATACGGAACAGCCAGTTTCTAGAAGACCATATGGGACCAGAAATTTTGCCAGAATCCACGGTCTCCACCTTGTCAACTCATAGGGTGGCTGTCTCTGACATTCTATTGCAACTCCAAGACACAAGTGCTTGGAGATGATTGCGGGTCCACCAAAAGAGACAGAAACGTCATCCTACGCTCCCTCAGTACCCACAGATCATGAGAGTAAAGCAGCCACATGAGGGGAAAAAAATCACTTACTGATTCTTTATCCACCCACAGCAATGGTACAAGGCAGTTCAGTCTCAAATTCACCAGAAAATTTAGCATGAAAGCAGATATTATCCCATAATATATGTCCAATGTCCTTGTCCAAAGAAATTAAAATGCCATAACGCAGTCTGTTTACAAACCAGTATCTCCTCTCTTGCATGCTGGCTTTGAAACAGCAGAGCAATGATTTTTAACTTCTTATGTGTTAAAGGTTTTTATTACATTTTGAAGTAAGCAGCATTCCGGAAAAGACAAATAGTCAAAGACAAGGTAATTAATTCCTGAAGGTAACCATTCTAATATATGCATTTTTCAGGGTAGAAATTAATTACTCTCAAGACAACTGTCTTTTCCCTTGTAAATTAGGACATTTCTCCCCTAATTAGTTTAAACTGCCTGTAGGAGATTATTGCCACTGAGCTATGGAATTTTCTTCAGCAGGTAAGTCCAGATACCAGAGCGAGTTTAAAATAGAAAGCAGAGTCTGGCTTTTGGTTTGTTTCTGCTCAGTGGGGTGTAGAACCAAAAACATAAAACGGTCTATGATTACATACAGATATTCACCCTGTACTCACTGTGTTCAGAGCACGCATTCACCAGAGGAACCTGGACAAGACACCAGTGGAAATGTCTTTCTCATCAGCCACTGTCCTCTATCTTGGCAAAACGGCTCAGGCTGAGAATGCAGGGTTCCTTTTCCTGTGTGTGGAGTTAACAGATGACGCTGAGATACCAACCAAGGAAGAAATGGCAGTGTGTTCACTCCCAAGACGTGCCCCTCGGCCTGTTGCTCAGATGACATTCAATCTAGAACTATCTACCAGGTCTTCTTTCTGCTTCTCAGGGCAAAGCAACACTTCTCCTCCTTGACAAAGCCAGTTAGAAAAGAAGGAACAGTAAGACAGCTTCGGCCCATTTGGAGAAACCAAATAAGCCTTTGCCTGTGTTTGCTCAGCCCCCGCCATCCCTGTGTTGGACTCTGAAGCCCCCTGAATTGTCAGTCAATTCAGAGATGTTTTGGAATTATTCAGGTGCTCACCAACCATGTACTAGGTGATTATATGGTGATGAAGCAAGCAGGCAATATATCCCTGACTCGTGGAACATACATTTCAGTAGAATTTTACAGGTTCTACTCCAAGTTATGTATAGAAACAGAGAGCAAGTGTATGAATATTTATTTTAAACCAATTGGCAGTGACTTGTTTTCAAGTTGTTTGGCAGAATTCTCTTTCAAGTTGGTTTCAGTGTAAAGACCCTGAGACTGCTGGCGTTAGATCCAGTTTTTAAAATCTCTTACAGAATATCTACTTTTTCTTAACAAGATGTAATCTCTTACAAAGCCAGAAGCAGAATGCTATAACACCTGCGAGCTGTCCTCCTACGTCAATCTTGCTGCAGGATAACAGAAGATGACGAAGCTTTCAGATCCAAGACTTACCTTGCCGGGCCTGTAGCAGGTCATGTGAATGTGGATTAAACATAATGTTGAACAAACAAAAGAGAGTGTGTGCTGTAATGATTCTGTTTATGTGGTTCAAGAACAGGCAACAATAACCAACGCTGAGAGAAATCAGAACAGTTACCCTTGTTTTAAAGAGATGACTGGGAAAGGCATGAGGGAATGTTCCAGAGTGCTGGAAATAATATCATCATCTGGGGAATGTTTACCCAGGTGTAGACACATGGAAAAACCATCAGCCTGTACACTTAAGATCGTGCACTTTATTGTATGTAAGTTACACCTGAGTGGGAAAAATGAAGACCATGGAATGGAGACGCTCCCCCATGAACTGATTTTTCCAAGATAAACTGCTCAGCGAGAAAGCACAGTGCAAAGTAACTCCTAGAGTACGTTTTCCTTCATGTACAAAGGAAGGGATCATAAGAAGATGTATGACGTGTCTGTGCTCGCACATAAAAGAAACACATGTCGGATGAACCAGAAACTACCTACAGGGCATGGGCGGGCATTCAGGAAGTGTGGGAGAGTGGAAATGGGGTAGAAGGCATGCGGGGAGTGACACCTCTATGTGTATGTCTATTTGTATAGTTTTGACTTTTAGAACTAGGTTAAGGTTTCACTTTCCCAAAAAACAGTAAATAAATAACTAAAATCAACCAGGCCAGTGGTGGTGGCAGTGGGGCAGGGACCCAAAATGGAACTCAAGCAGTAACACGTGAGCTTAACTCTATCACAAATGAATAGCATAGCCACACTGAAAGAAGAAAAGAACTGAACTGAGTAACTTTGGAAAAGAGTATTGTGACTATATGCTATAAGGCTTAAAAGACTAAAAGAAAGGTGCCCATAAACTGCATTCTAGTTAGGACAGTTTCTACTATTCGAGACACACGAGGTAGTAATTTTGAATATATGTGTATACGTATACTCAAACACACACACACTAGACTAAAAGTTTATAAAAATACTGTGGATAACGAGAGGCAGGTTTTCCACTGATGGAGAAAGAAGTTACAGGGGAGAGGTGAGAATGAACACTGTGGTATTGGACTTGAATCAGATATGTCAGTACAAACTTATGGTCTCTAGTACATAAACAGATAGATATTGATATGGACAAGTGTATGTGTATCTGTGTGTGATTCATATATGTTCTAGGAAATAGCTCCATTCTTCCAGAGAGCTAAGAAGCAATGATATCCCAGTAGCAATGAGTACACCCAGCACTCACATCTTGGTTTCTAAATTCATTCTCCAATAAAAGGAACCACAGCTCCTTGGAGAGACAGCTTATCCGGGGACTGAGGCAGTGAAAACATAAGATGTTCTGGGTATATTGTGTGCTGCCAAAAATTAAGGAAGTGCTCAAAAAGTGATGGGAGCATGTCAACAGGAGCCCAGTTAAAGGATCTCTCAAAGACCAATCTGTGACTATCTGAACAATTGCAACAACTGAAAAATATAGAGAGTACTGAATTATAACCCATAGAATAAAATGAATACCCATGAATTCATTACTAAAAAATGAAAGGGGAAGAAGGTAGAGCCCCTCCTTATCTGAGTTCAAATTAATAAATGCAGAGGAATGTAGGAAATAGAAAATCACCATTTGCCTAAACCACAGTAATAAGTGTTCCAGAAGGAATCATTAATAAATGCCAAAAAATAGTGGGTTGAAAAGAAGTAAGATAAGACACATTCACAGAAAGATAGACAAGATGAAAAGGCAGAGGGCTATGTACCAGATGAAGGAACAACATCAAACCCCAGAAAAACAACTAAATGAAGTGGAGGTAGGCAAACTTCCAGAATAGGAATTCAGAAAAATGATAGTGAACATGATCCAGGACCTCGGAAAAAGAATGGAGGCAAAGATCGAGAAGATGCAAGAAATGTTTCACAGAGACCTAGAAGAATTAAAGAACAAACAAACAGAGATTAACAACAGAATAACTGAAATGAAAAATACACTAGAAGGAATCAATAGCAGAATAACTGAGGCAGAAGAACGGATAAGTGACCCAGAAGACAGAATGGTGGAATTCACTGCTGCGGAACAGGATAAAGAAAGAAGAATGAACAGAAATGAAGACAGCCTAAGAGACCTCTGGGACAACATTAAACGCAACAACATTCGCATTGTAGGGGTCCCAGAAGGAGAACAGAGAGAGAAAGGACCCAAGAAAATATTTGAAGAGATTATAGTCAAACACTTCCCTAACATGGGAAAGGAAACAGCCACCCAAGTCCAGGAAGCACAGACAGTCCCATACAGGATAAACCCAAGGAGAAACACGCCAACACACAGTAATCAGATTGGCAAAAATTAAAGACAAAGAAAAATTATTGAAAGCAGCAAGGGAAAAACGACAAATAACATACAAGGAAACTCACATAAGGTTAACAGCTGATTTCTCAGCAGAAACTCTACAAGACAGAAGGGAGGGGCATGACATATTTAAAGTGATGAAAGGGAAGAAACTACAACCAAGATTACTCCACCGGGCAAGAATCTCATTCAGGGGCTTCCCTGGTGGCGCAGTGGTTGAGAGTCCGCCTGCCGATGCAGGGGACACGGGTTCGTGCCGCGGTCTGGGAGGATCCCACATGCCGTGGAGTGGCTGGGCCCGTAAGCCATGGCCGCTGAGCCTGCGCGTCCGGAGCCTGTGCTCCGCAACGGGAGAGGCCACAGCAGTGAGAGGCCCGTGTACCGCAAAAAAAAAAAAAAAAAAAAAAAGGAATCTCATTCAGATTCGATGGAGAAATCAAAAGCTTTACAGACAAGCAAAAGCTAAGAGAATTCAGCACCACCAAACCAGCTCTACACCAAATGCTAAAGGAACTTCTCTAAGTGGGAGACACAAGAGAAGAAAAGGACCTACAAAAACAAACCCAAAACAATTAAGAAAATGGTAATAGGAACATACACATCAATAATTACCTTAAACGTGAATGGATTAAATGCTCCAAACAAAAGACACAGGCTCGTTGAATAGATACAAAAACAAGACCCATCTACATGCTGTCTACAAGAGACCCACTTCAGACCTAGGGACACATAAAGACTGAAAGTGAGGGAAAGGAAAAAGATATTCCATGCAAATGGAAATCAAAAGAAAGCTGGAGTAGGAATACTCATATCAGATAAAATAGACTTTAAAATAATGTAATGTTACAAGAGACAAGGAAGGACACTACATAATGATCAAGGGATCAATCCAAGAAGAAGATATAACAATTATAAATATATATGCACCCAACATAGGAGCACATCAATACATAAGGCAAATGCTAACAGCTATCAATGAGGAAATTGACAGTAACACAATAATAGTGGGGAACTTTAACACCTCATTTACGCCAATGGACAGATCATCCAAAATGAAAATAAATAAGGAAACAGAAGGTTTAAATGACACAACAGACCAGATAGATTTAACTGATATTTATAGGACAATCCATCCAAAAACAGCAAATTACACTTTCTTCTCAAGTGCGCACAGAACATTCTCCAGGATAGATCACGTCTTGGGTCACAAATCAAGCCTCAGTAAATTTATGAAAATTGAAATCATATCAAGCATCTTTTCTGACCACAACGCTACGAGATTAGAAATGAATTACAGGGGGAAAAAACGTAAAAAACACAACACATGGAGGCTAAACAATACATTACTAAATAACCAAGAGATCACTGAAGAAATCAAAGAGGAAATCAAAAAATACATAGAGACAAATGACAATGAACACATGACGATCCAAAACCTATGGGATGCAGCAAAAGCAGTTCTAAGAGGGAAGTTTATAGCTATACAAGCCTACCTCAAGAAACAAGAGAAATCTCAAATAAACAATCTAACCTCAGCTAAAGGAACCAGAGAAAGAAGAACAAACAAAACCCAAATTTAGCAGAAGGAAAGAAATCATAAAGATCAGAGCAGAAATAAATGAAATAGAAACAAAGAAAACAATAGCAAAGATCAATAAAACTAAAAGCTGGTGCTTTGAGAAGATAAACAAAATTGATAAACCATTAGCCAGACTCATCAAGAAAAAGAGGGAGAGGACTCAAATCAATAAAACTGGAAATGGAAAAGGAGAAGTAACAACAGACACCGCAGAAATACAAAGCATCCTAAGAGACTACTACAAGCAACTCTATGCCAATAAAATGGACAACCTGGAAGAAATGGACAATAGAAAAGTATAACCTTCCAAGACTGAACCAGGAAGAAGTAGAAAATATGAACAGACCAATCACAAGTAATGAAATTGAAACTGTGATTTAAAATCTTCCAACAAACAGCAAGTCCAGGACCAGATGGCTTCACAGGTGAATTCCATCAAACATTTAGAGAAGAGGTAACACCCATCCTTCTCAAACTCTTCCAAAAAAACTGCAGAGGAAGGAACACTCCCAAACTCATATTCTATGAGGCCACCATCACCCTGATACCAAAAGCAGACAAAGATACTACAACAAAGGAAAATAAGAGACCAATATCACTGATGAATACAGATGCAAAAATCCTCAACAAAATACTACCAAACAGAATCCAACAACACATTGAAAGGATCATACACTATGATCAAGTGGGATTTATCCCAGGGATGCAAGGATTCTTCAATATGCGTAAATCAATCAATGTGATACACCATATTAACAAACTGAAGAATAAAAACCATATGATCATCTCAACAGATACAGAAAAAGCTTTTGAAAAAACTGAACACCCATGTATGATAAAAACTCTCCAGAAAGTGGGCACAGTGGGAACCTACCTCAACATAACAGAGGCCATATATGACAAACCCACAGCAAACATCATTCTCAATGGTGAAAAGCTGAAAGCATTTCCTCTAAAATCAGGAATGAGACAAGGATGTCCACTCTCACCACTATTATTCAACATAGTTTTGGAAGTCCTAGCCATGGCAATCAGAGAAGAAAAAGAAGTAAAAGGAATATAAATTGGAAAAGAAGAAGTAAAACTGTCACTGTTTGCAGATGACATGATACTATACATAGAGAATCCTAAAGATGCCACCAGAAAACTACTAGAGCTAATCAATGAATTTGGTAAAGTTGCAGGATACAAAATTAATGCACAGAAATCTCCTGTATTCCTATATACTAATGATGAAAATCTGAAAGAGAAATTAAGGAAACACTCCCATTTACCACTGAAACAGAAAGAATAAAATACCTAGGAATAAACCTACCTAGGGAGACAAAAGACCTGTATGCAGAAAACTATAAGATACTGATGAAAGAAATTAAAGATGATACCAACAGATGGAGAGATATACCATGCTCTTGGATTGGAAGAATCAATATCGTGAAAATGACTCTACTACCCAAAGCAATCTACAGATTCAATGCAATCCCTATCAGATTACCAGTGGCATTTTTTACAGAACTAGAACAAAAAATCTTAAAATCTGTATGGAGACACAAAAGACCCCAAATAGGCAAAGCAGTCTTGAGGGGAAAAAAAACGGAGCTGGAGGAACCAGACTCCCTGACTTCAGACTATACTACAAAGCTATAGTAATCAAGACAATATGGTACTGGCACAAGAACAGAAATATAGATCAATGGAACAGGACAGAAAGCCCAGAGATAAACGCACACACCTATGGTCAACTAATCTATGACAAAGGAAGCAGGATATACAATCGAGAAAAGACAGTCTCTTCAATAAGTGGTGCTGGGAAAACTGGACAGCTACATGTAAAAGAATGAATTTAGAACACTCCCTAACACCATACACAAAAATAAACTCAAGATGGATTAGAGACCTAAATGTAAGATGGGACACTATAAAACTCTTAGAGGAAAACATAGGAAGAACACTCTTTGACATAAATCACAGCAAGATCTTTTTTGATCCACCTCCTAGAGTAATGGAAATAAAAACAAAAATAAACAAATGGGACCTAATGAAACTTAAAAGCTTTTGCAAAGCAAAGGAAACTACAAACAAGATGAAAAGACAACCCTCAGAATGGGAGAAAATATTTGCAAATGAATCAACGGACAAAGGATTAATCTCCAAAATATATAAACAGCTCTTGCAGCTCGATATTAAAAAAACAAACAACCCAATCCAAAAATGGGCAGAAGACCTAAACAGACATTTCTCCAAAGAAGACATACAGATGGCCAAGAAGCACATGAAAAGCTGCTCAACATCACTAATTATTAGAGGAATGCAAATCAAAACTACAGTGAGGTATCACCTCACACCAGTTAGAATGGGCATCATCAGAAAATCTACACACAACAAACGCTGGAGAGGGTGTAGAGAAAAGGGATCCCTCTTACACTGTTGGTGGGAATGTAAATTGGTACAGCCACTATGGAGAACAGTATGGAGGTTCCTTAAAAAACTAAAAATAGAATTACCATATGATCCAGCAATCCCACTACTGGGCATATACCCAGAGAAAAGCATAATTCAAAAACACACATGCACCCCAATGTTCACTGCAGCACTATTTACAATAGCCAGGTCATGGAAGCAAGCTAAATGCCCATTGACAGATGAATGGATAAAGAAGATGTGGTACATATATACAATGGAATATTAGTCAACCATAAAAAGGAGCGAAATTGGGTCATTTGTAGAGAGGTGGATGAATCTAGAGACTGTCATACAGAGTGAAGCAAGTCAGATAGAGAAAAACAAATATCGTATATTAACACATATATGTGGAACCTAGAAAAATGGTACAGATGAACCGGTTTGCAGGGCAGAAATTGAGACACAAACGTAGAGAACAAACGTATGGACACCAAGGGGGGAAAGTGGCGGGGGCAGGGGCAGTGGCAGTGTGATGAATTGGGAGATTGGGATTGATATATATACACTAATATGTATAAAATGGATAACTAATAAGAACCTGCTGCATAAAAAAATAGTTAAAATCAAATTCAAAAAAATACAATTAAAACTTTAAAAAAAAATTCTTTTCCCACAGTGCTTCCATATAATATGCCCCTCCAATTTTTTCGTGTTTACCAACAGTGTAAGTCAAACATTTGTTCCAGTAAACAAGTAAATACAATGACTGGTAGTTTTCTCTTCTAAGGATTGTGTACAGAGTAGTAATGTCAGGGTTATAAACACGATGAAAAAAAAAAAAGAAAAAAAGTATGATAAGAAACAGGATATGTGCATACTGTCAAAGTATCTCCTCACAAGATATTTTTTAATTTCAAAGGAGAAACAGTAACTTTACAATGGAGAATCCTGGTAGACACAACTGTAACCAAATGATCAAGGTTAATCTCACCAGTAATGAAACATGCTGACATCAAGTGTCCCCTGATACGATGCACTGAGAAGAAGACAGTATCAGTTCCATAGTATTCTTGCCAAAAATGCTTAACCTAAATTTAATCTTGAGGAAACACCAGGAAAACCCATTCACTTAACAAGTGGCCAATACTCTTCACAAATGTAAAACTCATGAAAGGTAAAGAAAGATTCCGAAACTGCCCAGATTGAAGGAAACTAAGAATATACCACAACAAAATACAATGTGGGACCCTGGACTAGGACAAAGACATTAATGGGGAAATTGCTGAAATGTGAATACAATCTGCAGGTCAGTTAACAGTATTGTATCAATGTTATTGTTTCTTCATTCTGAGCATTGTACTATGGCTATGTAAGATGTTAACATTTGTAAAAGCTGGGGAAAGGGATATGGGAAGATTGTGTACTAGTTTTGCAGCATTTTTGTAAGTCTCCCATTTCTGTAGAATGAGAAGCTAATAAAAATTCTTCTTTTATGCACCCAGTCAACAGCTTTTGGAGAAGTAGGTGGAGTATCAGAAAGACACTCCCAAGTCAAATTCTGGATCTGATATTTATCTAGCCACATGACTTCAAGGTAGTTACTTATACCCACTAACCCTGATTTAGTCCTCTAGCTGGGGGTACTCACCATGATCCCCATTTTACAGATGAGTCAGTTGAGGCAGTGTACATAAAGTGCTTATGACCTGGTACATGATATTATTATTATTATTATTACACATAAGGGAATGTCATTATGCAAGCAAAATCACCTATTTCAATTATTTTTATTAAGAACTTCCTCATCCAACGCAGAATCAAAGGAAGAAGGCAGGGATGCAGTGAGTGGGAAGAAAAGAAAAAAGGAGCTAGAAGGAGGAGGCAAGGGCTAGAGAGAGGAAAGTGGGAGGCAAAAGAACTGCCCCTTAAATGATAATAAAAGCTACTTTTCAGTATCACGAATAAGCCACTGAACAAAAATATAATGCAGGAACGACATCCTTTTTTCCACCCTTTTTATACTGGGAGTTTCAAAAAACTCATATTCACACTAATATAGCTAACGAAGTAACTGCTAATGTAAAAATTGAATTCTACATGATATTTAATCACTGTCTCCTCATTGCTAATCAATCATGGTAATTGATAATGATGATGACAAATCCATTTCCCTCTAGAAGCCACCTCGAGTCTAACCTCTTACCTAATACTCTCCACGGAAGGTTAGTGCTTCCTATCTGGAACCTAAGTACAGATAGACAGACAGACAGACAGACAGACAGATAGACAGATATGGATAACAGATGTATATATGTCAATCCCAACTAATAAGAACCTGCTGTATAAAAAAATAATAAAATTAAATTAGAAAATTCAAAAAAAGAGAGAACAGATGGATGGATGGATAGATAGATGATAGATCAGTGAATAGGTAGAGGGTGGAGATGGATAAACAGATGATAGACTGATAGTTAGATAATCTTTGTATTTATGCATTCATGGCATCACTGGAAGAGTCAGATAAAATTCTTGAGTAAAGTGATATCCAACTAACAGAAGTACGATACATCACCCGAATCAAAATTACTATTTAGGAACACATTTGTGTATTAATTTATTTACATAACATATCATTTATTCACTCAGTGAGTACCAGCTTCTAGACACTGAGGTGAAAGCAAGGAACAAAACAAATTTCCTGCTCCATCAAGATTACTTTCCAATGGAGAAGACAGAAATAAAGTTTAAAATACATTACGGCAAGTCGAGACAAATGCTATGAAGAAACATAAGGCATAGTAAGGGGCAAGAGATTTCAGAGGGGCTATCTGAGCAGGAATGGTCAGGAAAGCCTCTTGGGTAAATGAAGAGCCATGTGCGTATCTGGGGGAAAGGGCTTCAAATCAAGAACGCTGCACGCACAAATGCCCAAGGACTGGACTGAGGAACACAGAGAAAAACATGCTGCTTGCACATCGAGAGAGGAGAGAACAGTAGATGAGAGGAAGTCAGCGGCCCCATCACTCAGGGTCGAGTAGGCCAAGGGACGCCATACATGTCACCATTGGGGGTGCGCGTGCATATCATCACTGGAGGACTCAGGTAAAATTCTTCAGGATTACACAGGAACTTGCAAAAGCCCATGGGAAGCCAGCTCCTGTTTTATCTCTGGAGTCCACCGGTTCCTGAAACCCAAGGCAGCCTGAAACAGGTGTGCACAGGGCTAGTAAACCTTGGTGAGGTGAGTAAGACTCTCTAAGTGAGACAGACATTTTCCTTCACTCTGTTTTTCTTGCCTTTCACATGAGACTTATAATTATGTTACTTTGAGACAACGCATGTCTAATTATGCAAAAGGTTCAGAGCCAGGTAGCATGGAAAAACGTAGCTTTCTGTTTATTTATAGGCCCAAGTCTCTCCAGGCAGCGATGCCCACAGATCTCCACCCTTACTGGGGGTGGCAAAAGGGAAGGAGGCTAGTGCCAAGCCCAGCCTCCTGGAGCGCCCAAACCTTCGTTAAAGCTACTCTGGAGCCAAGGACATTTTCCCGAATCCATTCCAAACAAGAACGAAGATGCTGGTGCATGATATTTTTGCAAAATATGCAGGCTCAGGAATTGACAGACTTTACATTTACATCAAACACGGAGAACCATTTGTGAATCCTTGCTGCGGAAAGCTGCTGTCTGCAAGCCAAAAATAATAGCATAAAGAATAATAATAAAACAAAGCTGGCACAGAACCTTGTCTTCCTTGAAGAGGGCCAGTCTTTAGTCTGATAATAGCGCTGACTCTTGGAACCCGAAAGGAAAATAAATTCCTACCCACACAATCTGCATTGTTCCTCTCCTCCTCATGTTAATTTTATCTCACACCTCAAACACATACAATCATTTATTTTTTTTCCTACTGAAAGTGCAACGTGTTTGTTCTAAAAGTAAGTTGTCTGCATCTGATTCCATAAACAGTTTCTTCCTGATGATTGCTATGTTTTAAGGCTGTTGCTTTAACTAAAGTTATAGTGAAAAATTAGAAATATTTTCTTCCAATATTCTTTTCAGATGTGTGTGTGTGTGTACATACAGTCTTTAATAACATGAAAACTAACTGCCCATTAGGTCTATTCAAATACACAACCAAATATGTCCATAAAGAAAAAAATAATAATCAAACTTGCTTGCTGCGTGCGGAGCAAGTACTAGAAATTCCATTTTCTACCCCTACTCAAGGGCCACACAATGCAAAACGCCTCCAGTCCAAGAGCCACTCGAGTCAGCTAGTATTTTTAAAAACTGGATTATAAATATAAATTCACCTGATTCTTAAACAACACAATACGAAATGGTCGAGCACACAAATATGTCTGGAATGCTCTGATTCCACTAGGTGACCAGTTACCTGGAAGAACGCGCAGAGCACGAGACAGAAAAAAGGAGCTGACAAACTCATGCTCACATCAGAAGCCCCTGTGGGGCATGTCATGAGTACAGACTGCTGGGTCCCACTGTCAGAGTGACTGATTCTGGAGGTCTGGGGTGAAAACTGAAACCCTGCAGTTCTAACACGCTCCCAGGGGATGCTGATGAGGGACCGCAGACCATACTGAGCCATAATGAGAGACTGGAGGGAGGAAAACAGGAGAGGAAGGAAACATGGAGGGGAAATGCAGGAGAGCAACGCAGAGTGAGGCAGGGGGGTGGTGTGTGAACCTGTCACCGCCTTGGCCCCCTGAGAGGACCATCAACACATACACCCCTGACCCCCTCTGCAAGCCTGCAGTGCAGAAGTAAAACAATGAACTCTAACAGACCTTCTGAGTTGGCTGACCCCGCCCCTTCCACAGCCCTGGTTAAGGAACTGACTCAGTCCTGGCCAATGAGAAGTAAGTGAAAGCCAAAGGGTAAGTGCGGCTTCTAGGAAAGTTACACTCTGGGTCCCATTGTTCCTTTCTCCTTCTTCCTGCCCATACAGAGACCTGAGCCAGGAGATGCAGTAGCCACTCAAGAGCCATGCAGGCATGAGGACAAGGGCATCCTCCTATGCTAGGTGGAGAAAAACGCATGGGAAGTGCCTGCCTGTGTCATGGAGCCACGGTCCCACCACGCCCACCATGACGTCCTACGCCCAGTCTTCATGATGGCCAAGGCGAGAACATCCCTCTCTGTTTAAACCTCTGTCTGTTGGGTTTTCCAGTACCTTCAGCTGAATGATCCCAACTAATATAAAAACTAGCCAAGTACTTATTAGGTGCCTGACACTGTGTGACCGCTATACATGAATTATCTCATTTAAAATAATAATGATTTAATCGAGCACAAAACTCTCAAGTGCTCTGCTGATGCATTTAGAAATGCATTAAGTTCCTACTTTATTCCAGACATGGAAAGCACAGAACCTGAATGCAAAGGACTCACAATTCGTACCACAGTGATCTCCTAGGAGAAGCAAGTACAGCTTGTGGTGGGGGACCCACAAGAGCCTCCGAACAAAACCAGGTGGATGGAACGATCAGGAAGGCTTTCTGGAGGCAGAGACCCCTCAGCTTGATACTGAAGGACGAGTAGGAACTGAGCTTATTCTTACACACGCAGCAATGCCTCTTTGAATGTGATGGCAACCGCAACCCAAGGGGAAAGACGGGAAGAAAATATTCTCTGGACTTCTACAGCAGTGACCAAACAAGGTGCAGCCAACTCTAAATGCACATACAAGTGGAGGGAACACTGGGCGGATGGTGGTTAAAAAAAAAAAGTTTGATGCCATCATCAAAGATACACGCTCATCTTTGTTAGCTACATCCTGAAATTAACTGCCTTTCTCAAATACAAGTGAAACACATGCATGGCAATCAAAGAACAACAGTCTGGGGAAAAGGCTGAAGCGTCTGACTATGTCTTTTCTGCAAAAATTAGGACCAAAATAGGACCTGGGAGAAAGTAATTTTATTTGTAAATAACACCAAAATACATTTTTCCGGTAGACATGAGAAAACTTTGCAAAGCTCTGTTCTTTGAAAGCAAAGATCTTATGCCCATAACACAGACTCAGCTATGGTCTTTAATAACCGTCAAGGGCATCATGTTTCATTTGTTTTTGAACCTTAAAAACAAAAGAAACACTCTAGAGACTCACGTTGCATCTCATCCCTCAGCTATGTTACTAGATGGCATCAGATCACTGGGGAGAGTAGGTCTACCTGTACCTTCGGCTACACAGGCACACAGTAAAACAGAAGAATGGGCAAAGGACTTTGAGAACTTTTTCAGACTTTTTTCCTGATAAACAAGGACATCTTGAGTGGTGCTGAATTCAATTTATATGGCAACTCTGTTTCTGCCACAAGCAAACTGACTTCCCATATTCATCACTTGCCCTCATGTGCTGGGGCAGCCTGGGTATATGTGCTATTTATTTGCCTGTATATCTGAGGATCCAGAGACAAAGCCTAAGAACAATAAGATACTGGAACATAAGTGTAGACCTTAATATTTCATATTTAAAATTTAAAGCTCTAAATAATTTAACATAATTATTTTCTACCAATGACATCATTTATAATATGCCAGGAACCAGGATAAATGCTTTACATATATTATTATTAATCCTTATAAAACCTGGCAAAATCAGCATTATTGTCCCTGTCTTCTTTAAAAAGATGAGCAAACCCAAACTGAAACATAGAAAGGTTAATTCCCTGCCCAAGACCACACAGCAAGTAATGGGAAAAAAAAAAACAAAACTGGGAATACAAACCCAGGTGTATTTGATTCTTAAGTTCTGGCTTTTAACTGACATTTTATATTGTTTCTCATCATCTTCACCAAGGGTTGGCAAACTCCTACCCATGGGCCAGTGCACACAATATAATGAGAGGGGGTGGAATTGCATCTGATCTCTCTAGCACCTAGCCTATCGGCAACGGCTAATTACCTAAAGGCTCAATTACACACCACTCAAACTCCGCAAAGGAGCAAAGAAATCTATTATACGCAGAAAACCTTCATCCTAATAATAAAATCATTAGCTTCAAGAGGAAAAAGAGTAATTCAAACTTTGAAAGCAGAAGTATCTGATGGCTTATCGCATTACAAGATTCTATTCTGCTTGTAAGAGAAAAAAGAAAATCTGTTGGCATGTTTTATGGGTCAGATGAAAATTCTATCACCCAGCAGAGCCTGCCTACATTCTAGAAATTAATGTGTTTGTGGGGAGGAGTTCTTTTTCAAACCAGGTCATAATGGATGCCTGCCAAGTGAACCCTCTCTCTTCAAGAATATTCAAAGTACAAGTAGCAACAGGAGAGAGGCAGTCCTGTCCCTGAAGGAGCAGCCGGGCATGTTTTATTACCAAGAAAGAGAGGGAAAGCAAAAGAAGATTCTGTGCAAACAAATTAAGTTGTGAGATATCCAAAAGTAACGTGTCAAGAAACTCTTATTCGTAGGTGGAATTAAAAACAACGCAACAAAAAGATCAATTTATGCTTGAGTTTCATCAGGGGCCGTTTCAGGTCTTCTGTTACAGAAGGTCTCGATCTGCATTTACAGACACAGCAATCAGGCTTCATTACAGCCAGTATTTACGTCTGAAAATTCTGTTTCAACTTCCCCATGCCCGGCCCCTGAGAAACCCTGGTGTGAAATTATCCTGAAATCAGAAGAGCACAAATAGCTTTTCCAACAGGAGGCAGGAGGCTCCTTTTCCATTGTGGATGGCGTGTCCACCTCCAGCACCCTGTGCAGACAGGCTCCCAAGCTCCCTACCTCTTCACGCCCCTGACCTTTTCTCGCTAGCACAGCTTCACAGCTCTCTGTCCTGTCCCATAAGGACCAAATCCCAGTTGTGGCGTAAATGGCCCTGGCCGTGGAGGAGCACAAGGGTCACAACTCTACCCAAGCCACACAGAAGCATTTTAAAGAGCTCTTCCACAGAGCACTTACAATTTTCTAACATAGCATATAATTCTGTTATTTGTTATTGTCATGCGTTGCCTCTCTCCCTCCGCCAGCATGCAGATCCACGTTCCTTGGGCACCTCTGCATGTTATATACGTGGATATATTTATCCCGAATGTTAAGTGCAGTGCCTGGGAATTCCTGGCAATAGGTGCTCCAACAATATGTGTTGAATCAAGATATGCTGAATGTGCTGAGACTTCCCATTTTTAGTGCACATAGTTTTTAGCAGTATTGCTTATAATCAGAATATAGTTATGCCCCCATGGGGAATTACAACAGTTATGACTGCAAAAAGGAAACAGGAGAAATGAAGAGCCTGCAGAAAAGCCTGAGACAATACATTATCCTGCATCCATGTAACAGAACGATAGACAACCAAGTGAAGATGATTAAGGTCAGATGTCAAGGACAAATGGTGGCATCTTCAGGTCTTGCGCTGCGTTTATGCAGAAGATAACCTGGATCCACGGAGCTTTATCAACCCCACAGAGGTAAATATGCCGGGCACAATGATCATTCTTGTAGACGTCTACAGAGTTGCCCCCTCCATACTTTTTCAGTTTTGAAACGATAACTGTCTTGACTTAACAGGATGCTGCTCGTATTGACATACTCAAGAGCATACCGGGAAGACAGGTTAAATGGTAGAGGGCTGTCCCATCTGCATTTCTGAAACTCAGATCTAACGACGACATTCTCACCTTCACATCCTCAATGATTCCTGGTTGCCCACGTGCTAAAGGCTGATTTCTTTGTGTGGCGAACTTGCTCAGCTCTTTGGAACATTCTCCAACTACCCATCTCCATATCCACGTTTTCATCACCCCCTTCCCACCTCCCTTCCTCCACAGATCTTTAGACCTGGGGCTCCAGGTCCACCTCATGGAAAACTGAGAAAAAAGCATCATTCAGTCTGTCAAATTTTCATAACCCCTAAGTCACTCTTTCTCCAATAACCATCCATTTACTTTAAAACAAACGAACAAACAAACAAAACAAACAGTTTCTAGTTAAGGAAAAGCTATGTACCAGGCATGGGGTTTTTTAAAAAAAAAAAAAAAGGAAAAAATTCATTTGCCTTATTTCATTTTAATACTAAAAAAAAATCCTATCAACACGAATGTCATTCTGCATGTATATATATACAGACACTCATTAAGTATAAGTGCACTTCACCCAAGAACAGATAAAGATGGCATATAAACACAGGAGAAAAATGTTCAGCATCTTTAGCCATTAGGGAACTGCAAATTAAGATCAGAATAAAATACCACTATTAAATGGATAATTTTTTTAACCGACCGTACCCAGACTGGCAAGGATGTAGAGCAACTGTGACTCTCACGCACTGCTAGTAGGAAAGTAAAACAGCACGGCAACTTTGGAAAACAGTTTGGTGGGTTTCTTACACAGCTGAACACACATTTAACTCAAGATGCGGCAATCGCACTCCTGGGGATGTACACAAGTGAAATGAAATCACGTGTTCACGCCAAGACATAGGTGTACATGTTTGCAGTGACTTTATTCATAGTCACTCAAACCTGGAAACAACCCAGTGTCCTTCAACTGACGGGCGGATAAACAAACTACAGTAAGTACATCCATACAAGGGAAGACTACGCAACAGTAAAATGAAAAGACCACTGACGCTCTCAACAAACTGGATGACCCTCAAACGTGTTATGCCAAGGGAAAGAAGCCAGACACCAAAGCCTCATTCTGTATGATTTACTTTCCACGACATTTTGGAAGCAGCAAAACTGTGGACAGAGATGAGATGGGTGGCTGCCAGAAGCTAGGAGGGGGAGGGCGTGACCACAAAGGGACAAGAGAGAACTTTAGGAGGGTGACGGAACAATTCTATATCATGATTGTTACGGTGATTACATGCTTATTAGCGTCTGTCAAATCTCAAACCGTATATAAGTGGATGTGTTTGACTGGATGTAAATTACACATCAACAAAGCTTAGAGTGAAAAACAATCAGTCAACAGAAAGAAACACAAGTACCTTGTCATAGACCACAAGGCTCCTGAATGGCCAAGCTGGACTGTACATTTGCAGTATGCTTATTTACGTATTTCCAAATAACTTACCAGTACTACTGCCACTCAGGAATATATTACAGCACAAAAATACGTACAGAGGAAAACATCTATCATTGTCAAACTTGGACATAAAACCATATAGTCTTCTTGATCGTTTTTATTTATTTTTTCGGGGGCGGGGGGGGGGTGGTCAACTTTTTGCCAGATCTGACAGGGACAACGCTTTGACCTCACAATATACCAAACAACAAACACAAATCAGACATTTTCTTGTGGTTCGTGGTGCTTGGAGGATTCCGCTTGGTTTTAGCAGGTTGTGTTTTCAGACTTCTTTTTTTTGTTTGTTTGTTTGTTTTTTTTGCGGTATGTAGGCCTCTCACTGTTGTGGCCTCTCCCGTTGTGGAGCAAAGGCACCAGACGCGCGGGCCCAGCGGCCATGGCTCACAGGCCCAGCAGCTCCGCGACACGTGGGATCCTCCCAGACCGGGGCACGAACCCGTGTCCCCTGCATCGGCAGGCAGACTCTCAACCACTGCGCCACCAGGGAAGCCCTTCAGACTTCTTTTTAAGCTATTCAAATGTCCCGTGGAGGCTGGCTCGCCATAAACTTAACGACGTAATCTCTGGATCAGCCTGCCCACACGTGAGTGAGGCCAGACACGTGCTCTGTCCTCGGATTACCTCTCCTCCTGCTTCTGACGTGGGGCGTCTACCACACAGCTTGGGTGTGAGCACAAGGAGTGATCTGTATGCGTGCTGACAATGCTACAGACTTTCTGACACTGACATGTATTGTTTGTTCTTTCAAAATGGTCTAGTATTTTCTTCCCCCATGCAGACTGTCACAAACACCTCCTTTTATGCTTGCCCACTGTGGAGAGGTCTATTCTGGTTGGCCTCCTTTCCCTAATATACTTAAAGACATTTTACAGTTTCCACTTCTTTGCCAAGTCTTATACATCTTGGACCCATGAGATCTGACACACATTGGTCATGCATCTGACTCCCCTTTTCCCATTTACCGAAAGCAATCTTTTTTCCTGCTAGTATCATTCTGGGACATTTCTTCAGGAATGACATTTCTAGGACACTTCCTTAAGAATGACATTTAGAGAAAATTCTTCAGTGCATGTTTTTTGTGGATTTCCAGAAACAACTGTAAATAGTCTAAAGGTCTGTTGCAGGTAACTGACTTCCTTAATCCTACCTTTCAAGGCTGGGGACTTCTTTGCTTTCCTTTGCCAATACTGAATGGAGTGCTAGGGTGGTCACCTTCCTTTGGTTTTATGACTTTTATTGTGCTGTGCTCACTAAAACTTAGCGACTCCCGCACAGCCCACTTCTGACGAGGCCTTATATGCCGCTTCCCATTGCTTTGTTTAGACCTTCAAGTTTTCTGTTTAATTTCTCTTTCACTGTAAACTTGAACCTATAACCATAAAACAGGTTTTCTCAACTCATCACTGTGGACATTTGGGCCAAATCACTCTTTACTGTGGTGACGGGGCCACGGGGGTGGGGGCCGTCCTGTGCACTGTTCCATGCTGAGCAGTATCCCTGGCCTCCACCCACTAGATGCCAGGAGCACCCTCTCCCCCAAGTTGTGACAACAGAAAATGTCTCCAGACATTACCCAGTGTCTCCTTGGGGGCATGACCGCCCGCAGTTGAAAACCACTGCTATCAAACGACCCTTTCCATTTAAAAGAACACTCTCAGCACTAACAGCTCAGGAAACTATATATTAAATTTGCCAGCAAGTTGCAAGTAACACCCAGCAGCAAAATGGAAGTACTCATTTTCTTAGGGGAGACTGAGAAATTCTTTCCTTTTCAATAAGAAAAAAAAAGATCATTCCAGGTGTTTATACTGTTTCTCCTCTAAAGATATCTGTTCCTTCCCCCACAACGTCCTCACAGAGGTGAGCTCTCCCCTTCCCCTTCCCCTTCCCCTTCACCGGCAGAAAACAGGCTGGCCATACCAAATATCCTTCACGTTCAGCCCACGTGAACAATGGGGATAATAATGCTAGTGCCCATCACATAGGGGCAGCAGGGGGATTACATGAGTTAACGTACATGGTGTGTCTGAAACAGCGCTCCCGTGCAGTAAGTGTTTTATAAGGAGTAGCTCTTAACATCATTATAGCCAGAAAGTACCATTACTCAATCACTTACGTTCTCATTTCACATCACATAGTCTTTACTGAACATCTGTGCTATGTAGACACTCTGCTGGACCAATGTCATGGTGTTCAAGAAGGGTACAGTCCGTAAGGAGATGATGAGGATGATAAAAGTGTAAACAAGACACAAAGGTGCCAGACAGGGGCGCCAACTGTGTCTAGAGGAGTCAGGGAAGGCTTCCTGAAGGAGAAGGTAGTTGAGCTGAGACCTGGATGACAAGAAGAAATTCTCCAGGGGACAAGGAGGATGGAGGGCCTTCAGAGGTCAAAGCAAAAGCTAGAAGTCCAAGAGCATTGAGTTAACATGACATTTTTAGGAAATTAAACTTCAAAATCACTACCAGTAAAAATGTGACCAGGGGAGCTACGGGAAATGAGGCTAAAGAGCAAGCTGGGGTCAGCTCATGGCCAGCCTCATGGAAAGTACAGCCTCTCCCAGAATGCACCGAGAACACAAATGCCACGGGGTGTTAAAAGGTTGGCGTGTGGGAGGCGCAGGGTCAACCCAGACCATGAGAAATGCCCGGTCAAACCTAAATGAGTCTTTTGACTACAGGACTTTCCAAAACATTCAAAATGCCAAACCCAGACCCCTTGGCCACATGTCATGATTATGAGTTTCCAAAGGAAAAAAACTTTAAGCAGCAATTCCCAAACTTAGGTGACAATCTCGTAAGAGCAGAGCTCCGGAAGGGATCTGGCCTGGGAAATATCGCTGAGCGAATGAGAAGACATTAAAGACTGTTTAATAAAGGAATCTCATCACTGGTTTTGCACATGAGAAATGCCACTCTAATCTGACCAACATGGAGAGATTAAATGGGATTGGAGCAAGCCTGGAGGCAAGAAAAAACACAGGGAGACCCACACAATATTCCAAAGAAGGATAATAAGAGACCTAGCCAGGGTCACAGGCCGTGGACACGGAGAGGACAGAATGCCCTGGAGGGAGATTAAGAGGTAGGAACGACGTGATGGTGGGTAATGAATGTTAGTCCTGAGATAGAGGGAGACGTACAAAAATACCCAGGTTTTCACCTTAAGCAATAAGTGAGATGCTGGAACTACTCACTAAGAAAGAAATCAGGAAGAAAAAAGTTGGTCTGAGGGGAAGCCTAGGAGTACCGTTTTAATGGGCTGCGTGTGAGGCACATGTGAATGCTCATGGGTATGTGGGTAGGGGCACCAAAGACCCAGACTAGACAGAGAAATTCCAGAGCCATTGACAGAGAAGTGGGTTGAAACCGCCGGCATCAAGAGGACTGGCCAGTGAGAGAGTGCAGAGTGAAAAAAGAAGGTGATACAGACCAGACCTGCAGAGGAACACCATTTAAGGGCTGGGCGGGAGGAGGAGCCTGCAAAGCAGTCACGGAAGAGGTGGGATGAGAAGAGAGAGCGGACTGCCACGTGACACAGGAAGGATAAATAATTACAAAGGAGGGAACGGCGTCATCCAGACTGAAGGTGAAGTCAGGGGAGGGACATTAATAATCCCACACCGGATGCTTTCGACAACACCCCTCCAGGAAAACAACTGTGGGGGCCCCCGTTCAGTGGTTCTCAAGTTGACTGGGGGTCAGGATCACCTGGAGGGCCTGTTCCAACCCAGCCTGTGGGGCTGCCCCCAGAGTTTCTGATTCACTAGGTCCCAGGTGATGCTGACGCTGCTCGGGAACTCCCCTTTAGGACCGTGGCTCTAGATAAAGGAACGCTGCCCTTTCCTCTCTGCCTTGAGCAAAATTGTCAGTTGGGGAAAGCACGAACGTTTCATCTTCTTTCTGTCTGGCCCTCTGATTCCAGAAGACGGAAGTAATTCATTTTACTGCCTTCTCATTCCAACTTAAGGAGCCCAAATCTACCGCATTTCACGGAACATAAAAGGGTTTCGACTACAAGACACACCTTTATTTTACGTAAGAAGAAAAAGATGCCAATAATTATGAGATGTGGCCGATTGTGAGAAGCAGTCTGACTTCAGAATGTGAAATCCTACAAAAATGTACATTTCAGAATTGATAAAATGTGGCCAGTCCTGTCCTCTAGGGCCACCTGGGAAAAGTCTGAACAGAAGCCTGTTCGCCAGTGGGACCTATGATTCTGTGTCTCCTCTGTTCTTCCTCTTGTGGGATATACACACATGCTGACATCCACCTACCATATCCAAGAACTCTGCTCCTCCTGGGATCTCCCAGTAGCTGGGTCCTTCACCTGCACCTCCAAAAGCATCGAACCCCACATTCCTCCAGTTCTCCAGAAGTTCTCAAAACTCATTATTAAATGTATCGGCACATTTTCATATAACTCCTGCATTCCCCACGTTTACCCAGGATAATGAGTGCGCAAACCCAGAGTGTGCCAGCCCAGACCGCCCACCACAGACACGATCCATTCAGGAAATGACGTCACTACAATCAGCAAAAGCTGAAAGGAAACAGACACCCTCACGCTATTGTTCCTCCTCTTAAGCAGGAGAAATCTTCTGAATTGCATATATGATTAATTCAAAATGACTTATAGCCAATGGTTGCTGTTTCTTTGAACCTGGATGCATGACAGGTACTGCTATCTGTATATACTTTCTCAAAAGAAGCACTCCAGGTAGATTACTTCTTAATGTGAAACCAAGACCCAGATGTTGGTGGTGCAGCCAGGATTAAACAAATAATAAGGGATTCATTGCAAGAGTATAAAATTTTCATACACAAGCTTTTTTTTTTTTTTTTTTTTTTGCGGCACGCGGGCCTCTCACTGTTGCGGCCTCTCCCGTTGCGGAGCACAGGCTCCGGACGCGCAGGCTCAGCGGCCATGGCTCATGGGCCCAGCCGCTCCACGGCATGTGGGATCTTCCCGGACCGGGGCACGAACCCGTGTCCCCTGCATCGGCAGGCGGACTCTCAACCACTGCGCCACCAGGGAAGCCCCAAGCTCTTTTATAAACACTTCCCCTAGCCTGACACTGGCCAGTGTCCACAGCCAAAATACTCAGGCAGCACCAAAAGCACAAGCGACCCTTTCACCTTTTGTGGTACCTAGAAGAAAACGTCTTTGACTCTCGTCTATGGAGTGAACTTGCCACAGAAAGTCAAAACAAAATAGCCATCCATCTCTGCTCTTTCGCGGGGAGTCTCGCAGCACTCCTCTCTCTTCTGTGAGAATTCTGCTTACCCACTTTGTGCCCCTTTGCTCTCAGAAGTACAAGCTGAAGTCAATCTGTCAACTTCTATGGGGCCGCCCAAAGCCAGGCGTTGCTGGGGTTGTCGTGCTACAATAAACAACCACACTTTTATCACCAACACTCCCTTCTAAGATACAACACTTTACATATGTTCTACAAAACGTGAAAATGGCTACACGAAGGGCAGGCAGATCAGAAACAGAGGGAGGCCATAAGACTCTCTGTTGAGACACTTTCTGGGTCTAACCCTGAGGCCACACTTCCTCAGAGGGGACCGAAACCTAGAAGGAGCCAGAGCTAGAACGTTCTTACCCAGGCAGCCCCTTCCACACCATTAACACAGCAGATGAAAGGTCAACCAAAACAAATGCCTTATACAAACAGTCCAAGTCTTTTGCCTTGGGAGAGGGCTTTGAAAAGACAGGAGGAAACCTGATCCCTACCTGAACGTCCCAGGAGAGTGCCCAGTAGTAGCAAATCCTCCAAGAGGGTCAAAATTGCCTGTTATTTTTAAAACCTGAAACTTAAAATAAACCCAGACCCCTTGGCCACATGTCATAAAAACTGCCAGATAAGTTGTACACATGGAATTGATTCCAACGATCCACCAGAGAAAGGGGTCTCTCACATTCGGCAACGTCTCATTTCCATGTGGAAAGAATTACTGGAACTGGGCAGAGATGGAAGGGCAGGGGAGGAGGGGCGGGGAAGGCCGGTGATGATTCCAACGAGCGGAACCATACTGCACTACCAAGTATGCAGTGCGGTCCGAGCACAAGTCACTGTAAGCGCTTAGAGGACGACTTTTAGGAAAGCTTATATTTTTAAAGGTAGTTTCATACGTTTGTTACAGTTTTGACAGTTGTTCTTGCTCTGGCAAGGTTTCTTGTTGTTGTTGTTGTTTTTTAACCTTTCCCAAATCTGAAAGCAATGAGTCCTTTGTATTCAAGCTCTGGTATCTGGAAAAGGCATCATTATGGATAGGTCGACTATGAGCTACCTGCAGGATTTCAGCTCTCCCACATGTGGGAAATTCTGACCCAACATCTGTTTTCCAGTACAATCCTGTCTTGACACAATTCCATAAGTACATCTGCATTGCCCCCAGGTGTTGGAAAGTCCAGTGATAGAGCCAAGGTCACACAGAAAACTAGGCTCCCTTTTAATCACCTCAATTCTTCTGGAAAGGTTTCTACAGTAAATGGGTTCCAGGAAACCTGAGAAGCAATACCCAGTGTTCCCAGGTTTGGTTTGGTTAGAAGACACTTCCAAATAGAGCATCCTTCCCCCAGTCTTCTTCCGAGTTTAGATACCGCTTTTGAGGCTCTCTCTCTCTCTCTGAAATTCTGTAAAATTGTGCAGCTCATTGGAATAATCACCAGCCTCTCCTGGCTGCTTGCAACGGCCAAATCTATTTACAAAAAGCAGATGTTACCTAAAGCCTCCATATTCAAAGTGTGGTTTAAGAGGCAGCAGCAACAGCATCTCCCGGGAGCTAGTTAGAAACACAGTCTCTCTCCGCCACCTCTGATCTACTGAACCATAAACTTCATTTCAACAAGTTCCCTAGGTGACCTGTACGCACTGACTAAACCAGGGGAAGGCAGACTACGGATGTGCAGGCCAAATCCGGTGCTGTCTGTTTTCGTAAATAAAGTCTGACTGAAACACAGCCAGAGCCGTTAACTTGTCTTTGCTTGCTTTCACACTGGCATGGCAGAATGGAGAAGCTGCAAATATGTACGTGGCCCTTTACAGAAAAATGTCTACTAACCCCTGATCTCAACCTTTACTGTGGTGGCAAAGGGGGCGCTAGACACCTGTGCTAAAACCACAGGAGGAAATTATCGTAAGGACAAAGTAGACAGTCTTTTTTTGATAAGAGATCTGCTTGGCCCATTAGGTAATGGAAATCATCAGGCAAATTTCTAAACCTCATTCAAGTTAAACCCCCCAAGGTCCAGCACCATTTTCCACCCTATGGACCCTGCCAAAGAAACACAGTGTCTGTCTTTATGAAATTTACAGGCAGAGAAGATGTAATTAGCATGAACTTAACATGGTACCCCCTATATAATTCATTAATGCATTAGAAGGACCCAAATTTTTTTAAATTGATTTATTAATTTATTATTTATTTCTGGCGGCATTGGGTCTTCGTTGCTGCACGTGGGCTTTCTCTAGTTGCGGCGAGTGGGGGCTACTCTTCGTTGCGGTGCGTGGACTTCTCATTGCAGTGGCTTCTCTTGTTGCAGAGGCTTGGGCTCTAGGCGCGCGGGCTTCAGTAGTTGTGGCTCGTGGGCTCTAGAGCGCAGACTCAATAGTCGTGGCGCACAGGCTTATTTGCCCCGTGGCATGTGGGATCTTCGAGGACCAGGGCTCGAACCCATGTCCTCTGCATGGGCAGGCGGATTCTTAACCGCTGCGCCACCAGGGAAGCCCGGACACAATTTGTTTAATACCAAGTTCTGGTTATTTAAGCCACACGTGAAATATTTAAACAGAAACCGCCAGTGAAGCAGCAGGTGGGAAGCTTTTAACTGAAACCCCCACTGCTGCTATGGGGGTGGTAGGTGGGGGGACTCAGGGTATAGCCACATGCATGAGGCTTGATGTGCCAAGTGAAGAATATTCTCCCTGCCCCAAATCTCTCCCTTCTGTCCCTCCCTCTCTCTCACCATCCTTCCATGTCCCTCTTCTTTTCCCCTCTCTGCGCCTTTGCCCAACATGTGATTTTAAAATCTACCACCTGCATTTCCTCGATTGCAAGACCTCTGCTGAGATGCCACCAGTGGTTTTGTAATAGGGAAGAACAAATGGGACTCTATATTAGATTTGTTTCTTTTACTTTAACCTTTGTATTCTATCGTCTTTGCTTCCAGTTAAGAATGCTACCCATACCGTGAAATATATAGGATAGCCCATTCTCAAGGCTATGACCTTTCATGGTGTAACACTTTTCCATTCATATAGTGATTAGAAGTTTCAGAACAGAGAATAACATTTGTCTTGTTGGACGATTACAGGAACATTGTGACCTAACCTACATGGACAGCTGCAAGAACAAAGGATGCTGACACCAAGAAGTTCACAAGAACCAACCACAGCCCCTCCCCTTTTAGTATACTAACAGAAGCCTGAATTCTGACTTGGGCAAGATGGTTTTCTAGGACATTAGTCTGCCGTCTTCTCGGAGTCCTGGCTTTCCAAATAAACGCATTATTCCTTGCCTCAACACCTCGTCTCCCGATTTATTGGCCTGTCGTGCAGTGAGCGGAACGAGTCCAGACTCGGCAACAGTTTCGGCAAAAATGAGAAGACTTTCGATCTGAGCCCCACCTCCAGGGCCTGCACTCTCTGAGAAGAAACCTGGCCAACACAAAACATACAGGGTCTACCTTAGAAGGAGAAGAGCAGCTGGGAGGAGAAAAGAGGGGAGGGTCCCACGGAGAAGGTCCTGGAGACACTGGGGCTGAGACAGTCCCATAGACACATGTGTGGTACCTTCCAGGTGCCTCAACACCCAAGGTCGCATCCCACACAGGCCGGGTGGCCTGCTGCTCCCCTGCTGGTTGCCTGCTTTTGTTCACGTGCTTACTGGTCTGTGGTCAGGTTAGCTTTAAGCAAACTGTGGGTGGTCATCCTACTGTGTGGTTTTGGTTATTCTCAAGTGATCGTTGCTTTAGAAAAATCACAAGTACTGAAAAAAAATGTTTAATTAAAAACTTTTAGAGTAGCAGAGTCACAACACTCACACCCCTACTTGGACGAGCAGAAAAGGTGCTCTGTAGCTCTCCATAAAGTATTATACCTTACTCCTAAAACAAACGCTCCCCTCTGACCCAATCATGAGCAAGAAAAAAAATCTACTTTATGTCCACTCCAGGGCAAAGCATAGTCCTAAAAAATAACATAGGTGAGTGGTGCCCAAGGTGTGGTTCCCGGTACCACCTGGGAGCGTGTGGGAAATGCAGAGTCTCAGGCCCCACCCCAGAATGGCCAAATCAGAAACCCCAGGGGTGGGGCCCTGCTATCTGTGTTTAGCAAGCCCTCCAGATGGCTCTGATGCACATTGAAGTTGGAGAACCACCGATTAGATAGACAATCCCTTTAGGTAAACAAAGGTGTGTTAGCGTGTTCTTCCCTTGGGTTTTCTCACCCCTAAGGCTGTGTGTCTGTGTGTGTGTGTGTCTGTGTGTAGGAGGTGGGGGAAGTTCGGGGGCTTTGGGGACCTCATGTCAGTAAATGAAGGGCCAGGTCCATGGGGGGTTGTCCTCTGACCTCAGCAGTACCAGGAGGTATTTCTCATGCACCTGGTGTTACATTCTCAGCAGACATCTGAGGCTCAAATATTAGAGCACTGGTTGCAAAGTTTTTCTGCAAAGGGTCAGGCAGTAAACAGCTTTAACAGCCATAGGGCCTCAGTTACAACTACTCCAGTCCGCCGTTGTAGTGGGAAAGCAGCCACAGGAATATGTGACTGAATGAGTGTGGCTGAGCGCCAACAAAACTTTATTTACAGGAACAGGCAACGGGCTAATCTGGCTCACAGGCTGTAGGCTGCTGAACCCTGCGTTAGAGTAACATGAGCTGCCACAACAAATAAGCCCACATGTCTCAATGGCTTTTAGGATACAAGTTTACTCTTACTCTTGTACCAATCCAACGCAGTCCAGCATTCCTAGCTGTCAGAAAGGTTTCCTCCAAGGACGCTCTGGACACCCAGGCTCTGCCTGCTTTGTGGCTCCACTCTCCCCCCACCTATTCCTAAAGGGACACGCCTATCTCACCAGCAAATTAGTCACCACACCCCTCCTCAAGGCAAGAGGGCTACAAAACAGACTTGAGCTGGACACCCACTCCCAGCAGCGCCTCCACACTACGGAAGGGGAAGTGAATTCTGGAGACCTTTTAGCCATCCTTCTCACCCAGGATAAGAGAAACAGGTGGTGGCTGGAGGAAGATAAGATGTCAAGGAAGAGCTTTCATAAGATGAAATTCATGTGCATGTTTGTACATGTATATAAAGGTCTTTCCCATCATTTACCCACGTACACAACTTTTTTTTAATCTGGCAGGTGGAGAGGTGGATGGGAGACATCTGTGGCCTGAGGAAAGTAAGGTGAAGCCCCTCATGGAAGGGAAAGAAGATAAGGGAAGGCTGGGGCACACTAGGAATGGACACCCCCCCCCCCCCGCCCTCCACCTCTGCCTGGATTAAAACCTACATCAGATATTGGCGGCAAGGTACTAATAAAGCCGGATTCTGGAAAGATGTGAGATAAAATCTTTACGGGCTGTAGACAGGTACTCCTTTTCAGACCTTAGTATTTGGAATCTTAGTACAGTTCTATACACCGAAGGCCCTTGTCAAAATGAGACTCCGCATGCGTGACAAATTGTTTTCTGAAAAAAAATCCTATTTGAATTGCACAAGTTTAAATAAGCCCGTGATAAGCCAAATAGCCTGCCTCTTGGAGAGCTGGAAAGAGAAAAGGGTCAGGACGGGAAATCATAAAATAAACAAATCACTGCTATGAAAATTTATACGGCTCCCCCCACCTCTGAAATGAGAGTTCAGAACAGAAATGCTTACTCCTTACCACTGGCTATTAGATCAAGATGTGTTCAATCCGCGAGTGCGCCGCATGCCACTATTCAGCCATGCTGTATATTTTTCCATAGGTCTGAAATATCCGCTGTTTCCTCTGCTGCCTCCTCCCACATACCAGATACTTGAGAGCAAATCTCTTTTAGATGATGTTTTGTCTAGAGGCAGCCGAGCGGCTTCGTAGTAAGGCAGCCGCAGAGCACGCAATTTCAAGCACTAGCATTCAAAAGCACAGAGCTAATTACCTGTAACTGGGGAAACAAGGCAGAGACGGATCCCCTGTTTGTGTTCAGGCAGGAGGCGATCAGAAAGGTCTGTGTTCTAGCCAGGGCAGAAGAGAGCAAAGTGCGTCCTCGCCAGCACCGCCCCAGGTCCCAGCAGGAGCCGGGTGGATTGCAGCGGTGGGGGCCATAGAAGCAGCCCAACCATGTGGCAGGGTGCCGTCCTCAGACGTGCGAACTTGGAGCCGCTGAAGACTACAAGCAAAATGGCCATGCAGCTGCACTGTCGGAGGACGGCCATACCGTACTTTGTAGGAAGTCCCGGCTACAGCAGAAAATCAACATACGTGGTCCTTCTCAAGACGCAGTACCTGCCATCCCAAGGGGGCCAAAAAAACCAACAAGAAACGAAAGAAACACACATTTCAGTTCCTTAGATCATTTTCCCTTCACCTTTTTTTTCTCTGTTTTTCATTTAACAGTTCTCTCTTTTTCAGAGAGATAATTAGTGACGAAAACTTGGTATACTTTAAAACTGTGTTTAAAAGGAAAGAGATGGCCCAAATGGAGTCTGACCTTTATAAAGTCTGACTTTTCTCAAAATTAGCTCATTGCAATTTAGGGGGAAAGTATAGATGGAGGAAGAATGTCACAAGTAACAGGATACACCTAGAATTCTTTTACCCTAATAGCAAGTTCTTGGAATTTATAAATATCACCAATCTTTGAAATGCTGGATGGGGAAGACACTAATCCCACAATTTTCCTGTTTCCCTCTGCCTACCTATTCTTCTGTCCTACCTATTCTTCTCCATCTTGCAAAATCTGCAGTGTTTCAAACTGCAGCTCCTGGGTGGAGGAGGCATGGACTGGGAGTTTGGTGTTGGTAGATGCAAACTATTACACATAGAATGGATGGACAACAAGGTCCCACTGTAGAGCACAGGGAACATATATTCAACGTCCTGGGTTAAACCATAATGGAAAAGAATATAAAAAAGAATGTGTGTATGTGTGTGTGTGTGTGTGTGTGTGTGTGTGTATAACTGACTCACTTTGTTGTACAGCAGAAATTACCACAACATTGTCAATCAACCATACTTCAATAAATAAATAAATAAATAAATAAATAAATTACTCAAATTGCAGCTCCTTTCCTAAGCCTTCCAGCCAGAGTTCACCTGCCCTGCCCCAAACTATTGTCTAATGCTTAAGGGCTACTCCCCTAATTCTCTGCTTTTAATTCTTAGTTATCTTTTTCATGTATTTCTGTTTTAAATGCCTCGACTTTGAATGCAAGTTCCTTAAAGACAGAGACTGTTATCATGTGTCTTCTTTGTCATACATCTTTGTATCTTTTCTCCCTCTGAAGTGTTTCCAACTTCAGCTGAAAGTAAAAAGTAGAAGCCCAAAGTTTTCAACATAGGTTAAAGAATATTTGCCCCTCATATGCTTAAAGCACTGCTGGGTAAATTAAACTGTAAATGTGAGACAGCAGAGCCATTCCTCCACTGCCTAGCAGACCTAGCTAGTCCAGGTCAATAGCACTGAAGACAAACAAAACAAAACAAAACAAAAAACCCACCATCATAAACACCATGAAATGTGCAGGCTGAAATTTGCCACTAAAGCAAAGCAAAGCTTTCCAAGGACAAAGTTACTTTGAAATCCTATTTTAATTTCTGACATGTAATTATTACTACATAAGCTGGGCTGAGAAAATTTACACTTTTTTTGAAAGATAGTCAAGGAAAGTTAATTGCAAGTGTAATATTTTCAGTAAATTATTTGGAAGAATGGGGGATGACAAATATTCTACTCTAGTATAACGTACTGAAAAATTGGTTGTAATATCTACTACAATCAAACATGAAGATTACACACATATACATAAATACGTGTATATATATATGTATTATACACAAAGCATATGACAAACACATACACTTTTGTTGCTCTGCTTCTTTACTTTGGATTAAGTTTATTGTTTAGATTATTAGACTTTGGACACTGGCCTCATTCCCCACCTAAACTCCAAATTCAGAACCAGCAGTCCTGTTAGAAATTCCAGTCAGGCTTTCTATAGTTGAACCTCTCACCCCTGCAGTTTATAAAGTGTTTTCACTTTGTTTTCTTTCGTTAGTATCTGGAGTTGTCTCTGTCCTAGTGCTCCATTAGATCCAACGCCCCCTTACAGAGAGCGAGACACCAGTCCGGGTTAATCCATCCTGGTTGCCTGGACTCATGGCCTTCCAGAAGGGACACCCCCATATTTAGTGTTTGAGCCATCAGATAAATGAAAAATGCTAATAGTGACAGTTTCAGATCCACACCAATAAGCCCACAGTGTCTAGTTGGTGTGACAAGGTAAAGTTAAAAAGAACAGTGTGGGGAATTCCCTGGCGGTCCAGTGGTTAGAACTCTGTGCTTCCACTGCAGGGGGGCAAGGGATCCTGCATGCCACGAGGCGTGGCCAAAAAAAAAAAGAAAGAAAAGAATAGGGAACACCCCAAAGCAACGTAGAAGATAGCTATGCGTACGTTAACAGTCCAAGAGATGAAGTCCTCCGAAGGGAGGGGCCGAGTGTGACCATGAGGAAATTATGTTCAGGCAGGCAACCTTACCATTACGAGAGGCAATCATCTACCCTTTCCAAATACAAACCTAACCCTTGCCAGCATCAGTGAGAACTCAAACGACCTCTGATGTTTTATGGTACCCATCACCCCTCACTTAAATGCTCTCCAGTAAGGAAGCATGGTAAACCCAAGTTATAAAACTCTAGCATGCTTCCCCCCAAGTGCATCTGGCTTTAAATGGCTTCTCCAGGTCTCTCTAGAGTGGAGACATGCAATGCTTCCATGAAATGCTAAATATGGCATCAAAATACCTCCACGTGCACAGTCAGCCGTCCCTATTCACCAATCCTCACCTTAGGACTTCTGTGCTGTGAGGAGACCTAGCATTTCCCACACTGCAGCCTTGCTCCTATCCAAGGGCCTTCCTCCCAGGAAGGTGCAGGAGCAATGTACAGGAGCCAGCTCCCGCGCAGGAGCTCCACATCCAAGCTCAGCTTCCTGTACCCCTGGCCCCAAGTTCCCTGCTTCTGACTCAACTGCACTCCCCATTCCATCACCCAAGATCCCTTTCTTTTTTTTTTTTAATTACTTTTTTATTTTTCGGCCACGCCACGTGGCATATAAGATCTTAGCTCCCCGACAGGAGGTCGAACCCGGGCCCCCTGCCCTGGAAGCCCAGAGTCTTAACCACTGGACCGCCAGGGAAGCCCCCTAAGATCCCCTTCTGTGCCATGTGCTGGACAACCTATTTAGGACCAGTCTCATCACATCCTGGACAGGAGCTCAGTATCTGCCCCGACACTGTCCACAACCACAGCTCAGGAGCACACGCTCTCCCTCCAGCCCCGCCCGACAAGGCCTGCCATATGGGGCCAATTCCAGGGCAGACGGGAGCAGAGGCTCTGCAGCTGCTCAAGGATAAATCTTAATCACGGGCCTCAGTCTGGAGTGATCAGCACCCAGCACGGTCACCCTTGCAGAGTTCAGCTTACAAGGCTTGATGATATCTCAGAGCAGATGAGCCGTGCTGCTTGGGGGTAATGCAGTAATGACTGCAACACACACACACACACACACACACACACACACACACACACACACACACACACACACACACACACACACACACACACACACACACACACACCCTCTTTCCACCTAACTCCTGGAAAAGCGCAGAAGCCCCTCTGGGTCCATGAGATGACAGGTGCATGTTTATGTTCCATTTCACTGTGACTGACCTTCCACGTGGTTCTGAGTTCTAACAGCTAGAAGGTAAGAGACTTTTCAAACTGCACCCTTCGCAGGCAGGCAGGCAGACAGCTCCACTGTGGGGCACAGAGGTGGCCGTCTCTGAACTCCTGTGGATCTTTGAAAGAATTCTGGGAAGAAATCTCTCTTGATCTCCTGTGACACTACACACGGCTGTATTCACATCCCTTTTGTGCCTAAAACCCCAGGATTCCTGAATAAACAATTGAAGAGTTTTTTTCAAAGGAGAGTGTTCGTCACTTATAACAATTTAGAATACCTGGAGGTCTGCTTTAGAAAGTCATTTTTTTCATTTTTGAATTTGAATCGTAGAGTGTCAAACCTTTGATGAATCTCCTCTGCTTAATCTCCTCTGCTTACGTCAAAATCAACTTGTATCCTTCAGAAAGAATCACTCCCTAAACTACACAAAGAAAAATGCACGATTTACACACATTTACAGCAGCACTGGTCACAAGAGTCAAAAGGTAGAAACAACCGAAATGTCCATTAAAGGATGAATGGATATACAAATTGTGGAGTGTACCTACAATAGAATATTATCCAGCCATAAAAATAAATAAAATACTGACACAGGCTACAACGTAGATGAACCATGAAAACATTATGCTAAGTGAAACAAGCCAGACATAAAAAGACAAATATCGTATGCTTCCATTTAGACGCAATACCCAGCAGGGGCAAATGCGCAGAGACAGAAAGCAGACTGGCGGTTGCCAGAAGCTGAGGGAAGAGAAAGGGGAGTGACTGCCTCATGGGTACAGGGTTTAATCTGGGGGCGATGAAAACGTTTTGGAACGACATAGAGGTGGTGGTTGCACAATGCTGTGAAGGTACTAAATGCCAATGAATTGTTCGCTCTCAAATAATCAGCTTTATTTAATGCAAATTTCACCTTCCTTTTTTAAAATGAGTTAAAAGGTCTGAAAAACATTTTCACTACCTGATCTGTAAGGTCTTTGTTCCAAAAGAGTTTTTCTTTTTTACGAGACTGTTCAAGAAACCTATAAAATCTTACAGTTGTGTCACTTTTTTTTAATGTCCCTTAGTGAACTTTAAGAATAACTGGTCCTAAGGGGAGGGGGGAGGGGGGAGGGGGAGGGGGGGAGGGGGAGGGGAGGGGAGGGGAGGGGAGGGGAGGGGAGGGGAGGGGAGGGGAGGGGAGGGGAGGGGAGGGGGAGGGGAGGGGAGGGGGAGGGGAGGGGAGGGGAGGGGGAGGGGAGGGGAGGGGAGGGGAGGGGAGGGGAGGGGAGGGGAGGGGAGGGGGAGGGGAGGGGAGGGGAGGGGAGGGGGAGGGGGAGGGGAGGGGGAGGGGAGGGGAGGGGAGGGGAGGGGAGGGGAGAGGAGGGGAGGGGAGGGGAGGGGAGGGGAGAGGAGGGGAGGGGAGAGGAGGGGAGGGGAGAGGAGGGGGAGGGGAGGGGAAGGGAGGGGAGGGGAGGGGGAGGGGGAGGGGGGGACCTTACTGTATGGATCCTATAACTAAAAGACAAAAATACAAATCAAATGAAGGAAACAGAGATTAAGAAGCATAGCTGGGCAATTGTAAGTAGATTAATGCAGAGGGATTTGAAGTTTTACCATATGAGAGTACAGCCTCAGGCTATCTGTAGAGAACAGCAGCATTGTCTGCACCATCTAAGAGCTTCTTAGAAATGCAGGTAGGGGTAATGGATTAACAGGTACAAACTACGTACACAAAACACTGAAAATAGATAAGCAACAAGGACTTACAGTATAGCACAGGGAATTGTGCCAATATCTTATGATAATTTATAATGGATTATAATCTGCGAAAATACTGAATCACTGTCTTGCATACCTGAAACTAGCACACGATCGTAAATCAACGGAAGGAAGGAAGGAAGGAAGGAAGGAAGGAAGGGAGGGAGGGAGGGAGGGAGAAAGAAAAATGAAATGCAGGATCTCAGCCCTACCCAGAACTACAGGATCAGAATCTGCATTTTAGCAGATCCCCAGGCATCCGCATTATCGCTCCAGAACAGGCTGACTGGCCCTCACCCTGAAGGTGTTATTTTGCCTTCAACAAAGTGCCTCTACAAGGCCTTCAAAAGGCATCTGCACAAACCTGCTTCTTCCCCTCCCCCCAAGTCACCTAAGAATGTTCTATGCTGCCTCCCCACCGTGCTCACCCGCCAGACCCCTACAAGGGACAAAACTGTCAAGCAGTGCTATACAACCTAGAAACCCATGCAGAACTTTCTCACCTAAGTTTTATCAACTAACCAAGACTTGACCTCCTCCCTCAGAAGTACTTCTCTCCTTTTCCTGTCTTCCATCACTGATAAATAGACCGATTGGTTCTACTTCAGGTCCTCTGTTTCTCACAATTCTTATTCATCTGCAGATCCTTTATCTCTCTTTTATTGCCCACAAAAAAATCACCTCTAACTGAAGTTGCTATGTATAAACGTAACGCTCGGAGGGATGCAGAAGAAAGACGGTGGTGGCTCGGAGCAGGAGAGGCTAGGAGAAACGGTCAGATCTGGACCCACATCGAAGCTGGAGCCAAAAGGGCTTCCTGTTGAATTGGTGTGGACTGGAGAGAAAGATACACACAAGAACAACTCAAAGGTTTCTGGCCTGAGCTAGCAGAAGGATGGAGCTTCCATTGCTGAGATGGAAAAGGCAGTGGGAAAGGAAAGGGAAGACAGGAGGGGAATACTCACAACACTAAACAACACTAGGACGAGGTGTGCCCACTGCCCTGCAAGGGTTTCCACTCGAGGAAGCTGGATGAGGTGTGCCCACTGCCCTGCAAGGGTTTCCACTCGAGGAAGCTGGATGAGGTGTGCCCACTGCCCTACAAGGGTTTCCACTCGAGGAAGCTGGATGAGGTGTGCCCACTGCCCTAAGGGTTTCCACTCGAGGAAGCTGGATGAGGTGTGCCCACTGCCCTGCAAGGGTGTCCACTCGAGGAAGCTGGATGAGGTGTGCCCACTGCCCTAAGGGTTTCCACTCGAGGAAGCTGGATGAGGTGTGCCCACTGCCCTGCAAGGGTGTCCACTCGAGGAAGCTGGATGAGGTGTGCCCACTGCCCTAAGGGTTTCCACTCGAGGAAGCTAGATGAGGTGTGCCCACTGCCCTACAAGGGTTTCCACTCGAGGAAGCTGCCCCAGGAGCCCTTTCTCACAGCAGGCTCTCTATGTATTGACAAATGGATCTGTCATTATGACGAGTGCACGTGCAAACCCGTAAACGTGGGAGAAGGCGAGTGATTCCTGCCCTGAAAAACACTTGGGGCTGCTCTCGGTGGCAGTGACGCTATGGAGAGTCTAGGATGCGTGTGCCGCGTATCAGGCACGAATCATGAGACAAAACACTAAACCTCTGCAATCACACCATCTGACACTCGAGAAGATAACCCATACTCTTGTATTCCTTATTGCAGGAGGTAAGTCAATTGGCATCTGGAGAGGCAAAGTGCTACATCTTGAGAAAAAAACAAAACAAACCAAAACGCAGCTTCCACTTCAGCGGAGCAGATGCCAGCAACCCTGTGTATGTGTATGTAATATTTCATAATACATGATTGTATATAATATTATATTATGTAATGATTCTATAATATATGAAAATTATATGTAAATATAAAAATATATTCGTATACATCAAAACCATATGTAAATAATTATATAATACACATTTTTATATTATATAGGATTATAGAATACAACTATATATTTTATATTTTATATATCATTATATGCCATAATTCTGTGTAACATCTGTTACATAATATACATTAATATGCATGATCATCAACGTATTTTCACCAGCATATACAACAGCCTCTAACAGCCTCTACCAAACCATAATATTTATGAACATCCCAAAGTAACACTAGACCGTGGCAGGCTGCCCACCCCTCTGGACGCCCTAGGCTAACGTGGGGTTGTCATCAGTGCACATCATGACCTCATTCCTGAACTGGCTCACATTCCTCACCTACCCCCAGCTTCCCTTTGGCTCACAAAAACATACACCAACCACCTACTTCAGTGCCCTTTAAATGTATCTTCTGTACTATCAGTCATCCATTAACTTGAAGGTTTAAAAAGATGCAAGGAAAACTGAACAGAGAATTCACCTGAGCACCGCGAATGGCTCTCAAAGACAGAACCCAGCATAGGAGAGAGACAATCAATCAGCAGATGAGGCCTGGGGCACAGACCACGAGGTGTGCCCACTCAGGATGGGCCTAGAAAGCGACCATGAGGGACGAGCCAGAGGTCTGGAGTGAGATGAGCGATTCTGTACACAGGGCCAAACGTGAGTGAATGGCCACTGAAATAGGAATCGTTACTCCACAGGCACCGTTTTGTGAGGTGTCCTCTGTCTTCACACACCAAATGCATATCAGTCAGAGGAGGATAATGGATGTAACCAACAGCTCTCCTGGTTTAACAGAATAAACATTATTGCTTTTGCTCCGACACACAAGTTCCCGCTCTGACAGTGCTCCTGTACACCTCTCCTCCTTCCGACTTACGGATATGCCCACTTCTAGGATAAAAAAGAACTTGCCTTCCAGGCACAACAAGGGGAGGAGAGAGTGTGGAACACAGCACACGAGGCTGTGTGGGGCTAGATAGGACCGGAGGTGGTGGTGTGTGTCATTTCAGCCTCATTCCACCAGACAGAACTCAGGCATAGGGCTGCCCTATGTACCAGGGAAACTACGAAATGGGGTCTAGCTGTGCTAGAGCCCACAGGAGGAGAAGGAAACAAGCGCAGTGAGCCTCTGCCCCAGGGCACCACGTAGGGACCACAGAGATGACTAGAGAAGAGTCACGGAAGAAAGAGTTTTTAAGATACGGTTTTACCCAATTAAGGCATGTCTTTAGAACTACCACTGTTTTCTTAACCCTGGGCTTAACTATAAACAACAACAACAATCCCGTTGGTGGGGGGGATAAACTAAAAACAGCTAAACCCACACCAGGGAACATACTATGGAGTAGAATTCATTCATTCAACTATAGGTGTAATGTGAGCCGCCAATCTTACGGGTAACAAAGATATAAGAGAAAACTGTACTTCAGAGTAGTCTAGGCAAGCATTTCTGTCTTGGCCTCTGACTCAGACCCACGTTACCTTTCAAAGTCTTAGTTCTTCCAGCACTGTCAGTATTCTAAACCAAGGGTCAGTAAGCCAGGGGACGGCATGCCACAGCCCAAGGGCACATCCAGCCCACCACCTCTTTCTGCATATTCCTGAAGGTAAGAATTGCTTTTACATTTTCAAATGGTTGAACAAAATCAAAGAACAGAGCTACATCATGACCCATGAAAACTCCGTGAAAGTCAAATTCCAGTGTCCATGCATCAAGCTTTACAGCAACACAGCCGTGTTCATCTGTTTAGATGTTGCCTGTGGCCGCTCTCCACACCACAGCAGCAGCGTTGAAACCTGACAACAGACTGCGAGGCTCACAAAGCCGAAAATATTTACTATCCAGCCCTTTATAGTAAACGTTCACCAGCCCTTGGTCTAAGCCAAACTGGTTCCTCTCTGTTGTCAAATACGCCACATTTCCCTTCCCAGGGTGCAGTATGTTCAGTGCTCAAGCTTTTCCGTGTTTCTGGCTAAACCAAGTAACACATTGGCAATTCTTCATCTACTTCCCTTGCTTTTGCAGTTCCTGTTCATCAGTTCATACAACACCAGAATCTCAGTAAATACAGCAGCTACAGTGACCTGAGATGATGGGAAGGTCCCTGCTTTTCTATGCATGAACTGGGAAGATTCCGCTCAACCTCAGAAGTTTGAAGCAGAAAAAGGAATCCTCAGGCCTCTGTATGATCTGGAAGGTTTCCACCATTTCTTCCAAGTGCTTTCCTCCATGACTATTTTCTACGTCTCATGTATAAACACCACGGCTCCCAGCTGTGGCAGCTGGGACGCAAAACCACTTCTTCTGCTGATGATTTATCATTTCACTATTTTATACACCAGCTTCCTAGGGCTGCCATAACAAAGTCAAAGCCAGGATTTACTAAGTCTCTCTGAATTCAAAGCCAAAAATTATTCCCACTAGTCCATCTTTCCGGCACTTTCTCCACCCTAGGATAAAAAGCCATGAATCTATTTCCTATCTACCCTCCACCATAGATAGATCCACTGGTTTCATCCTACATTTTCTGATCTATGGATCCTTTTTCTCTGCCTGAAACAAAACATATACTTTTCAGGGCTTCCCTGGTGGCGCAGTGGTTGAGAGTCCACCTGCCGATGCAGGGGACACGGGTTCGTGCCCCGGTCTGGGAAGATCCCACATGCCGCGGAGCGGCTGGGCCCGTGAGCCATGGCCGCTGAGCCTGAGCGTCCAGAGCCTGTGCTCCGCAACGGGAGAGGCCACAACAGTGAGAGGTCCGCATAAGACACACACACACACACACACACGCACACACACACACAAAAATATATACTTTTCAGTTTTCACCAAATCTAGACTTTAATTCCTAAACTCAACTTTGTTTCTCATTTACTCTTATCTATACTTAACATAATTAGATAGAGCAATAATGCAACTAATAAAAACAATTAAGACCTTTTTACACCTGCATAAAGGTTCATAACTCATCCTGAGATTTTTTTCTTACTGGTTGTCACGTACAGTCTGCCCAGCAGACCCTTCCAGGTTGGCCAGATTCCAGGGCTTACTCCTATGGGCCCCGCTGTAGCCCCCTGCAGGCCAGCTACAGTGTCCCAGGACTCCTTGGCAACTCAGCTTCCCACCTCAAACTAATTACATAACTACGTTAGGGGCAACTTTTGTTGCCATTTGTAAGTGACTACTACTGGATGAGGCCACACATTTTTCATTAATTTTAGGTCATTTTTGCTCTGCCAGCCATAATTTACTCGTGGCCTACCAACTAACCTTTCACTTTTGCAAGTTTCCATAATGCCATACATCCGTGGGCAATTACTTGATATAATCAGTAAATAAAATCCTGGAAGCTTCGAGGTATTTTAAAAAGAAATATTTTATTATCATTAAGTAGTAGACACACCACCAGCACCACCACCCGCCCTCCACAGAGTTGTAAGCCAATTCCTCTTACGTAAAGTTACAAATTCTATTATGCAGGGATTACTCCTTTTCAAGGGAGGGGCTGCTGGAATCCAGAAACTGGAAGTAATGCAAATCACCACCAAATGTTCTTCAGCTAAAACAAAGACCAAACATTTCATAATTTAGCTGAGATCCTAATCCAAATTAACTCATAACAATGAATTAATGGCACAGATGGTTGTCACGGTGACCTCATTTTGGCTTTACATAATCTAGATGTCAGATGACACAGGAGAAACATGGTATTAGAATATTGCTAAAATAATGAACAACGTGCATGCCTTAGATTCCCAGCATCTTTGACCTTCTTAAATTTACACTACTTTTTAAATCCATCTAAAAATATTCAAGGCAGCACTTAGGCCGCTTCATTTATGCTAATGATTTGATCGCCCTTCCCTTCCCTTAGCAAAGCTAACCACACTAGAAAATACTGAACGGTTTAGACATCTCAACAGATTTCTGATCAAAGCAAGCATGAAATAATTTTCCCCACTTTGCACAGCAAAATCCTTTATACAAGTAAGTCAACAATATGGAGAGGAGACAATGCAATTCAATAGGCATGAAGAACGGCTTACAGAAGACATATTTGCTAATATTATCATACGAAATTGTTTCTTTTGTTTTCTTAAGTCTCAGCTGGGAGACAGCGGCAACTGAACCAACGTTCTCCCAGCGTAGCCTGGGTCTTCAGTATGCTTTAGGGAATGAAATTACTTTCTAATCATGAAATCCGCTAGACTGTGGAACAGCCTAATAAAAGAATGACCCAGCAGCTTTTGGTCATTGTGCAGTTACCTCACAGGGCCCTGCGCTAACCTGCCTGAGGCACTGCTGAAATTAAAGCAAGTGAGAGGCCCTGGAGTGACAGAACCCAGGAGCCCTGCCTCTTGGCCTCCTGGTTTAGCATCTAATTCTCATTACCTCAGCCTCCCAGGGGTAAGGAACTCGCCAAGTCAGGGGAGGCGATGCATGGGGGGGGAGGGGGTAGGAAGAATCTGGAGTTTGTAGTAGAATTTAAAAACCAGCTTCTTCACTGTAGAATCTTGTGAGCTGTGACTCTCTCAGAAGAAAGGTGCTGCTCAGGAATAATTATAACCCAGCTGCAAGCCTTCACCCTGATGGCAGAGAGCTGAAGCATTGATGACCACGTGGGTGCAACCTAAATACTCTGTCACATGCCCTCCCCTTTCCCATTCAAACCTGCGTTCTCCCTCCTGCTCAACCCCTCGGTCACAGCTTGGGTGCATATTGCGGGAGGAGAGAAAGTGGCCTCAGAATCTGCAGCAGGTGTAGAGCTCACCCTGGAGCCATGGGTCCCAAACTTGAGAACCAATGACAATCAGCAAGCCCCAAAGGAGGGCTCGTTCAGACACCAAGGGTGGCCCCACCTGTTTCAGCAGGTCCCACGTGGGCCCCAAGACTGCATATTACTAACCAGCTTCTCCACACCCACCCTTGCAAAACCACCTAGAGTTTAATTAAATAAGCCGTGGGGAAGATCTGAGATCCCTACTGCGAGCTCGTCCTTCACTGCTGCCTCTGGATTGGCGCTCGCTCACGTTTTGTTGCTGCACATGTCCTTTAATACCTGTCTGGTTGCTGCACATGTTAGATTTGGACGGGAGGCCGATGGCCCAGGTTAGAATCACAGCTTCCTGGTACTGTGCCCTCTGGAGAAAAGCTCATACCTTCCTTCAGTGAACGGAGAGAACCTGAGTGAGGACATCATTGAGGGCTCAGGGTGATGTGCGACGAGGCAAGCAGAGCACTGCCGTGCAAAGCACCCAAGAAGCATGGTGGCCTTTATCCTCACTGTGACTGCCTGTAATACGACTCAGGTCGTGTGGCCGGCTCGAATAAATCAACATCGTGAGACGGCATTCTTTAAAGCTCCCCAGTGCTGCCTCTGCTTGTGTTTCCATGGCTCTATCCCCACCAGATACATAACTGAGAGCGTCCTCAGTCCAGATGAGATTAAGCGGAAGTAGAGGATATATTATGCTTTTACATTTAAGAAGACGACTTAGTAGGAAATTGGGAAACAATATGGGAATAAATGTAAGAAAAGCTTAAGGAGTAAATGTTACGTCTACAGGAAAAACATGGTTATGTAACGAGATAAATACTGCACCAGGCTTTCCATCTAATTAGAAGGGTTGCCTAGAAAGAAAAGTGATTTTATAACCATTTGATTTTTTTTTTTACAGGGAGGGAGAGAGACAGGTGGAAAGGGGAGAAGAGAGAGGAGAGTGAAAGGGAAAAGGAGATGAAAAGAAAGGAAGAGAAACAAGGGAAAAGAAATGTCTCCAAGCATCAGCTGGTCTTCATTTAACTGAACAGGCAGCCTGTGGTGGTCTAGCGCAGTGGTGTTTTTGTCTGATGTACCAATGTGATGCTACTCCCACGGTCTACACAGCAGCCTGAAAGCCAAGCGCGGCATGGAGCCATGCAAGGCTCAGCAGCTGCCTCGCCCTGGAAGCTACTGCCCTTCACAGGAGCCCAGAACACCTTTTGTTACCTGAGCCCTTCACGCTGGTCTCTAGGCAACGGGGCCCCCTCCCATCTAGAGCAGGGAGGCAGCTAGCTGCTCCCAGGACCGCTGCTCTGGTTCCGTCCGCTGTCCCTGACTGCTGGGAGCTGTGCTCAGACAACCTCTCTCTGGCATCATCAGTCTGCTCCCCCTGACACACTGATTCCTTGAAGCTGCAGTCTAGTGTTCGGGGGCCTCAAAATCATTTCTGATTACATACGAACATTAAAGCAAGCAGCAGTGGTGGGAAAAAAGACTGAAGTACAGGAGAGGTTACCACAGGTTGTGTACGGGGAGCAAATACAAACATGCAAACATAAATGCACACGCATGTGCACAAACCTGTGTGCACATACACAGCTGCACCACACACATCTGCATGCATGAATACACGTGCACACACATGAAGGCACGCAAACCTGTGAACACACATGCATGCACACACGTGCCCCTGTACACACGTGCACTGTTAAACTAATGAAACAAGGAGGCCATTAGACTGAGGGGGCTCTTATGCGGTGGAAGCCTAGTCAGGAAACCAGAATCAATCCCAAACAGCCAACTAGGCGCGAACTTACAGCCAACCAATCACTTCCTTACTTTGCTTCTGCTTTTTCTCTTTCCAAGTCTACCCCAGCTCCTGTCGGTGGAGCGTTCCTAACCACTTCCGGTTAGGCACTGCCTGATTCAAATCCATTTTTGCTCAAACTCTTAAAATTGTTAACACGCCTTAGTTTATCTTTTAAGCACACACAACCATACAGAAACACATATATACCCATACACACTCATGACGTCCATATACACCCACACAGGTGAAAGTAGTAAACTCTTTTCAACAACTAAAAAATTACACGAGCGGCAGATATTAAGGGCCTCTTTCAAGGCAGAGGTCGTTATTTTTCAACTGTGAGCTGAGGCAACAACATTCTCAAGACTGAGGCTTTGAACCTGGGCCACCAGTCCTCTCTGCCACCCATTTGCGGTGGCTGTTACGTGTTCTCTCATCCCAGTGACCAAGACCTGGTCTCGTGCTCCTATAAGGCCCAGGAAGCTTTCCATACCCGGTTCCCGAGTCTGAGGGAAGCAGTGGCCACTGCATCTCCCGTGTTAACCTTCCCCTGACATGCTGACTGTAATTTAGCATGATACAGCTAAACCCCCTGTATTCCCAGGTTTACTCCTGGAAAACAGGTCCCTTGAGCCGAAGCGAGAAAATCGTGAAGCAAGCACAACACAGAAAAACAGTAAAACAAAATTAGATCGGCTTACGGGACTTCCCTGGTGGCGCAGTGGTTAAGAATCCGCCTGCCAATGCAGGGGATACGGGTTCGAGCCCTGGTCCGGGAAGATCCCACGTGCCGCGGAGCAACTAAGCCCCTGCGCCACAACTACTGAGCCTGAGCTCTAGAGCCCGCGAGCCACAACTACTGAAGCCTGCGCGTGTAGAGCCCATGCTCCGCAACAAGAGAAGCCACTGCAATGAGAAGCCCACGCACCGCAACAAAGAGGAGCCCCAGCTCGCCACAACTAGAGAAAGCCCACGCGCAGCAACGAAGACCCAACGCAGCCCCCCAAAAAATTTTTTTTTCAATTAGATTAGCTTAGAGAGCAGTAGACTGGGGACCTCCTCTCCCCCTCTACCTGCCTGCTCTTTGCACCAGGAACTAGGTCCTCCTGGTAGGTAGGCAGGTGCCCAGGTAGGGCCCAGGTGTGGGTGACAGCGGGAAGGGCGAGAAGAGCTATATACCCTATTCCCTGTCTGCAGACCATACTCAGCCCCACTGGGTGTGAGCAAAGAACAATTCATCATTAAAGGTTTTCAGGATGCCTGACGGGACCAAGCCCTCACAAGCAGATTGCCTTTCTCTCTCCCTTTACGCCTTCCCTTCTTATGTAAATGTATTCCCAAAAAAATGCCACTTTGTTTTCAATAAAATGACAACGTGAACCTGCCAGCGGTCTTCCGGCTGGCTGGGTGCTTGGCAAACATCTTTAACATCCCTATTAAAATGTGGCCTGAATCTGCAGAGTACAAACAGAAGGTGATTAGCGGGGAGGCAGGGTCCCCCGGGTGGGGGGGGACAGCTAAGCAGGGGCTTCAGAAGGGCTTCTGCTTCTGATCTCTATCGGATAATTCTAAATAATCAGGACAAATCAGCTTGTAAATGAAACCTAATTTTCAGAGTCCAAAGTTGAAAATGGAAATTTTCTTTCTGTTTATTGGTATGAATTTCACCCAATGGGACAGCCATGAGAGTTACAGCCATCAAGTCCTGATGTCTAACATCCATCATTCTAACAAGAGTTTCCAGTCAATTTTAACTGTTTTTGTCCTACATCTTCAAAAGTTAACAAGCTGAACATCTGAGATGTTTGTTAAGGGCTAATATTAAATTGTTACGCTGTCATCCACACAAAGAAAAAGAAAGCTGATGTATGAAGACACTGCGTTTTCAAAATTGTGTGTGTTAAGTTCCTTCTGAGTGACACACTGTTTCTTTTTCATTTCAGGGCTGAGAGGGAAGATTATATTTCACTTTAGCTTTGCCTGCCGCAGGAACAATTCACTGTGTTTTTAACAACAATGGATAATCAGGATGAAAAGATAATTTGTGTTAATTGTAACAGGTAAAAATTTAGAGTAATACTTGTGTCTTAAATGACCCCATTTTTGTTTTAATCATACTAAATGAATGTGCCGGCCACCTCATTGAGATTGGATTAGGTTAAGTATCAGCTGTGGTTCATCGGGCTCAGGTTCTATTTGCATTGCAACGTGAGCTATTTGACCAGACCCTTATAACCATGTTCACGTTTAATAATGCAGTTACTTAATGCAATTTAATTGTATATCATAATCACAACAAAAACAGAACAGAATGGAAGCGGCTCCAGTGAACTATCTCATCGAACCCTCACAAGAACCTTCTTCTATCTCCCCGGTTACAAAGGAGCACACAGATGCAGAAAATTAATGACTTGTCCAGGATCCAGGAAGCCAGGCTGGATGCTGACTCATGTGGAAGCCAGGCTGGCTGCTGACTCACTCAACATGCCTCCTCCACATATATTACCTGCAAATCCTTCATTGTTTACAGACAAAACATACTATTTCTCATTAATGCATGTATGTTTCCATTTTGGCTCCGGGGCAGGGCTCTCATATTGTATCTTTGCAAGAGTAAAGAAAAAAAACTCACCTTCAAAAGGCAAAGAGTAGGATGAAGGAGACAATACTCAATTCCAGCAGCCTATTGCATCTACCCAGGGTCTCAGATAAACTCAGTGGGGAAATGTGTGGCTCCCGGAGCTGACATTCTCGATTTTTTAAAATTCAATTACATTTCTTATACCAATTACATTTTTAAATATCATTTTACCTTTTTTCTTTGCATTCTTACACCACTTCTGATTTTTCCAAATTAATAAATACTGCAAAGTACTGAAGTATTAAGGTACTTTTTAAGGATCGATTAAGTACTTTAAAAGTACTTATTCATGTCCCAAACGGAAAATCCTATATGGGCACTTTGGTGGCACAAACTCTATAACTGTCTAGCAAAAAGGCAGGGGACTTTGCAAGAACTTCTGGTGGCCACGGCTGGCCGCTGAACTATTATATATGCTACCTGTTTCTGTGTAACAAATTGCACCGCGACTTGGCAGTCTAAAACAATAAGGACCCCTAGTTTCAATGGGTCAGGAATTTGGGAGCAGCTTACCTGGGTGGTGCTGGCTCAGGGTCTCGCGTGAGGTTGCAGTCAAGGTGTCAGCCAGGGCCGCAGTCATCTGAAGGCTTGACTGGGACTGGAGGAGGATCCAGTTCCAAGATGGGGTGTAGACAGAGCCGGCGATTTAGTGCTGGCTAGTGGTCAGGAAGCCTCAGTTCTTCATCCCAAAGACCTCTCCATGGGGATGCTTGACTGTCTTCATGATACGACAGCTGGCTTCCCCCAGAGCAGGTGACCCAAGAGACAGCACGGCAACAAGCGGCAATGCCTTTTATGACCCGCCTGCCAAAGTCACGACCAAAGAGGTCCATGATATCCGTTATCATATAGCACTGGTCAGCCCTCACCGATGTGGAGGCAACTGCACAAGGATGTGAGTATCAGTAGGGGAGACTCACTGGTTGCCATGCTGGATGCTGGCTAAGCTACACTGTTTCCCAGAAAACAATGAGAGAAGGTTCAAAACCCACAGACCTGCTGGAACCTTGGCGGGAAAAGAAAGGTCAGGACCAAGCCTCCCTAGGGCTGGAGACTGGTTCACTTTGTACCAGGGCGGCCACCAGTGCACATTTCAACATCCGACGATGCATGGCAATTATAGCGTGCTCCTGAGATAACAAAAAACCAAACATCAAAGGCGATCCAGTCCTGTGAACGGCTGAGGCAGCTAGCGAATTGACTGGAGTCAAACAGATGGCAGTACTGTCCTTCCAAATGGTCCACTCGGCCTGGGGCAAGAGTCCAGGCAGCAGCTGCGGAAAAGGGAGTCCCCATCCCCTGAGAAAGGACGCGGCTGCGGATCAGGGTAGGTCTCAAGCTGTCAAGTGAATGACAGGGCTAGTCAGGAACCAAGACCCAGGTCGGAGGCTAACGTTGAGTGCTGAACCCTCCACAAGTGCCCACGACCCTTCCGTGAAACACTGGCTATAAGCAAGGAACGCCAGCACACATTCCAGAGCGCATTCCCAGATGGATCTAAGCTTCAAAGCTCTGGATCTAGAGTTGAAAAAAAAAAAAGAAAAAGAAAAGAGATGGCATCTGCCAGCCTCCATCGCCGGAGAAAACCCCAGCTGGCTCCCAGACGCATGTCAAACCTGGTGCCGGCCGCTCAGGGCCACGTTGCACGGCAGGCAAACGAGCCCCGCTCCCACCGCGTCCCGGCGGCCCTCACGCCTCCTGAGGCCTCTTCTGCGCTGGGCCCCGCGGTGCGAGGCTGAGAGGCGAGCCCTCTAAGAGCCGAGGCTGTGGGTCTCATGGAGGCGCGACTCCATGGTTTTCAGCGCTACCTGTTTGGGGGCTCCTCTCTCAGGCGCACACCTTCAAAGGTGGCGTTCCAACCCTTCCCTCCGGGCGGAGGTGGGGGGGCAACTCCGGATTTCAAGTTCCCGCCCGACTGGGTGGGCGGCCGGGCCGGGGCGCACCGGTGTGTCCCAGCCCTTCCCACCTGCCCTCCCCGCCGCGGCGGGTCTTCTGTAGTAGGAGTCGCTCCGCGGGCTTCAGGGTTTGCCCAGAGAGAGGTTTTCCAGTCGGGCCGCCGCCGCCATCTTGAACCGGAAAGAGGACCGGAACCTGCGGTCGGGTGAGCGGAACCGGCGGCAGCGAAGGACGCCGGGGGCGTGAGGCTGCGGGAGCGAGGCGTCGCGGGCGGACAGGCGAGTGACGCGCTGCCATCGACGAGGCGGCTTTCATCGTACGGTAAGAGAGCCTTATCGTTTGCTCGCGTAACAAGAATCTGGAGCCGGGCGGCGGCTGGCGTCGAGTGCCTGGCGGGTGTTTCTGGAACTCTGGGGAAGGTGAGCTCATTTTCACCACCTGGCCGCTGTCACTCCAGGCTGCGTCCGCGGCAGAGGGAGCGGGACGGGGTCCCTGCGTGCGGTGTCCGCCCCTTGCGTGGGGAAAGCAGAAACTTGCATTGGAGGAGCGAGTTCCACGTATGCCTCGTGGCCCGAAGAGAGGTCGTGAGACCAACTGAGGCTCCGAGAGAGGCTATAGGAACGTAGGAGCTGACACAGGACGCCGGGGCAGGAGAGACGTTAGCATTCACGTTAGGATAGATGGGGTCTTCCTCAGGCCCTCTGTGCGTCTCCCTTTTAGGACGCGTGGCTGTCCCAGAATGACACATGGCTGTGGCTTCGCCCAAAGCATACTTAACCGGACAGCAGTTCTTCAGGTTCCTCCGTGAAAAAATGAGAATTTTATGCGGGGGGGGGGGGGAAGAGATTAATGGTCCCCCATTTGACACGCAGAAAGCAAAATCTTAAGTAAATGGCTCTAAGAAAGCTTTGACCCCTGAGCATCCCAGATGCCGCTTCCTCCGTCATTCTCAGGTAGACAAGGGTGACCGAGTTTACCACCGCAGTGTGCTTTGTTAAAATATTCACCTCCCCAGCTTCCCTTGAAGCTGCAGCGAGCCGTGGGCTATCGTTCTAGCTGATGAGTCTGAGTAAGACACTCCTAGAGATTTGGGGGAACGTTTTGGCTTTCAGCTGAAAGCATCTTTCCTCCCCCCCCCCTTTTCTTATTGGAGCCTAGAACACACACATTTGGGGAAACCATCTTGCAAATACGAGGCAGTGAGCATGACGACTTAAGGGTGCAAGCTGGAGACGAGAGGGGGCAGCCTGGGCTGCGGGTGAGAATATGGACTCACTTCAGCTGCGCCGCAGGCAGCCGAAGCCCAGCATAGTTGATGGGATTGGCCCAGTATTACCCAGACTTACATGGACACAGAAACTCTTTCTTGCCTTGCAGAGTCTGTTAGCCACATCCCACAAAATTGTTGTCCTGCCGAGCATATTTTAGGAAAGACTGACCAGTAGCGTTAGAAAGGATTTAAACAAGGGCGGGGGGAGGTGTTTCAGCTCCTCTACCGTGACGGTGTGAGAGGCCATGTGCTGCTCCTTGGGACGGGAAGGCGTGGGGGAGCCTGGGAGTCAGGGGTGAGTTTTAATGGAATGTTACCATAATTGAAAATAACTCGGGCTTCCCTGGTGGCGCAGTGGTTGGGAGTCCGCCTGCCGATGCAGGGGACGCGGGTTCGTGCCGCGGTCCGGGAGGATCCCACGTGCCGCGGAGCGGCTGGGCCCGTGAGCCATGGCCGCTGAGCCTGCGCGTCCGGAGCCTGTGCTCCGCAACGGGAGAGGCCACAACAGTGAGAGGCCCGCGTACCCCCCCAAAAAAAAAAAAAAGGAAACTAACTCAAAGAACGAAAATCAGCAATACAGGAAGCATTACGTCACACGTGTATTAGTCACCTTTATCTTCAGAACACAAATATTTTAAATGTTAGGTCCCACTCTGAAATTTATAATCTAGTTTTTATTACTGATTTGCATTTCTTGGACAGGAGTTAAAATTTAAAACATCTTCCGTGAACGAAATATACCTCCCAGCTGCTTGCTACCCCTGGTATCTTCCACGCACGGTAATTCAAAATAAGCACCAGCTCTTGACGATTAATATTTTACAAGTTCTGGTGGTGTGTAAGTCTGGGAGCCAGGGGTGCAGTTGCGGAGAAGCAAATTAGACTGGGGCTGAAGGGCTGCCCTGGAGCTGTGCTGTCCAAGAGGGCAGCCCCGGGCCACATGCAGCTACTGAACCCTTGAAATGTGGCTAGCCTGAATTGAGATGCGCCGTAAGAATATTTCAAAGACTTGGTGTGAGAAGAAGAGTGTAAAATATGCATTAATAATTTATATATTAATTACATGCTGAAATGATAATATTTTTGACGTATTGGATCGGTTACATGTATTATTAAAATGAATTTCATCTGTTTCATATTACTTTTTCTAATGGCACTGCGAGAAGATTTTCAGTTACAAATATGGCTGGCATCTGAGGCTGGCATTATATTTCTATTAGATGTTGTGTTCTAGACACTCTTTTTCCATTACTATATTGTGACCCTTTGGGGGAATGTTGGGGCCTCAGTTTCCCCACCTATAGAATGAGATGACTGGAACGTGTCGCTCCCAGTTTTAGATCTATGAATTTTAAAAGCCGTGTGTTCCTCTTTCCCTTTTTTGTCTCTTAAGTAAGGGAGTCATTTGGATATTTTCCTGGGAAGAACGCTGAGCTTAGCGTCAGAAAGCTTGCTTTGAGTTCTGTTTCTTCCACTCCCTGGCTAAGTGGCTGGCCACTAATTTTTTAGTATCAGTTTCACGTGGGAGAAACCCATATTTGAAATGGTTTAAAGAAAGCCCTACCTAAATGTGAAGCCAGCTCTCAGTACATACGTGGTTGTCTTGATAGTGAGAGTGTTTATTTACGGACAAAGAAAACAACATATAGGAAAAAGTATTTTAAATAATGGAGGAACACCTTCCCAGCAGCTTGCAGCCGCCAGCCTAAAGTACAGAAGTACATAAAATGCCTTCCACAGGGGCCCCGTGTTAGTTAGTTTCAGTCATTCTGCTTGAAGGCCCAGCGATTAGCACTTAGGTTCCCAGCAGGAGGGGAATCTCAGTAAGAAGACAAATATATGCCAGGTGCTGTTCACAAACTGGAAATACAGTGTCAAATGAAAAAAGTCAGGTCTGGCTTCTTCCCCTAATGGTGCTTATTTTTCTGCAACCCCAGAAGGTCCAGCACTGCACAGATCTGTGCAATAGCAATTAGGAACAAAAGCAGCTCGCACAGTAGACATGCAGGTGTTGATGTTTCTGTACATGACAGAAAGTTCCTTCTGTTAAAGTTGTAACCTTTGAGAGATTACGTGTAAAATGTCTAAGAATTCTGCAATGAGTTTGTCTCCTGTGGTACAAGTAAGTGACCAGTCACGGTTGGTCAAGTATAGGATGAATAATAAGACAAAACAGGTCAGAAGACAACAGATACCCAGGGTGATGCCAGAAGCTGAATGAGAGGAAAGTCTACGTATCTGAAGCTGAGGAGCACACGTGGGGCAGGGGACCGCTTCCCAAACTTCCACCTTAGAGTAGTGGGTTTTCAGACCTTGGGCTGCGGTGTGCCCAGGGCCCAAACTTAAAGGTTCAGCTCAGGCCACCAGGTCACACCAGAAGCCACTCTATAGGTTTGACTGGGCATCCTTCCTCAAATTCTTTATACACCTCTAGTTTAACTGTTATTAAACTATATGCAATTCATACAGTGTCACAATGCATGTCACTCAAGGAATCACTATCCTGTGTTTATGAAGAATCAAGATAAAATACTATACTCAGATATTTTACAGAATTCTAGCTCGTGGAGTAGATGTCATCAGACATGTGCAGTGACCTGGTCACTTGGGAGTAGTGCCCAGGCAGGCCCTTTCCCTGTTTCATTATTCATTTATTCACTATGTATGTAATGTGTACCTGCGTTATGGGTTGACTTGTGTCCCTAAAGTTCATATGTTGAAATCCGAGCCCCGAGGACCTCAGAATGTGACCTTATTTGGAAATAGGTCTATTTCAGAAGTAATTAGTTAAGTTAGGATGAGGCCATACTGTAGTGGGGGGCAGGGGAGGGGACTAATTCAGTATGACTGATGTCCTTTTAAAAAGGGGAGTTTGGAGACGCACGTAGAGAGAACTCTGCGAAGACTGGAGTTCTGCTGCCGCAAGCCAGAGAACTACCAGGTGCTAGGAGAGAGGCCTGGAACGGGCCCTTCCCAAGTACCTGCAGAGGGAGCCTGGCCCTGCCAGCACCTTGATCTCAGACTTTCAGTCTTCAGAACTGCAACACCATACACTTCTGTTGTTTAAGCCCCCCGGTCAGTGATACTCTGTGCAGTGGCCCTAGCAAGGTAAAACAGCCTGCTAACTTCCAACTCCTACTCTGATTGCCCAACAAGACCCATTAGGTCTTGCCCTCAGAGTTTAGCTACTGGAGGGCTGAGATAGAAGTGAATAAGATGATTTCAGACGGTGATCAGGGACAGCCCTTGTACACAGTGCGTCGTGGATTCTTCTTTATATTTCTGATCACAAAACAGTGAGCATGTACAGACTTAAATCAAACTTGAATAGGTACGGTGCCACGATGCATTCCATTCTGGAAATGAGTGGCCATTTGGCATTCAGAATATCCCATTCTAGAACCTCATACTTACAATTCAGTCTTCCATTATTCTTCCTCAGTGCACATTGTCACTATTCACATTTAATCAGCATTTCTTCTCCTGTATTCCTTCTGTGTAATATAAATTTATATCTTTACAGGACAAGTCTGTAAAACCTCACCTAACGTATGGTCAAGTTACCTAGGCAGGTTTAGAAAAATAATTCTTTTCATTGTATATCACTGGGCATTTTTTAAAACATTAACAGAGGGTTAGAAAATCATATGAGTGAGAGATAAAAGTAGAAAGTTGCGATGATTTAAGGGCCACTGTGCTGGCAGCTTCCATGGGAGTGTACTCAGGAGTGTGTCCTATGGGTTAACGAGTGGATCAAGGAATACTGTCGTGAAGGTAGAGAAGCAAGCTGCCTAGGTGGAGGTGCTCGTGGAGCTTTTCATGGGTTAATCTGAACACGTAAATGTAAATGTGTAACAAAATGTCCTACTGAAAAAAATTAATAAGACCGTTTGACAGTACACATTTTACCATTGCCTCAATAATTCTTTACCAGAAAAAAAAAGTTTTATGTGTGTATATTGATAAATAGGTAGCAGATGAATGGATGGATAGATGGATGGATGGATGGATAGATAGATAGATAGAGAGCTGTCTGTAGATAATTGTATCCCGGAAATAAGATGGTTACCTAGTTTCTCAAGCTGTCCTCCTCAAGTCCTGAAGTGCCCCGCCTCCCTAGTGGGACCTTTGCCATTTTATCAGGACAAGTCTTCATTGTGCAGAGCGATGCCAGCTCTGCAGGTGTTTGGCGTCCGTGGACTCCGTCCAGTGCACCTACCGAACCTCAGTCATGGGGATGAGGAAAGCCCTCCCTGCCCACTTCTGAGTGCCCATCTTGATCAGAGGTTGCCACCAGGCCAAACTAAATCCCACCAACAGGTTTTCCAACCTGCCCAGTGCTTCCCCACTCTTGTGTTTCAGGGAAATCTGGATTAGGTGGCAACATGTAAAAATTCATTGTTTTCCCATCAACCATCCAAGTGCCTGGCCCTCGACAAACTGAGTATCTGGTAGCAACTGGGCCCATATTTCCATGTGGCCACTGTGTGCGGGCTGCCAGCTCTCCTCCACTACGGCTGGCTTACCTCCCTCTTTAAGGCACCTGTATGGCCCCAAAGGCATCTGATTTACAACCTGATTCCCAGATTCTCTCTTTATCTGCTCCCCCGCCTTCCCGGAAAGCATCATTTTATTTTTACTAAAGTATAGTTGATTTACAGTATTGTGTTAGTTTCAGGTGTACAGCCTAGTGATTCAGTATTTTGCATATTATACTCCATTATAGATTATTACAAGATAATGGGTATAATTCCCCATACGCCTAATTTGTTCCTCTCCCCTTCCCTCTCCCCACTGGTAACCACAAGTTTGTCTTCTATATTTGTGAGTCTGTTTCTGTTTTGCATATACATTCATCTGTGTATTTTTTAGATTCCACATGTAAGTGATATCATACGGTAATTGTCGTTTACGGTATTTGTCGTTCTCTGACTTACTTCACTAAGCATAATATTCTCTAGGTCCATCCACGTTGTTGCACATGGCAGCATTTCATTCTTTTTATGGCTGAGTGATATTCCATTGTATGCATACGCCACATCTTCTTAATCCAGTCATCTGTTGATGAGCACTTGGGTTGTTCCATGTCTTGGCTACTGTAAATAATGCTGCAGTGAACATTGCGGTGCATGCATCTTTCCAACTTAGAGTTTTCATCTTTTCCACATATACAGCCAGAAGTGGGCTTGCTGGATCATATGATAACTCTATTTTTAGCTTTTTGAGCACTTTGCATACTGTTTTCCATAATGGCTGCACCAATTGATATTCCTACCAACAGTGTACAAGGGTTCCCCTTTCTCCACACCCTCTCCAGCATTTATTATTTGTAGACTTTTTTTTCTTATATCTTTATTGGAGTGTAATTACTTTACAATGGTGTGTTAGTTTCTGCTTTATAACAAAGGGGATCAGTTATACATATACCTATGTTCCCATATCTCCTCCCTCTTGCGTCTCCCCCGCTCCCACCCTCCCTATCCCACCCCTCTAGGTGGTCACAAAGCACCGAGCTGATCTCCCTGTGCTATGTGGCTGCTTCCCACTAGCTATCTGTTTTACATTTGGTAGTGTATTATATGTCCATATCACTCTCGCACTTCGTCCCAGCTTACCCTTCCCCCTCCCCATATCCTCAAGTCCATTCTCTAGTAGGTCTGTGTCTTTATTCCCGTCCTGCCCCTAGGTTCATCGTGACATTTTTTTTCTTAGATTCCATATATATGTGTTAGCATACGGTATTTGTCTTTCTCTTTCTGACTTACTTTACTCTGTATGACAGACTCTAGGGCCATCCACCTCACTACAAATAACTCAATTTCGTTTCTTTTTATGGCTGAGTAATATTCCATTGTATATATGTGCCACATCTTCTTTATCCATTCATCCGATGATGGACACTTAAGTTGTTTCCATCTCCTGGCTATTGTAAATAGAGCTGCAATGAACATTTTGGTACATGACTCTTGTTGAATTATGGTTTTCTTAGGGTATATGCCCAGTAGTGGGATTGCTGGGTCATATGGTAGTTCTATATGTAGTTTTTTAAGGAACCTCCATACTGTTCTCCATAGTGGCTGGAGCAATTCACATTCCCACCAGCAGTGCAAGAGTGTTCCCTTTTCTCCACACCCTCTCCAGCATTTATAGTTTCTAGATTTTTTGATGATGGCCATTCTGACTGGTATGAGATGATATCTCATTGTAGTTTTGATTTGCATTTCTCTAATGATTATTGATGTTGAGCGTTCTTTTTTTTTTTTTTTTGTGGTATGCGTGCCTCTCACTGTTGTAGCCTCTGCCGTTGTGGAGCACAGGCTCCGGATGCGCAGGCTCAGCAGCCATGGCTCACGGGCCCAGCTGCTCGGCGACATGTGGAATCTTCCGACACCGGGGCACAAACCCATGTCCCCTGCATCAGCAGGCGGACTCTTAACCACCGCACCACCAGGGAAGCCTGTTGTTGACCGTTCTTTCATGTGTTTGTTGGCAATCTGTATATCTTCTTTGGAGAAATGTCTACTTAGGTCTTCTGCCCATTTTTGGATTGGGTTGTTTGTTTTTTTATTATTGAGCTGCATGAGCTGCTTGTAAATTTTGGAGATTAATCCTTCATCAGTTGCTTCATTTGCAAATATTTTCTCCCATTCTGAGGGTTGTCTTTTGGTCTTGTTTATGGTTTCCTTTGCTGTGCAAAAGCTTTGAAGTTTCATTAACTCCCATTTGTTTATTTTTGGTTTTATTTCCATTTCTCTAGGAGGTGGGTCAAAAAGGATCTTGCTGTAATTTATGTCATAGAGTGTTCTGCCTATGTTTTCCTCTAAGAGTTTGATAGTGTCTGGCCTTACATTTAGGTCTTTAATCCATTTTGAGCTTATTTTTGTGTATGGTGTTAGGGAGTGTTCTAATCTCATACTTTTACATGTACCTGTCCAGTTTTCCCAGCACCACTTATTGAAGAGGCTGTCCTTTCTTCACTGTACATTCCTGCCTCCTTTATCAAAGATAAGGTGACCATATGTGCGGGCATTTATCTCTGGGCTTTCTATTCTGTTCCATTGATCTATATTTCTGTTTTTGTGCCAGTACCATACTGTCTTGATTACTGTAGCTTTGTAGTATAGCCTGAAGTCAGGGAGCCTGATTCCTCCAGCTCCGTTTTTCATTCTCAAGATTGCTTTGGCTATTCGGGGTCTTTTGTGTTTCCATACAAATTGTGAAATTTTTTGTTCTAGTTCTGTGAAAAACGCCAGTGGTAGTTTGATAGGGATTGCATTGAATCTGTAGATTGCTTTGGGTAGTAGAGTCATTTTCACAATGTTGATTCTTCCAATCCAAGAACATGGTATATCTCTCCATCTACTTGTATCATCTGTAATTTCTTTCATCAGTGTCTTATAATTTTCTGCATACAGGTCTTTTGTCTCCTTAGGTAGCTTTATTCCTAGAGATTTTATTCTTTTTGTTGCAACAGTAAATGGGAGTGTTTTCTTGATTTCACTTTTAGGTTTTTCATCATTAGTGTATAGGGATGCCAGAGATTTCTGTGCATTAATTTTGTATCCCCCTACTTTACCAAATTCATTGATTAGCCCTAGTAGTTTTCTGGTAGCATCTTTATGATTCTCTATGTATAGTATCATGTCATCTGCAAACAGGGACAGCTTTACTTCTTCTTTTCTGATTTGGATTCCTTTTACTTCCTATTCTTCTCTGATTTCTGTGGCTAAAATTTCCAAAACTATGTTGAATAAGAGTGGTGAGAGTGGGCAACCTTGTCTTCTTCCTGATCTTAGTGGAAATGCTTTCAGTTTTTCACTATTGAGGATGATGTTGGCTGTGGGTTTGTCATGTATGGCCTTTATTATGTTGAGGAAAGTTCCCTCTATGCCTACTTTCTGCAGGGTTTTTATCATAAATGGGTGTTGAATTTTGTCGAAAGCTTTCTCTGCATCTATTGAGATAATCATATGGTTTTGAGATGATCATATGGTTTTTCTCCTTCAATTTGTTAATATGGTATATCACATTGACTGATTTGCGTATATTGAAGAATCCTTGCATTCCTGGAATAAACCCCACTTGATCATGGTGTATGATCCTTTTAATGTGCTGTTGGATTCTGTTTGCTAGTATTTTGTTGAGGATTTTTGCATCTATGTTCATCAGTGATATTGGCCTGTAGTTTTCTTTCTTTGTGACATCCTTGTCTGGTTTTGGTATCAGGGTGATGGTGGCCTCGTAGAATGAGTTTGGGAATGTTCCTCCCTCTGCTATATTTTGGAAGAGTTTGAGAAGGATAGGTGTTAGCTCTTCTCTAAATGTTTCATAGAATTCACCTGTGAAGCCATCTGGTCCTGGGCTTTTGTTTGTTGGGAGGTTTTTAATCACAGTTTCAATTTCAGTGCTTGTGATTGGTCTGTTCATATTTTCTATTTCTTCCTGATTCAGTCTTGGCAGGTTGTGCATTTCTAAGAATTTGTCCATTTCTTCCAGGCTGTCCATCTTACTGGCATAGAGTTGCTTGTAGTAATCTCTCATGATCTTTTTTATTTCTGCAGTGTCAGTTGTTATTTCTCCTTTTTCATTTCTAATTCTATTGATTTGAGTATTCTCCCTTTTTTTCTTGATGAGTCTGGCTAATAGTTTATCAATTTTGTTTATCTTCTCAAAGAACCAGCTTTTAGTTTTATTGATCTTTGCTATCGTTTCCTTCATTTCTTTTTCATTATTTCTGATCTGATCTTTATGATTTCTTTCCTTCTGCTAACTTTGGGGTTTTTTTGTTCTTCTTCTTTCTAATTGCTTAAGGTGCAAGATTAGGTTGTTTATTCGAGATGTCTCCTGTTTCTTAAGGTAGGATTGTATTGCTATAAACTTCCCTCTTAGAACTGCTTTTGCTGCATCCCATAGGTTTTGGGTCATCGTGTCTCCATTGTCATTTGTTTCTAGGTATCTTTTGATTTCCTCTTTGATTTCTTCAGTGATCACTTCGTTATTAAGTTGTGTATTGTTTAGCCTCCATGTGGTTTGTATTTTTTACAGCTCTTTTCCTCTAATTGATATCTAGTCTCATAGTGTTGTGGTTGGAAAAGCTCCTTGATACAGTTTCAATTTTCTTAAATTTACCAAGGCTTGATTTGTGACCCAAGATATGATCTATCCTGGAGTATGTTCCATGAGCACTTGAGCAAAATGTGTATTCTGTTGTTTTTGGATGGAATGTCCTATAAATATCAATTAAGTCCATCTTGTTTAATGTATCATTTAAAGCTTGTGTTTCCTTATTTATTTTCATTTTGGATGTTCTGTCCATTGGTGAAAGTGGGGTGTTAAAGTCCCCTACTATGAATGTGTTACTGTCGATTTCCCCTTTTATGGCTGTTAGTATTTCCCTTATGTGTTGAGGTGCTCCTATGTTGGGTGCATAAATATTTACAATTGTTATATCTTCTTCTTGGATTGACCCCTTGATCATTACGTAGTGTCCTTCTTTGTCTCTTCTAATAGTCTTTATTTTAAAGTCTATTTTGTCTGATATGAGAATTGCTCCTCCAGCTTTCTTTTGGTTTCCATTTGCATGGAATATCTTTTTCCATCTCCTTACTTTCAGTCTGTATGTGTCTCTAGGTCTGAAGTGGGTCTCTTGTAGACAGCATATATATGGGTCTTGTGTTTGTATCCATTCAGCCAGTCTGTGTCTTTTGGTGGGAGCATTTAATCCATTTACGTTTAAGGTAATTTCAATATGTATGTTCCTATTCGCATTTTCTAAATTGTTTTGGGTTTGTTATTGTAGGTCTGTTCCTTCTCTTGTGTTTCTTGCCTGGAGAAGTTCCTTTAGCATTTGTTGTAAAGCTGGTTTGGTGGTGCTGAACTCTCTCAGTTTTTTCTTGTCTGTAAAGGTTTTAATTTCTCCATCAAATCTGAATGAGATCCTTGCTGGGTAGAGTAATCTTGGTTGTAGGTTTTTCTCCTTCATCACTTTAAATATGTCCTGCCAGTCCCTTCTGGCTTGCAGAGTTTCTGCTGAAAGATCAGCTGTTAACCTTATGAGGATTCCCTTGTGTGTTATTTGTTGTTTTCCCCTTGCTGCTTTTAATATGTTTTCTTTGTATTTAATTTTTGACAGTTTGATTAATATGTGTCTTGGCGTGTTTCTCCTTGGATTTATCCTGTATGGGACTCTCTGTGCTTCCTGGACTTGATTAACTATTTCCTTTCCCATATTAGGGAAGTTTTCAACTATAATCTCTTCAAAAGTTTCTCAGTCCCCTTCTTTTTCTCTTCTTCTGGAACCCCTATAATTCGAATGTTGGTGCGTTTAATGTCGTCCCAGAGGTCTCTGAGACTGTCCTCAATTCTTTTCATTCATTTTCTTTATTCTTCTCTGCATTGGTTATTTCCACTATTTTATCTTCCAGGTCACTTATCCGTTCTTCTGCCTCAGTTATTCTGCTATTGATCCCATCTAGAGTATTTTTAATTTCACTTATTGTGTTGTTCATCGTTGCTTGTTTCATCTTTATTTCTTCTAGGTCCTTGGTAAATGTTTCTTGCATTTTCTCTATTCTATTTCCAAGATTTTGGATCATCTTTACTATCATTATTCTGAATTCTTTTTCAGGTAGACTGCCTATTTCCTCTTCATTTGTTAGGTCTGGTGCATTTTTATCTTGCTCCTTCATCTGCTGTGTGTCTTTCTGTCTTCTCATTTTGCTTATCTTACTGTGTTTGGGGTCTCCTTTTTGCAGGCTGCAGATTCGTAGTTCCTGTTGTTTTTGGTGTCTGTCCCCAGTGGCTAAAGTTGGTTCAGTGGGTTGTGTAGGCTTCCTTGTGTAGGGGACTAGTGCCTGTGTTCTGGTGGATGAGGCTGGATCTTGTCTTTCTGGTGGGCAGGTCCACGTCTGGTGGTTTGTTTTGGGGTGTCTGTGGACTTATTATGATTTTAGGCAGCCTCTCTGCTAATGGGTGGGGTTGTGTTCCTGTCTTGCTAGTTGTTTGGCATAGGGTGTCCAGCACTGTAGCTTGCTGGTCGTTGAGTGAAGCTGGGTGCTGGTGTTCAGATGGAGATCTCTGGGAGATTTTTGCCATTTGATATTATGAGGAGCTGGGAGGTCTCTTGTGGACCAGTGTCCTGAAGTTGGCTCTCCCACCTCAGAGGCACAGCACTGACTCCTGGCTGCAGCACCAAGAGCCTGTCCTCCACACGGCTCAGAATAAAAGGGAGAAAAAGTAGAAAGAAAGAAAGAGAAAGAGAGAGAGGGGGAGGGAGGGAGGGAGGGAGGGAGATAGAAAGGAAGAAAGAAAGAAAGAATAAAATAAAGTAAGATAAAATAAAATAAGGGTATTAAAATAAAAAATAATTATTAAGAAAAAAATTTTTAAGTAAAAAAAAAAAGAAAGGATAGAACGCTAGGACAAATGGCGGAAGCAAAGCTATACAGACAAGATCTCACACAGAAGCATACACATACACACTCGCAAAAAGAGGAAAAGGGGAAAAAATCATAAATCTTGCTCTCAAAGCCCACCTCCTCAATTTGGGATGACTCGTTGTCTATTCATGTATTCCACAGATGCAGGTACATCAAGTTGATGGTGGAGCTGTTTCTGAGGCTGCTGGGAGAGATTTCCCTTTCTCTTCTTTGTTCGCACAGCTCCCAGGGCTCAGCTTTGGATTTGGCCCCGCCTCTGCGTGTAGGTCGCCAGAGGGCGTCTGTTCTTTGCTCAGACAGGACGGGGTTAAAGGAGCCGCTGATTCGGGGGCTCTGGCTCACTCAGGCCGAGGGCAGAGAGGGGCACGGAGTGTGGGGCGGGCCTGCAGCGGCAGAGGCCGGCGTGACGTTGAACCAGCCAGAGGCGCACCGTGCGTTCTTCCGGGCGAGTTGTCCCTGGATCCCGGGACCCGGGCAGTGGCGGGCTGCACAGGCTCCCCGGAAGGGGGGTGTGGATAGTGACCTGTGCTCGCACACAGGCTTCTTGGCGGTGGCAGCAGCAGCCTTAGCGTCTCATGCCCGTCTCTGGGGTCCGCGCTTTTAGCCGCGGCTCCCGCCAGTCTCTGGAGCTCATTTAAGCAGTGCTCTTAATCTCCTCTCCTCGCGCACCAGGAAACAAAGAGGGAAGAAAAAATTTCTTGCCTCTTCTTCGGCTGGTCCAGACTTTTCCCTGGACTCCCTCCTGGCTAGCTGTGGCTCACCAACCCCCTGCAGGCTGTGTTCACGCCGCCAACCCCAGTCCTCTCCCTGCGCTCCGACCGAAGCCCGAGCCTCAGCTCCCAGCCCTGCCCGCCCCGGCGGGGGAGCAGACAAGCCTCTCGGGCTGGTGAGTGCCGGTTGGCACCGATCCTCTGTGCGGGAATCTCCCCGCTTTGCCCCCCGCACCCCTGTGGCTGCGCTCTCCTCCACGGCTCCGTAGCTCCCCGCTCCGCCACCTGCAGTCTCCGCCCGCGAAAGGGCTTCCTAGCGTGTAGAAACCTTTCTTCCTTCACGGCTCCCTCCCACTGGTGCAGGTACCATCCCTATCATTTTGTCTCTGTTTATTCTTTTTCTCTTTTGCCCTACCCAGGTACGTGGGGGGTTTCTTGCCTTTTGGGAGGTTTGAGGTCTTCTGCCAGCATTCAGTAGGTGTTCTGTAGGAGTTGTTCCACGTGTAGATGTATTTCTGATGTATCTGTGGGGAGGAAGGTGATTTCCGCATCTTACTCTTTCTTTCGCCGTCTTCCTCCGACTTCCTATTTGTAGACTTTTGGACAATAACCATTTGACAGGTGTGAGGTGATACCTCATTGTGGTTTTGCTTTGCATTTCTCTAATGATTAGCCATGTTGAGCACCAGATTCTGCCTTTAGAGCTGCAGTTGACCAAGGATGCCTGGGTCCCCAGATATTCCATGGACTGCTCTGGGATGAAGCCTGAGCAGTGGGACTTTTAAAGCTCCCCGGGTGATTGTAAAGTGCATCCAAGGCTGAGAGCCCTGCCCTGAAGCCTTGTTACTCAGAGTCTGCTCCGTGGATCTGGTTTCTCAGAGCATCAACATCACCCAGGGGCCTGTTTGGAAATGCAGAGCCGCAGGTCCCGCCCCATATCAGAACTTACTTCATAAATCTGTCAGCACGTTTAAACACCACTGACTAAGCCCTTTCTCCTCTCTTTGGTATAGTGGTTATTCCAGGGCCTTCAAATATCACCTCTACACAGAGGACTCCCAGATTACTCTTCCCTGATACTTTATAACACTGTGTCTGTACTAGGATGATGGAAAACTGCTGGGGCTTCCCGCTCGTTCTGACTTTGAGAGCTGTGCTTGGAATTTGGAGTCTGCAAGTTTTCTCTGACTCCCGGACTCACTGGAAATGTGACTTGCAGGTCGCTGCAGTTTTTCTTGTAGATTTGCATGTTTTTTAGGAGGAGACAGTTCAGAAATAAGCTGCCACCGTGTGCCTATCAGAGGCAGAAATCACTTTCTTGGACTTAATTTAAAAATTATGTATGATTGGGCTTCCCTGGTGGTGCAGTGGTTGGGAGTCCGCCTGCCGATGCAGGGGACACGGGTTCGTGCCCTGGTCCGGGAGGATCCCGCAGGCCGCGGAGCGGCTGCGCCCGTGAGCCATGGCCGCTGAGCCTGCGCGTCCGGAGCCTGTGCTCCGCAACGGGAGAGGCCACAGCAGTGAGAGGCCCGCGTACTGGGAAAAAAAAAAAAAATTATGTATGATTTATTCCTTCTGTTTTTTTGTTTTTATTTCTCTTTATGGCACTCCTATTATTTAGCTGTTGGACCCCTGGAGTGGTTCTCTGGTTTTTTATCCTTTCTCTCCTTGTCTTTTGGCTCTACTTTCTGGTAGATTTCCTCAATCTCACTCTTAGTCGTTAGCTCTTTCTGCGCTTACCCATCTCCCCTTGGCACATACATTTTCATGTCTGCCAGGCTGTCTTCCAGTTGCTGACACCTACAGCTCTTGGCTTGGGGACTTTCTGTGGCCACAGACTCCACTGTGCTCTTGTGAGCAGCAAACCAAGAATGCCAAGGAATTACTCTGCCTTGGGAGCAGCCTTCAACGAATGGCTGATTGGCTTTTGTCACTCAGCATGTTTCCCTGGAGATACATCCAAGGTGTTGCATGCGTCCATAGCCTATTCCTTTTCATTGCCTAGTAGTATTTCATAGTACGGTTGTACCACAGTTGGTTTAACCATTCACCTGTTGAGGACGCTGGGAGCTGTTTCAAGTTTGGGGCAATTACAGATAAAGCAGCTGTGAACATTCATATATGGATCTTTGTGTGAACATAAGTTGCATTTCTCTGGGACCAAAGCCCAAGAGGGCAGTTGCTCGATTATACAGTATTTGCATGTGTCATGGTGCCAGGTTTTTGACATCTCATCAGTGCTGACCTAGAGGGGTTTGGACTTTACTTGACAGCAATGGAAAGTGTTCACAAACTTCTGGGCAGATAGGATGCAATCACAGTATTGCTGTATGAAAAGTAATAATCTCATGCAGTGTGGAGACTAAACTGGTCATGACGAGTCTGCGCCACCACTATAAATATAAGTAAAAGGATGAAGAGCATGAACCAGAAGAGAGTCACCGGGAATGGACAAGAGAAACAGATCCAAGGGGCAAAGTTCTTTGGAATCTTACAGAGTTAATTCCACAGCTGGAAAAGGATACCCTTTTAAAATATGACCCATGGACTTTAACTCCCAAGAGGATATTTGAGGAGAAATAAAAGCAAAGCAAAGCAGAAAGGAAACTAGTTGTGCTTAAATTTATTTTCAATTAATGTGTCCATATAACATTAAAAACATTTCCTATAAACAAAACTCTGGTTTAAATAATAGCTGAGGGGAGAATCTCCACCTCATTTTTTTCCTGTCTGCAGCCTCTGTGTACTGCTTTTAATAAGATAAAACATGATGTGCTTCTGTGGGTAAATTATGATTTTCCCCTAATACATTCTAATTCAGACTATTTTCAGAGAGCTTGATCTGAAAATTGCTCCCATATCTATAAAAAGCACGTGTATTTTGAGAACTAAAAGATGAGAAACAAGAAGGAGAAAGATACTTAAAAAAAAGAAATGCTTCAGCCTGTCTAGTTACAACTTGAGCCAAGAATTTGATGTCCTGAGAAAATAATTCTCTCCAACAGTTTTAGAAAAGGAAGAACCCAGATAAAAATAAGCCTCTAGCAAATGGAGCCTGAAGAAGAATCCATTCCCAAAAAAATCTAATTAAAAATATGTATTATCTCACTTGCTCATGTTATTTTTGGTACCTTAAAGACAAATTACTATTAAAGCTTCTCAAAGAATTGTACCATGTTTCTCATAGCTCCCTATCTCTTTGTGGTTTCTTATTACAGAGGTAAAATGGAGGGTGAGGGTTGGCGGTTTGCTTTGTCTTGTTTCCGGTACAGTTGTTTTTCGTGACAAATTCTTAGAGGTAGAGAGCAAACCCACCATTCCATTTTTCAAATGCAGCTGGTGAGGCCAGTTTCAATACAGAAGAAAAACCAAGCCAAACAGGCAATGAAACAGAAAACCTGCAAAGGCACATTTGCACTCAATTTTGATGAGCTGGAGAGTTAGCGCCACTGTTGAAATTTGGTCACACACAACCACCACGAGCAGCCCCAGCCAGAGACTGTGGACTCCTGGAGCTGCTTATCGCTTTCTCCATAGTAATCTTTTTCTGCAGCTGCCTCTTTCTCCAGCCTGTACCTGTGTTCTACTACACAGGGCACATAGGGTTCCTGTTCCAAGGCTGTCTTTAATGAGGCATTAGGCGGCCGTGCTTCATGTCGTGGAGCCACCCCCAAAACTCTTGAAGCTGCTTCTCATGAGGATATATCAGGTGCATCTCAGATGCTCTGCAGCAGGCAGTTGGGGGTTTTTCTACCATGTTTACAGACATCAACATGCTCCTTCCAAGGCTTCCAGTGGTGGAGAGGTTTTATGGAATGAGGCGAACATCAAGAGAGTTTTAGATTGCAGATCCCACATTTCCCAGATTCTCTTCCATGTGAATAAGTTCATTATTGAACCATAGCACATACACATGTTTTCTGTATCTAATGACCTGTTTCCTTCAATTACCATTATATGTGCTAAGCTCCTCAGGCATGTATAACTTCTAGCCAAGCAAAGGAGAAAAGGCATAATTCCAAGCTTAAGAGTGATTGCAGGGCTTCCCTAGTGGTGTAGTGGTTAAGACTCTGCCTGCCAATGCAGGGGACACGGGTTCGAGCCCTGGTCTGGGAAGATCCCACGTGCCTCAGAACAACTAACCCCACATGCCAAAACTACTGAGCCTGTGCTCTAGAGCCAGAGCTCCGCAACGAGAGAAGCCACAGCAATGAGGCTGTGGGCAACGCAACGAAGAGTAGCCCCTGCTTGCCCGAAAACCCAATGCAGCCAAAAATAAATAAATGTATTTAAAAAAATACATCTTTAACCAAAAAAGAATGATCGCATACATAACAGCTTTTAACTCTTTTATCCCTTGAAGAAGGAAGTGCCTTTAAAACCACTCTTTTGTTCAAAAGCACATTCACAGTTCCCGAACTTGCTGTGTTTGAGTTGTTTTTTTTAAACCTTAAATTATTTTACTCTTTTTAAGTAGATCATGTCCAGTAGTTTATGGGAAAATTGGTATTCTACCAAGCATGTTCTCACATGTTGATAAAAACATGTGATGGAAGCATATGCTCCACGGTCGCCAGCCTCCAAGATGGCCCTCAGTGATGCTCACCAACTGAATTCATGCCCTTCCCACGTGGAACCAGGACTGGGCCTGCATGACCCACAGACTAGAGCAGAAATGGTGGTGTGTGATTTCCAAGGCTAAGCCACAAAAGGCGTCGAAGCTCGCACCTTGGTCTTCTGGATCACCCACTTGGCACAGTGCCATCTGCCATGCTGTGAGGGTACTCAAGCAGCATGTAGAGAGGCCACACAGACAGGGACTGACTCACCAATCAAGGGAGGGAGCTACCTTGGAAGCAGATCCCCAGCCCCAGTCAGGCTTTCAAGATCATCGCAGACCTGATCAAAAACTGACTGCAACCTCACGAGAGAACCAGAGCCAGGATCACCCATCTCAGTCACTCTCAAATTCCTGATGCTCAGAGACCCGGAGAGATAAGGAATTACTACCACTGTTTTAAGCCTCTGCATTTTGAGGGTGATCTGTTACACAGCCGTAGTAGTTGGAACACACACATATATACATTACCAAACACAGATTACCCAGAAAAGGATTTAACTCCAACAGGAAAAGTTCTTCCCAAAGTGTCGGCCCTTCCAGCAGAGTGTTCAGTGAAGCAGATAAAAGAATATTTTTTTACTGACGGTCTTTAAAGTATCAAAAATCAAACATGGGGATACTTTGCATATCAATTAAATTTTTTCTTCTTAGAACCACTGTACCTCCTCCTACAGAGTCCCTTTTTCTGATTATATTCTGGTAAAGAGAGCAGCAATGGTCTGTACGCCTCTCCAGAATTTTCCATAACTGGCTAGGTATGGTTGCCAGCAATCCATGTGAGTTTTGACATGTGATATGTAATTGAACTGACAAAAAATATTAATCAAATTGATACTACGTAGAGCGTGATTTAGATTTTCTCCACGAAAGAAAGTTTAATAACTTAATTGAGTTGGAGGGAAACTATTGAGATAAAATTTTAATGCTGTGTCAAATATTTGCATTGAAGAAGGGCAAAAGTCACGTTTTTCCTTTACTCTGTGCACGTAAAGGACTGAATATTTTCAAAGCTACATTACAAATAAAACTATCCGGGATGTGCCAAGCCCTCTGGATTTTTAAGAAACAAATTAATTATCTGTACACAAAGGCAGTCCTGTGAGCCAGACTTGCTGTATCTTGCTACATATTTCCAATCCTGCTACATCTATGCCAAGATGGAATTCTTATCACGTTACTCATGTCTCTTTTAGCCAAATGTATCAAATTATATTCATGGAACCAAGTGCATGAGAGCTCACAGACAAGTGGAATAACTCAGTTCATGAACTCTATGAGCAAATCCAGTATTCAGAAGGCCGCTGAAGAGAACACAGCCTGTCCCGCGCAATGAAATTTAGAACAAAAATTGAGAAGGTTCTCTCAGTGCACCAGGGAGTTTCCCAGCCACAGAAAACTGCCTTCTGTATTCTGGGTAATTACCCCACATATAAAATATTTAATAGTCCTTTCTTCAGCCAGCCATTTTTCTACCCACAGATGCCACCTTCTCATCTCAAAGTCCACTCTCGGATTTCACAAGGAAATAGGCTATTAAAAATAAGGAAGAACATTCAGTCAGTGACTATCCTGCCTTCTTGTGGTTTGGGATTTTATTTTTATCCTTTATATCAGGGAAAAGAAATAGCGCAGATTGGCTTTTTTGTTTGTTTGATGTTTATTCAGTGAGCACTTTCTCTGAGCAGAGAGCTGATTTGATCTAAGCATTCAACTGCTGTTAGTCATTTAATCCCCAATAACCATTGTGGGTTATCCTCTTTCACAATGAGGACACCAAGGCTCTGGGAGAATAAGGAATTCTGCCCAGCTCATGTGACCAGTCCAAGGAAGGACAAGGATTTGAACCTGGGAAGGCTAACATAACACCAAAGTCTACCCTTGTAACCTGTACTATATCCCTGGTCACTTTAATCACTGAATTCAGTCACCAGAGGCATCTGTTCTCAGTGGCTTTAAAACAAGCCATTGTATCATCTGTCGCATGGGTCGTAACATAGTAGGATTCCCAGGAAACCGGGGAATCTCCTGTACAGGAGTCTTACACCTTATACACAGTCCCTCAGACATTTCAGAAACCTAACAAACGTGGTAGCACTGCTACACCTCATTAATGTACAAAAAAATACATCAGAAGGGGTTTTTCCTGATTTATGAGACTGTAATTGAAAACCCAAGTACTTGTCTAATTCATTTACAGAAGAGATTCTAAAAGCAGAGTGCCTCTTAAGGGAATGCTTGTAGCCAAGGATTAGGGTTTTTGGATTGGAGTCAAATCAAGACAGAATTAAGCGTTCTAGTCCTGTGTATTCCAGCATTGTGTATAACATTGTACATGTTCCTGATCAGTTTTAAGGTGAGAAATACACAGTGGGCCACTCAAAATCAGAATCCATTTCTAAAACAAGTTAAACTATGGAAATTGATAGCAAGTATGTAACTAGGGAAAACTTAGCAAATTGTACATTAGAAAGTGAGTTTACCTTGCTAATGGCAAGCTGTCTGCCGGAAACCCACATAGGTGTGGAAGGGTAGACAATAAGTTCAATTCCTTTGTGCTAGGGACTCAGCAATCCATTACTAGGAAGATTTATAAACACTCACCACACAGAGAAAAGAATTAGAATGAATGAGAGGAGTTAAGGTAAGGGATTGCTGAGGAGCTGTCAAATCATCAAAACGTCGCATAGGTGGAGGTGCCTGAGTGAGATCAAAATACCTAAGCAATAAAACAGGTGAATTCTGTAACTGCTTGCCAGAGTAAAGCACCTTAGGAGAGTAACAATGATAACGGGGATAATATTAATAAAAAATATCATCTTCAGTTGATGTACATTCCTTGAAAACAATTACTTCCTGAGAAATCATCACTGGGTAACATTTAACTATCATATAGCGCTGCAGTTGTTTATTGACCTCTCCGGGTTGGGTTTTGTTTTTTTTTCCCCTAAGATATCCATCCAGTATCTGAAAATTTAATTTAGAATCTTTAAAAAAAAAAAATTGATGCAGTTATCTCGTTTTTAAAATGATGAATCTGAAAGTTAGACAAGTTGACTGAATTACCTGAGGTTCTACTTTTATTTTTTTCCTGTCTCTGTTTATTTGGCAAATGCAATGTAAGCCGGCAGTCATGCTGTGCAGTGGTCAGGCTGACCCTGGACACCCTGCATCGAGGGCAAAGTTAATAATACTAGATCCAGATCTTCTGACTTCTACTCAGAGATCTACAGAAGAAACATCAAAGTACCTGTGTCCACTAGGGTAAACAGTCTGTCAGTGGAGACTGTCTTAATACTTGATAGCAGTGTCTACAGCCGAAGCTCCGTCCCCACAGCTGTCATTACAGAAACCTAAAGGGATCTGCTAGGCATGGGGAAGTCCAGTAATTTCAGAAATGCTTCACAGTGAGTTCTGGAAGAATAAAAGATGTGCCTCATTTTCTTCAAACTGATAGCACTTGGCACAGAAGAGTCAAGACTAGGGCACGTGCTCCATAAAGAATGCTTGAATGAGCTGAGAAAGTGGCGTTAGAAGGTTTCTGTCGCAGTTGTCTGTCGTTCCTCGGGCCCTTTTCTCATCCCTCTTGACACTGATCTTTGTGAAGAAAGGGGGAAAATGAGGCTAATAGAAGAAAGGTAAAAATAGCCAATATTTGGAGAGATCCAGAGCTGTCCGAAAACAAGCAAGTAAGCACTCTTGCTAAAATACAGCCGCACTGGCGGAATTACGGATATCAACAGATCAGAAGTCCAAGGCGACCAGAAGAGGAAGCCCACGCCAGAGCCCTGATCAGAGATGCGGCTGATCCCTGCCCGTGAGGGGCTTACAAACCAGAAAAGCTGGACCAACACAGACACGCAGAAAGCAGATGCTAAAGAAAACAACCGGTGTGCTCATCAGGCTCGTTCCAGCTGGGATTCAGGGCATCACTGCTCGTTACCAGTATCCGCACTGAACACAAAGAAGAAGACACCATAGGAAACGAGGCCCTCCTGGATAGCCCTCGCAGTGATTCAGTAACACATTGAATATGTGTAATGCTGTTGCACTAATATTTGCTTTTCATTAACAGAACTCACTCCCTTATTGGTAGACACTTGTTTCCTCCGCATCCTTTTTCTGCGTGTCTGTGTTGGTTTAACGCTTTTAGTTTGTAAGCCCCTGATGTGCAGAGATCAGCAACATCTAGGAACGGAAGCAAATGTTGGGAGTAAAGAACGATAGCAGGTAGATGGGAAAAATAAATTAGACAGCATGGGGATGGGGGGGAAAAGACAGAAGCTACTCTAAGCAAAGAAAGGAAATTATAATTAGAAAATTGCATCAGGAATCTACTCAGAACAGGGATACAATGAGCAAAGGAATATTGAGAGGGTCCAACCCGTACCAAACTGGAGTTCTAATAGAAGAGAATGGAAATGAAACGGTGAAGACAACATTCCATAGCCCAGATCATTCCTGAATCATCCTGGATACCCTTCATTGCTCAACAGACGCCCTGAACTAAATAAATGGGAACTTTTAAGTTCCATAATAAGTGTGAGGCCCCATGTTTCTCTGCTCTTTCCTAAATGACCAACCTCTACATAACTCCTCAAAACTTGCAAAGCTTTCTTCACGTACGGTATCTCACTTAATCCTCTGAGCAGCCTTGTGGTGTGGGTATCATTAAACTTATTTCTATGTGAGAAAACTAAAACTCACAATCCCACAGCTAGAGAAGAACAGAGCCAGGGTAGGTGCCATGGTTTTAAAACATGTCAACACATTCTTTGATACTTCTCCCTTCAAAAGGTGGAGCCCAGGTCCCCTGCCCTTGAGTGTGTGACTTAACCAGTCAATTAAGGGTGAAGTGAAGGTTTGTGAATTTCAAGACTCAGTCATAGGAGACACTGTGGCTTCCATCTTGCTCTCTCTCGGATCCCTCACCCTGGGGAGGTCAACTGCCGTGTTGTGAAGACATTCAAGCAGTCCATGGGACAGGGCCACTTGGTGAGGATGAAGCTTTCAACCAAAAGCCAGAGGACAGAGGCCTCCTACCAAAAGCTGTGTGAGTGAGCCATCTTGAAAGCGGATCCTCCAGCCTCAGTTAAGGCTTTGGATGCCTCCAGCCAGGGTTGACATCGTAAGTGCAATCTCATGAGCAACCCTGTGTCCGAACCACCCAGCTAAGTTGCCCCTAAATTCCTACCCCCAGAAACAACGAGATAATAAACATTTGTTGTTTTAAGCTGCTAGGGAATCATTTGTTATGCAGCAGTAGACAACTGATACACACCAGGAAATGAATCCAGATGTCTTGACCCCCAAAGCCTGTGCCCTTTTATTTCACACCACTGCTTTTTCTGTGACTTTTTGTGCAAAATCAAAATATTTTGTCCCATTTGACTTCCATTTCCCTAACCATCAGTTCAGTCTTTGCCAACTGTGTCACATTTTTCAGTGATTATTTAGTTCTTACATTCTTAAAACACTGGCTTCCCCTTCTATATTTATAAGGGCCATGAGAACAGGGGATAGATCTGTTTGAGTGACCACTGCATCCCCAAATTTAAATAAATCCACCAAATTTAGTGTTTGGTCTGTAATGAGTACTCGATAAAAATTTGTGGATGAATGAATGGCCAAAACACATATGATACAACTAGTCTGTCGCTGGGACTTTGTTTTCATTTTATGCTGAACCAAAAGGGAATAAATTCTGTATCTAAGAAGGAGGAGGGGATCCTGTTGGAGTTACAATTTTATTGACTCAAGCTCCGCAGGAGAAGTTTGTTTTAGTCTGATAAAGAAAATACCTGGAAAAGCAGAATATATTACCGTTTTTCAACAACACGCAAAAATCCCCAGGGCATGCAAAAATAATGTTTTCCTAATCAAAAGCGTCTTGTTTGATCCTTTTGCTTCCCGTCCCAGACCGACTGGAGGTTTTGGGCAGCAAGCCCTCAGACAGGAGTGGCCCAGCCTGCCGGTGACCTCAGCTGCAGAGGGGGCCGGGAGGCCTCGATTACAGACAGCGTTTTTCTGGGCAAGTTATTTGTTCGCACATGAACCGTAAATCAACTTGTAGTACTAACTCATGATGGCTTTTGACTTTGGGGGAAATGCCTAACCACCCAGATTTTATTTCACAGCCAGGGAAAAAATAAATAACGTGTGAGAGAAACAAAATGCAGGAAACGTCTATGAGACACGACCAAACTTTTTAAAAACCCAAGAACAATTAATGTTGCTACAGCAATGCAGCTTTGATCAAAGACCAAACATTTTTATAGCAACCACCAAAATGGGATGTGATAGCACGTGTGCACGTTTAATCCAGTACTCACTCCTTCCTTCAGCATTTTATCCTCTCGTCCAGTGCCCACCAGGACGCTCAGCTGTGATGGAGGTGTTCTGTGCTAACACAGTAACCACTCGCCAGTGTGGATACTGAGCCCTGGAAATGTGGCGAGTGTGATGGAGAATTGAGTTTTCAGTTTAATTTCATTTTAATTATTGATTTATTGTTAATGACTATATTAAATTTAGTAATTTTAAATGTAAATGTCCACAAGTGGCTGGAAGCTCTGGTGTTGGCAGCATTGCTCCAGAGCCATTTCCCATAGGGTCTTGAGCTGGGGGCACTCTCAAGCTACTGGAGTAACTTAGGTTGTCAGGCTGAAAATTATTACATTTTGCCAAAGAGAGATAGCAAGAAACACCAAAATCTCAAGCTGTCTTTAAGACCTGCTAGGGGACTCTGTTGTTCTACTGTTTTCTGGAGTCTCTCGTGGTCAGCTCCTGTACGGTTCTGCTGTCTTCTGGAGTCTCTCGTGGTCAGCTCCTGTACTGTTCTGCTGTCTTCTGGAGTCTCTCGTGGTCAGCTCCTGTACGGTTCTGCTGTCTTCTGGAGTCTCTCGTGGTCAGCTCCTGTACGGTTCTGCTGTCTTCTGGAGTCGCTCGTGGTCAGCTCCTGTACGGTTCTGCTGTCTTCTGGAGTCGCTCGTGGTCAGCTCCTGTACTGTTCTGCTGTCTTCTGGAGTCCCTCGTGGTCAGCTCCTGTACGGTTCTGCTGTCTTCTGGAGTCTCTCGTGGTCAGCTCCTGTACTGTTCTGCTGTCTTCTGGAGTCTCTCGTGGTCAGCTCCTGTACGGTTCTGCTGTCTTCTGGAGTCGCTCGTGGTCAGCTCCTGTACTGTTCTGCTGTCTTCTGGAGTCTCTCGTGGTCAGCTCCTGTACTGTTCTGCTGTCTTCTGGAGTCTCTCGTGGTCAGCTCCTGTACTGTTCTGCTGTCTTCTGGAGTCTCTCGTGGTCAGCTCCTGTACTGTTCTGCTGTCTTCTGGAGTCTCTCGTGGTCAGCTCCTGTACGGTTCTGCTGTCTTCTGGAGTCTCTCGTGGTCAGCTCCTGTACTGTTCTGTCTTCTGGAGTCCCTCGTGGTCAGCTCCTGTACTGTTCTGTCTTCTGGAGTCCCTCGTGGTCAGCTCCTGTACTGTTCTGCTGTTTTCTGGAGTCCCTCGTGGTCAGCTCCTGTACGGTTCTGCTGTCTTCTGGAGTCGCTCGTGGTCAGCTCCTGTACTGTTCTGCTGTCTTCTGGAGTCTCTCGTGGTCAGCTCCTGTACTGTTCTGCTGTCTTCTGGAGTCTCTCGTGGTCAGCTCCTGTACTGTTCTGCTGTCTTCTGGAGTCTCTCGTGGTCAGCTCCTGTACTGTTCTGTCTTCTGGAGTCCCTCGTGGTCAGCTCCTGTACTGTTCTGTCTTCTGGAGTCCCTCGTGGTCAGCTCCTGTACTGTTCTGCTGTTTTCTGGAGTCCCTCGTGGTCAGCTCCTGTACGGTTCTGCTGTCTTCTGGAGTCGCTCGTGGTCAGCTCCTGTACTGTTCTGCTGTCTTCTGGAGTCTCTCGTGGTCAGCTCCTGTACTGTTCTGCTGTCTTCTGGAGTCTCTCGTGGTCAGCTCCTGTACTGTTCTGCTGTCTTCTGGAGTCTCTCGTGGTCAGCTCCTGTACTGTTCTGCTGTCTTCTGGAGTCTCTCGTGGTCAGCTCCTGTACGGTTCTGCTGTCTTCTGGAGTCTCTCGTGGTCAGCTCCTGTACTGTTCTGTCTTCTGGAGTCCCTCGTGGTCAGCTCCTGTACTGTTCTGTCTTCTGGAGTCCCTCGTGGTCAGCTCCTGTACTGTTCTGCTGTTTTCTGGAGTCCCTCGTGGTCAGCTCCTGTACGGTTCTGCTGTCTTCTGGAGTCTCTCGTGGTCAGCTCCTAATGTGAGAAGTGAGGCAAGAAGGAGCAAAGAAGAAAGCCCACCCCAGGCCTTCAACCCGGGTTCCTGTCCAGTCAGAGAAGGAGGGTTCTGTTCCACAACAGGGATGCTGCATTGGGGGTGAAATGGGCAGCAGAGTGAAGTAAAGGTCTGCAGCATGGAAATCAGGTTTCATTCACCAGGGAGTTCTGACTGGAGCACAACAAGCCCGCAGAGGCCCTGAGTGGGATGCCCGGTAGCCAGACTGGCTGTGTACCACTGTCTCCTTCTGCTTTGGGAGCAAGTCCAAACTGTGCAGGCTGTCAGGGAAGCCTGCCCAGCTGTCCTCGCATCACCGAGCCACCTAGTTTCTCACTGCTCCCCAACAGATGTGACCGTTAGTTCCTGTGCGGAAGCCCCTGTCTAATCCGACTTCCCTGGCTCTCTGTAGACCTCCCTGACTGCACGCCCATCAGACTGCCCAGGTCAAAGCTGGGGAGCAGCTGGAACCTCGCCCTCTGCTGGTGGGAGTGTGAACTGACATGACCCCTTGGGAAACTGGTCTCTAGGTATCTACGAAAACCGACCACTCCTATTCCTGGGTAAATACATACCCAACAGAAACAGGTGCATATTTTCACCAAAAGACGTGCACTTTAATATCTAAAGCAGCTTTGTTGAAAGGTCCCTAACACTGGAAGCACCACAAATCCCAACAACGACCGAATGGATCAATGGGGTGTATTTATACCACGGAACACTATACAGAATGAAAACAAACTGTCTGAGAGCACACGCAGCGATAGCAGCACATCTGACATCATGAGGCCTCCAGACACAAAATAGCACCCCTCTCTCCTGTCTGCTAGACGCTTTCTGCCTTTTGCTGATACCATTCAATGTGTAGAAAGTACAGAAATGAGCACGATTAATCCATACTGTTCAAAGAAGTGGGGGTGGGTAGTGACAGAAGGGGACAGGGACGGGGGGAGTTGCAGGGTGCCCGTAACGTTCTGTTCTTGATCTATGTGCTGATTAGATGGGTGTACTCCGTTTTAAAAAGTCAGCGAGCTGTACCCTGAGGATACACACGTACAGTTTTCTATAGGTGTTCTCCAGTAGTTTTTTAAAAAGCCTATTCATCCTCAAAAGTGCAGCTCAAAACTTACTACTTCCATAAACCGTGAAAGTCTTCTACAGTGATCTTTCATTCTCTCATCATTTAAAACAAAAAAGCAAAAAAAACTGTGTATGGTTTCAGACACACACGTCTCACTGTATCCATCAGAATTTAAACACTCCAGTTTTTAAACCCCCCTCAGTTTTCGCACAGTAGTGGCCACAAAATACATATTTCATAAACTCTTTTAAATGAAGCACATCTTTTCTGCCATTACTTAAAATTGCTTAAATGGCAAAGACAGGTATTATCTCATACTTTCTGTGAATTTTCAAACAGCTGAGTTCAGTTAAGCACACATTTCCTTGCACGTATAAAAATGGAAAACATGGCAACAAAAAGGACTCTGGAATTTTCCATCCATGCAGCTGTTGCTACACAGCGTCTGTGGTGTAACATTCTCTTAATGGCACTCACTCCACAGTCCCACACAAGAGAAATGATTTCATTCCCATGCAGTCCCATCACTGTACTGGGCAAAGGCGTCAGAAATAATCGACAGAAAGGAAAATACTCCCCCGAACTGTGATAAGCATGAAAACTGTTACAAAGTACTAGATCCAGAATTTGAAGATTCATGCTAAGGCCTACGTTGGCGAGTTTCCAGATGACGGTGGACTGACCAGCGTGCTTATTCTTTCACTCATGAATTCTGAGAACGAAGGACGAGAGAAGTGTGACTCCATGGGCGAGTCCTAAACCACAGCAGTCATTTATAGGAGTCCTCACTGTGACCTAAGGACAGAGTAGGGAGGCTCTTCACTGACACACACTGTCAGTTAAGATGCATCAGTGAGGAACTCCTTCAAGGCCTCACTTCTCCGTTCCTTCCGGCCCAATGACTACCACCAACAGGATTGGCCTCAAAGCGTTCTTCTGTTTGCTTGGTTTCATCAGCCCTGCAGAAAGAAGGGAAAGGAATCCCTGGTTTGCAGAAATGAGCAAAAGACGGGAGACTGAGGATTTACCTAGCACTGTCACCTGTGCCCTAAATAAACAGTTGCAGATATAATCTCCCCATTCCTACAGCTCCACAGGGAAGTTTGGTGCCATTTGACGTGGCGTAGTCTGACATATTTACACGTGTCCACGGGGAAAGCAGAGCAGAACATCAAGCATGTGTGTTCCTCAAAAAGACTCTTGTCCAACATCCACAGAGCCATGAGGGCTCCATAGGAAGGCCAAGTCCATGAAATCCGAGAACCAGCCCAGCTAACGCTGTTTGGGGTGCTCTACGTCAGGCTGATCTGCGACTTTTCACTTGGTAGCAGCTATAAAATTCTTTACACTTGGATTAAAGAACTTCCCAGAAACAATCATATTTATCATCTCTGTTCTGAGGAGTAACTAAAAGCAAAAAATTAATCACACAGACACTCCCTTCCTCCGTCTCTCTCTCTCTGCACCAGATATTTCCTTTTAAACAAACGCCCAGTCTCAGTTTCAAACCTCCTTTCAGCCCAGCAATTCCACTTCTTGTATTTACCCAAGAAAACTGAAAGCGTAGGTGCACACCAAAACTCACACACGAATGAATGTTCACAGCAGCCCGAATGTCCATCAGCTGATACCCGGGTAAACAAAACGTGGCATATCCGTCCAATGGAACATTACTCAGCCTTAAAAAGTAATGAGGTACCGATTCATGGGACTGCACGGATGAACCTTCAGAATGTTACGCTCAGGGAAATACACCAGACACGAAAGCCACCTGTTGTAGGATTCCATTTATATGAAAGAGTCAGACTAGGCACATCTCGAGACAGAAAGCATCTTAGGGTTGCCAGGGGCTGGGGGCAGAGGGACACGGAAAGTGAGTGCTGGTGGAGACGGGGTTTCTTCTGGAGGGTGATGAAAATGCTCTAAGGCTTATAGTGCTGTTAGTTGTACAACGTTGTGAGTACAGCTGACCCTTGAACAACACAGGGGTCAGGGCTGCCAGACCTCCACACAGCCTGAAACCCTGTGGGACTTGACGGTCATCCCCTTGACGGTCATCCCTCTGTATATGTGGTTCAGCGTACGGGCGGTCAACCACCCGTGGACCTTGTAGTACTGGGGCGCTCATTTATTGAAAAGATTCCGTGTAGAAGTGGGCCTGTGCAGTTCAAACCCATGCTGTTCAGGGACCAACTGTGTACTAGAAACTACTGAAGTGTGCATTTTGGGATGCCTTTTCTGGTAGGTTTACTCTATCTCACTGTTTTAAACCTCCATTTCATACGGCTCCTCTGCTGCCCGTTCCCCCAACACACCCCCACCCTACCCGACCCCACCCCACCCTCCCAAATGCAGGACTGGGGAGTGAGGGGCCCTCTTCGCATCTCTTCGAGCAGGGACGCAGCAGCCCCTTGCGGGTGGGGGTGGCATCACCTTCTTGGGTCCTCAGCCACAGAAGCAGTCGCAAAGCACGGGTGCAGCGGGACTCTGGGACTAGGAGTCTTTGTTCCTTACGTTTCAAGCAAAGAATAGCAAGGAGGTTACGACCTTGGTGCCAACGCTTAGGGCCTGGAAAATGTGCAGTCTCCCTGCTGGACTTAAATCACAGGCATCCCCTCGGAGCTCCTGTTCATCAGGCTTAGAACAGCCCTGCGAGTTGCCCCCACAAAGCCGGAGGCCTGACTGTCAGCGCGTTTTGCTGTGTTTCCAGTGAAACAGGCCCTGGGACTCTGCAGGTCTGTCTGGCAGCATTTTCAGAGGATACCAAAGCAAACAACTGGCAATTCGAATGCAGACCAGAGACGTGGCTGCTGAGGTGTCAGGTGCTTGGTGGGGCGGGGGACTGCAAAACTGCCGGGCTCCCTCCTGTCATCAGCTCCTGGCCGCAGGGAGAACAGGAGGAGTTGCACTAGACCCCCCCTCCCCCCCAACCTGCACAGGCCAAGCACCCTTACACCTGGGAAGCCCACACCACGTTGCCCCCCCCCAACCTGCACAGGGCAAGCACCCTTACACCTGGGAAGCCCACACCAGGTTGCCCCCCACAACCTGCACGGGCCAAGCACCCTTACACCTGGGAAACCCACACCACGTTGCCCCCCCCCCCCAGCCTGCACAGGCCAAGCACCCTTATACCTGGGAAGCCCACACCACGTTGCCCCAACCTTTAAGTCTCTGCCACCCAACTTGAGACGTGTCCAAAGCTTGTGCTTCCCCAGAAGAGATCCCCTTCTTGCCACAGTGCCTGAGATTCATCCACAAGGCCTCAACTGCCCTTTGGTTAAGACACTCTTTCCCTCAATACTCGTTTCCCAAATGCTTGTTTTTGCTGCCAGGGGTTCCACGTTGAGCCATTAGCCCTGAGCACTAAGAGTGTCTCTCCACCCTTGTCTTCAGCTGTTCTCCCGCCGCACCCGCCCACCCGTCTGCACCTGCCTGTTTGTCAGCCAAGGCAGGCGCTCCCATCCAGGGCTTTGCACCTGCTGTTCTCTCCGCGTGGAACAGGCTCCCTCCCTGTATTCAGTGCTCTGCTCCAGTGTTGCCTTCTCAGGGAGACCTCCTCTGCCATCTGTGTGAAGTCCTACCATCCCCTCTTCTGTCGTTCTCCGTAGCACTCAGGGCTACCTGACAAGTGCACCTTTGGGGTTTGGGGCTGGAAACCCACTGGAACATGCTCTTTCTCAAAATAAAGACTGTCCATTTTGGCCACTCTGAGGTCTCCTGCCTCATTGCAGTTCCCCAATAAATAGTAGGTAAAGGAAAGAATGAGAATTTGATTAAAAGATTAGAGATTACAAGGCAAGTCCTGTTCCCAGAAAGCTAAGTAGTGGTATACAATCCTCAACTTATGGCGTAGACGTGCGTATCAGGTGTTTTCCCTAATTCCCTGAGTGTTACACAATGGGCACCAGTAAGCTCATTCAGTTACAAATAGCAGAGATCCCGTCTCCAACCTCCACACTCCAGGGAACTTACTGGAGCAGTGCGGCAGTAAAGCTAGTGACAGACAAGACTTGAATCTGGGCTCAAAAATTCAACAGGACCACAATCTGGTTTTCCTCTCCAGTTCTCAGCTCTGCCTAGACAGCCACAGTTTCACTTCCACACTAAGCCTCCGTTGTGGGCCCTGGTGGGTGCCAGGCATTCAGGATGCTTCCTGTTGAAGTCCAACAGCAAAGAATCTTTTCAGGCAGCACCCAAGGGCAGGTAAGGCTTTCCTTTCCCCGAAGCCCTTACATCCTATTGACTCTGTCATATGCCAACCCCTGGATGCATCCATCGCTGGGACCAGCAAGCATAGAAGGAGCTTCAGCTGGGATCCAGCCCCCCCACACGTCAGACATGAAAACAGTGGAGGGCTAAATTCCTCAACAGGAAATCAGGGCTCCATCAGGTAGAAAAGTGGGAAGTCACTGCTGGAAAGACAGACCACAAATGTCCAGTATATTGTGTGTATGTAGGCATTTAAAATGTTAAAAACCTAAAGTCTGTGTTAAATATAGAATAAAATTTTACTTCTCTAAAATCATTTCTTACCTCAAATTGCAGCTTCCTCAATTTTTAAGGGCAGTGGAAATTTTTAAAATCTTAATTGTGGTGGTAGTTACATGACTGTTAAACTGGTCAAAATTCATAGAACTGTAGCCAAGATTGTAGACTTTATGTATAGGTCTGGAGAACAAATATGTTGCCTTTGCAGACCAAGACTGCAGCAAGTACTCGGGTGTGCCATTGTGGCATGAAAGCAGCCACAGACAATATGTAAATGAGTAGTTGTGGCCATGTTCCAATAAAACTTTATTTACAAAAACAAGCAGTGGGCCAGATTGGACCTACACGTTGTATATAGTTTGAAGATTCCTGAACGACACACTTGAAAAAGAATGAATTTTACTACATGTAAATTGTACCTCGATAAGCAAACAAGAAAAGGGTAAAGCAGAAAAAGAAAGTACTCCAGGAAAAAAAAAAGCTGTAGTCCCTTCAACTTACTTGAAGTAAGATTTTGTCAGAAGAATAGAGGTATTTTTATTGTTTGGAAGAGGGATCTGCTGATGGTGTTTGTGCAACAGATGAGCCAGAAGGTTTATAGAAAGTTAAACAGGGAATTTTAAACTTGACTTTTGAAAATTATTTTACACACTCACTTGAAAAATTCACCAGGAAGTCGACTCCTTGCCTCTGTCCTTGACAGAGGTACCTGCAGCTGGCTGAGCCCTGAGTCAAGACTCCAGAAATGAGCTGTTTTGTTTTGGTTTTATTTAGTGTGATGACTTTAAGACCCAGTGTCTTGTACTTCTAGTTTTTTATTGTTTGCTTCTTTTATGGCAAAGCAATCTTTATCGGACAGAGATTGTAAATAAGATCCGGTCGTTTCTTCCCCTTCGCTAAATAATGGCACAAACAAAACATCTCTGAGGCTGTTAGCCCACCAGAATTGAAAGAGAAATCAAACTACTGGGAACCAGAAAGTGAACGCTCTCAAGACCAAAAAAAAAAGAAAAAGTTTTTAAAGCAGAAGAGTTCAAAATCGGCTGGCATTCGAACACCCAAATTTGATGTAGGCAAAGTAATGTGGAGGTGCTCCCACACTGCGGAGACGCAGGTTGTATAAAAGATATACAGTCAGACTCTAGCGTCTGATTTTTGTAAGATGTAGACTAGATAACAAATCAAAGTGTTCATCTCATCTCTAAGTGAGAGAAGCACGCTTTTAAATCAAAGGTAGCTAATGTGCAGATCAGCTGGGATTTTCCATGAAGATGAGCCTTCCTCCACACAAACATCAAGCCTTCAGAGGATGTACGTTAAGGGCAGATGTCATGCCAGGCTCCAGAAAGACAAATAAGACATGAGCTGCCCTCCGGCTACTGAGAGCCCAATTACGAAGACAGATGAAAACACAAATATTTAAGAAAACGTGTTGTGTGATAACAGAGTCTCTAAATACTTTAACAAGTCCAGGCCAATTTAATTTACGCAAGGTGACGTTAAACATGCAAGCAATATGATTTCCCTTTGAAGCAATACTACTAAGAAAATATGATCAAAAGAGTCATGCAAGAGAAAAAAATTGTCACACATAATTCATTTTCCCCCTCCTAAGTCTGGTGCTATCATGGATAGTGGTGCAGAATTTTCTTTCTTTAAAAAGAAATGCTGGGGCTTCCCGGTGGCGCAGTGGTTGAGAGTCCGCCTGCCGATGCAGGAGACACAGGTTCGTGCCCTGGTCCAGGAAGATCCCACATGCCACGGAGCAGCTGGGCCCGTGAGCCATGGCCGCTGAGCCTGCGCGTCCGGAGACTGTGCTCTGCAACGGGAGAAGGCACAGCAGTGAGAGGCCCGCGTACCACCAAAAAAAGAAAGAAAAAAGAAATGCCAATTAAAAAATGTTTTTAAAAAAATGTTTATTTTTGCTTGATTGTTTTGTGTTGGTTTTGTTGTGTTTTTTCTAAAATAACTTGAAGTTAATATTACCAAGACAGATTAGGAGTAAAATAAAGAAAACATGGACCATCAGAGTTAATTTTAGTAACAGTCCTGGTCTTAGTAACCATCAGAACGTTTTAGAGACAGAATTTTGATATGGTTGTAATAACCAAGCCAGGAAGATGGAGTTAAGTTGAAAACATAAAGTCAATTTTTCCACTGAGTCATTTCCTAGAATGAGACATAAATATCCCCAACATTCTTTGCCCTGGACATTAAAATGGATAATTTGAGTGAATATCTCCTGCAGTTGATCAGAGTCACTGCAAGTTAATTGTGCGACATGAAACCTCACATGCGGGTCTCTCATATGGTAAGGGTACCTCAGAAGGATCACAGAGGGTTCTTGTCTCAGTGCTGATTCCCAGCAGCCACTCTCCAGAGAGTTTGATTCAGGAGACTAACGTGGGACCGGGAACTTAACTCATTCATCTGACAAACTGCATGGTACCCCTCCTGTAGCCAGGGAGGGACCAGGGTCTGCAGAAGCAGTCATCTGTGTGTTACCAGTACTCCAGGTGACCCGTAACCTAGAGGCTCCCAAACCTCACCACCATTGGCTCTTCAGGGCTCCCTGACAAGCCGAGAAGAATTTGGGAAGGGCCAGGGTCTGACATAGATACTGGCGGGAGATGTGCTGCATGCTGCCTAGTCCATTTGTAACCATTCAGTGAGCAAATCAAAAGTTTTAAAAGAAGAGGGGGACTTCCCCGGTGGCGCAGTGGTTGAGAGTCCACCTGCCGATGCAGGGGACGCGGGTTTGTGCCCCGGTCTGGGAAGATCCCACGTGCCGCAGAGCAGCTGGGCCCGTGAGCCACGGCCGCTGAGCCTGCACGTCCGGAGACTGTGCTCCGCAACGGGAGAGGCCGCAACAGTGAGAGACCCGCGTACCGAAAAAAAAAAAAAGAGGGTACATTGTACATGTGTGGTTAAATTTCATCAACTTCATAAGTGCCTTTACGTTAATTGTGTCACTAAGACGTTTATTTCCTAAAACAACAGCTAATCCTCTTTATCTGAAGCTACCGGTTTTCCCAAGTCAGCAGAATAACCATATCAATGTTTCTTTTTCTTTGCAAAATAGAATCTCAGACAGCCAGCCTGAGAGGCATGTATCAGGCCCCTTGCACTGCAGTCATCCATTTGTCTTTTGACAAATGAAGGAATCTCAGACCCAAATGACTAGAAGGAAACACGGCTTACATACAGTCACATACTATGTTATTTGTTGAGTCCGTGTATGCAAAAAACTATTTTGAAGCGAGTCACTAATTGATTGTGGTCCGTTTGATTTTGTAACAACTCCACTCTGTGTTCACTGTTTCTCTCTAAATAAAGGACGCTGGTGTGCCTAAATAATCTGGCTGAATAGGAGATTTGCCTATGTCTAGTCCAAGGGTTGGCAAATTATAGCCTGCTGCCTGTTTTTGTAAAATAATAATAATAACATTTGATTGGAACACTGACATGCCCATTCATTTAGGTGTTGCCTGTGGTTGCTTTCTGGCTACAACAGCAGAGTTAAGTCGTTGCCACAGAGCCATATGGCTCTCAAAACTTAAAATATTTACAATCAGACCCTTTTCAGAAAACGTCTGCCAAAACCCTGATCTTGTCACTTGAGACCACCAGAGTTAGGACTCAGCCAGACGGATGAAAATGCTCGACGTTGACAACGAAGCCATCTAAGTCTGTGCAAAGAACTGCTGTGTGTAAAAGCAACAGAAGAAATCACACGGAAAAGGTCTACAGAGTTTACTATATTTAAAGTATCTTTAAAATGAAAAGGACAATAAGGGAAAACATGGCAAAAAAATAACAAAGAGGTTAACGTGCTTGATACCTAAAGAACTGTCACAAATCTGTGGGAATGCCACCAGCAGTTCAGTAGAACAAACTGAAAAGGAACGGCTACAAGTTGCCGCTTTACAGAGCAGGAAATAGACAAAGCTGAAAAAAGAGTGAAAAGATGTTCAACCCAACCAGTAAATAGTAAAATTAAAAACATAATGAAATACCATTTCAGTCGGGGAAAAAAACTGAGTGAGACAGTGAGTCATATCCAGGCTTAGTGAAGATAGGTGGACAAGGTACCCTTGAGCCCTGTTCATTTGCGGAGTGGCTGGGGGGATTCTGAAGGGCAGTTGACAACATCTATTAAGATTACGTACACAGGCCCTTTGACCCCACAATTAAAATTCTTAATGTTCACCTTAGCGAAATACTTACAGTTGTTCACAAGACTGTACGTCAGAGGCCACACTATAGAAACTGTGCAGCAATTATATAGGATGAAGCAGAAGTGAATGTATTGATGTTGACAGCACTCCAAGATTATTTTCACCCAGAAGAAACAACTTGCAAAGCAATATGTACATGAAGTTACCATTGAGTTTCTTTGAAATCATATTTTTAACTTGTCATGGACTGAATTTTGTCCCCAAAAAAAGACAAGTCCTAACCTCCCAGTACCTCAGAATGTGACGTTATTTTAAAATAGGGTCTTCATCAAGGTAGCCAAGTTAAACGGAAGTGATTAGGCTGGGTCCTAATCCAATATGACTGGTGTCCTTATAGAAAGGGAAAATACGGACACAGAGACAGATGCACACAGAGGGAAGATGATGTTAAGGCACATTGGGAGAAGGTGGCCACGTGACTGGAGTGATCTCCAGGCCAAGGAAAGCCAAAGGTTGACAGCCAACCACAGAAACTGCAAGAGGCAAGGAAGGATCCTGCCCTAGAAGCTTCAGAGGGAGCGTGGCCTTGCCAAAACCGTGATTTCGGACTTCCGGCTTCCAGAACTCCAGGACAGTACATTTCTGTTGTTTTAGGCCCCCCAGATTGTGGTACTTCGTTACAGCAGGCCTAGGAAACTAATCCACCATCCACTCACATCTCCCCCAAAACACCTAGTCAGATCGGGACGGCTTCTACGCGTAGATACCTGTGTAACTGCACAGAAAATGATTGACAAGGTCGTACACCAACCAGTAATGCGTACCTCTGGGAGGCGTCTGCAAGTGACACGTGAGATGGACCTCACCTTTCCATGCATTATTTGATAATCCAGCGGCTAATACGTGTTAATGTAGCATTTGTTTACGTGAAAAATTCTCTCTTATAAGGTGAAATGGTGAAGAGCATGCCCAGTGCCCCTCCTTTCTCGTGGAACAAGAACCCCTTTTCTGGTCCCACCTCTCCCATCCCAACCATCTGGTTCCAACACGCCATCCACCATTGACTGATCCCACAGATGCCCTTTGGGACCAAGCCAGGTCCACTGGGTCTGACGGAATCCCTCCCTGTTGGGATAGCTAACGACCTAAGCCTGGGACACCCTGGCCTCTGTGTCCACTGCTAGGCAGGGGAAGCAGCTCAAGTGGGACAGAACAAAGCCAGCCTAAGAAAGGAAACAAGTGATGGATGGGGCATGTCCGTGAGAACCGGTGGCCTGAAATCCTTGTTTCCAGCTGCTCCAGAAACCACCTTCACCTCTGTCCTCACTTACTTGAGCCAATGCTCTTTGTCACCAGTGCAACTTAGAATTGGGTTTCTGTCACACTCAAAATAGCCCTACACAGAAAAGAACAGGAAAACGTAAGAGAGTAAACATTATCCATACAGTTCTAAACATCCGGTGGGAAAATGTCCAGAACCTTGTTAATAATCAAAGGAATACAAATTCCTTTAAAATGGGCTGTCTTGTTTGTTTGTTTTAACTCAGTGGCTTCTGTGCTCTGTGTCCCTGAAAAAACTGAAATTCTTTGATTGCATATTTTATTCTTTTTTAATCTTTTTCTGCAGTTCCTAAATTCTTAACAATGAAAATCTATTCCTTCTATATTTAGAAGGTAATTCCCCCTCCTTTAAAAAACAAAAAACAACCTCTTACAAAAAATCAAGAGTGAAACATTTAGGACCTAGATACGAAGATATATTCAAAGAAGTCCAAGTATGTGATCACTCACAGGGAAGAAATGAGGCAAGATGAGGGTGACATCATGGTTTAGAGCATATTCTGTCTGGCTTCTCAGCACACCTTAAATGTAGGGTGTTTGTTACTAATCTGGATTGAACAGGCTTGCGGTTGGCATGATTATGTCCTATATTTCAAGCCCTTTAGTGTATTAGATCCTGATAACTAACGCGGTATCTGCCTCAGTGCTCACCAGTATTCCAAGGAGAGCCGTACTCCCTGAGGAAAGATCACCTAGGTGAACTCAGGTCTGGCCCTGTGATTTGTTTCCCCCATGAAGGTGAGAAACATGACATTTCAGGGGGATGCTTTCCAGTGGGGTTGTCATTTCCCCCCCACCTCCCTATCTCCATCAACCTCAGTCTCCACGTGACTATTTTAGCAGAGGCCTCGGGCCAACTTGCAGTGACATGTAGCAAGAGCAAGAAAATAGCTGAGTCATCGGGCCCTGGGGTTGTCAGTTAGTTACTGCACCATCACATGGCCTCCCCTCCCTAATGCAGTGGAAACCCAGGGAAAGAGACTACAAAAGGATCTTTGGAAAGAAAAGGAAGGTTGCACATACTCGATTGCAAAACGTATTTTAACTCTCTGACCTACTGTTCTATTCTCTTGCTATTTTTACACGCGGTAGTTATTCCTCTCGATATTTCACTAACTTAGCAAAAGGTTCTAGTGCTTTTTGAGCCTGATTAACAAGGAAGCAAAGGGAAAATCTTGGCTGTATCAGAAGCTTTAACATTTCTAGCACAGCTCATACTCTGCACTAAATTACACTGCTATCAACATAATCAAGCACAAACAAGGCCACATTTCTGTAATACATTACCCAACTCATGATTCCCTCCACCTCCCAGTCTCAGAAGAGACTGCAGCAGGAACCACACAAGCAGCTCTGAGTAATTTTTCCCAGATTCATTTTACTCCAGTTCTAAGATGAGTTTAGACCGAAGATTTTTGCCTCGTGGACGCTAACTTAAATCATTTCAGTAGATTCAGGCTCAGCTTGGGAAGCGTGCATATCAGGCAGCAGAAGTGCCCCTGTACTGCATCAGGGATATGCAAATATAAAGAAACAGCCCCTCAAATAACAGTAAGGCAAGAACATTTTTTCATAAAACTTGAGGGAAATCGTGCATGCAAGAAATGCAGGAAAGAGTGAAATTACTTTTAACAAAGTGAATTGAGATCATCGTCATCTAGAGCCAAGGAGCTTCTCACGAGCTGAGGGGCCTTACGATGAAGCACACACATGCGCACGCACACACACGCACACTGACGTGCTATCTAAAATGGAGCACTGTACACACGCACGGCCACATAGAGAGGGACATACGTGGAGAAACGGACACACACAAGCATGCACACTGTCTTCATTGGAGCAGTGTCACACACACACACACACACCTGGACACGCACCACCTACAGTGGAGTAATGCACACACACTGGAAATACCACAGGAAGTATTTGTATCAAATTGAAATGAAATTAGATCGCTATGACTTTTTAAAAAAATGCCTTCTCAAACCACTAAGAGCTGCGGCTTTGTCTTATATGTTGATGTAAACATTTTGGGGTTGGTCGGTGAATTTCTTGCTGTTGTAAAATTTTCAGCAAACTTGAGTCTTGACTTAAATAGGTAAACCACAGTCTTTTATCAACACAGAATTTCCCTGTGGTCCAGGTCAAGGTTGCCCAAGATGTTAATCTTTGACAAATTAAATGCTGTATATTCTGGCTAAGGCATGAAAACACAGTAATATCAAAAACATCAACTCCATATGTAGTTCTTTTAACCACGTCACATGTAGGAGGCTTGGGGTGGGCAGGAATCTGCCGTTTAATATTGATGGTAGCCAAAAGGACTCCCACTGGCCAATTCAGGGACAGTTAGAGCATCCAAGAGAAGAAGAATGCTAATTGATTATAACACATGTAACCAAAACAACAACAACAAAGTACCAAAAAAAGAAAAAAAACCATGAGGCTCTAGTGATGCACAAAAGTTGGGGTACAGAGAAGAAAATTTTAGCAAAGAACTTGCAGAAGACCTCACACAGTGTTAATGTGTCAATTATATCTTAATAAAGCTGAAGGGGAAATGAAAAAAGAATAGTTTATAAAAGAAATGATCAAATTCACCATTCTGTAACCAGCAGTGTAGCACTTCAAACAGGAACAGTTAGGGGATGGGTGTGAACCTATCTTCACAGTCCCAAAATATCACCCCCCTGGCCCCCATTGACTCATTCCTTACACAGGAGAGAAGGTGCCCGCATGACAAGCATATTGAGTGGGCACAGCCCTAACCAACTAACCGAGCTCAGCAAAAGCAATAAAAAGTCACCTTGAGCATTAGGTCCCCCGGTGTAACTCAATGGAAGGGACGCAGTAACACCTCTTCAGTGTTCTTGCCAAAATTGTCCAACCTGCGTGGAATCATGAGGAGACAGGCAGACAAATACAGACCATGGGACATTATAGAAGACAACAAGCCAGAATTCTTCAAAAACATCAGTGGCATAAAAGAAAAACTGAAGGCAGACAGACTGTTCTAGATTAAAGGAGATTACAAAGTCATGGCCAAATGCAGGGCATGATGCTTAACTGAATCTCAGACTATTTTAAAGGCTCCGGAAGCACATTCTGTACTGACGTCGGAAGCTCCTAGAATCTACTGAGTGGACACAGGTGTCAGTGGCCAGGCAGGTGTGGCGGCCTCCTGCTGCTGTGGAGGCTCACTGCATTGGAGGGGCACGGGACAGGTCTGGGGGCAGGCTGCTTTTGTGGTGGCGTTTGCACAAGGCTGAGACAGCCTGTCCAGGTGAGACCCCTGGCACCGACCTGCAGGCAACACACCCACACCCACTGCAGCTGAAAAACACCCCCTGGCCCATTAGGGTCTATCATTTTAAGGGAAAGTCCCTTGGCCTAGTCCCTTTGGGCTCCTCTAACAAAGTACCATAGACTGGGCAGCTTGTAAACAACAGACATTTATTTCTCACTGTTCTGGAGGCTGTGAAGTCCAAGATCAAGGTGCTAGCAGATTTGGTATCCGGTGAGGGCCTGTTTCCTGGTTCATAGAAGGTACCTTCTCCCTGTGTCCTCACATGACAAGAGAGGAGAGGGAACTCTCTAGTGTCTCTTTTACAAGGGCGCTAATCCCATTCATGAGGGCTCCACCCTTATGACCTAATTACCTGTCAAAAGCTCCACCTCCAAATACCACTACCTTGGGAGTTGGATCTCCACATACGAATTTAGGAGGAGGACATCAACATTCAGAACATTGCATTCCTGGAGTAGCTTAACACAGTTGCCCCTATCAAAGCCCGGCATTATTTTGTTAGTGGCAGCTGTATTGAAACAGAGATCCCACCAACAATTTCTAAAAGGCAACAGATGATTTAGAACTTACTAGACTGGTGATTTGTGCCTCAGTTTATATCATTTGGAAGGCAGTTTTAATGATATACGGTTTAGGGAGAGAATAAAATGGACTATTTTTGAAGGGAGTGTATTACTTTATATTACCAAGTATTTTGTATGTTTTATATTACTATAGATTTTGTATTTTATTACTAAGGGGTAATTTTGATAGTGAAATATATGTAAAGTCCTACATTAAGTGCCCCTTACACAGTAGTATCCACTAAATTTTACTTTCTTTTCTTCCAGGAGAATATCGAGATCTTTGACAAAGTAATGAAAAGCAAGAGATGGAACAGGTGCCCTCAGATAGGCACTTGTGTGCAAGCCATTCACTGGAATCCCCAAAGGCTGTAAGCTCTTACGTCTGAAAAGTGCACCCCGTCGCCAGCCCTAACCTAATCCCACAGGAGTTCCCAGCTACTTAAGCAAGTACTTCAGTTGCAGCGAAATTACATTTACACACCAGTGCCAGAAGGAAAAATAACAATGGAAATGGAAGTTCAACTTAAACACTGTCACTGAGGCACATTTCACGGACTGCAAAACTGAAGGGACATAAACTGTTTCCAATTTCCCTCAGCCCTGAAAGGAAGAGCATGAATCAGGTAATAAGTCAAACTTTAATTTATAATCTTCTTGGGATTACACTTTCATGGATGATTATTTTATTCCAGAACTCCTTCTGAGCCTCCCTCGTCAGTAAAAGAAACATAGAAGCACCTCATTTATTTACCAGTCGCGACTGATGGCTCTTGTTCCCCAGCCCACCTCCCAAAATACATCTGCGCCTGTCACTGGTTTTTTTTGTTGTTGTTGTTGTTGTTTTGATGTGATCCTGAAAGGTTTTACATTTCAGGGCATTTCCCAATCACATGGAAGTCAGTTCTTATAAAATTACATCATGCCATGCTCTCAGTAAATAAAACGTTTTAACTGGGTGAGAAAAGGGATTTACTACTTCTGTAGCCCTTTGTAAATATTCCTTTCGCTCTACCGGCATGAAAGCCCCCATGGCTGTTGTTTCCTGTCTTTAACATCTGTTAGAGGGAGTTGCTGTTTCTCACGTGGACTGTGGGTGAAGCATGCCCTCACACTTCTGCAGCACTTGGGACACAGTGTGTATCCCGGGCCTTCACTGCCTCTGCAGAATGGATGAGAGCCGACCTACGCTTCCCCGTGTGGGTGGGTATCCAGGAGGCTTTGACACAAGGAAGAACCCCCATATGAGTGACTGTACCCATGCTTTTTCTTCTCCCTTATTAAAAAAAAAGCAGTAAACTGTCAACAATTTCCTATTTAGTAGTCAGACCACCTTGAGAAAGATAGGTTGTCCGTTTACAGGTATTTTCTCCCTCTGTCCAAATCATGAGACTAAGAGTCATGTAAATACTTCATTTAAAAACTATAAATAAAACCCCCAAGTCTCTCAAGCAGGGATCAGCAAACTACACCCTTGGGCCAAATAAGCCACACCTATTTTTATAAATAAAGTGTTATTGGCACTCGTCCACATCCATTTGTTTTACATATCGTCAAAGGCTACAAGGTCGGATGAAGTTGCGAATTTTCAACAAAGATCCTATCTGTCTACCACAGAGCTCACAAGCGTCACTATCCAGCCCTTGACAAAACACGTTGGCCAATCCCTGCTTTAAAGCCACGTCGTCTAACAGAAATAGAATGCGGACCACGTATATAATTCTAAATGGTTTAGTAGCCGTGTTAAAAATGAAAAAGAAACAAGTTAATTTTAATAATATATTTCAGCCCAGTAGATGCAAAAAGGTACGAGTTCAACATATGACCTAACATTGATACTAAAGTTATTAATGAGAAACTTTTTTCTTCATATTAAAGTCTTAGGAAGCTGGTGTCTTTTTTTTTTTTTCTTCATATGAAGCCTTAGAAGTCTACCTCACATAACAATTCAGACTAGTCACAGTTCAACAGCTTAATAGTCACTTGGTCCCTGTAGGTCCAAAGGGCATGATAAGTGAGAAGAGAAAAGAAAAGAAAGAATGAGTTTTTCCATGAAGGCTCCAGCTTCACTCAAGTGAAATGTGAGATAACAGACTTTTGGCTCATTCTAAGTATATCCCAAGCAATATTTGGGATGTACTTGATATTAAAACATCCTTCGCTGTGTGTCCAAAATTCACACGTAACTAGGTGTCCTGTAATTTATCTGGCCACCCGTTCCTCGGCCCCTGAATTTTCCTGTTTAGTAAAAATTCAAGCGGGAGGCAGCAAAAGGAGGGGATGGTCTCTGATGCCCTCCAGTCAGCTTGGTTGCCTCACCTCATTATTTCATTGATTCTGAAAATTGCTGGTGTGTGCACACTCACTGGCCTGGGAAATCAATTAATGCTAAATTTATCCAGCCCAAGGGCTGCCAGGGGTCGTGCAGAAGCCCAGGCTGCACCCCTCAGCACGAGTCAGCAATGCCATCACCCACCAATGAGTCCGGAAGTTGAAACGCAGAAGCAATCTTCCTTTTAAGAAGGTTTTGCTCTTAAAAAAAAAAAAAAGTGTGTTGTCCCACCAAGGCACTAGAAACACCTTCCACAGAAAAGAAAGAGTCCACACAAGAGTCATGATAAAAATGGACTACAGATAATTTTTCTTACTCCTGTGCAGGGGAAAAACATATTGACTGTGTCCTTTCCGCCTTCGGGGGAAAGGAGGGCAGCCCTTCTAGAAGCACTGAAGTGCAGAATTAGGGAACACATAGTGAGATGACCAAAGAGTAATTTTAGAACATGAGAGCTGTCTGGGAACCCACGTAAAAATCCAAGTTGTGAAAACCAAGCTTCATGTGTTCTGTTTCCTATAGTCAAAAAATTCCGAAAGTATTCTCTCTTCTTAAGGCAGTGGTAACAGAGTTCAAAGCACAGGATGAAAATCGGATTGTGTGGAACAGAGTATCGTCTGGTGAGAGAACAGTTCGGTTTGGCAGTCGGGGACTCAGCAGATGAGTGAATTGCTTGGCAACGGCAGCATGATCAAAGCTGTCTACACAATTCGAACAAGTAAGAATAGACCCCAAAAATGAAGGAGAAAATGATCTAGTGACAGCTGCAATTATGCATTTTTTTTTCATTTGCTCATCTTGAAAAATCATTTGGGAGAAACTTCCTCACAGAAAGAACAGAGAACCTTTATGTCATTCTTTTTCAAATTAATTCACTTGCTGAGCTGAAGATTCGAAGCACTTCATCGATCCGTTATTTAATGATGGCTCAAAAGATGTTTTGTGCAGAATGAGGGTTATCTTTCTGTTGGAACAAAACAAATTGTTTTAATCGTGTGCACGTTAATATGTCCAAATGAACATCAAACTCCAGAAGACTGAAATAACTCCACCCCATCCGGAGACACCAGAATTTTCAAAGTTCTCTTGTTATTTCAGCTTCTAGCCTCAGTTACAAGTGAAGGCATTAGGAGGACTTGAAAGGTGTCCAGAATCCCGCAGATACTCATCAGGTTCTCACAGGCTCTCTCCATTTGGATCGGTACCATGATTTAGTCTTATTTTCCGGACGTCTTGCCCACTTTGAGATTCTTTTATGCTACAAACCAGAAAGCTCACTCCAAAATAGAAAGCACAAAATGCACTGAAAAAACAATAGCCTGCATCATGTCCATAGGTTTATAAACTAGTTTTTTCTTCTCTCTGTAGTGGGAGGCCACCAAGAAAGTAGTTCATCAGATTCTCAAAAGCATTATTGGACATAAAGATTTCTTTCTCTCATAGGTTTAAAAAAGAATAGACTGCCAAGTGTCTGCACTTGCAAGCCAGTTTTAAGTTATGCTGTGTGCACTCTAGAATTCCTCAAGAAGGTGAAATAAAATCACTGCGAAAGTACTTCATGCCTCTGAACTGTGCAAAGATGGGGAAATGGTAAATTTGGGGTTGTGTATATTTTACCACAATAAAAATATTTTTTAAATAGAAATATAGAAAAATGGAATAGGGCTTCCCTGGTGGCGCAGTGGTTGAGAATCTGCCTGCTAATGCAGGGGACACGGGTTCGAGCCCTGGTCTGGGAGGATCCCACATGCCGCGGAGCAACTAGGCCCGTGAGCCACAACGACTGAGCCTACGCGTCTGGAGCCTGTGCTGCGCAACAAGAGAGGCCGCAACAATGAGAGGCCCACGCACCGCGATGAAGAGTGGCCCCCGCTCGCCACAACTAGAGAAAGCCCTCGTGCAGAAACGAAGACCCAACGCAGCCAAAAATTAATTAATTAATTAATAAACCCCTACTCCCAATGTCTTCTTAAAAAAAAAAAAAAGGAATAAAACCAAATAGCCATAAAACATCACGCATAACACAGTGTTGACGGCAAGTCTTGTGCCTACAGTGCTGGCACCTACCAGATGCCAAATCTGCTTTTCCTTCATGACCTGAAGTTCCAGAAATTGCTCCCCATACTAACCACAGTTTTTGGTCCAACTGGCCATTCAGTCCTATAAGTAAAGAGGGCTGTCATTTAAATAGGCTGTTAAGACACAGGATTATCTAGACTGTTCAACATCACAGTCCAGTTATTTTGCCCTAAGGTGCAAACAGAATTCCATTTAAATATTACCATAATAACCAGTGACATCTTCGAATTCCATGGCCACATTCATATTTCCCCTTCTCTTGACAGTTAGCAGTAATTTCTGTGTCACGGGAAATTGTACTTATCATTTTCATAAGCAATCAGATTCTTTAATGAAGACTTTTGGGGGTTTTTTTCCCTACCAACAGGTAACTTAAGAGTAGGTATATTCGGACTTTTTTTTTAGGATTCAACATTCCATATAAAATTTCACACGTTTCTCGTCTACTGCACTGGTTGGCTTTGGGAATGGTTTTCACCTCTGTGCTCTGTTAGTTGTGGGTGTACACATGGCACTTTGTGGACTTGGAGAAAGATGGGGGAGTCCAGAGGGAGGGAGGGCATTGCTGAGCAGAGACTTAGTAAGGCATGAGAGTGGAAGGGACTAAAGGAAGGGGGAGGAATGTGGGTGCTCAGCAGAGCAGGTAAGGCTGCACAGGCTGGGGAATGTATTCCAGGCCGAGGAGTTTAGTTTACACCCAGAAGAGCAGTGGGGTACCTACCACTGGATGATTTTAAGCAAGGAGGCATGCAGTGAGGTAGATAGCAGCCCCCAAAATATATGTCCAAGTCCTAACTCCTGGCACCTCAGAATGTAACCTTATTTGAAATAGGGTTTTTGCAGATGTAATTAAGGTAAGGATCTTGAGATGAGATCATCCAGGTTCACAGTGGGCCCTAAATCCAATGACTCGTGTCCCTGAAAGAGAAAGGAAATGAAGGTTCGAAACTCAGAGGCCAAGACTCCATGTGAAGATGGAGGCAGAGATCAGAGTGGTGGGCCCACAAGCCAAGGCAGCTGATGGCCACCAGAGCTGAGAGAGGGACATGGGATGGATTCTCCCCCAGAGCTTCCAGAAGGGCCAATCCTGCTGACACCTTGATCTCAGTCTTCTGGCCTCCAGAACTGTAAGAGAGTACAGCCACCTGTTACAGGTCATTTGTTACGGCAGCCCTAGGAAATGAACACAGATTCATATAATCAGGTTTGCATTTCAGAAACATATTCTGACTTTGGTAGAGGAAAATAGCTTGAACTAAAACGCAGACCAGTTAGGAAGACTGTCATGATCCAGATGAGACCTGAAAAGACCCAGGAGTGTGGCAGGAATGCTGAAGATGAGGTTATTAAGGCAAAGGCCTTTCACAGACATTGTCACACTCGGGGTTGGGGGTGGGAAGTGGGAACCAAGGACAGAGCTACCAAGTGGAGAGAGGGCACAAGGGGAGGTGTTACCAGGAAAGAAGGGCAGCTGGACCCCAGAGATGGCAGGGAAGGTGGGCGTGGATGCAAGTAAGAGTCCTCATTGCCAAGTTAAGAAATGAATGACTTTCTACCTACTGACCACCGTTAGGCAAGGTCATCTGCTGAGAGTATGCCGAGAAGGGGCTGGGAGAAAGCTGTGTCGTTTTGACGCAGTTAGGCCTGGAGGATGGAATAGAAAAGAGGGACTCGCCGAATCACTTGCTCTCAGGAGGGCCCAGCTGGGGTTGAAGATCATGATCTGTAGTAACATGAATTCACTCAGTTGTGCAATTTTTCTTTAGCAGCCATCGGCAGCTTGGATGTGGACCAAGGACGGCAGATGGCTGGGCTGATTCAGGATCACGCTTCCGCAAAGAGCAGGACGTAACATTTCAGTTTGTTTCCAATATGAGCTCTGTTGGACCGATCGACTTGACTTCAGTAAATTCTCTACTGTAAACGTCGGGTACAAAAAATACTCCCTAATGGATACATTGTGGCACTGTCTTCCGCTGAACACTCTGATAGCCTTTGAGAATGAATGAGCTCTAGCTACGCAGACAGAGGAACATGAGGCCTGTAACGGTGAGTGACAGATGTAAGACCCCCAAGATACACACCGTACGATCCATTAATACAACATTCATTCCGTTTAAGGGTATAGACGTGGAGTAAAGCTACAGAGAAAAGCAAGGAGATGATTATCCCCAAAGTCAAAGGAGTGGTAACTTGTAGTGGGGAAAGATGGGTGGCGATGAGGCGACCACTGGCAGTGTTCTCTTTCGTGACGAGGGATTGCTGATTGTTCCTTTTCTATTATTTGGTAAAACATGTATCTTGAATGCATTTTTATGCCCATAGATCATACATCATAGTGAAAGAGGAAAGGAGGGAATCTCTGTGAATCTATAAATAGCATTCAATATCATTTTAATTCTCTACAAAACAGAGGTTAGTTAGTATTCTGATAAGCCAGGATTTTTTTTTTCCCCCAATGGAAAGCATGAGCAACTCAAATTGTATTAAAAAAAAAAAATGCTACCTACTGTGGTCCTTCTCTCTCCACTCCTTGGCTTCACGTTTCTCTATGCCTCAGTGCTGTCTTCAGTCTGAAGGACTGATGAAGATGGATTTATAAACAAACAAACCTCTTTGTTAGAAATTCTAGCAAAAGCCCACATCTGGCTGTCTCTACAGGGGTCACAAACTTCTGCCTAACCAGTCACTGTAGCCAAGGGATTTGAAATGCTGTTTGGCCAGGCCTGGTCTTCAGGTCTACCCCTGGAGCTTTATATCACAGGGCCTGAGAGTTCCCTAAAGAACACACAGCCGGGGCTTCCCTGGTGGCGCAGTGGTTGAGAGTCCGCCTGCCGATGCGGGGGACAGGGGTTCGTGCCCCGGTCCGGGACGATCCCACATGCTGCGGAGTCGCTGGACCCACGAGCCGTGGCCGCTGAGCCTGCGCTCCGCAACGGGAGAAGCCACAACAGTGAGAGGCCCGCGTACCGCAAAAAAGAAAAAAAAAAAAAAAACACATAGCCACGTGTTCCCTAAAGGAAACTTGACTTGTTTTAACCATAGGCAGGGGGTGGACATGGGAGCAGACAACACCCACCAGTGTCCACTACAGATATTTCCACCTTTCTTTGGCGCTGTCACCAAGCAGTAATTTCCTTTCATTTCCTACTCCTATATTTCAAACACTTCCTTTCCAGCCCTCTCCCAAATAAAGAGCAAAGGCAAACAAGATAAGCAAAATACACCGAAAAACAGCCAAGAATTTAGAAGGGAGCGAAAGGACTGAAAGAATGAGTGGTGCCATTTTCCCCAACCTTTGGCCTGTCATTAATTACCTAAAGGAACTTTGGGTCAAAGCTTTGCATCAGCCCAGATACATAATTGCTAGTGACTTACTGGCGGTAGATTCGTGCTCGCATGGTGCAGCAGATTAGAATCGTTCTGCTTGGCAGGACGGTGAAGGGTGCCGGATTGACCCAGCTCCCTCAGCTTCGCCCGGTGACCAGCAACTTCTGCCCCAGAGCCTCAGGGGACAACACAACTCACTGCGCTTCTTGAACTGCATATAGGGGGAAGGTCAGCAATGCCCTGGGAGTGTCCAGGACAGAATGGATTTCCCCAGAGGCAAAGGACAAGCTGCCTACCGGTGACCAAGCCAGCCAGTGCTCCAAGACCATTTCAACACAATCACAAGCAAAAATGTCTCCAGAATTATGTCTGTGGTTCACTGAATCCTCTGTGCTTCTGCCGACACTGCCAACACTGAACTGCAGGGCTGATCTGTGCACGTTTAAAAGCATCCTGAGATCACCAACCGCTTCCAGTCACCCCTGCACTGGAATCAAGCGTTAATGAAGTCCCTTGAAACAGAGCTCCAACAGACTTTTCAGCCTTAGGACATCTCCTTCTTGAGAACGGCTTGAGGAAACCAGCAACATCAGAACATTCACAGCCGGGATATTTCTTCCCAATTAAAGCAAAGAAGAAAGACAAAACTCTGTCTCTTTTCAATAATTACCAGTAATCATTTCACAACAAAAGGCTTTGTGGTTTCTGGTACATACGATCAATGAAGATTAAATTAACATCTTGAAAATCCACATGATTATTCCACAGATATACCTTAGGCTCCCTCCTAGGTGCCCAGCTCTCTAGGAAGCTCTGGGGACCCGAACATGAATAAGATACAACTCCTGTCAAAAAGATATTACTCGGGAATAATTCACCCCTAGCGGCACATTCAGATGACACATAGGCTGCGGTGAAGGCGCGCAGGGCCCAGGTCTGGTAGCAGCTGCCCTTGCACCACCCACGGGCAGGTCCCTCCCTCCTCCACCCACTTCTCCCTCCAGACTGCACAGCCCAGGTGCCAAGAGACCACAGGGCACCCCTAGGCCAGGGTGCAGAAGGGATGGGAGTGCCTTAGCCACCCTCTCTCCCTCCTCCTGTGTGAAGCCCTCAGTCCTATTAGGACCATAGTTGTGTCCTCCCCAAAATTCGTAAACTGAAATCCTCACTCCCAGTAGGCAGGAACATGACTATATTTGGAAAGAGGGCCTTTAAAGAGATGATTAAGTTAAAATGAAGTCATTAGGGTAGGCCCTAACCCAAAAGGATGGGTGTCCTTATAAGAAGAGGAGATTAGGACACACGCTCGCAGAGGAAAGATCATGTGAGGACACAGGGAGAAGACGGTGGCGTCTACAAGCCAAGGAGAGAGGCCTCAGGAGAAATCAATGCTGCCGACACCTTGATCTTGGACTCTGGCCTCTGGACTATGAGGAAATAAATTCCTGGTGTTTAAGCAGCCTTGTCTGTGCTACTCCGATATGGCAGTCCCGGCGAAGCCAGTCCACTGCTCTGCGGCCGGAATGCAGAGACCGTACATACAGAAACTCTCAGGTTCATAGGATGCCTTTTTTTTTTCCTTCCCAATTTGCAAAGCCCAGACAGTTGAAATGCCAGACACTTCTTGCTCTTTAGACTGAAATGGTATAGCTTACTAAATCCAAACATGTGCTACGCCCACGACGACCCATCCCCCCCAAAAAACTTACACGTGGCAACCAAATCCTGGCTTCTCCCTCCTGGCTCCCCCTTCTTCCTCTCTCAGACAAGTCCCCAGACGATTTTAAGGATTTTAAGACGTTGCATAACCTGGCTTGGAAGAAAGAGCCAGCGGAGCTTCTACTGAATCTGCCTTCACGTGACGGTAACAGATTGTGAACTATACGTTTGCCAATTTTCCCCCGTGTCAGACCATTTTTAAGTTTTGTGTGCACAGAATGGCATTTAAAGGCCTAAAATATCTATAGCCCACGAAGTTCACATAACGTGCGCAAGAACAGCTGATGCAGAGCTGGGGTGGGTTTTGGGTTTTGTTTGGGGGAGGCGGCGGCGGCTTTTCTGGTTGGTTGGTTTTGTTGTGTTGCTTTGGGGCTGAAGGCGGGAGCAGGGAACAGGAGGGAACCGAGTTACAGGCAGCTTATTTAGGAAAGTCCTTTCTAGGGGGAAGGGCTCAGGACTGCTGGGGCTGGCGGGTGAGCAGGCCTGGGGTTGGGGGGGGTCCCTCTATGATGACCTGGCAGGCAGCTCCGCTGCTGGGTCTCAGGGCACCCAGCCGCCACGTTAAACCCACCCCCTCTCAGTCTGTGAACAAGTGGTTGTTTAAAAAAAAAAAAATGTTTTTTTAAGCAGACTTCCTGTTATGTTCAAGGAAGGCTTGGGCCGTTTTATTATTAAGCAATTTTCTTTTTAAGTTTAAAAAAAAAAAAAGGCCACATTTCCCCTCAGACTAAAATCTGCCTTACTCAAGTATCCATGTTTTAAATCTCATATTTTCTTAAGCCCTTAATTAAGCCTTCCAAAAGCTCGGCTATGTTTAATTTGCATTCCGAAACAGAAAATCTAATGTGTTTTAACATTGTCTGCTTCAGCTGAAAAGGAAACTGTAAATTTATACAGTCTGGCTTTTAAAAAAAAAAATTGGCAATTGCATCCTAATGAGTCTCTGGAATGGGGTTCCAACGCCCCTGTCCTTAGCCTTCCGTCCCTCCTCCGTCCTCTGCTCCCTCCTCCCTCCTCCTCTACTTTCCCTCCTCCTCCCCCTCCCCTCCCCCTCCCCTCCCTCCCTTCCCCCTCCCCTCCCCTCCCCCTCCCCTCCCTCCCTTCCCCCTCCCCTCCCCTTCCCCCTCCCCTCCCCCTCCCTTCTCTGCTCCCTTCCCCCTCCCCCTCTACTTGCCATCCCCCCATCCCCCTCCCTTCCCTCTCCTCCCACCCCTCTGTTTCACCTCCCATTCTTCACCTCCCCCTGCTCCCTTCGCCTTCCACTCCCTCCAGCTCGCCGCGACCACCTTCCCGCCGCAACTGCAGGCTCCCCCCTCCTCCTTCCATCTCCCCTCCCCCATACTCCTTCCCCTCCCCCATACTCCCTCCCTCCGCCAGCCACTCACGGTGGGGGAGGGGCGAGCCTGGAAAGGTCACGTGGCCTCCTCGGCCTCCGGGACGGGGGAGGGGCGGCGGCCGAACCTGTTCTTTGTTAAGAGGTCAACGCCAGCGCCCAGCGCCGCCCGGAAGGAGTTACCGACGACCTTCGAAGAGCGGCGCACTCGCAGAGGCGCCCCCCCCCCAACTCCGTCGCCCCTCCCCCCAGGCCTGCTAGCCCTGCTCTCTCTAAATCTTCTGCTCCGAAAACACTGCTCGGGCTCACAGTTTGCTCCCGGGGATCCTAGGGCCTTTCGGGGCGGGGAGTGGGGTCTGCGGAGAAACGGGAAAGGGACAGCAGAGGGGCTGGGCCGCGGGGGAGTGGCAGCTGGGTCTGGGGATAGGTGGATGCGGGGGGGGGGGGGGGTGGCCAAGAGGGAAGGCCGGGAGTGCTTTGTGGTAGCACTGGGGGACGGAGGTGGAGGATTTAAGGAAGGGAAAAGCCACATCCACACATTTAGGGCTCTCCGTCCTGTCGGTGGACGCAGGAGGGTTTCTCTGAATTTCTGCTGAATGTCAAAAGGGTGAAGTTCCCGCTGCACAGTTTGAGAACCGCTCCCCACTACCCAGCCCTATAATTAAACCCCCAGTAGGACCGCGCGGGAGGCTGGGCCCTGGAACTGCTGTGTGCTGCCTGCCTAGTATCAGCCGCCCCATAACTGTAACTTCAGAAGCCTCTGGTAGGGTGTAGTGGCGAGAGGGTTCGCAGAGTTATCGGAGACGGTCGGGTTCATTACTAAGCCTCCTGATGAAATGTTTGCCACTTTCCTGAGACTTTACCGCTTAGATGTTAAAGGATGTTTACTCTTCCTAATACAAAGCGAAGCGTAGCCAACTTTCTGTCCAGGAAAGTAAAGATTCCCAGAGAAAACCGGTGTTAACGTTTGCGTGCATGACATGCCTGTCGTTTTTCTCTGCAGAAAAAAATGTTCCATCCAGACGGAGTTGAGGGTAGCGGGAGATGAATAATAAAATGGGGCTCGCACTGTTTAAATAGCTTAGCATTCTGATTTGGTTACCTAGCCTTAAAAATATTTTTTTAGGTCACTAAATACTTTTCAAAGGCATACTTTTAATGACGGCTTAAAACTCCAGTGTATGCATTTTGGTTTTTGGTTTTTGTTTTTGTATGCAGTTTTAATTTCCTTAATGCAGAGCATTCTTCTTGCTCAACCCTAAAGAAATGTATCCTAAATTACCTCCTTGTGTAGTTATACAAGTAACTTTCTTTACCCGCAACCCACAGTGCAAAAAAAAAAAAATGGTTACAGTTTCCTCCTGCCATGGATAAGTGTTTTGACGGCTTGCTTGGGGATTATTTGGAATTCCTATTTGAAGCTTTCCAGTGTTAAAGGTAGAAAAAAACATTGGCAGATTTTCCAAGCCAAGAGCTGCTTCCTGTCCTTTTGAGACCTCAAATCAGAGAAGAGGTGGGCCTGAAGGGGGAAAAGGGATGCTTCAGGTGACTGGAGAGAACGAAAAATACCCCAGTACCCTGGTTTTGGAAGGATCTGAGATGGGAAGCTCTCTGTCCCAAAGCACTGCCTGCCACGTTCCCTGGGATATCCAGCAAAGCCGAAACGTTCATGGTGAGGGGTGGAAATTTTCCCTCAGTTGTATTCTGTTAAGTACACAGTTTTTGTGTATGTACACATGCACATTTTAGGGGCGTGGTGGATGTCACTAATTACATATAAATTGAATGACTTTGAATGCACAAAATGACGTGGTAGGGCAAGGAGGCATCACAGAGAGAAGACATCAGTCCCCGCCTGGTAATGACAAACTTCACAGGCCTGGGAGACATCGGGGTGATGGGTTGGAATGATTCCCTCTTTTGGTACCCATCACATGGACTTTGTAAGCAAATTGTTTCCCCAAGTTATTTTTTCCCATGCTGCAACATGGACTGTGAAAAGAAGAGATGTGAGAAAAATGCACAGCCTTTCATTTCACGAAGCAAGACCCCTCAACTTGTGTTCTATAGTCGAGAACTAATTCCAGAGGCGTCCTTGTATCTCTGCAGAACATTCACGTAGAGAATTTTTTCTTCTTTGAATCGACCACTTCAGTGTTACAGTGTGACCAGTGGTAAATAGCCACCCAAGAGGAAAGAAGACACACATCCACACAGACTCCTGAAACAGCGTTCACAGCAGCATTATTCAGAGAAAAACTGGAGTCACCCCAGATGTCCATCAGCAGCTGAGTGGATAAACAGAATGTGGTCTCTCCACACAATGGAATGTGAGTCAGCCATAAAAAGAAATGAAATACTGATGCATGCTACAGCGTGGTTGCAACTCAGAAGCATTATGCTGGGACACAAAAGGCTGCGTATTATTTTATGCCATTTCTGTGAAATGTCCAGGAAGGATTAACCTGCAGAGACAGGAGGTAGCTGAGTGGTTATTGCCAGCTGTAGGAGGGGAGAGATGGGGAGTGACAGACGATGAGTGCCGCGTTTCTTTTGAGGGTGATGAAAATGTTTTAAAACTACATTTGTAGTCATGGTTGTACAACTCAGAATATACAAAGAAATAACAACAGCACTGAACCATACACTTACGGTGGGTGGATTTTATGGTATGTCAATTGTATCTCAGTAAAAGAATTTTTTAAGGCAGTAATAGAATGCAATTTTTGCAGACACTGTCTCTAAGTGAAAAGAGGCCTCTAACACAGACCTGTTGAAGACAGAGTATCTTCAAAATAAGCCACCCTGACACCAGCACATGGTAGAGCAACTCTGTGCCAGACACTGGCTTTTTCTTTGAGGTGTTTCTCTGTGACCCTGATCCTACCGGGTCTGAGCCCTAATCACTCCGTGTCTACACTTGGGCTCAGTCCTTCTAGTCTTTTCTATCTTCCTGCTTTCTGCCCGAGGAGCCTTGTGATGGTGGGCTTGGCCACCTCTCCCAAATACCCTACAAAAGACTCCATGAGTTGCTCTCACGGGAGACTTACACAGTTAACCCCTGATTCCTGAGGCTACAGTGCAGGGCGTCCTCCAGCTATAACCTCACCACACTTAGCTGAGCTCTTTTATCTTTCCTTCTCTCCAGATAGGAAATGCGCTCCTGACCGTCCACAGTGAGAAGCACATTTCCCATCGAACCCCAACGCTCATGAAATCACCCTTACCCTTGCCGTGTGTGACAAACTGTCATTTTCTTGTTTATCCACTTTCATTTCATTTTTTCAATGCTGGTCACCACCTACTCCATTGAATTCACAACTATCTAATTATATGAGTGACCCTCCCCAGTTCAGAAAATATAGATCCACGGGGGTATTAGGCAATATATGCAGACCTTTTGGTTGTCACAGATGGGTAGGGGGTTGCTCCTGGCATCTAGTGGGTGGAGGCCGAGGATGCTACTTAACATGCTACAGTGCCCAGCAGAGCGCCCACAGCGGAGGACGACCTGGCCCCAGATAGCCACAGTGCCAAGGCTGAGAAAGCCTTCGCTCAGCTTGAGCAAAGTGAACAGCAGATGAGGATCTACTAGGCAGGTCTTGTAGTTAACTCTAAAGCAAGGCTGAAGGAGAACCCTCCGCAACTCGGCGGTGACCTCGTTCCTGCCTCTCCTTTCTACTTGATATCTTCACCTTCTGTACTGCTAATCCAGTGCAGACAGTGTAGGTCCCCAGACGACTTAACTCAGGAGGGAGAGGCTCGACCCGTTATCAGTATTTACCTGAGGGCTGGTTTGCGCCCAGTGGATTTGCACAGGCCTCGATCAACCTAACTCGTGTAGGAGAGTATTGTATCCCTGTGAGCCCCAGTCAAGCCCCCTAATTTGAACCAGCTTCCTTCGCCAGGGGTTGGTCCCCAGGGGAGTGTGGGTCTTTGTTATTTGGGCCTAAGGTTGCTTTGCGTTGCAGTGTTCTGAAATAAAGGCCCACTCTGCCCATACCACGGCCTCAGAATGACACAGGCCTGGCTCCGCCCTCCACGCGCCTTGGCTGCAGGAAGCGTCTGGTGTTGGACCCTCCTCCTGCCGTGTGGCTTCTCCGCTCACATCTGCCTCACGCCTCCCCCACGCGGCCCCCATCCTGCCCTGCCATCTGCTCCTGTGGAAACTTCCAGCTCGCCAGCCCCGCCCTAACTCTCCTTCTTTCTCACCTGAGAACCCAGGAACCATCCGTGAGGCAGCTCGTGGGCCTCCACTCACCTCCACACCTAAATCACATGTTCCCTAAACTTTAAAACGCCTACTGCTGGAAACCTACCCCCAGAGATTTGGGGTTCTTTGGTCTGTGATGTGGCCCACCCATCGGAATTTTTTAAAGCTACCTGGAAACCCAAAGGGTGAAAAAAAATTTTTTTTAAAGGGGAGTTCCAAGATTACCTAGTGGTTAGGATTCCGGGCTTTCAGGGCCAGGGGCCAAGGTTCAGTCCCTGGTTGGGGACCTGACATCCGGCAAGCCACGTGACACGGCCAAAAAACACAACTCCTCGGAGAGGTGTAGCCATGGTCGGGGCTCTCCTTCCCCTCTTCTCCCCCTTTGCTGATCCCCAGTGCGCCGCTGCATTTCTTCTCTTTGTTCCCCTTAGAACCACTTGGAGAACTCTGGGTATCTCTTTTGGGGGGTGTTTTCCTGTGACTTAATATTCTGAATTTGGACTCATGGAGGCTTCTCCTAGGAAAGAAAGAATGCTAGATTATTGCTGGGGGAATGGAACTCAGGAACATGTTTTGAAAACTATTTTTTTCAGTTATGTGAACTCTAACACTGTTGGCATTTGGAACCGGATCCTGCCCTGTGTGTGGTAGGGTGTTGGACAGCATCCCTGGTCTCCACCCACCAGATGCCAGTCCCACCCCCTGGTCCTACCTGTGACAACCCCACTGTCTCCAGACACTGTACACATCCCCTGCGGGGAGCAAAATCGCCCCAGTTGGGAACCACTGATGTAAGAATATACAGAAGTATGTTTCTGCTTTGCTGATTTTTAACTACGTTAAAAAATATACCTTTTCAAAATATTTTTCAATCTTATTGAATGCCAACAGCACTTTGTGTTGTCGAGGTGGGGGAGAGAGCGTCATGCCCATCCTCCCGGGTACCTGAAGAGGAAAGCAGGAACAGACCTGCTGGAAGAAGAACGACCTGGAGCTGGGCACATAAATCAGTGAGAGGCAATGCGTTCAGTGAAATTAGCAGAGGCACGGCCTGGCCTCTTCTGTCTCCCGACCGCCGCCCTGGTTCAGGCGCTGGCCTTGCAGGAGTCCACAGAGCTCCCACTGCTGACGGGCCCGGGGCACCTCCTGACTTCCGTTCTGCCTTCCATCCAGGCCAGTGCAGCTTCCTCTCTCTGGGGATCACGGGACCCCTTCCCTCTGGGAAGCTGCGCCTTGACGCACTGTCAGACACCAGAAGAGCTGCCTGAAGTCAGGAGCGAGATGTGGCCGGGTCGAGAACCGTTTGTCACTTCTGCATGATGGGGCACCATCAGGCCCAGCGCCCCCCAAGCTTGTGTCTGCGCACAGCTGTACCGGGGGCAACAGCTAATGAGGAGGCGTCTTTCCAAACCAACAGAGCATCAGGGGAGTTTTTAACATTTTGCAGCATCTCCAGAACTATGTTAGGAATTTCAGAGGAGACACTGGCCCTTGGATTCTCTCCTCCTGAATTGTTTGTGGGGAAATGAGCCACACTGTGTCCCGTTCTCGGACCTGCGTGCAGCACACTGCCGTGTAAAGACGTGTCCACGTGTGACTACACAGAGAGCCGCTGCACAGGGCGTGGGGCATGGCGTGGAAGGGAAATGCAGGGGCCTGTGTTCAGAGGCAGGACAAAGGAAGTTTCCTGGCTTCTGCGGTCTCTCTTGACCTGTCTTGGTGTTCTTACCTTCAATGTCACGCTGCTTCGGGCACTGCCACTCACAGGGGGTCCCCCACAGGTGCTGAGGTACCGTGACTCAGCAAGCGGGGCACGTCTGATGACCCCAGCCACCGCCCCGGGCAGAGGGCGGCATCAGTCCTGGGTGGAGACGGGGAAGTGGGCTGCAGAGAGCCCCCTCCCTGGGGAGCCTCCCGGCCCCAGCTCCGTGCTCCGTTATCCTCGGGCTTCACTTTCAAGTCCCACACTCAAAATTATTACAGCTGTCCGTATGGCAGTTTCAGAGTATTAAACCCCAGACCAGGACCCCACGTGAGCATGGGGCCTCGTGCCACTGAAGTGTCACACAGCCACGAAGCTGGCCCTGCCTACCCCTAAAGCGTCAGCCAGGCTTTGACATAACTAAGTAAAGGATGAAGAAGACATTTTCCAAATCACAAGATGATGCAATAGCCAGTTGCCCAAATAATTCGTTCTATTAGAAACAGAATTAGCATTCCAAGCACTTTTGCTCTTCTCAGTTGCCAAATTCTGTTTTCACATTGTTAGTCTCTATACAGTGAAAACATACAATGCACATTTTTTTTAAATCAGCCTCCATTTTTGGAGTTCCTGGCATGTGTTTCTTGATTGATTTCTAAAACAGCCAAAAAAGAACTGAGGATTTGTTGTGGCCAGAAGACATACATTTCACAAAAATCCCTTGCTCAAAATATAATGAAATCACTTGCCCGGAGTTGGAAAGGGCCTCAGCAGTGTGGAATAAGTAGGAAGCGTGATGGTAAAGGATTATCACCAGAATCTGTCACTTCTCGGCCGGGGTTTCTTGGCATGGAGACCTTGAACCTCCTGCCCTGGAATCTGCCCAGCCCCAAGGACCAGAGCGACCAGAGCTCCAGGGCTGACAGCCTGGGCATCTGCCTTTGTAACAAACGCCCCAGGTGGCCTGACGCACCCACACTTGGAGAAGCACTGCCCAGTCAAACGTGGCTCTGACTGGCCCCAGGCAGTCGTGAACAGCACACGCTCCTCCTAGAAGTGGGACGAGCCCCCTCGTGTTCTAGCTGCTGTGCTTGTTCTGAGACGTCCTTGGCGGGAATACCAGGCCACAGACACATGGCATCTAAAGGCATCCCCAGCTGGCACAGAGGTGCGGAGTCATGCAGCAAAATTCTGAGGGCGGGGGTGCCGGGCTCCTGGCCCTAAACTCGCCTCTCCAGCCGTTCTGGGTTCAAGGAGCACATGCAGGGGCTACTTACACTGCTTCATCCTAGCTTCTCCACCTCCTGAATCAGGTGTTGAAAAATACAGACACCCTTTGTGTCCTTCCTGTCTACAATCCCAACCTGTGATAGGAGGGAAAACTCAAAGCGCAGATACCTTATGCTCGGGAAACACATTCCTGTCTTCTTAGGAGGTGAGTTTCTTAACGTTAAGAAATCCTCCACCTGTGAAATGTTTTTGTTATATTCTTGAGACAGAAATCTGCCAGTTTGGTAAATTCTTTCTTAAACAAGATTCGTTATCTGTAGTTCTAAACATCTTTCTTTTGGGGGGAAGGGTAATTAATTTGCACTGGACAGGATGGACATTTGCTCCCATTTTTGAGTGTCCAGAACACTGTCTTCCGGTCACGTCTGCCATCCTCCCAGCCATGCATCTGTCACCTCCAGGACACTCCAGGAGAAGGAGCTGGTCCTTGTTCTATCAGCACATCTGTTTTTGGAAGGATCCCATCTGGCAAAACTTCGTCTTCTTTCCCGGAAACTTTTTGCCACAAGAGATGTGTTGATTTCATTTAAACTACGAATATACTGTAAAATACAAGAGCCCAGGAGCCCTAAATGCAAAAGAAAAAAAACTTGAGGGTAAAATAGGAAGAAAATAAAGAGATTATTATATCGATAACTTCTGAGAAGCTTTCATAAATTCTGCAAGATGGTGATAACGGTCGACAACCTGGCAAGTGTTTCGGGGAAACGAACAGGAAGCGAAACCCACTATGTGCATCACGGAGCCAGCATTTCAGTGTGTAAAGTCCCTCCAGCCTTCGGGGTCTTCAGAGCCATCTTGTAACCTACACACTCCGTGGAGATGATACCCTCACCGCCTACATCCCATCCTCCAGCACAAGACTTCCTGGAGGATCTAATGGGACAAAGCTTTGAAACAAAGAAACGAACCAAGGGTGGGAGGGGCAGGAACAAACTTGGCTCTTCCCCAGAGTCTCTCAGGGTGACTGGTCTTTCTTTTTCTCTCTTATCCAGCACCGCGCCCCCGCCCACCTCCCCACCTCCCCACCACCCCCCACCCCCACCCCCGCTTCTTGTTCTCTATCATTATTTTGAGTCAGCAAAGAGGAAGTGTCAGGGCACTCCGCAGGAACACTCCTGATGGTGTACCTAAGGAAAAACGGCAACATCTCTCCTGTTCTTTTTACTCAGAAATCTGTGTTTGATTGGAGGATGCACTGTTCAAAGCCAAGAACTCCTTGGAGATTCTCCGGATGAGAAAGAGAGTCATAGTAAACCAGTTCAAGGTCAGGCGGATGGGGTTTTTTGGCTTGGTCTGGCAGCGCAGCTCCCAGGCTCTCCGGTACACCAGGGCGTGCCTTAGCTGGATGTCTGCACAGAGAGTCGCTTTTCAGAAGGATCTGAAGGTGCAGGGAGCGCCAGCCAGGGACAATTGCCAAAAATAGCCGACTTCCAGGGCTGCAGAGAAACTGCAAGACCAGCATAAAAGGACCCAAGTCACACCAACTAACCCATCGATGCGAAGCCAGGGGGCTAGGTTATAAAACACCCCACAGTAAGATTTTTAGAAGGAGTGTTCATCTACTGAAATGTGCCTTGGGCTGCAGTTCAGCCAGCTGAAAGGAAGGTTCATTTTAGAAACGCAGCAAGGTGCATGCCCAGTAGAGAACCACTAGAGTAAGGTGACTAGTAGGGCAAACCGGCCCGGTTGGCATCAGGAGACAGTCCAGTTAGCCACTGGAGTGGGGGAGGGGAGGTTGTGCTTCACGCGGTCTTGTAGGGACCCAGATCTCGTCCATCTTGGGCTCCGCCGTCCGTCAGCATCTGAATTCTGCAGTATAACAGGGAAGCAGAGAGAGAGCATGGGGCAGTCAGATGGGGGTTCCCGAAGCAGGAACGTAGCAGCCATAGAGCACTGGCAGCAGGCCTCGTAAACCTGCAAGGGAGGTGGAATGCCGGCTAGCTTCATGCCCCGAAGAAAACAGAAACGGTGATGGGGTTTGAAGAGCACATGTATTCTCTATCAGACATAAATGCTTGTCAGGGTCCGCTGTCCCTCTAAAGAAATCTCTGGACGGATACGCACCGACCCAGGCATGGAAACAGTGGGGGAGGGGAGCTGGGTGTCTGAGAGTCGTGAGAGGGCAGGAGAGTTGCTCTCCACTATTCAGACGTTTTGAATTGTATATGCATGTCTACTAAAGAAGAATGAATTTTCGTTTCAAGTCCTCATTAGGAAAATAACGAGAGCTCAATGCACACAAGCCCCCAAAATGGACATAAGCGCTTCCACAGGTGAATATAAAACTGCCTGTGTTCTTGAAGACCAGAGTTCTGTCTTCTGAGGGGATTAAAGACAGAACACTTCAGATTCAATGAATGTGAACAGGCTTTCACCAAAGTCGATTATATCTGCCTCTTTCAGTCAGTCTCCTGTCACTTCCATAGGAAACAGTTCTTGATTACTTTCAGAGTAATTGGAACCAAAATGTGTCTCTGTGAAAACATATTATTAAAACAGCTCAGGATGATTTTAATCTAGTTCATGATAAAAAAAAAAACCAATTTCATATGAATTTCCTCTATTCCAGTTTGAAAGGTTTTGCTCTAATAGCCATTCCTGTTAGGATTGCTAAACATATTTTACTTAATGTTCATAAACAGATACGCAATGTGGAAAGGTTCTTACTGGAGATTCACGATTTTTATTGAAAGAAAATCCTCCCCTAGAACTTCTGCACATTCTCTTTCTTTCCTGTTGGCTTACAGAATGTAGATCCTAGGAGATAGTAACATTGTTTGGGGGTGTGATGTTTTGTTGCTCTTTGTGGTATTTCCTGATAAGTCCTTGCTGGAGGCCCTTTTAATTTTAAAAATGCCTCTAAACACTGCTGTTTTGGAGTAGTTAGAAAATAATTTTCAGGTGGCTACTCTTGTATGCTCACTAGAGTAAAATTTTAGATCCTTTAGAATATTTGTATCAGTCAGCTTTTTCTGCATAACAAACATCCCCAACACTTAATGACTGAAAACAACCACCATTTACTTAGCTCATGATTCTTTGAGCTGGATTCAGGTGAGTGGCTGGACTCAGTCTTGGCTGAACTCAGTTATGAATCTGTAGTTGGCTTCCAGGTGAACTTGAGACTGGCTGCTGAGCGGATGGCTTGTCTCTGCTCCACATGGTCTGCCACCCTCCAATAGGCAAGGCAGACCTCAAAGAGAGAAGTGGGGTGTAAGACTCTTGACACCTAGGCCTGGAACTCACACATTGTCCCTGCTGTCACATTCTGCTGGCCCTAGCAAGTTATAAAGCCAGGCCAGATTCAAAGGAAGGGAAAATAGGTTTGACCTATTGATGGGGGTCATTGCAAAGGGGCATGCATGCAGGTGGCAGTGAAGGATCATGGCCGTTCTTACAATCTGCAATAGTATTTATTTCTATTTTCCTAATCACATTCTCCTATACGGAGGTTTTAAAAATCCAAGCCTGTAAAGAATGGGGTACAAGAGTTGAAAACCAGAAATCTCCATTGGATTCTGATTAGACACAAGCCCTGAATGGAATGTCCTGAATGGGCATTGTTTTTAAACTTTGAAACGTCTGGCTACATATCTGTCCTCAAAATATAACCTTGAACATCAGATTCCTAAGTTGCTCCCAAAGCTACCTGTCTTCTTGCTCGGTAAAATAATTACCTGTCTCCTGCAGCAGTGGAAAATCACATGTGATCACTGTAGAGATAGTGGGTGTTACGGCAATAGAAAAAGATGTTGATTTGATACAAGGTTTACGTAGCTAAAACTCACGGATGTGGAACAAAACAGCCTCATTATTTTTGTATTCCGTTCAAAATGCAAAGTGTGGTGGGGAAGGAGAGACAAGCCAACTTTAATAAATGGAAAAGGACAAAAACGCAGTAAAAGAAAATCATTAATGTCTTGTTCACGAGGAGGAGGCATTAACCAAGAAAAATGAAAAAAGAAAATTGATAGCATGGTCCCTGGTGAAAGCCATGCTGCCGCCACAACTACAACCAACCTGGAGCTCAGAGCCCCGTTCTCCCTCCTCCCACCCTGCCACCGCCTCCCAACCCTTCACAGGATCGTGGGTCCACTCTCCACACATGCTATGATTTCCTAAAACATCACAAGGAGCTGGGGAGGGCACCCCCGAACTATTTCCTTGCATTTGTTTATATTGGCAGCACATTTCCAAGGGGTAAAAATACCCATTCCCCCTCACCCCCAATATCTTTGGTGTTAAAATAAAAAGAAATGGTTTTTTGAGGTGGTGGGACAATTACACATGACTGTGTTGAAGGCACAGGCCATCGAGCAGACTAAAAGTATCTGAAGGAGAAGCCAGGTACAGGGAAGAAATTACATCATGAACCTCTGAACCAGTATGTCCTTCCTCCTTTTTCTTTAGTTAATTTAATAAACAAGTTACTGAGCCTTTAAAATGAGAAAGGCATTGGGCTAGTTGTGGGGGAAGCAGAGAGATTAATAAAACATAGCTCTTTCTCTTGAGGAGATTATAACTTATCAGGAAAGAGAAGCACTTACTCAGTAACAGTAACACGAGGTTGAAGTAAACATAATCCATCCTCGTTATTCGTGGATTCTCGATAGAATTCTTTATTGAAATCAATACTCATGGTGCTTTCACAGTCATTCAAGGCCACGTACACAATGGTGAAAATTTTTTGGTTGCTTGACAAGCATGTTCCCAGCTGAGGTTTTTCACACCCTATTTAGTACCAATGTTTTTTGCCCTCTGTGTTTTCTATTGATGGTTTCAGCATTTAAAATGACCCACTAATGCCGAAGCGCTGTCTAGGGTCCTAAGCGTGAGAAGGCTTATGGAGAAAATATGTGTGTTACATGAGCTTCCTCCAGACATGAGTTATAGTGTTGGCCGTGAGTTCAGTGTGCATGCATCAATAGCATTTATTAAATAAGGTGTCGATAAACAGGAACACGCATACAAGAAGCTTATGTACTGATGAAATGAAATGCTGCGAGCAGAGGCTCACAGGAACCTAACCCTGTCTTTCCCCAGGAGCAGTGGTTCCGTCTTCACTCGTAGTGTTCATGGCAACCTTGTACAACATCACTACTGTGAATAATGAGGATCAACTGTTTGTTAAGTGAATGAGTAAAAGGATGTGTGTCACAGAGGGACTGAAAACGCTCGGATACTCCGAGACAACTTCCAGTTGAAGGAAACCAGAAAAACTCTTTGGAGGAGGAAACATACCAGCTGAGTCTTGCAGACTGAGTCAGTTGTGGATTTAAAAAGTTGGTTACGCACACCCTGCAGGATGGAAGAGCACAGACAAAATCATAGATCTGGAAAACCCTGGTACGCGTCCTGCTTGCAAGCACAAGTCCCAAGGTCAGACCCTCTGAGTCTAAAGGCAGCTCTGTGACCTCGGGTAAGTTACTCAGTTTCCAGTGAAGGGGGTTAATAATAGCATCTCTCTCATAAGGTTGCTCTGAGGGTGAAAATCTGTTAAACCTTCATCGAGAGCCGCGTGCGTGTTAAATATCTACAACAAGTCAGCTGTCACTGCTGTTATTATTTATGTCATAAGGTCAGTGGATTTTCGTTTGGCTCCGTCATAAGTTATATGAGGCAAAACTGGGAAGAAGAGCTGGAAATAAAGGTTGAAGTCAGGTCCCTGAGAACCTTGGATTTTTTTTTTTTTGGCCGCACCGCACGGCATGTGGGAATCTTCGTTCCCCCACCAGGGATCGAACCCACGCCCCCTGCATTGGAAGGCAGTCTTTTTTTTTTTTTAATACATTTATTTATATTTATGGCCGTGTTGGGTCTTCGTTGCTGCACGCGGGCTTTCTCTAGGTGAGGGGTGAGCGGGGGCTACTCTTGCTTGTGGTGCGCGGGCTTCTCGTTACGGCAGCTTCTCTTGTTGCAGAGCATGGGCTCTAGGCGTGCGGGCTTCAGTAGTTGTGGCTCGTGGGCTCAGTAGTTGTGGCACGTGGGCTCAGTAGTTGTGGCTCACGGCCTTAGTTGCTCTGCGGCATGTGGGATCTTCCCGGACCAGGGCTGGAACCCGTGTCCCCTGCACTGGCAGGCAGATTCTTAACCACTGCACCACCAGGGAAGTCCCAAGAACCTTGTATTCTTGATGAGGAAACAGACTTTTCGCCCCTTAGCACTGGGGAGCAGGAGTGGGTTTTTGAACCGGGAACAGAGAACATTCAGGTTGTGCTACAGCCTGAGGCTGATGGTGGGAAGGAGAAAGGATGGGAAGGGACACAGATGGGGACTGAGAGACCAGTGAAAAGATGGTCCAGAAGTGGGGAGGGTTCCAGGAGGGAACGGAGAAGAGAGAGTTCATGAGATCTGGAGTAGGTCAACTCAGAAGAGTCAAACATCATGCATAGGGCGCTGGTGGTGTTTTGCTTCTCCATCTGGTGCCGGTTCCGTGAGAGCATTTAGGCTGAGAACTCAGGGAGGCTTGGCTTAGCGCGTGTGCACTTTTCTGTACGAATATGGCCGTGATGTAGCTGAAAAGTGAGTTAAAGATGTCAGGCAGGAAGGCTCGTTGGAAGATGGATCCATTTCAGTGAACAAGATGGAGAAGAAGCAGAGCTGGGCGGGGAAGGTGCCGTTCAGTTTGGCATCTGAGAGTTCGAGAAACTTCATAAATGGGGGTGATCTTGATGGAAAACGAATAGCCCCTCGGTTGCAAGGGGCACCATCTGAAACCTTCCATTTCAGAGTCAAGAATCTTGAAGTTGGGCTACAGTTCTCTTGATTTTTAAATGAAGCAAGTAAAAAGGAAGGGAGGGAGGGAAGAAGGAAGGAAGGAAAGAAGGGAGGGAGGGAGGGAAGACTGGCCTCAGGTAGTGAAATTTAGGGTACTCATTGACAATTAGGCTGACATTCTTGTCTTCTCACAAAGGAATAGCAGACGCCTGGATACAGGTCTGGCTTCCAGTTTTTCCTACAAGACAGGAGTGTACCACAGCCTGACTAAAATTCTAATAGAACTCTAAAAAGCTTTGCCAGCATCTTAGTTCTACTTGAAACACCAGTTATCCAATGGGGAGCAGAGAGGTGCCAACCAAGAAGGTTTTACATGTCTTCATTCCTCCTCCGTTAATCCAGCTTGTTCTTCTCTGGGAAATGGGCTGGGTTGGGGTGCGGGTTAAAATCAAAACGGTGACGTCCTATTTCTCATAAAAACAAGCCTGGTTTCTCCCTTCAAGTGCAAAAGCGAGTCATCCAAGATGGCAGCTGTCCTAGTGAACCTGTGTGTGCTCATTAAATAGCGGGGGGCACCCAGGGCATTTATTTCAATGCAAACAATTAAGCATATACATTTTCTGCTCAGCCGCAATGATTCCCTGTTGACAGGGCTGCGTGCGGGGTACTTCTTGAGTTTCTAAGCAAGATGATTAAACGGAAATGACTGGCAAGTCTTATAATTTGGGTAACTGCCAGACAGACCAAGGATAAAAACACAAAAAAAGAAGAAAAAGAGAGACTGATGACCCGCAGCACTTTTTTTTTTTTTTTTTTTTTTACTGTTGGAAAGATTACCTTTGAGGCCCCAATATTTATCTGCTAGCGCAACGCGGCTTCCAAACTGGACCACCCGCCATCATACCCAAGCAGGACCATACTGTCTCTCTAAGCCTGGGAAAGCACTTCTGAAACACCTCTAGGGCATCAAGGTCACGATGAAGGATTAATCACAGGAAATGTATAAAGTAGAAGAAAAACCGTCAAGGGCTCTATTTCCGACACTGCTTTCTCTAGAGTTCAAGGGATTCACGCCGTTGGGGCATCTGTCTTTGATTTTCATAATCTCACTCAAAAGAGATAGCGTTTGCCCTAAACTTGAAACACATTTAAAACACTGTGTGTTCTCAAAGAGTCAGGACATACCCCAATCAAAATTATGCTTTCCAAAACCTGATTTCATCAAAGAAGTGGATAATGAGGAAGGGGAAAGTCTCTAGGACTTTGCTGAAAATGCTGCTTCCAGAGTGTATACTGGGGCCGTTAGATAGAAATCAGCCCTTCCTTAAAGTACAGGGCTTGTTAGGACGCAAGGGAAGATGATGTTAGACCCGCAGGCTGCACTCCCTTCAGGAGGGATGAGGAATGAAATAGTTTGTGCGTGTTGCAACAAGGTGGAATCTGGGATCTTTTTTTTTTCTTTTTTTTTTGCGGTACGCGGGCCTCTCACTGTTGTGGCCTCTCCCGTTGCGGAGCACAGGCTCCGGACGCACAGGCCCAGCGGCCATGGCTCACGGGCCCAGCCGCTCCGCGGCATGTGGGATCCTCCCGGACCGGGGCACGAACCCATGTCCCCTGCATCGGCAGGCGGACTCTCAACCACTGTGCCACCAGGGAAGCCCTGAATCTGGGATCTTTTGATGAAGCTCGAGGAAACCAGAAAACCTACTTCCTAAGGGTTAACTGTGCTACCTACTTCACAACCTACTTCCTAAGGGTTAACTGTGCTTTGAAACCTAAAATGTGCTTTCTTCACAAAAAAAGGTAGATCTGAATCAAAAAATAATAAGAAAAAATGTAAATTCACTATTCCAAATTATACATAACAGGAATTATTACTCGATGAACAGGAAACCAAAAGTCTCCTGTCATGTGTTTACCCTCTTGTGAACGGGGCACGCTCACGACAGCAGACCAGGGTCCAGTTTGTGTCTGTGGCCGCAAGACTGGTTGAATGTGGAGCCCTGAGTGGGTGTCAGTTGCCAACACAATTCACTGAGTATCATGTCCTTTGGGTCACCGATCATTTGGCCACTGATCCCAACACGTGGATCCGGTTAGCACAGGATCGCTCAGCCTCAGCACTCTTGACGTTTGGGACCAGATCTTTCTTTATTGCTGGGGGCCGTCCTGAGCACTGTACAGTGTTTAGCAGCATCCTGGCCTCCACCCACTAGATGCTGGAACTTACCCCCACCCCTGTGACGACAAGCGAAAATGTCTACAGACATGGCCAGATGTTTCAGAGGGGATGTGAGGACACAGTCACCTCCCAGTGAGAAGCGTCAGGCTTAGATACAGAGATGCAGTCCTGCCTGTCCTGATCTCACGTTCACGACTGGCCAACCCACCCAAAGGCCCGCCACAACTGCCCAAGAAAAGCGACTCTTCACGGCTGCTCACGATTACAATCCAGCTGCCATTCTTCTCCACAACCTGACTCTTGGATTTCTGCCTCCGATCCAGGCAGTGAGACCTACGTCTGACCCCCTTACAAGAACTGTTGGACCTCCCACTCAGCTCTTGCTTCTAGGTCCCAAGTCTCCTGCTCTCGGGTCTCCAAGAGGAAGAAATTGTCATCAGGCAGCCCAGGAACCTCGGAACCTCACCAGCTGGGCCCATATCTCTACCACCCTGTTTTCACCTCCACACGCTGTCAACGCAAGGGGATCCAGGAACTACCGCCTGGCCTTTCTTGCACTGACCCTAAGGACAACACAGTGAAGGAATCTGCAAGTTGGTGAACCGGGTCTGCCATACTTGGTTCCACATTCTGTCTCATCAGTTGCCTCAAGCAAACTCTCTTCACTTCCCTTAAGGAAGAACTGATTAAAGGTTCAGACTTAACTCATGAAAAGTCAGCAACCAGTAAGTGTTTATTGAACGAGAAGCTAGGCCAGTGAGGACCTGGTGGTGTGAGAGGTCTCCAGTGTGTGTTCATTCGTTCAGTCACCCATTAGAACAAGACTCTGACAGCTCACCATTGTGTCTTCTATGGCTAGAAAAGTCTGATGCTGAGTAAATATTTGTTGAATGAGTTCATTTACTTCTCAGAAACGTTAGGTCAATGAATATTACTTAAGGACATCTTGCATGTCCTGTGCTGGTGTCAGCAAAATGAATGAATGAATCAGTCAATGATTCCTGGACACTGGTGGCTTTCTAGTGACAGGAGACCACCATTTTCATATTAGGGTTGTGGTGGGCAGAATTCTAAGGCGACCCCTGACATCCCTGACCCGTGGCATACACAGGCCTCTCCGAGTTAATCACATGCTAACACCTAGGTGCTTCTGAGGGGATTTTGCAGGGGGAATTAAACCCCAGATCAGCTGACCTTAAGGAAGGGAGATTACCCTCAGTGGGTCTGACCTAGTTAGGGGAGGCCCTAAAGGTGAGAGGGCTTTTCCTGGAAAGAGAGGTTTGAAGCATGAGGGGGAGTCTCTCTACTGGATTAAAAGATGAAGGAAGCCCTGTGGCAAAGACCGTGGGTGGCTTCTGGGAGCCGAAAGCAAGCCCCGGCTGACAGCCCACGGGGAAACCCGGGCCTCAGCTTTACAACTGCGTGGAGCTGAATTCCGCCACACCCAGTTGCACCTGGGCAAGGACCACATCTTCAGCCGGGAAGCACGGCTCCACAGCCACGGCCAGGCCAACGCCTCGACAGCAGCCCAGAGAGAGCAGAACAGAGGACGCAGCTGCACGTACCCAGACTCCTGACCTACGTTCCAAGTACGAGCTGATAAACGGCTGTGACTTTAAGCTGCTCAGTGTGTGTTGATTTGTGAGGTAGCAATAGAAAACGAATACAGAGTTCAAAACAACAGTAATTCAGTAAGTAGACCACAGAGCTGATTCTCATATTAATGGGGGAAAAGTCTGTATCATGTGGAACCAAACCCCTCCACCCGGTGGCAGGAGGCTTCACCCCTCAGCCTACGACCTGCCTGAAGCTATCGTGAGAGCAGGAGATGTCTGTAAGGCAAAGAACAAGAGGAGGGAGAAAGCGGGAGAGAAATGTAGGGACGGGGCGGACAAAGGCGTCCACGAGCAATGCCGTGCTTGAGGGCAAACTGGGGAGACGTCAGTGAGTTGGGGAGAAGATACCGAGGACATTTGCCGTTCGTGTGTGATAATTAGCCAGAGACAGGAGAGGAAAGGCTTTAACAAGTTCTGCTACGCTGGACCATGAATGAAAGCCCCATTTGGGCATTTCCTCAATGCAACACAGACTTAAGTTACTTTGAGATGAAAACTTGTCCAGTTTCCCCATCCTTGGCTTCCCCCCACTCTCCTAGCTCCTACCTGGAGGCCTCAGGTCTGGGAAGATTCCCTGAAGATCCTTCAACGCAATTCTACGTGAAAAATGCCCGTCTCCCTCTTGAAGCTCGCTGTCCTGTGGCTCCCACCTTCCCTGGTAGCAGCGGAGAGGATGAGGAAGTGGGTGATGATAAGGGAGAGGCGCGGATGTCCGTGCCTTTTGTGAAGCTCCGCAGGAAACGACCACCTTCAAAGGGCACTTACTGCCCAGACTCTCCCAGCCTCTTTCTCCTGCGGCAGCAATTCTCAACTGCAGTGGGTTTTTTTCCCCAGGGAACATTCGGCGACGTCCAGAGACACGTTTGGTTGCCACGCCTGGGAAAGGAGGGGTGATCCTGGCATCGAGTGGGAAGAGAGCAGGGGTGCTGCTAGCCGTCCTGCAGTGTGCAGAGCAGCCTCACACCCAAGGCTTATCCAGCCCCAGGTGTCAATTACGCCGAGGCTGAGAGACCCTGACTTACAACCACTGATGGCCAAGGGTTGAAGATCAAAGATGCCAGCGAAAGCGATGGAAACCAAGCATATCTGCTCCCACAGGCGGGTCGCTATGTTTGGTGTATTGGATGTTTGTCTGTGGAAAATCAGAAAAGAAAAAGAAAAAACCCCACCATTATTTCTCAGGTAAAAAAAAATTACTGAAATGCAAACCACATGAGGCTAGAGTTATCTTGTTCAGCTGCCCGCAGAAAAACATACAGCAAGACGCAGGCCAGTTTTGGAACCTCCCATCAAGTTGCCACAGGAGGAGGCGGTTCCTGATACCCGGGAGGCGGCCTTTCCACGTGTGCTGGTGATCCCTGCGCGCTGCCGGCCTGGCTGTACGCTCGCAGGATGGTCACGAGGCGTCTGCGAGGTAGGCTTGTCCCACGGTAGGGATCGGACACCCAAATGAACGCCATGAGTTCTGCTTCTGGGAGGTTCCATAGGAAGAACAGATGTCACTGGTGGGGCAGGACTGCCTGAAGACAGAGCACAGAACTGCTGGCCATCGTTTGGGGGCCCAACCAAGACACCCTGTTTCTCTAAGTGGCTTCGTAGATGAACAGGACGACGGCCGAGGGAGGGGTGAACAAGGCAGGTGGAATTCGTTCTCAGGACTGCTCTTGCCTCCAGCTCTCCGTCCCAAAGGGCCGGCCTCTGGCCTGTCTGTGGCAAGCGCCTCTCAGCAGCGGGACAGCTGTGTTGCGCTCCTGACGAATGAAGCCTGGCGAGTTCTCCTGAGCTGGTGCGGTCATGTCCTGCTGAGTCAGAACCCGGGGGGATGTGGGTGTCTGCATCTGAGAGACACCCCGAGGGGTTCAGGGAGACCCACACAGAGACGCAGAGTTAGACTTATTGGGATACGATGGCCGAGGGCTCTTTCTGGAGGGAGACAGAAAGTGAGAACAGGTGCCATGGTCAGGAGAAACAATTCCCTCTATCAGCCTTTAAATTTTCTGGGCTTTGTTCCGTGCTGTCTTTATGAATGCGTAAACCTTAAGTTTCTATACAGCGGGATTGATGTAAGTGTATCAAGAGGCATATCAAGAAGAATTAATTTCATTTTGTCTTTTCCTTTTGTTGTGACAGAAGCAACCAGCCTGTCGACAGATCCCCAGAAACGTGAGGGCTCCCAGGACACTGATTCATTCCGTATTTACATGCTCCAGTACGTGTAGCCACGGCTCCTTCTTTGGCAGGCTTTTGCATAGCTTAATAATGCTCGGAGCGAAACAGCACGTCTTAAAGTCCAAAAGCAGTCTCTTCCTTAACGTGAGCTCAATGCCCATGATTTCATAATAATCCTAGAGTAGAAACAACTTTATTTTCAGGGATTTTACTAAAACGGTTCACTGATGATTTGGAGCTCCCATCCGCCACCCGCCACCCGCCCCACCCTTTTCCAATTCGATGAAACTGAGTATTTACCAAGTTTCTACTACGCGCCAAGCTCTGTGCTAGGCTCTTGGGGTGGAGGTGCGGCCCACAGTTGGATCCAACAGACGTCCCTCCGCTGGCTCCGTTGTGGTGTTTTCTCTGCTGCATTCCAGTAAACTAGCCTGAGCAGAGACACAGTAAAACCCATCTAGGAGGTGAAAACAGACGAAGACACGTGGTTGTTGGGAACAGGAGACAAAGCTAGAAGTAACGGCAGCCCTCAGGATTCGTCCTGCGGCTCCCAGTCAGAGGAGGACTCTATATTTGGCTCCAAGCTTCCCAGCAGCCAGTGTGAAGGGAGAAACACGATCACCGTGTACCCACAGTGTGGAAACACGCAGAGCAAATACAGCAGAACAAACACTGCTCTTCTTCCTGAAAGAGCGTTCCTTCTCTCCCTTATTCTCCTAACGTGGACTCCCGCCATGGCCTGAGGCTAACAGTGTAGCCGGTAGACACACCGGGAGACAAGGCGCCTGTGAACAGCAGCCAGCAGGTGCAAGGGTGGAGTGTGGACGGGTAGATGGGACCCTCCATAGGGGAACAGAGGAAGCGCACCTGGAAAGACCTGGGGGGACAGAACCCCAAAGGTGGGTCAGATTTCCACAGAGGCAGAAAGAACGGCCTTGCATGCAGTGGGCACAGCCTTGGGCAAAGGCACAGAGTTAGGAGAGGACAAAACATCTTTTGAAAGAGGCAAGTCGGCCAAGGGTAGCTGGACTTTAAGTCTCATGGAAGCAGATGAGGAAACGTTGGAAAGGAAAAAGCCTGGAGCTAAGACTGTGAAATCTCCGGAAGCTGGGCTCAGGGGTAGAGACATTATTGTGTGTGTCGTGGTTGGTCTCGAATGGGGAGACGTGGAAACTTTCTGGCAGCAGCCGGGAGCCCTGGGGTTGGTGCACTGAAAGAAGAGGAGATGGCGAGACCCGATCCACGGCCGGGGAGTCACGGTGTGATGGTGAGGGGGCTGTGAACCGGGCAGTGGACAGAGGAAACAAGGGGGCTCCGAGGAAGAGCTTCGGGAAGCTGGCGCTCACCGGCCTCGCCAAGGACTCAACCCTCGGCAAGGAGCCTCGGGGGAACATAGGTGCTCCTCCAAGTTGGCTAGATCAGGAGCCACCAGTTGAGGATGAGGGGAAAGGGTGGGCTGCAAAGGCTTTGGGCTTTAGAACCTGGGCAACCAGCAGGACTCCGGTAGCATTAATTGGAGTAGGGACGACAGACACAGAATCGACCAGACAGGTTGGAGTCTGAAGAGTTTTTACAATACACAGTTTTTATAACCTCCCGTCTGAGGTTGCCTGAAGGGGCAGAAGGGGTGCTGGAAATGCTCTGCATCCCGACTGGGACATTGGGTACATAGGTGTCAAAACCCACCCAACAGTACACATGAGAGCTGTGCTTCTTACTGCATACTAATTATACCTCCATGCGTGGAGATGTTTAAAATAAAGTTTCCAGCAGACCAACAAAGGTAAAGAGATCTTAGCTCTGCCCTAAAGGAGGTCATACAAGCAAACAGGTACAAAAGAGCCCAACAAGAAGCAGAAAGGTAAGGTGCTGAATATAAAGGGCAGAGCAGAGTCCTGGCTGGGGTTTGGGGATGGCTTCTCACACGCGGTGATATTTGACCTGGCTTTTGAAGGATAAATATACTGGGAATAAAACTGTCAAAAAAGAAAGGCAGGAATTGTAGTGTGCAGATGACTCATTGCGTGATCAACTCAGACACATTTATTGTGGTGCATTTTAAAGTGCTGTACAAACATGCAGAAGTTTATGCCTATAAAGAGACAGCGTCGGGCTTCCCTGGTGGCGCGGTGGTTAAGAAGCTGCCTGCCAATGCAGAGGACACGGGTTCGAGTCCTGGTCCGGGAAGATCCCTCATGCCGTGGTGCAACTAAGCCCACGAGCCACAACTACTGAGCCTGCGTGCCACAACTACTGAGCCCGCGAGCCACAACTACTGAGCCCGCAAGCCACAACTACTGAGCCTGTGTGCCACAACTACTGAAGCCTGTGCACCTAGAGCCTGTGCTCCACAACAAGAGAAGCCACCACAATGAGAAGCCCGCGCACCGCAGCAAAGAGTAGCCCCAGCTCGCCGCAACTAGAGAAAGCCCACGCACAGCAACGAAGACCCAACGCAACCAAAGATAAAATAAATTAATTTTAAAAAAAGAGAGAGAGAGAGAGACAGCTTCAGGCAGTGCAAGAACCTGGGTTTTGGAGGTGGGCCGTTCTCGGGTTGAGCCCCGGCTCCACCTTTTATTGGTTGTGTGGCATTGGGCAGGTTCTGTAATCTTTCTGTAAGTGCAGGTGCTCCTTTCCCTACCAGCTGGTAGCAGTGAGAATTAGGGGAGTCAATGAAGTGAAGTGCTTAGTCCATGGTGAGTGTCCATGAGCGTAAACTCGTGATTTGATTACCTAGCAAGGGCATATGCTTAGCACTCAAGTGATTGTTAAAATAACACACCAGACGATACCCATACAGTTATATGCTTATTTTCAAATACTTCAGGTCTGAATGTTTTAAGTTTGGTTTCTCACCTGTGAACCCCTGGGGACCTCCTGAATTTAACTTAGGACTCTCTGAAGTGTCTTCTATTAAATCCAAACATTTAAACGTGCTGAACATTTATCACGGTGATGTGTATCTAAAACAGAGAACATTGTAGCAGATGTGTGGGGAGCGTGTGCACATCATGTGCTATGCTTTGTTTTGTTTTTTTCCTCTCCCGTTAAAAGAACACACGCGGAGGTCCCATGTCCTCACTGACGGTGTACGAGACAGAGAATCACACTGCATATTCTAGAGCAGTCCCGCACCCTTGCTGAGTCTTTGAGGGCAAGGAAGTCACAGACAGGAGAATCTGTTGGTTTAAACCATTTCTTCAGAAGCTATCAAGCTCCTGACTTGTCTCACTGATGATGTGGCCAAGACTGACCTTTCCCCACCCCCATCACTTGAGTCAAGGAAACCACCTTGCAGCCTGTCCCTGGACCACTTAGCAATCCCAGCTCCAAAGGATGCTTCAAAGGGGACCTTTCTTCCTGTATGTACATCGCATTTCTCACAAGCTATGCCCAACACAGCATATCAGAATGGTCACTGGAGACAGGTAAATGGTGAGAGAGTGATTCGAGCGATGAATGCTTTTTTAAGTTGTTATATTTAGAACAGTCTGCCTCCCCGGCTGCCAGCATCCTTGCCGAGGCTGTCAGGTTTCCACGTTTGTGGGCTGGCATTGGTTTACTATCTAAGATATTATAAAAAGCCAATGGGGTTTTCTTATCTTCCTTTTGGGTGTTGGGGGCAGGGCAGGGGGGAGAGCTGGTGTCTTCTCCATTCCATGTTGTCTTTAGTTGATTGCGATGACAAGAACCGTCTTTTAAGTGGAAATCGTGACTATGCCCAGGAGCCGATCAGGGACAGATTTACTTCAATGAAGTGAAGGTCAAATTAAAATGGAAGATGGAAGTTGACAAGCTTATTTGTAGGCAGCACAAATGAATGGATGAGAACTATTTCTGAGTGTGGGAAGTACGTCCTGCAGATGGGAAACGCGTATGTAGGAAAGGAGCTGCTGGCCACACGTAGATTGGGAGGCAATCTGCAGAGGGAGGTACTCTAGGGGGCAGTCATAACATCTTCCAGTGGAGACACTTTACGAGTGTTGCGATTCTGTGACTTAACTGGGGCTTTTAAACCTTCGGTTCTTCAGCCATAGGTAAGCTTTCAAGGTTCCTTATCTATTTCGCATCTGTCGTGCGCCAGCCACCCAGCACCCAGGGTGCGTGCGGTTCCTTTCACCAGCTCATCTGTGCTCCTGCGGCCGTGTGCTATCAGATTACGGGTTAGAGTTCAGAGTGTTCGCGTTCAAGCTTCAGCTCTGCTTTGGAGTACTGGCTGATGTCTCCAGTACTTGGGAAAGGCTGTGTGTTAGTTGCTGCATCATAAGCCCTTCCCTAACTTAGGGAAGTGAAACCACCATCAATATTTATTACATGTCAAAGTTCCTTTGGGTCAGGAATCCAGACGGCGCAGAAGGGACAGCTCGTCCTGGACTCACATTATTTGGCCTTCTGCGGGAGACTTAAAGACTGGAGACCACAGCATCTAAAGACTGGACACTGGAGGACCTCCCTCCGACTTGGCAGGTGCATCAGTTCCTCTGCACATGGCCCTCTCCACAGGATGGCTCGAGCATCCTAACAGGGGGGCTGGCTCCCCCAGAGTGAGTGCCCCAAGACTCCAACGAGGACCCTGAAACGGTTGCTATGACCCAGCCTCCAAAGTCACACACCATCACTTTCTCAGTATTCTGTGGGCCACAGAGCGCGGCCACATTCAACGAGGAAGGAGCCAAGGCAACGGTGTGAACCCCAGGAGGTGCGGGTCATCGGGGACTGTCTTGGAGACTTGCTACCACAGGCAGCATAAGCTAGCAAGCAGTGGGGTACAGTGGCAGGATGTGGTGTGTACAGTGCAGTGGTTTAGAGCGCAGTGCTGTGCAATGAAGGCTCTCCGACCACACCGCTGGGGTTCCCGTCCCAGCCTGCCACTTACTCTGCGGCCTCACGCAGATTGCTTGATCCCTTTGTAACTCAGTGGCCACATATTTAAAATGCGGTAGGCTAGTTTACAGCTTGGAAAAAACTCATTCCCGGCACTGTCTTCTCCCCCAGCCCCTGCAGTGTTCACGAGAGGAGAATAATTCCCCACCTCATCAGCCCTGGGCTGGGCTCTGTGAGTTGCTTTGAACTCATGGTGGGCAGAGTGCACCTCCCCATTTCTGGAGTTTAGATTCAGCAATGCCCCTTGCTTTGGCCAACGTGAGCTGATACGACAAAAGTAGAGGCCCGAAATGAGTTTGCACGGTTTTGCTTGCCCTCGTGCACATCTCCCATCACTATGGGAAACACACGGTTAGTCTACTGGCTCCAATACAAAGGGAGATACTTGGAGCAAACCTGAGCCCAAGCTGACCCAGCTGTGCCCAGACTAGATCCACTGACTCTCAGCTGAACTGTGGACAGTGGACACATGAAGGAGATTAAATGATTGATGGGTTAAGCCAAAGACATTTTTGTGGAGATGTTTGTTACACAGCGTTTTTGACACACCAGCTAACCAATACAGGTGGCAATGACAGAACCTATCTCATAGGGTCATGGGGATTATGTGAAATAATATATGTAAAGTGCCTAGAACCCTGCCCGGTGCTGACGCTTGCTCGTAGAGCCTTGACTCACCTCTCAGAATGCAGGGTTGTCCCCTGACCCTCTGCAGACCCCCTTTCCCTAGTCCATGCACTCCACTTTGCCCCAGACTTCCTTGTCTTCCACCGCACTCAGCTTCACCCTCTCATGCCTTTCCACACCTTCCCAGGTGTCAAGCAGCTAATCTGACTAATTAATCCATGTTAGTACAATAGTGGGAAGATGTCACCTCCACCTCACTTCCTCCCACCAGCCTGGGAATCAGTGATTTGTTATTTCTGTTTGTTTGTTTTAAACATTTATTGGAATCAAGGGCTCCTTTTGTCTCCCCAAGAGGAATCAGTCATGGTGAGCAGTGCAGAGGAGGGATGAAGGGATGGGCAGGCTGTCACAGGCTGGGAGGCGGAGGAGGGTTGCTGCAGTATTAGGACAGTTTCTTTGAAGCTGGTGGAGCTTTGAGGCAACCCGGCCTCTCTGAGCACACAGGTCCCATTCATGTTACTGCCAAGCTCTCCACCTAGGCTCAGGGCCCAGCATCCCTACCTCTCCGTGCAGGTGGTCGTTGCTGAAAACGTTCACTGGTCCCGCAAACATCCTCAGAGGAGCAGCAGAGGGTGAGGAGAATGGAAATATAGGCGCCTCCAACCTCACGATCAGGGTGGGCGGCAAGGGTGGGATGCTTTACGGGAGACTTGCACGAGGAGGTGGAAGAAAAAGATGCAGCAGGAGGAAAAGAGGATAAAGCTAAGTGGAGAAGAGATCGGGCCAGACGAAGAAGGAGGCAGAAGAAACTCGGGAGAGAGAAATGTATCACTGCAGTGGAGAGAAAGGAAAACAAGAGGAGTGGAGAGGATTAGGTGTGGGCTGCATTTGGAAGCCAGACGACAGGAGAGCATAACTAATGTGTAGAGACCCAGAGGGAATTTTGATTCCTACAGACTTTCTCAACCAGTCCTAAAAGGGGGAGAAAAATAAAAGATGACGGAGACAGAATTTAACTTAGAAGTTCATGTGGAAACTAACATGTTCCCGTGGGTCCCACGCATGGGAGTCTGCCTTTGTGAGTTGTTCCTATAGCATATTTGCCTGGCTTCTTAACCCAAGGATAAAAGACCAAGGTTTTAAAAGGGGATCATGGGTGAATCTTAATGAGGCCAGTTGCATCAGCCTGGATTCTTAGTTGTAAACAATAGGACTTAACTCTGGCTAGTTTAAACAGAAAATGAATTTATTAGGGAATAATAAGGAGTTCACAGAGTCTCCAGGAGGCTGCCTCAGACACGGAGCTGGCAAGGTCAGAAGTGGTGCAAAACAAGACAGAACAGCTCCCTCGAGGACCAGACCGCTGACACAGCTGGAAATAACGGCAGCTCTACCTTGAATAAGAAAGGAGGGTTGGCCGAGACCCGGGAAGGAGAAGCCGTTTTCAGGCAAGGGATGGCATTGAGCTGTGTCTCAGTATCCATCCTCCCTTCCTTCTGCAGCAGGAGTTCTCAACCTGGGTGGTTTTACCCACAGGGGACATCTGGCCGTGTCTGGAGACATTTGTCGTGACTGGGGGGAAGCACCTCACTGGCATCTGGTGAGTGGCAGCCAGGGGGGCAGCTAAGCACCTAACAGTGCACGAGGCCCGTGCTCGGCTGGCCTCAGTCTCCAGCGGAGTGGCCCACCACAGCGTGGAACCCCACCGAATTCACAGCCTCGGCAAAAATGACAGCTCGACTGCCGGGACCTCGGGGGCCACTCCCACGTTATCGACTCCTCCACGGTTGAATCCGTAAACACTGCGGCTCTCCGATGACAGGGGTCAGCAAAATACAGCTTGCGAGCCAACTCCAGCCCCCTGCCTATTTTTGTACGACTCATGAGCTCTGAGTGATGTTTATATTTTAAGAATGGTTTTTTAAAAATCAGCTGATGGCCTGGGATGGGCTCTTGCCTGCCCGCTCCCCTGCCTCCTGCCCCTTGCTGTATGCCACCTAACACCCCAGCCGTCACGGGCACCTCTCTTCCCTAGCAGGGGCGTGCTCCGCGGCAAGGTTCTGTGGTGGCCGTCCCCATCCCAGGATGGCAGCTCCGTGGCATGTTCAGTGGGTAAAGTGGTCAGGGGAGGAGGGAGGGAGTCTCCTACCCACCCTCGTCCAGGTACCTTCTTCCAGCATTTGGAACAGAGACCCTGAAGAATGTGCATCTTACACTGGACTCTATAATTGCATAACGAGCGTCGCTAATAATTGTCATTCATTTCTGTTTATAGAAAGGTGCTCCGGTCTTTCCGCGCCGAGTCCTATAGTTGGTCGTTTTTGTGCTGCGGGAATCACAGGGAAGTACTTCTTTCTTCGGGCTTCTGCGGGCCCGACGTGGTTGCGCTATGCCGTAGCTGACTGACGCTATGAGGGTCTCTCCACATTTCTTCCCCACTCATGTTCACATACAAAGGAGCGAGTTCCCCCGTGTGTGTAACAAGCCGCCGTGCTGAAGAGTTGAGGCTCCTGGAAGCAGTGCTCAGCAAACGGCACTTGGGAGGCAGTGTATAAATACCCCAGCTCCCTCCTCCTGAGCGGCGAAAGCTCCGAGGTGCGTGAGCTACGCTGTCTCCCTGCAGGTTCCCCGCGCAGCCCCCCGCCCCGCCCCCGGGGATTGGGCTCCAGCTGCCCACGGTGCTCGCGGGCTTGGTGACGCTCCCCTTATTGGCAGCCTTCAGTTCCCTTTCTCATCTCCTCACTCTGCTACAGCTGTCTCCTGGGATTTGCTCACACGTCAACCTGCTTGCACTCAAAGCCTGTCTCAGGGTCCGCTTTCGGGGAAACCCAGATCTGGACAGTTATCCAACTTAGAGCCCCACTGTAGGCATGAAGAAGACTTGGGTCCATTCACGTTTTAAGATGAGGGCAGTGCAGCAGCAAGACAGAGCATGGGCTTTTTAGCCCTTGGCTGTGGGCATTAGCAGACAGTTGTCAGCCGCAGTCTAAAGAGAGGGTGCACCAGCACCCAGAGACTGCCGACAGTAAAGTACAGGCCCCACGGCAGATATGAGTAACGGTTAATGGTTTTTTTCTGTTTGGTTCATAAATGTAACATGTCAAAGCTAAATCAATTGCTCTACAGCTCAGACACCTGACCCTTCAGAAAACAACATCTTTATGGAAAAAAGAGTGACCAGAGAAGGGAACACATGGGACGCCACATCACAGTCTCAATTACCTGACTCACTGGATCAGACTTCTCAAGCAGAAAAGATTAAATATTGATTCTCAGTGGGGGCAGGGAGAGAACTGTCTTTTATTTCTCCTCCCCTATTCCCTGCATCTGCCTCGTTAACCCCTATGTAGAAGGAATATTCAGATCCCCCTACCTGTCCATGACAACGTCCCACCTTTTATAGGATAAGTGATTTTTGGAAGAACCATTTTGCTGAGATTGTTAGCCATTAACTGTCGCTGAAAAAAATATGATGCCACGCCCCTTGCAGAGAAAATATAGCTTTACATTAGTGCAAGTGAAATGTGAATGTCGGAATTATTAGCTGTTGCATTAAAACTCAGTGCACACGTGCAAGGTTGAAAAGACTCTCAACACCTCTCGTAGTCTCGGATGGATTTTTATTCTTTTAAACATGATTGCTCCTATTGTACTAGATGGAAAAGTCATTATTACATCTAATAAGTAAATGATAAAAACAAACCAACTAGATTTTAAAAGATACTTCCAAAATCTGCTTCTCATCATCCTTCTAAGCATTCAGGGAGATAATTTCTGTTTTTAACAAGGAAACATAACAGTTCCTTACTGTGACTTCTTAAAATATGAAATAAGCAATGATGGTTCATTTCAGCCATTTTAGTCTTTCTATTCCTTTTGGTTCAGTGATGCTCAAACCCGAATGTACTAAAAATACAGAGCAGATTGCTCTCTTTGAGTTGCGGCATCATCTTAAGCTTCCTGCAACTGTGTTAGCTCCTGGCTTGAATCTCCACAGGGGTTTTCTTGCATATTTGCAGTAATACATCAGGCTTGCTTTCCTGCTACTCACGAGTGCCGAGGAGGACAAACCAGCTAGCTTTTACTGTGAGGAGTGTTTCCACCCCTACTTGACAGGAGAAGCAAAACTGAGAAGGGATCTCTTCTCAAGGCCGAAAGTAGGGGGCTGGGGAAGACAGTGCCATTAACTTCTCGCTTCTGTCTTTCGGTCATGCCTGTTTCGGATTCCCACCACCTTGGCCTTCTCTCGGGTGTTACAGCTGATGATGGCGTGCACGCGTAACTCCTCCTGTACAAGGAGGAAGGTAACTTTCTGCACCACTGAGCCCCACCACGACCAGAAGAAGCACCTGCCTGAGCCCAGCCCAAACTGCTGGCCCAAGAACCACGAGCAAAATAAATGGTGCTTGTCTTAAGCCATTAAATTTCGGAGCTGCGTATCAAACAGCAAAAGCTAACCGATACAAATACTTTGAAGGGTTATTTTTTTTTTTAGCTCTAATGAGCATACAAGAGTGATGGTCTGAAAATTATTCAGCTACTCAAAAACGGCAACATTTTCCGTGGTGAAAAAAATTTAATCTTTAAACACAATTTTTTAAAAAATTAAATGACCATAGAGTAGAAAGCAAAGAATGCCACCAAATATCACCATCTGGAACATGGTCACAGATCCTGTGGGATTAAATTGTTCCATAGATCTAACCACAAAAAAAACCCACAGCTATTTACATATGTCATCTTTTTATTGACAAGTAGCGAGATAACTTGTACATGTTTTAAATGGAAGTCTAGTTTCCATACAGTGAAATGCATAAGTCTAAATGTTCAGTTTGATCAGTTTTAATGACGCACACACACATGTAACCCAAGCCCCTATCAAAATATAGAACATTTCCATCATCCAGACAATTCCCTCGTGCCTCTGCCTAGTTAAACCTCTGCCCAGAAGCAACCACTGATCTGCCTTCTGTCACTAAAAATTAGATCTGTCTTTCCTAGAATGTCATAAATCATGTAGTATGTACTCTTTTATGACCGGCTTCTTTCACTCAGCAAAATGTTTTGGAAATTCATCTTCGTATGTTGGTGCATGTAGCCATAGTTCTTTCCTTTTTAGTGCTGAGTAGTATTCCATTCCATGGCTAGGCCGCTGCTTATTTACCCATTTTCCTACTGAAAGATGCCTGGACTGTTTCCAGTTTTTGGTGCCTGGAAATAAAACAGCTATGAACATTGTTTTCTTTTTTTGGGGGGGGGGGGGTGTATTTTGAGTTTTTTTAACATCTTTATTGGAGTATAATTGCTTTACAATGGTGTGTTAGTTTCTGCTTTATAACAAAGTGAATCAGCTATACATATACATATATCTCCATATCTCCTCCCTCTTGCATCTCCCTCCGACCCTCCCTATCCCACCCCTCTAGGTGGTCACAAAGCCCCGAGCTGATATCCCTATGCTGTGCGGCTGCTTCCCACTAGCTATCTATTTTACATTTGGTAGTGTATATACATCTATGCCACTCTCTCACTTCATCCCAGCTTACCCTTCCCCCTCCCTGAGTCCTCAAGTCCACTCTCTACATCTGCATCTTTATTCCTGTCCTGCCCCTAGGTTCTTCAGAACCTTTTTTTTTTTTTTTAGATTCCGTATATATGTGTTAGCGTATGGTTTTTGTTTTTTTCTTTCTGACTTAACTTCACTCTGTATGACAGACTCTAGGTCCATCCACCTCACTACAAATATCTCAATTTCGTTTCTTTTTAGGGCTGAGTAATATTCCATTGTATATATGTGCCACATCTTCTTTATCCATTCATCTATTGATGGACACTTAGGTTGCTTCCATGTCCTGGCTATTGTAAATAGTGCTGCAGTGGACGTTGTGGTACATGACTCTTCTTGAATTGCGGTTTTCTCAGGGTGTATGCCCAGTAGTGGGTTTGCTGGGTCGTATGGTAGTTCTATTTTTAGTTTTTGAAGGAACCTCCATACTGTGCTATGAACATTCTTGCACTAGGCTGTGGTAGACATACATTTTAATTTATCTTAGGTAGCTACCTATGAGTAAAGTTGCTAGGCATAGAACTGATACGTTCTAAACTTCTTAACAAAATGCCAGTCGTTTTTCCGAAGCACTTGTGTTATTTTAAATTCCCACCATCACTGTGTGCAAATTCTGGTGGTTCAACATCCTTGCCCTCCTTCAGTGTGGTCAATAACTGAGCCATTCCAGGACATGGCATTTCATTGCAGCCCAAATAACTTCTTTTTTATTTATGTACTTTTGGCTGCGTTGGGTCTTTGTTGCTGCGCGCCGGCTTTCTCTAGTTGCGGCGAGCGGGGGCTACCCTTGCTTGCGGTGCGCGGGCTTCTCATCGCGGTGGCTTCTCTTGTTACGGAGCACGGGTTCTAGGCACGCGGGCTTCAGTAGTTGCGGCAGGCGGGCTCAGTAGTTGTGGCTCATGGGCTGAGTTGCTCCGCGGCCTGTGGGATCTTCCCGGACCAGGGCTCGAACCCTTGTCCCCTGCGTTGACAGGCGGATTCTTAACCACTGGGCCCCCAGGGAAGCCCCCAAATAACTTCTTTTTAAAAGTTTCCTTTGCATGCAAATGTTGAACAACACTTGTTTCGCTAAACAATAATGATTTTGGCTAACTAATTTGCATCACAGAGGCAGCTCGTTCAAGTACCCCATCGTAAGGTTAAGAGCCACTGGGACATGTGATGATAATGAATAAATTGAAATGAGGATGTGGGAGAGGGGATTGAAGACCAGAAACCAGGCCACTACTATCCAGGATTAAATGTGTCCAGCCCCTTAACCATCTTTGACGGTCTTGAGTTTGTCATGGGTGATGGTTGGAATTTAATCCATTCAGATATTTATTAAGCCTTAATTCTGTGCTGAGGATTGAGTATAAGGTCATGAACAGGACAGAGGTTACCCCAGCCTTCATGGAGGATACTGTTCAATATTTAGTGGGTGAAAGTCGCCAACTAGAAAGGAACTTCAGGACAGTGCAGTGAGGACCGTGGTCAGAAAGCACCTATCTAGGACTTGAGGGCTTCGTAGAGAACGTCTAGGAGGGTGAACTGCCGAAGCAGGTGGAAAGGCGGGAGGGTTCCAGGCTGAGTCATGAGCCCGTAGGACAGATGAGAGAGAGTGGTGAGAATGAGCATGGTAAGCAAAGTCTACCACGTGTGGAGCAGAACAGGGAGGCAGGGACCAGATCTTGAAAAGCTTGTCATGTCAAAAATGCGCATGTTACTCACAGGACAATGGGAAGCCATTTTTTTTTGGATTTATGAAGGGACGTGAGTGGAGATGTAAAATGGTGTGGCCGCAGTGGAAAATGTTTTGATGGTTCCTCGGTAAGTTAAATATGAAATTCTCATATGACCCAGCAATTCTGCTCCTGGGTATGTACCCCAAAGAACTGAACACAGGCGCTCAAACAAACATGTGCACACAAAGGTTCACAGCAACACTATTTACAGTAGCCCCAAATTGGAAACACCCCAAATGTCCACCAACAGGTGAATGGATAACTAAAGTGTAGTATTATAACGGAATATTATTCCAGTATAAAAAAAGAGTGAAGAACTGATACATGCTACAGTGTGGATGAACCTTGGAAATACTGTGCTAAGTCAAAGAAGCCAGACAAAAGCATATTGTGTGATTCCACTTACCTGAACCACCCAGATGTGGCAACTCCACAGAGACAGAAAGCGAGTACGTGGTTGCCAGGGGCTTCGGGTTGGGGAGGAACGGGGAGAGGCTGCTCAGTGGGTGCAGAGCTGCCTTTGGGGGTGATGGAGGTGTTCTGGAACTAGAGAGCTGAAGGTGGCACAACATCGTGCATGTACTGATGTCACTAGCCGTCAGTTTTGTTACGCGTGCATCACCACAGGTTCTTTGAGAGGGCGTAGGGTACCATGCCGTTTGTTTTGGGAAGATCAGTGTGACTGTGAATAGGGGGTGACAAGACTGGAGTTAGGGAGACCAGGTAAGATCCTTTAATTCAGGAGGAAAATGAGGGTGCGGGAGTAGTGAGTGATGGGAGGAAAGCAACAGGCGGTGGTCATACCGGAAAGAAGTCGGGGCATGGTGACGAGTGTCTGGGGATGAGGAAAGGCAGGGGAGGCGAAGATGGAGACCCAGGTCATCGGGGCAAAAACATCTCAGAAATTATTCTGCTCTTTTCACACTTCTCTCGCTTTTAATAATACACCTGCGTGGCTTGCTATTGGAGACAATATAGAGTTTGCATTGTAAATATTTCCCTTTTTTCCATAGCTGTGTTTATCCCAAAGCATGCCAGCTTTCTGCTGATGGAGACAGGGCCTAAGTCCCTCTGGAGAGACAGGCATCAACCAGTTCAAAAAGCAAGACTGCCCTTCAGGCATCTTACCCGTTTCTAAGGCCATGCTGACCCGGATCGAGCTTTTCCAGCTCCACAAGTGGTTAGGATTGTCATTTCTAGTTCAAACGATAAATACAGAGAAAACTGTAGTTTATCTGATAAACTCATCACTGAAAGATAAAATTTATCATGGGGAAACAGTCATTATAACGATAACATCAACCAAAGAGCCCAGCTATTTACTACATGCCAGGGACCATGGCCAGTGCATTACATCTCCGAGTGTGCATGGCCTCTCATCCTCTGCCCCCCGCCCACCTCCCTGCCCAAGAACCCAGGTCCTCATCTCAAATAATCCCCAGTCAGGGATTATCCGCGGTTCTTGCTTCCTGTCTCTACTTCTCCTCCCTCCGTCCCCTTGATAAGGTGGGAAGAAACCCTGTTCAAACCCGAAGATCCTCAGTGTCAAGTCCTAACACAGCTGTTGTAAACTCAGGCGAGACAGGGCTTCAACGGCCTTCTAAACCAGGAGTCGGCAGACTTGTCTGCAAGGGGCCAGAGAATAGGTATTTTAGACTTTGCCCTCCATTCGGTCTCTGTCACAACCACTCAACACTGCCATTGAGGCTGAAAGCAGTCAGAGACACTCTGTCCATGAACGGGAGTGGGTGCGTGCCAATAAAACTTTACTTGCAAAAATCGTACACCTTACTTGACCCGTGGGCTACAGTTTGCCAGCCCTTGTTGTAAACTGAGGGTTTGCGATCACGTTTTCATTTTACTTAGCTGTAGTTGGCCTGGGCCTCCCTGCGAGAAATAATCCAGGAGTGATGAGTGGGCTGCCAGGGAAGGGACTGTGGGCTTCAGTTGAAAGCAAAATCTCTGCTTTATGCCCCAGCAGGATCAATGATCATTACTATCCTTTCACCATTAGGTGCTCAGATATTGTTGAGATAATGGCCTAGTTAGAGGCTGCTTGGTTATGTTCCAGTCAGCAATGCCTGGCCCTCCCACCAAGCAAAGCGGGGAAGAGAAAAACCAACCAACTAATTAATTCTTTGGTCCCCAGCAATTATGCAGGCCAGGACTAGTGAATTATTTAAAACTGAAAATTAATTATTCAGTGAGAGTTCCCAAGACGCATCTCTGGCCACACCGTCAGAGAGAAGAAAGCGGGGCATGCTACCACTTTAGAATTCAGATGCAATAGAGCGAGAGTCTGAACTTGCTGCTGCTGGTTGGGTCGGGGAGGAAGGAGCCACGGAGGCTGCGACCGGTGTGAGGTCGGGCACAGTCAGCCCCACAGTGGACTGCGTGCTTCAGAAGAGGGAGGGTGCAGACATAAAACGCAGAAACGATCTGAACGTGGGCTTCCCTGGTGGCGCGGTGGTTAAGAATCCGCCTGCCAATGCAGGGGAAACGGGTTCGAGCCCTCGTCCGGGAAGATCCCACATGCCGTAGAGCAACTAAGCCCGTGCGCCACAACTACTGAGCCTGTGCTCCACGACTACTGAAGCCCAGGCACCTAGAGCCCGTGCTCGGCAACGAAAGAAGCCACCGCAATGAGAAGCCCTCGCACCACAACGAACAGTAGCCCCCGCTCGCTGAATCTGGAGAAAGACCACGCGCAGCAGTAAAGACCCAAAGCAGCCAACGATTAATGAATTAATTTTTTTAAAAAAGAAAAAACGATCTTAACGCGAATGCCCCTACCCATTAGCAGACCGAGACTGAATAATTGTGTGTTCGGCTTGTGTCTTTCTCTGTAATTGTGGATTCATAGAGAAAATGTGATTTTTAGACAAAGCTACTTGAGGCACTTGCTTCTCTTAATATTGCCGGCTAAGTATTGTTACTTGCCTGATAAGAAGCTGGAAGGCGCAGAACACGCGATCCATTCCAGGCGAACTCGTCACCAGGTGTGTGAATGAACTAATCCAGCAGATCTCACGGAGGATTTCCTAGGAGCCAATATTTTTTCCACCAAATAACTTGTATTTTGAGCTAATTATAGATTCACAGGAGGTTGCAAGAATAATGCAAAGGAGTCTCTTGTTCCCGTCACCCTTTTATCCCCAATGGCAGCACCTTGCATAAAACCATGGCAGGTTATCAAAGCTAGGAAATCGACAAAGCCACAATACGATGAACTAGCCTACAGTCCTTACTCGGATTTCACACTTTTTTGTGCCACTCATGAAATGGGTGTGTCATTGTGTGTAACTGTATGAAGTTGTACCACTTTTAGATTTGTATGACACCGCCACCCTCAAGACACAGAACTCTTCCATCGCCACAAGGGAAATCCCCATGTCATCTCTTTACTCTCACATCCCCCTTCTTCCCCAGCCCCTGGCAGCCAACGATCTGGTTTCCATCTCTATACTTTTGTTATATTGAGGAAGTCCTGCAATGCAGTCATAAAATATGTGACCTTTTGAGATTGGCTTTGTACACTCTGCATAATTCCCTGGAGATTCTTCCAAGTTGTTGTGCGTATCAATAAATAGTGTGTCTGCACTGAAGGGCGTCCAGACTGATACCGGTTTTGGGCGCTTACGTATTTGGCGGCTGTGGGCCAGTGTCTGTGTGAACCTCAGTTTTCATTTCTCTGTGATCAATGCCCAGGGGTGACTGCTGCTGTCCAGATTTGCAGAGCGGGATCCAGCAAACATTGAATGATTTTACGTTTGTCCCCCTGTTCCAGTTCCTGAACAAACCACGTGTGTGCACCAACTGTTTGGGTTCCTGACGAGATGTACCGTTAGCCCCCAAAGGCATGGAACACCCTGGCTTCAGTGACTGTTATTCAATCTCTTCTGTTTATACAAGCAATCTAGATTAGAAATAAGTTTTTCCTATGGGGCGAGGAGGGGCTGAAGACAAACTTTCTCTGCAAACCGAGCAGGACCCTCTGGGTCCTTCCTGGGACAGACCCCTCCCCCATATTCATTCTCTGCTGTAGCTCCTCTCTGAAGTACCTAGATAACAGGGCTTGATGCACATTCCTGAGTTGTATTACAGATGCTAAGCCCCCACCAAATGGAAGAGCTAGCTACTGGATGACCATGAGCACACAGCCCCCGGGCCTACTAGAGCCTAAGGATTGATCGTGTTAACCCACGTGGCACGCCCTGTTACCTCACCATCAGCCAACCCGAGAACTGTGTACAAGCCAATTGTGGTACAAGCTGATCGCACACCCTGCCACCTGCCTCCCTCACCTGGGCTTTAAAAACGCTTTTCTGAAACCCATTTGGGAACTCGGGCTTTTTGAGCAGTAGCTGCCCTGGACTCCTTGTACGGTGCCTGCAGTGAAGGCTGCACATTCCTTCACCACAGCCGCTGGTCAATAGACTGACTTTACTGTGCGCAGGCGATGGGACCCACGCTTGGTTCAGTAAGAGCTGGTTCAAGATCTTGCTTTAAGAAAGCAAAAGAGGGACTTCCCTGGCAGTCCAGTGGTTAAGACTCCACACTCCCAATGCAGGGGGCACAGGTTCAATCCCCTGCTGGGGAACTAAGATTCCGCATGCCGTGCAACGCGGCCGAAAAAGAAAAAGAAAGCAAAAGAAAAAGAGTCTCTAAGAGATATCTGTCAAGGGCCAAAGAAGTCTAGAAAACAGTGCAGGCTTTCACGCGGCAGGCTCATGTGAACAAGATCTCCTCCCAGACATGGATAATGTACCACAGGGTCCCGTGGGATTCCTTTGCAGCACCTGCTGGAAGTAAGCATTGCTCAAGAAAACCCACATTTGTATGGGGAGCAGTGTTTCCTTGCCAGTTTCTCCACCTTGGACTCGGATCTGAGACTTGAGGCTTGGGAACAGGACATCTGTTAAGACTGGCCCAACGGCCCCCCCAACCCCCCCCTCCCCAAGTCACATTTGCTTTGGGCCGTTTTGAAACCAGCTCCTCTATGATGATGAGTAGGTTAAAAAAAAAAGCAGGTACTACCCACAAGGTTAATTTTTCACTACGTCTTGTTTGCATTGTTGGTTTCCATTGCCCACAGTAGAAATGAAGCAGTGATTTTTATGCTCCGGGGGAAAAACAATGTTGAGTAAGAAGGCTAGTTTCAGTGACTTGCTTCTGGCCAGAAGGAGAGAGTGTGTCCCACGCTCCTGGAGGAGGGGGAGGGGGACCAGCATCCCCCACCAAAGTCTGGCAAGGGGGCCCTGCTTAGGCAGGGCGTGGGCAGAGCAGCACACCCCAGTCTCCATTTCCCAACCCAGATGGGCAGAGACTTACTGAGGGCCCTGTTTTCATCGCCATTCAGGCCCAATCTCATTCCTTCCCCAGAAAGCAGAGAGCAAGGACTCTGTGTGTACCGCTGCCGCCTCACCGACGGTCCGTTGTGAAATCCAAGTTGCGCGAACACTTTCTCTGAACATGTAGCTGGGGGGAAAAGATGATGCAGTTAGGTAGAGCAGTAGCTGCCGTGAACAACAAGTTTTCTTGAGTTGATGAACTAAGTAGGAGAGAAAAGAGGTCCCTTGGTGTGTCTTCCCCATTTCTGTGTCTATTTTCAGACCCAAACTGTTTCCTGTTAAAATATGCATGCCAACATTTTATTTTTAACAAATGCTAGCCAAAGTACGCATTAGTGTCTTCTCCTCAGTCTCTAAAATTGGGTACGATGGCCTAAATAGCTGGGGAGTAGCAGGAGGAGGAAAGATTCTGAGAAGAACGCAGACAGGAGGAGCTGAGTGGATGGAAAGGAGGAACTCGCTGTCTTGGTGACGAGGGGCGGACTCCTGGGTCAGCCTCCAAGCGGAGAGGACAGGAGTGAGCGGAGGGCTGGGCGGACTCACTTAGGATGCTCTTAACCCACTGGCTTGGGAAATTCGTTTGCAAGGGTAGCTTTTTTTTTTTTTTTTTTTTTGGCTGCGTTGGGTCTTTGTTGCTGCACACGGGCTTTCTCTAGCTGTGACGAGCCGGGGCTACTCTTCGTTGCGGTGCACGGCCTTCTCATTGTGGTGGCTTCTCTTGTCGCGGAGCACGGGCTCTAGGCGTGCGGGCTTCAGTAGTTGTGGCTCGTGGGCTCTAGAGCGCAGGCTCAGTAGTTGTGGCTCACAGGCTTAGCTGCTCCGTGACATGTGGGATCTTCCCGGACCAGGGCTTGAACCCTTGTCCCCTGCATTGGCAGGTGGATTCTTAACCACGGAGCCACCAGGGAAGCCCAAGGGTAGCATACTTTTGAAACTTGCCCCTTTATGTTGTATGAGGAAAATCACACCATAAAGACTCAAATTCTGGTGACATTTCATTTCATACAAGGAAGCTCAGCTGGCAAGGAATCTCCTTGTACTTGAAAAAAAAAAGTATTAAATCAAACTAAAGCTTGCATGTAATTCAATCAGAACGACTAACTCTCAATGCCCCGCTCCATCTCTCCTCACCCCCATCCCATTCACCCACCCCAAGCAACAACTTTCCATTCCTACCTGTTTCTTCTAGAATTTCTCTCCATATTTCTAAGTACTAATAATATGCACATGCTGTTATTTCTTGATTTCTTCGTTTCAGTCAACTTCTATGATGGTACCTGGGGATTTGGCTGGTTCAACCACCCCAGTTCAACTCCCTCCAGCCCCTCAACTTAGATGTTATGATTTTTGTTTAAATAGTCTTTGTATTGGGCTTCCCTGGTGGCGCAGTGGTTGAGAATCCGCCTGCCAATGCTGGGGACACGGGTTCGAGCCCTGGTCCGGGAAGATCCCACATGCCGTGGAGCAACTGGGCCCGTGAGCCACAAATACTGAGCCTGCGCGTCTGGAGCCTTTGCTCCGCAACAAGAGAGGCCGCGACAGTGAGAGGCCCGCGCACCGCGATGAAGAGTGGCCCCCCGCTTGCCGCAACTAGAGAAAGCCCTCGCACAGAAACGAAGACCCAACACAGACAAAAATAAATAATTTTTCTTCAAAAAAATAGTCTTTGGGGGCTTCCCTGGTGGCGCAGTGGTTGAGAGTCTGCCTGCCGATGCAGGGGACGCGGGTACGCGCCGCGGTCCGGCAAGATCCCACATGCCGCGGAGCGGCTTGGGCCCGTGAGCCATGGCCGCTGAGCCTGCGTGTCCAGAGCCTGTGCTCGGCAACGGGAGAGGCCACAATAGTGAGAGGCCCGCCTACCGCAAAAAAAAAAAAAAGTCTTTGTATTATTTTTTTGTAAATGTATTTATTTATTTATTTTTGGCAGCATTCGGTCTTCGTTGCTGCATGTGGGCTTTCGCTAGTTGCGGTGCGCGGTGGCTACTCTTTGTTGCGGTGCGCGGGCTTCTCGTGGTGGCTTCTCTTGTTGTGGAGCATGGGCTCTAGGCATGTGGGCTTCAGTAGCTGTGGCACACGGGCTCAGTAGTTGTGGCGCCCGGGCTTAGCTGCTCCACGGCATGTGGGATCTTCCCGTACCAGGGCTCGAACCCATGTCCCCTGCATTGGGGACCACTGCACCATGAGGGAAGTCCCTAGTCTTTGTATTATTATGGCTTCCTATGTTCTCTGCTAATCCAAGTGACAAGCTATGATTACATTTCCTTTCTTGTTGAGCTCTGAATATTTTCTGGAATTAAAACCTGTCGCATGCCATTGCTTAGTTTTCTAGGGATGTATGCCAGTTTTTCCTACGTGCTTTGCACTGTCCACTGATGACTTCCCCAAATGCTCAGACACATTAAGTAACCTAACTGTCCTCGTTTTCCCCATGCAGAGACCACCCCTTCTCCCGCCTGCTCTGCAACGCACTGATTTGATCTGGAAACCAGCACACGGCTTGTGCTGAAACACCCCAGCCTCTCGCCTGCACTGGCTCTCGCCTCCTGGTCTCCTTGTGTTCCCCGTTCTCGGTTTACTACTTCGTGTTTCAGAAACACATTCTCCAGGAGCTTCCAAAGAGAGTGTGCAGGTGAGGTGCGTACCGTTGCTGTCTTTGCAGTAGGCGGAACCTGCTCCCTCGACCCCCTGGTTCTACCTGAGGGAGAGCCCCCTGGTTCTACCTGCATTGGAAACGTCCTCAGAACTTTCTCTGCTTTCCTTCTGCTCCTACTGCCCTAAGGATCCTACTGCCCTTGGACTCTTGTTCAGCCTCATCGGAGATGACTTGTTTTCCTCTGCAGAACCTTTTCACCCCTAGAAATAGAACAGGTGTCCCAAAGTCAGTGGTCTAATAGCTGCAATTTAAAAGGTAAAAAAGAAAGATGTGACGTTAATTTTAAGAATATATTTTATTTATCCAGTATATCAAAAATATAATGGTTTCAACCTGTAATCAATATAAAAATGATCGATGAGAGGTTTCACCTTGGGGAAGTCTTTGAAATCAGGTGTGTAGAGCACACTCACAGCCCACTTGATTCGGACCTGATATGTCCAGTCAGCCCGGTGCTCAAGTATTTGGGTGAATAAGAGGGTCTTTGTGGATACAAAGCTGGCCAGCCTTCCTGGCAGGTGGCTGTCTCACAACAGGTCATGTCACTGCCCCAGGGCTTCTCTAGCCTCTGCCACGGGGCCGACATCCGAGATGTGTTCTTGGAGTCCTGGAGGATTGTTCAGGTTTGCAACGTTTTCTGTGAAAGAGCCAACAATTCCTGGAAGAAGTGACTCTTCGGGCCTTACTGGGTAACAGGCATAAGGGAAACTGGGTATACGGCCAGCAGAGGGCCAGCCCCTGCCCAGTGGGTCTCGGGTTGGATGGCGGGCAGAAGGGCGGAGGGCAGGAGGAAGGAATACAGGACAGGGCTACTCTCCTTCCCCTTCTCTCTCTGTCTCCCTGTCTCTCTCTCCTCTTCCTCCCCCAGTCCCCATGACAGTCAAGACCCAGAGGTGCCCACCAGGGTGGCAGAAGTTTCCGCACTTGTATCTGTCATCTTCAAACTACAGACAAGAGCAAGCCTCCTACTTTGCTTGTCAAACGTTTACGTGATTTACATAGCGCTTATTCTCAGCCTGCCACTGTTCTAAACCCTTCTGCAAATATGCCCTCATTTAATCCTCGTAACAGCCCTGTCCATTCTAAGGATGGGAATGCCGAGGCCCAGAGAGGGTCAGTGTATGGTTGAGGTGTGTCCCCAGGCAGTGGCTCCGCACTCCAAGCTCTCAGCCACTGCTGGTGGCTCCCCGTCTCCATGGGGTTCCTGCACAGTTAGGCGGAGCGCAGGAAGTGCTTGGCTGTTTCGCCGTGAAATGGTCTGCTCTGGAAACAAAGCCTGTGGGCTTTGAACTGAATTTTTGCAGAATGGGTTTAAATCCAGAGCCGAGGCGGCGCTCCGAGCAAGTGCTGAGCTCCACGTGCTCCCTGGGGCTTCCATGCTGACCCTTTCCGGTTTCACGAGTCTGGTCCCCCCATCCACCCTCACTGCCGGAGAGAGCCAGCTAGAGACAGAGGGCATAGCTCACCGGCTAGTCGTACCTTTGAATATGAAACTCCCACTTAAGCACATTCCAGCCGGGTTAGGCTCCCTACTGTTTCCAACTAGGACCGTTTACTCTACCTTTTCCTTTCTGCCTTAGTCAACTTTCCGACTTCCAGAGTTTTCCACATGTTGGTGAGCCTCAAATCCCCTGTATGTGTCCTGCTAGGAACCAGCAAGCTCATAATTAATAAGATCTAATAAATTTGGGCTCCAATACTTTGCATTATGTGATGGTTTTGACAGAAGCTGGGCCAGAGTGAGCCTCCACTCTGTGAAGAAAAGGTTGGCTAATCACTGTAATCGAGTAAACATTGCAGGGACTGGATTCATCTGTTTTTCAGATCATGGAGCTATGATGCTTGTTTACGCCTGTATAACAGCCACATGCTATTTCATACATGTAGTAATAATAGCTGGTCTTTTGTTTTCAGGACCATTGGTTTAGCTATCACGTCCTTGGGTAATGCAAGCATCCTGCCTTTTATTTTATTTTTTTTTTGGCTTTGTTGTTACATCTGTGTTTGCCCAGTCGTGGTTTCCCCTGAGGCTCTTGCAGTCGCACGGACCTGGGAATGTATAATTATGATCTCGCCTCTTAAAATCCTACGCGTCTTGCACTCCAACAGTTCTGAGCTATTGGAGCTCTTACTTCAGAAGCAACCCTAGGTGGAGAGACTGCTAAAAGAGAAAAAAGGTTTTCTGAATCAACAAGCAAAACCTTGCTGTAAATTTCCTAAAGATAGCATCGACAGGATACATAAATATTCCAAACTCGGAAGCAGAGACTTGTGAGATAAAACCTCCAGTTTTGGGAGACAGTGAAGGGTCAGGGATATATATTCTAGTCTGAGAAAAAGAAGTGGAAATTGCAAATCTGTACATGAGCTGTGAGGAGCTCGTATGCTGGTGGCAACGCAATTACCTTTGAAGTAATCGTCAGGAAAATGAATGAATACAGGAATGTGGCTTTTGAGGTTTAATATGATTTTTCAGTAATAACTATGTAGGAATAATTAACTAATTCAGGACAAGTGTCTTCAAAAGTCTATTAAAATATAGCTCCGGTAAATTAAATGGTACCATCTGCTCGTGCTTCTCTCTTTAACACAACTAATAAATTGTTTTTCATGCATGTAATAAATATTAGATAACTTGAAATTGGGTTTTCCCTTATTGTGGTGTGATATTTTTAGCATGTATCCAAAAATGTGACCTTGGATATTCCAGAAATATTCCTGGGTTCTACCATGGTAATTAGTGCTTAATTTCACTGCGATCGTTTTCCCCATGCTCCCGAAAAAGTGCACGCTAATTATGAATCATCCTCATTTGTTCATCAAGGCAAGCCCTCCAAGGACATCCTTAAGATGACAATTTATTAGCATAAACCAGGCTATCCTATGTTCTTAAAATAATAAAGCCCTTCAAATATTTTACATTCGGAACTTACCTATGAATTTATGGCAACCTCCCAAATAATCCGACTTACTGTCATTTGGTTCCTGACCCGTCCTTTCAGAACGAGCACAGGCGCTGCCGTCGGGAACCACAAAGTGCGTGGAATGAACGCCTCCCAGCAAGAGATGGAAGCTCTCATTTCTGTTTGCTCCCTGCCCTGCACCCAGATGGCTGAGACATAACCCGCCTCGGCACCCGGCACACAGCGAGGCCTGGGCAAAGGTGGGCAGCAAAGCCTTGGCTGGAAGCCCCTCGCCCCAACCCAGAGGGTAAGTCCCTTGGGGTGGGATCCGTCTCCCTCCACTCCTTTCGCTGGAGCATCCCAGCACCTGGGACAGGAGCTGCCCTCAGGGTCGGCTGCGTGGATGTGTAAATACCTGTTTGCAGGATTGGCGCCTACATTCTGCACCCCAGTACCTTTGCCCACGAGACTGCTTCTCCCACCCTTCCTCCTGTTCCCCGGCAATGTTAGCATGAAGGTGCTTTCTCAGCAGTGCCAGAGTTGCCCTCCACCTGGGCTGAATTAGAGCTCCCGCCGGCAGTGGGAGGGGGCTGGGAGTGGTCCCCTGGGGCTCGAATTCTGGTGGCCACGGCACTAGACGTTCCTCACAACTTGATTGTGAAGTATTAGTGTACCCATGCTTCAGGTGCAGGAAATAAGGCATACTGAGGTTTGAGGGACTCGCTGAGAAGCCTGACCTCTCAAATGCCACATGGGCCTCTGAGCCCCGGTCTCCAGCATCCCTCTGCTTCCGCCGTGAGGCCAGGCCAACAAGCTTGAGTCTTTAGTTCACAAGAGAGGGAGACCCAGGAAGAGTGTGCCAGAGATACCTGTGCAACCACATTCTGTACCATCCACAGAAATAGGGGTGGGATGCTATATTCGTTTCCTAGGGCTGCCATAACTGGTACCACAAACCGGGTGACTTGAAACAACAGAAATCTATTCTTCCCCAGTTCTTGAGGCCGGAAGTCTGAAATCAAGGTGTCGTGGCAGAGCTGTGCGCTCTGAGGGCCTTGGGGGAAATCCATTTCCTGCCTTTCTCTTGGCTTCGGGTGCTGCTGGCAATCCTTGGTGTCGCCTGGCCTGGGGACGCATTCCTCCAATCTCTGTCATCACATGGGCTTCTGCCTGGGTGTCCTCATGTCCTCGTCCCTCCGTGCATGTCTGTCTCTGTGTGGCATCGTCTCTCCTCACAAGGACATCCGTCATACTGCGTCAGTGCCCTCCTTGATCCAGTAGGGCCTCCTGCCAACTAATGATGTCTGCAAAGACCCCATTTCCAGCTAAGAGGACAATCGTGAGAACTAGAGCTTGGAACTGCCACATGTCTGTTGGCGGGGGGGGGGGGGGGGGGGAGGCACAATTCAACCCCTAACATGCGAGCTGCGATGCTGCTTGTTTTCTGCTCAACTCGTTGGAGGCGTGCAGCGAGGGGAAGCCACAGCTGGTGGAGAATGTGTTGCTGCTCAAGGCTGGCCCTGCACCTGAAGGCAGCAGCAATTTTGGGTAGATCCTCACAATATAAAGGTCACCCGCGGTCTCCGGGGTCTCATGCTACTAAACGTCTCCCAATGCTCAGGACGGCCTCCACCGCAGAGACTGACCCCACCCATGACGTCAGTAGGGCTGAGTCTGGCAAACCCTGCCTCCATCCCGGAAGGGATCAAGTGAGACGTTCAGGCATCTCTCTGTGGGAGATACATGGGGTCCAGCTTGAGGAGCCCTGCCCCAGGCCATGCCCCTCGCCGTGTGAAACGCTCTTCACATTGTCCAGTTCAGGAAACCCTGTTTCCTACCCAGGTGGACCCTGTTATGCTGATTTTTTTTTTAGTCCATTAGCAAAGGACTAATACAAGAGCAGGCGCGTTTTGAAGATGGAGGGAAAAGGTGTCGGAAGGTTCTGGAATGTGAGAGGCTGCCTGATTGGACAGAGCAGAGGCAGCAGAGAACACATGGTTTTAAGCTGGGGGGAAGCAGGACATGGCGCTGTCAGCCCCAGGGAGAAGCCAGGCTCCCAGAAGGGAGTGGAGGACAGCTAGGGAGTAAGTGTATGCCTCACAGCTTGGCAAGGGAGAGTGGACCACAGTCCTGCGTCAGCCAGCCGCTAGGAGAACGGATAACCTACGGTCGACTCTGGAGAGCTTGGCGTCTTGGGTTGCGTCTCATAAAAGAGTCAGGACCGGGCGAGTCCGAGGCGGCACTTGCTCCATTGAATCGTTTGCAGTTCTGAGCTGTCTGTCTGTTTGAGGCATACCCTGCTTCTCTCAGTGGATGTGAAGCTCCTGCAGTATTCTCCTGCTGTCTTTAACTTTCCAACCCCCCTTCTTCTTACATTTTATATTTGCTTAGCTATCTTATTTATTTGCTTCAGATGTTTGGTTGTATGATACTAAATGTCAGCAGAGCGTTCTTACACACCCAGGCTAGCTTCCAACACTGCGTTTTGTTAAGTGGTTTGCTTGGAACAAGACACATTTTTCTATGAAATTAATGTCCTAAAATGGTGGGCTGTCCCAGGCCACACAGCAAAAGCCTCCTATAGATACACTCTCCCTGAGGACCTAGCAGTAGTCGTATGGGACCTGGTGTTTTCCTGGAGAAATACCTTTGGTGGGTGATCCAACCTGGAATTGCAGATCGACCTGTACCACGATTCCATATCAGGTGAGATGGACGGCCAGGGAGGAAGGCTCCTTCAGGAAGCAGGCATAGCTCTGTCTCCTAGCACAGGGCTTGCACATCAGCCAGGAGCTGCAGGAATGGGGGGTTTGAATGGTCCAAAAACTGGGGCAGGGGGTTCGCCTGATGAGTCAGCTTGGGAGACGGAACCCGTAGGAGAAAGACGAGCTTGCGTAGAGCGCGAGGAGGAGTGTGGTAGGCAGAATAAAGGCCCCCAAAGATGTTCCTATGCTAATCCTCAATGCCTGTGAATCTGACCTCACGTGGCAAAAGGGAGGTGAATAAGTCACAGACCTGGAGATGGGGCGCTTATCCTGGATTATCCGCGCAGGCCCAGTAGATCCCAAGGGTCCTTGTGAGAGGAAGGTGAGAAAGTCAGGGGCAGAAAAGGAGATGTACGGATGCAAGCAGAGGTCAGTCAGGATGCGAAGATGTTACACAACTGGCTTGGAAGACAGAAAGGGGGGCCAGGAGCCTAGGAAAGCAGGCGGCCTCCAGAGCCTGGAAGAGGCAGAAAAGCAGAGTCCCCTGAGAGCCTGAAGAAGGACCCGGCCCTGCCAACAGCCCATGCACTGTGAGAACGTAAATGTGTGTTGCTTTAACGCACTTTCAGCTTGTGATAATTAGTTACAGCAGCCATGTGGGGAAGGAACACGGCGGGGGTAGGCGGTGGGGGGGGAGTTGATGACCAGCAATGAGGGAAGTAAGGAATGCAGACGGAGAAGGACTGGAGGCTATTCCTCCCTTCACGCCACCACCTCTGTCCCCTGGCCGCTGTGCTGAGGCAGAGAACTCAGGCGGGCGTGGCCTCCGAGGACGGACTGGGCTCACTCCTCCCTCGGGCCTGCCCTGGGAAACCCTGTCTCCCGGTAGCTTTCATCACCAAGGCCCTCATGACCCAACACTGTTCTCATCCCTCATTATTTGTCTTTTAAATGTGATAAGACATACGTAACATACAATTTGCCATTTTAACTATTTTTAGCATCAATTCAGTGGCATTAAGGGCATTCACATTGTCATACAAACATTACCGATATCCATCTTGAGAACTTTCTCTTTTTTTGTAATCGTATAAGTCATCTTTTTCCCCTCGAGGTATAGTTTTAGATCTTTTTTATTTATTTCCTTTTTTTTTTTTTTTATTTTTATTTTTTAAAATTTTTTGGCTGCACCACACTGCAGGTGGGATCTTAGTTCCCTGACCAGGGATCAAACCCACAGCCCCTGCATGGGAAGCGCAGAGTCTTAACCGCTGGACCACCAGGGAGGTCCCAAGGTATAGTTGATGTACAAGATCTCCAGAACTTTTTCATCTTCTCACACTGAGCCTCTGTAACAATGGAACAATACCTCTCCACTACCTTCTCTTCCAGCCCCGCCCTGGTAACCTCACATCTATTTTCTGTCTCTAGGAATCTGCCCATTGTGGATATTTCATGTAAGAGGAATCATACAGTATTTGTCTTTTTGTCTTGTCCACCTTATTTCAGCCAGTGTAACACTTTTTTTTTTTTTTTTTTTTTTTTTTTTGCGGTACGTGGGCCTCTCACTGTTGTGGCCTCTCCCGCCGCGGAGCACAGGCTCCGGATGCGCAGGCTTAGCGGCCATGGCTCACGGGCCCAGCCGCTCCGCGGCATATGGGATCTTCCCGGACCGGGGCACGAACCCGTGTCCCCTGCATCGGCAGGCGGACTCTCAACCACTGCGCCACCAGGGAAGCCCCAGTGTAACACTTTTAAAGTCCATTTGTGTTGAAGAGCGAATCAGAAGTTCTTTCCTCTTTTTAGGCTGAATAATATTCCATCACATGGGTAGGCCCCATTTTGTTCATCCGCTCACCTACTGATGGACAGCTGGGCTGCTCGTACCCTTCGGCTGTTGTGAATAATGCTGCAGTTAACGTTGGTGTACAGTATCTGTTTGGGTTCCTGCTTTCATTTCTTCAGGGTTTATACCTAGAGGTTGAATTATTGGGTCCTATGGTAGCTCCACATTTAACTTTTTTAGGCACCACCAGCTGTTTCCCACAGCAGCTGCACGATTTTACGTTCCCATCAACAGTGTGCTAGGAGGTTCCCATTTCTCCACATCCTGGCCAACACTTGCTGTTTTCTGTTTGTTTTCATTACAGCCATCCTAGTAGTCACGCAGAACACTCATGCTTGATAGAAAAACTCAGTTAAGTACCTAAACTGTCCCTCGGGGAGCAGGGGAACTGGGTGAGGAGGAACCACGAGAAGCCTTCAGGAGCGAAATCTTCAGCACTCAGAAAAGAAAGGGAAGAGGAAGGAAGTTCCTTGCGAGTCCCACGAGGGTGGCCCCTCATGGGTAAGAGACACACAGGCAGGAATCGTAAGACAGGCACCAGGCGTGCATTACCTTCCGCCTGACCAGACGTGGGGGCCTGGCCCTAATCCCTTCCTCAGCATCTTTTTTTTTCTTTTAATATTTATTTATTTATTTGGTTGCACCGGGTCTTAGTTGCAGCAGGCGGGCTCCTTAGTTGCAGCTCACCAGCTCCTTAGCTGTGGCATGCAAACTCTTAGTTGCGACATGCATGTGGGATCTAGTTCCCCAACCAGGGATCGAACCCGCCGGGCCCCCTGCATTGGGAGCTTGGAGTCTCAACCACTGTGCCACCAGTGAAGTCCGCCTTAGTCAGCATCTCGAATACCCACACAAGGACACGCAGCTGTGGATCTCTTCTGCTTTACGATGATCCAGCAGAGCAAGAGACCTCAGAGGGAAAGGAGCCATTGTCTGCTCTACCGACATGACTATTCGATGAGCCCTCATCTCCGAGCATCACGGTAGGCCGTAATTTGACCCGCAATACTAGCCCTACGAACCTGATCAATTTGTGGCTGGAGAGTTGGAGAGGGTGGAGGTGTGGGATCGCTAGGCCATCACACACCGCTTAAGACAACTAACTGCTCTTCTGGCAGCACGTTTTCTGAAACGACGTCCAAGAGAAAAAGATGGGTGTATGATACCGCGTGGCGTGTGCAAATCAGACATGTCTGCCAGTTATGTGGACCAGTGAGGACATCTGCCTAGCAACCTTTTTTCCTTTGTTACCATAATAGACAGAAGCAATTTTATGTCTTTAAGACATACAAATAGCAAAAAATCTATGCAACTTGGGTGTTTTCACAGTTAATTGTGTGCGTGTGCGTGTGTGTGTGGTAAAAAACATAACATAAAATTTACCATATTACCCATTTTTAAGTGTAATGTTCAATGATGTTAAGTATATTCACATTTTTGGGAAACAGATCTTCAGACCTTCTTCATCTTGCAAAACTTAAACAACTCCCCATTTCTACTTTCTGCTTCTGTGAATTTGAGTACTTTCCACACCTCAGAGAAGTGGAATCTTATAGTATTTGCCTTTTTGTGAATGGCTTATGTCAGTTAGCATAATGGCGTCAAGGTTTGGGGGGGCGGTTAATATTTATTTATTTATTTGGCCGCATTGGGTCTTAGTAGCGGCACACAGGATCTTCGTTGTGGCACACGGGCTTCTCTCTAGTTGTGGCGCTCTAGAGCCCAAGCACCGCAACTGCTGAGCCCGCACACGAGTTTAGTTGCCCACGGCATGTGGGATCTTAGTTCCCTGACCAAGGTTCGAACCCGCGTCCCCTGCATTGGAAGGCGGATTCTTAACCACTGGACCACCAGGGAAGTCCCTGGCCTCAAGGTTTATCCATGTTGGAGCATGTGACAGGATTTCCTTCTCTCTTAAGGCTAAATCATGTGATAGGATTTCCTTCTCTTTTAAGGCTGAATCATATTCCATTGTGTATACATACATTGTGTGTATAGACTACATTTTGTTTACCCATTGATAGGCATTTGGGTTACTTCCACCTCTTGGCTATTGTGAATAATTTTGCTATGAATGTGGGTGTGTGAATCTCTCTTCAAGACCGTGCTTTCAGTTCTTTTGAAGATCGATCTATCTATATCTCTGGATGTGGGATTCCTGGATCATCACAGAGTTAGCATCTTTTTGGACTACAAAACAACAAAATTAACAGTACAAAGACCAGTTGACAAACTGTATTTGTACACCAGGGGCGAGCTCATAAGAGGGAAACTTTCTTGCTCCCTTTATGCCTTATTTACAGTTTATTATGAGAGCTTTTTTATTCCACTTGTTATGGAAGAATATATATAGAAACATACAAAAACCTTAAGTGTGCAGTTTAATGAATTTTCTTAAACTGAACACACTTGTGTAACCCACATTCATGTCAAGAAAGAGGACATTACCATACCCGAGAAGCTCCGTTCCCCTCATGACCTCCCCAAGAGTCAACTCTGTTCTGATCGCTCAACCTAAATAAGCATTGTTGATACTCAGAACATCATAGGGGAATAAAGAGAAGAGAGGAGAGGAGAGGAGAAGAGAAGAGAAGAGAATGGAAGGGAAGAGAAGAGAAGAGAAGGGAAGGGAAGGGAGGGGAGGGGAGGGGAGGAGAGAACAGAAGGGAGAGAAGGAAGGAAGGAAGGGAGGAAGGAGGGAAAGAAGGAAGGAAGGAAGGAAGGAAGGAAGCTGAGTGTGAAGGGCCCTTCCCTTGAGCTGTGTGACTTTAGGCAATTCAGTTAACAGCTAAGCCTCAGCTTTCAACCTTCTACAGTGGCGATTCTCCTAAGTGCCCAGCCGTCGACCAGCTCAGCACTGTCATGAGGGCCACAACCAGGTTGTCCAATTCCATTACAACTTAGAGAAAGCAACGTTCTGTTGGGGTTTGATGTGATAGAACTTCTGGGTCCATCCTCTCCTCTTTGGGATGGAGATTCTAGAAGAGCACTTGTCAGTCAGTCATGTCCACTCTCAAGTTTATTTGGGATTTTGCACTGAGAGACAGGAAGCTGAAGGACAGATAGGATCTGAGAGTTCTACTTCCGGTCCGGAGGGAACAACCTCAAGCCAACAGGAAACATGAAGACTGAGTGATTCAATGCCAAGTGAAATGAACGTCAGCTCTGCCACTAGCGATTCCTTATTAGTCCAGGTGGCTCTTAATTTTCATGTCTGTACTTAGCACAACTTCTGAAATCCTCATTGAGAGGTGTGGAATCATTCCCCCACCTTTAGGTGTGTGTGAAATAGGACCGTTCTCATGCAAGGCTATGTAAATCCTGGATTATCTGGGTGGGGCCAATGTAATGGCAGGACTCCTTAAACGTGAAAGGGGAAGGCAGAAACATTCAAATCAGAGAAGATTTGACTATGGAAGAATGGTGAGAGAGTTGCAGTGTTGCTGGATTTGCAGACAAAAGCCTTTGACCTCCGGCTAGAACTTGGCTCCGGGTTTAGGAAGACACATGGAGCTGAGCCAGTCCTAGCTCAGCAGAGCTCAGCAAGGGCAAAGTTGAAGCACAGCCTGCATGCATTGTGAGCAAGAAATAAAGGATTGCTGCAGTTGCAGCAGACAAAGCTCGTACATACAGTACACCAGAGGATGCAGTCTGCAGGGACCAGCCTCCAGTGCACACCACGTGGCAGAGCAGGGCTGCGAATGGATCTGGGGACCAGTGGGGGAGAACCACCACGGCAGAGCATGGTGGAAGAAATCTAGACAGTTACTTTCATGAGGGACTCTGGGCAAGAGACTTCAAGCCATGTGGAGGAGGCCAACAGAGCAGGCTGAATGAGAAGGGGATGAAGTGCAGGGAGGACTCTGCCCAGGACGGCATCACACTAACCCTGGGATTCGTCTCCCAGCCTGGCTTTGCACTGGATTCATGTTCCAGTCCTATGAGGAAAGGGGCAACCACCAAGGACTGCATGAGACACTCTGGGGTTCAAGTAGTGGTGATGTGGTCCCTTCCCAGCACAGGGTCACACATACAAAGCCACCCCTGCTTTGACTTGTGAGGGCTTGTAGTACACTGAGGGCAATGACCAAGGCAGAGGAGAAGACGGTGGTACCCTGCATGGCACTGTGGTGACCCAGGAAGCTTGTCCTCGACAAGGCTGACGTTTCTCAACCCCCTGTACATTCCTGAATGTCAAGGACCCGCCTCTCTGTAGATTCCAGTGGTGGGCACTGTCATGAGTATGCAGCGGTAAGTGTTTACAGCTGTGTGGGTGCCCCACCCAGCTCACCAAGAGATGTGAGGGAGACAGGAAGTACATGGGAGGAGGAGAGGATAATCCTGGCCTTTGCCGGTCAAGGTCACGTACCTGTCACCTTGTTGAATTCTCTACTGGTTTACGCTGGATCGAAACAAGAAACAGATTTTCTTATTTTTCTCTGTGGCAATCTGACCCCATCTTTACTCATCGTTTAAGATGAAATCTTGCTGAGGAATTTGACCTTCTAATATTTCAAATTAGAATCCTACACAGGAGAGGTAGAGGGTCTTAAACAGGATGACCTAGGTTAGCAGTCAGGGTAACAGAAGGCTTTGCGGGGGAAGCAAGACCGAAGGTGAGATCTAGTGGGCTGACCCAGGCAGAGGGGACAGAGGGCATTCTGGGGAGGGAGAAATGGGTACGTACAATTCCTGAGAGGGGATGGAGAAAGGTCCCCTTTCCCAGAGGAAAAATGACTGGTGATGCCACTCTGTCATGCCACGCCTACACTGTACCCACCAAGAAATGATGGGGAAAGTAAGCGCTGTGCTTAGAATCCAATAATTGTCCTGAAACTGGCGGCACATTGTAGCTTTGAAAATGAGCGCAGCCCGGATCCTGCCCCCAATGAAGTCTACTTAATTCGTTGCTGTGGGGCGTGGCCTGGGCTGTGGAATTTTTTTTTTTTTTTTTTTTTTTTTGCGGTACGCGGGCCTCTCACTGTTGTGGCCTCTCCCGTTGCAGAGCACAGGCTCTGGACGCGCAGGCTCAGCGGCCATGGCTCACGGGCCCAGCCGCTCCGCGGCATGTGGGGTCTTCCTCGACCGGGGCACGAACCCGCGTCCCCTGCATCGGCAGGCGGACTCGCAACCACTGCGCCACCAGGGAAGCCCTGGGCTGTGGCATTTTTAAAGGCTCTTCTAGTGTTTTCACTGTGCAGCCAGTATTGAGAATTGCTGATCTAAAGCAATGGTTCCCCAACTTCAGCATTCACCTGGGCAACCCAGAGGTTTGTTAAAACACAAGAGTCCTTCGCCCTACCCCTAGAATTCTCAATTCAGGAGGTTTAGAGAGGGGCTGGATCGTTTGTAGCTCTCGTAATTTGCCAGGTGTTGCTGATGCTGCTGGTCCCAGGACCACACTTTGAGAACCACTAAAGGGAGAAAAAAACTGAACTTAGGTGCTGGGAGTGGGGGACCAGGGTAGATCTATGAGTGAATAAAAGATGCTAATTTCAGGAAATTTTCAGCATTGGACCATGTTGGGAAGAATTCAACATGGCCCAGTGCGTGGGCATCCCTAGACTATACAGAGCCTGACAATTGAAAGTCAGTTTTGCCAGAAGTCCAGGTATGGTAGAGAGAGATCCATCTGCAGGAGGCAGGACCCATTCCTGCACGGTGTTCCAGTCCCTGGAGGCAAGAGCCAAGCTTGCCCATGAGAGCCAAGGACACAGAGAACCCAACATGGATCCCTCTTGGGGTGTATGAACAGGGGCTGGAGAAGGGGATGTGGGACCTCAGGAAGAGGGAGAGGCAGAGATGTTGGATCCCAGCTGGCCAGCAGATATTGAAGGAGCCTGGAAATTCAGGGTCCCCAAGTGGAGAAGCCCAAGCCCCACCCACTGAGACTGACTGAGGGCTCAGCAGTCAGCACGCGTAACCCACCTCTCCCTCCCCTTCTAGTCTAGCTGGCCCCATTTATGTTTGTATAATACCACTTCTGGAGGAGGGGGGCAGAGGGGGCCACATGGAGGTGAAGGTGGCATGGGGTGATGGGAAGGAGGAAAGCTCTGAAGAAAGCACGGTAGGCAGATTCTCAGGGGGCCCCATGATTCCCATCCCCCATGTGCATGCCTTGTATAATCCCCTCCCCTTGAGTGTGCGTGGGACCTGTGAACATGACGAGATGTAACTCCTGTGATTAGGCGACTAATCAGTTGACTGTGAGTCACTCAAAAGGGAAGACTACCCTGGGTGGGCCTGACCTAATCAGGGGAGATTTATGAACTGTGGGCCTGGCTTAATCACACGAGCTTTATAAAAGCAGAGAGACTCTCCTGGGGGTCTCAAACACGAAACAAACAGCAACTTGTGAGCTGCCTGTGGAAAAGGGTGGTCTCCAGGAGCTGAGGGCCTCAGTCCTACAACCATGAGGGACTGAATTAGCCAAAAACCAGTGGGTCTGGGAGAGAACCCTGAGCTTCAGATGAAAAGGCAGCCCGAGCCAACACCCTGATTGCAGCCTAGTGAGACCCTGAGCAGAGGACCTCGTTATGCCATGTCCAGATTCCTGATCCAGGGAACGGAGAGGACAAGTGTGTGCTGTTTGAAGTCTCTAAATTTGGGGTCACTGGTAATGCAGCAGTAAAAGAACAATCCACTAGGGAACATATATACACCCTCAGTCAGGCACCATTTAATACTTTTTTTTTTGGCTACGATGAAAACAAAATGAGTTGCGTTCCCTTTGTCATTTATTCACTTGACTTCAATGAAGAGAGGGTCGGTCATGGAGAAATCAGCCGGATTCCCTGCAGAAGGCTTGCTACTATCACTTTCCAGGGTAACTGGCGGGGCTGTTTTCTTCAAGTTTTTGTTTTTTTGGCTGCGTTGGGTCTTAGTTACAGCACGTGGGATCTTTTGTTGTGGCACGTGGGCTCAGTAGTTGCAGCGAGAGGGCTTAGTTGCGCCGCGGCATGTGGGATCTTAGTTCCCCGACTGGGGATCGAACTCGAGTCCCCTGCGCTGGAAGGTGGATTCTTAACCACTGGACCACCAGGGAAGTCCCTGGGGGGCTGTTACAGTCTAACCTTTCTAAGCTCTTCACTTACCTGAATCTCAACCGCAGGCTTCTGGCAGGTCCCCTCTACTCCCCAGGAGAGGCAGGGTCCCTGTCCAGGGACCCCCGACCCACCCTGCAGGGCCTTGTGAAAGCATTCCCTCTCAACTAGGGTGGGGTTGGCGTATGTGCTTCCTTAAGCTTCCCGCTTTTCCGGGCAAGAATCACGACTTCAGCTTTTCCTGAGCACTGAACCAAAGGCACACTTGCAGCCTGCCAAATGCTGATCAAATGTGGGCTAGAAATAATATCCCAATGGCAAGTTTCTGCAACGCAGCGGTTCTCAAAGTGCGCTTCTCAGACCAGCGTCAGCGTCTGCTGGGAACTTGTTCGAAAGGCAGATTCTTGGGGTCCCCCAGACCTGCTGAGTCAAAACCCCCAGGACTGGGGCCCAGCCACCTGGGTCTGGTAAGTCCTCCCAGAGGTTCTGCTGCACTTTTAGTTTGAGTATCACTGCTCTGGCCTGATGTTTTGTATTTTTCAGGTCATCGGTCCCTTAATAATTCCCGGTTCTCTTTCCCCCGATTTTTTGGTAGTTATTTTATTTTGGATTTTGAGCTGAAGTTCTCCAAATCATGTAATTCATATTGTGTCTGATCACATTGTTCCTAATTGTTTGAGACGCATATTTCAGTGGAATCATCATAGCTTCGGTTTGTTGAGCAGTGACTGTGTACTAAGCGTAGACCTGAATGCAGAAAGCTTCCTCTCAAATCAGCCTCAGAAGAAGAGGTAGCCTTGGCCCCAACCTTCAGAGGCAGAATCCGGAGCAGCGCCCTGTGAATAATGCATGCGCCGCATCCCACAGCCAGCACCGACTCGAAATTCAAAGCCACCGTGTCTCGCTCCAAAATCGGTGCTTGTAACCCCAGACTAAACAGTTTCAGAACCTTAGACTCTGACTTTTAAAGGGCACCAACTGTTTATTGCATCCAAATATTTTGCCACCAGAAGCAGCTTGACATAGGTAAAGTGGAGTGCCACCCGGGGAGGTTGGAGGGCATCAGACGGGGAGGTTGGAGGGCATCAGACGGAAGGTCCCTCCCTTCTCCTGGTGTTGCCTCATCATGCGCTGTGTTCATTCTGAAGCTTATTTGCCGAGCTATTCTTTTGTTCTGGGGATGACCAACGCCTTTTAAAGGTGTAAGGCCAACTGGCCCCAGGCAGGGGAACACAATCAGATTCACAGGTTGCATCAGACCGAAATTCTCCTGACCACCCAGTTCCAGGAACTGACCTGGGGACTTTGAACCCAGCCCAGCCTTCCCGCCTTTCGAGGGGCGGGACCAACAGTCCCCCAGGATACCCGAAAAGACCACCAAATAAGGAATACCCTGCGCCCTCCCAGATTCGCCACACCCCTTTCCCTTCTTCCCCTATAAAATCTTGCCCGACCCTCGCGCGGGTGCGACTTCTCTGGCCCCTTTCTCTCGGACCAGTGAACCTCGCCTGGGAGCGCTCCCTAATAAAGCTCACTTGAAGCTTTCCTCTGTTTCGCGGTGCCGTTTGTTAAGATCCGACCTTACAAAAGGAATAGAGCGGACTATGCCCAAAGCACGTCAAGGTCTCCCTGGTCGGTGTCGCTCTGGCACCCTGTGAAAACCACTTGGCCCTTCCACTCTGCTCCAAACTCCCTGCTCCCTCCAGCTGGTCCTGGAATCAGCTTCCACCACCTCTGCCTTCATACCGCTTCGTCCCCCTCTCACCTGGGACCCCTCCCCAGGGCTTCCAGCTGCCCCTTCCCCTCTGCATCTGGCCTCTGCAGCATTTCGGGCCACACCAACCATCTCTGTGACATTGGATGTGACACCACAATTATATCGGGGGGTCCTTAAGCAACCCCCCAGACAAAGGCTGGCAGTTCCCCCTCCTGCCTCCTGGCCCTCTTGGCCCTGCACTGGAAGGAGGTGTCCCGTGGTGCCTGAGCACCATGAAAACCGAGGGAAAAGGGATTCAATCTCCTGCCGCCATGTTGCTTCCTCCTCTGAGGTTCTCATGTCATGACACAGTCCTTTGGGGCCTTAAAACCTTTCCCTTTTCAGGAGTCTCCTAGTAAAGTGGAGAAGTAACATTATAAAACTTGGTCATATTTTGTTTGGATTTTTCTATGGCGCTAAAATATACATAACATAAATTCGAATCGTTTTTAAGCGTACAGTTCAGTGGCATTAAGCGCGTGTACAATATTGTGCGTCTATCACTACCATCCACAGCCTGAACTTTTTCATCACCCCCAAGAGACACTCTGTTCCCATTAAACAACATCTCCATCCCTTTGTCCCCCAGCCCCTGGTGACGACGATTCTTTCTGTTTCTATGAACTTGCCTATGCTGGGTACCCCATATAAGTAGAATCATGAGATATTTGCTCTTTTGTGTCTGCGTCATATTATTTTTGGAAAAGGAAGAGAGTGATAGGTGTAGAGGTAGGGAGTGCATAGTGATGAATGGAACTGGTCAACGGCCAGTGACAGAAATTCCTGTCGAAATTGAATAAAGCATAAGTCCTTGTGTGTTAGTTGTCTGCTGCTCCGTAAAAAATTACCACAAGTTCAGTGGCTTTAAACGCACACATTTTGGGGATTCCCTGGCAGTCCAGTGGTTAGGACTCCACGCTTTCACTGCTGAGGGCGCAGGTTCAATCCCTGGTCACGGAACTAAGATCCTGCAAGCTGAGTGGTGCAGAAAAAAACCAAAAAAACCCACACACATTTCTATGCATCAGGAGTCCAGGCACAGCTTAGCCGGCTCCTCTGCTTGGGGGCTCACAGGGTCTGCAGTCCAGATGTCAGCTGGGCTGCTTTCTCATCTGGAGGTTCAACTGAGGCAGAGTCAGCTCCCAAGCTCCCTCAGGTTGTTAGAAGAATCCATTTCCTTGCAACTGCAGGATGTAGGGCCCTCGCTTCTTGCTGGCGGCCCTTGATTCCTTGCCACACAGCAGCTGACTTCCTCAATCCTGCAAGGTGGTCTCTAGAGCTTCTAGCTCCAACTTAATCAGAGGAGTGACCACCACCCTACATGCCATATTCTCTCGGTTAGAACCGAATAACAATTCCTGCCCACACTCCAGGGGATGGGACCCCCACAAAGGCATGAACACCAGGGGGCAGGACTCAAGAGGGCTGCCTAGGGTCTGTGCAACACGCCTTCAGGGTGGGAGAACTGAGGGGAGAAATGTTCATGGAAAGCCAGCCAGGGGGACGTTTTGCTCCTTCTTGAGTTTGCATGAGGTTGCCCCGAATTTGGCCAGCAGACCTCAAAGATAGGTAGTCAGACCTTTCACCCCGAAAACATGGGGCAGCCGGTCTTTTCTAAGAGCTTACAATTAAGACTGGAATTAAAAACACAATCAAGGGAAAGATTACTTTTAAGTATTACTTAGTCATCTTCCTCCACCTGCAAGTTGCAGCCTCAGAATAACTTGGAGGAAAAAAATCCCTGGTTATTTACATTTGCTCTCTATTTTTAACCGCCTTTCTGTTTTAAACATTTAATATCTTCCAAACCCCTATTGAAAGCCACTGAACCTGTAGCAAGATATCCTATTTATTTTTGTAGCTATTTTCATCTGCTTAGAGAACTTTTTGTTTTCATCTGAGCTCTTAGGGGAGGTGAAGCAGGTCAGCATGTCTGGCCCATTTGTCAACTGGCTGTGCTGCCTTCTTAATAAAACGGTGCTAAATTCAGAGCTACTTATCACGTGTCTCTTTTTATGTAGCTCAGTTTTTCCATTACTTGAAGTTCCCAAATGCTAATAAACCCTAATGTGCTATATTTGGTGGAGTGAATGCATTATGCTTTTCAGAGTTGATGTTTTTACATAAATAGAACATGTTCTGCAAGAGAGAGGGGAAAACCACCCTCGTAGGGTGTACATCCATTTGATTTTTTCTTCCCCCTGTTGATCTGGAGCTGTTTAATCAGAGAAGGACGGAGGGGGAAAAGATAAACAAGGCAGAGGGAAAAATACACCTACAGATTCGGCCCACCTCTTCTGCCTTCTGTCTTTGGGCTGCAGGTTCCTTTTGTATCCGTCGATTTCACAATCACTAGTCATACACTCTCAAATGGATCTAATGTAAAAGATGTGTCTGGAAGACAGAAAAATGACTCTCCAAGACTCCGTACGACAATACCTTTGTTGTTGTTCCAGCTGTAGTTAGAATAAACATTTTGCTATGGAGTCACTCGAAACTCATTAAAATCCCAACGATAAAAATCACCTCCAGTGAGAGAAATCAGAAGCGTTAGCAGACTTCCGTGGGAGTTATCGACTCTGAGTGGAATGAGGGCCCCTTGTAGATGGGAGCCGCGTCTCCATGTGGCTGCTGGTTGCTCAGGTGTACCCATAGGTAAAACACATGATTTTTTGCAAGTTATACTCAGAGGTATGCAAGTTATACTCAGAGGTTAAAGACAAAAATCCAACCTAACCTAAGGCTGGTGTAGTAGACACTGCAACAGAATGTGAAACCAGTGACTAAAAATCAACAAACATCATTCAGACCCACCATCGGGAATATTCTGTTTTACTCCCCTCCCCCTCCCCCTCCCCCTCCCCCTCACCGCACCCCACCTTCCTCTTCCTTCCTCTCCCCTCCAAATCTATCTTTGTTGCGTGATACTGTATTCTTTTTCAACCAGCTTCTGGCACAAAGATGGAGCATTTTAAGAGTTTAATGTCAGATTACTCACATTTCCCTCTTGAATGTTTTCTAATTCCATCCTTCCAAGAAGAGGAAGAAATACGAAATGTATCTCTCTACCTTGGTCTTGCCCTGCAGGCTGTTGTTGTCACCGTCTCTGACCGGTGTTTCTGGGAACAGTCAAACCAGTAGGTCAATGTAACTTGTAGTACGCAGCAAACAAAACCTGGCATTGCTTATCCTTTACCTGTTGAGCTATGCTGTTGTCATTTACGGCTTCTATTAAGGAAAGTATGCTTCTTCGCCTCCAGAAGCTCCAGCAGCAGCCAGTATCTGGACTTCATCCTGGGCGGCCGAGGGGCCAGTTCTCGTGGATTCTCAACCACGCACACGAATATGCGTCCTTGCGGCGGGTCTTCCTGCACGTGCGTTTCTCTGAAATTAAAGTGCAGGCACATATCCAAGGAAGAGGCTTTTGTGTTTTTGCAGTCTAGTGGGAAAATAACTTCCGGCTCCTTTTTCCAATTTTAAATTAATTTTATTTTGAAAAAAAAGGTTTATATTTTAGGAACTTCCCTGGTACATTTTTTCTGTCTTTTTTTTTTTGGCCAACATGAAATTCATATAACATGAAATTAGCCCTTTAAAGCAGACAATTCAGTGGCATGTATAGTATATTCACAGCCTTCAAACTCACTCCTCGTTCCAGTCTGCCTTTGCTCTGGTCCCAGGCAGCCCTTAATCTGCTTTGTGTCTCTAATGATACACCTGTCCTGGGTGTTTCATATAAATGAAATCATGTCATATGTGACCTTTCCTCTCTGGCTTCTTTCACTCAGCATGCTTCTGAGATTCCTCTACATTGTAGCATGTGTCAGTAATTCATTAAATTCATTTTTTTTTTAAACCCCACATTTGTTTATTCATTTATTTTTGGCTGTGTCGGGTCTTCGCTTCTGTGTGACGGCTTTCTCTAGTTGTGGCAAGTGGGGGCCACTCTTCATCGCAGTGCGCGGGCCTCTCACTGTCGCGGCCTCTCTTGTTGCGGAGCACAGGCTCCAGACGTGGAGGCTCAATATTTGTGGCTCACGGGCCTAGTTGCTCCGCGGCATGTGGGATCTTCCCAGACCAGGGCTCGAACCCGTGTCCCCTGCATTAGCAGGCAGATTCTCAACCACTGTGCCACCAGGGAAGCCCCTAAATTCATTTTTAAATGAAAATAATTTTAGATGAAAAAAATAATTTTGAACGCACTTTAGGTGTTCGTTTTTTGAGCACCTGCTGTGTGCAAGGCAGTAGACTGTAGTTAGCGTGATGTAAACGTTGACCTTCTCCCCGAAATAAGCCTGCCCTGGTCACTGGAGCACCCCACCCCCATGCCACAGTCTCTGACATAAAACTATGCCAGGTGGGTTCCCAAATTAGCCAGATCCTGTGACTGAAAGCCTTTCATCTTTGGGGAGATTTATTCTCCTTCCCCTCCCACCTTTCTTTAGAGCAACGTCCATTTCCCCTGAAAGCACAGACTCATTTTAGACTTGTCATTAAAAATAAAAAAAAAAAAAAGATATAGCATGCAAACAGTAAAAAAAGGGTGAAAAAAGAATTGTCATTTTAATTCATAGTGTGTCCATAAACAGGATGCAGAGGCCTGTGACTATCACAAAGAAGAGCCAGCCCTCAGGAGCGCTGCACGCTGGCAGGGGAGAAAGGACACCAAGGCAAGATGGAGGCAGCAGCGTGAGCCATGGCCCGCAACCTGGTTTGTCCAGGTCGGGGAGGGGGAGGGAAGCGGGGAGGGGGTGGCCCGCGAGGTAAAGGCCCCTCGAGGCCCTCTGATGTGAAATGGGCTTTGAAGGAACAATCAGACTCTGTTGGAGGTGGGGGGGGACATGGAGAGGGCAGGGTGAGGGCCTTGTAGCCAAAGGGGAGACTTGAGTCAAGACTTCGCTGCAGGAATAGGAGACAAGGCACAAATAAGCCATCTTGTTCAGAGTCAAGACTTATTTGGAAGTGAGCACGTGGTAGATGTCAAAACTGGCCCGCAAGTAAGAGAAGCAAAGGGACAGTAACCCCCTCTCCCTTCGCTTCCTCCAACCTCCCCACGGCCACCATCTGATTCCCTGGCTGCTCCAGCTCAGGTGCGCATGACGACGACCACGAGGTCTTCCTGCACCCAAGGGCCGCAAGTTCTGCAGGTGCCTCTATGGTGCCAGATGAATTTCCCATCATGCCTCTCTTTCCATCCTTATGGCTCTCTCGACAAGTCTTGTGTGTGGAGACTTTGCTCTGCGTATCTGACTGCGCTCCTCTCTCCCCTCCTCCCCGTGGCAACGTCCTCTGCACTCTTCCAGACCCATCTCTCCACCCCCCAGGCAGAGCGGCTTCCTCCTTTATATCATCACCAAGTGTATCATACTCTTAGAATAACTGTTCAATCAAAAAAGACAGACTTTCTCTGTCCGGGTACACCTTGGGCATTGCCGATGATGCTGGGGCCTCACGGACGTTCCAACTTAGCTGGAAAAAAAAAAAACCATAAAGGGAAGCCCTCCGTCGGGATCCAAGGCCCATATTGCAAGGTACCCCCGACTGGCAGAGCCCTTAAGTGCTCCAGATACTCAGAGGAGACAGAAAGAGCTGAGTGCAATTTGCAAAGCAGTCAGGGGGCGCTGTCGGTAGAGAAGCGCAGGGAGGTCACGCCGGAACAATCGAGAACAAAGACGCGCTGCACCGCAAGCTGGGGTAGACTGTGGGCACGGGCAACGCGCCCGGAAGAGTCCAGCGTGGGTGATGAGGTCCTGGGCGGGGGGTGAAATGAAGGGGCAGGTGGTAGACAGGCAGCAAGGGCAGGAGGAGCTGGAATGGACAGCCGGATTCCATTGCCTGGGGGTCTGTGGGGAGCAAGTCGTTGCAGATGGTTTCAAGGGTGGGGTTTGTATAACTGGGAGGAAATTGGAAATTCAGAAATGGGGACAGCGTTTCCTTGTTGGGCGAAAGGCATGCTTGTGCCAGACCGTTACTGGGAGTGGATGGGTACAGCCCGAAGACCCTCAGGCCGAGTCACCCTCCTTCGGGGCTGGGAAAGGTGACAGTGATTTGTCAGACACAGGCATTGTGGCCGCTGCTTGGCACGAAGCGTGACACCTGTCACATTTGTTTTTGGAATGCTTAGGCCTTGGGAGCTCCCAGAGATTGAACAGTGTGCATCACAGCACACCGCAGATGTTCCTGTTTCTATGAACAGCTAAATAATGCATGAGCCTCAACCAGACCATTTCTCACGGTGGAAACGGTGTCCTACTTCTAGCTCTTGTTTCACTAGTCCGGCCAAGTGAAAAACGTGTCCAGAGACCTGCTGCCCCGCCCCCCCAAACAGGATGTCCTCCTCTGGCCATGGCGCTGTGGTCAGAGACCCGCGCCCTGAAATCCACGGCCCTGCCCGCCCTCTCCAGCGCAAGGACCAGAAAGGATCTCTTCACTGTTCTTATTCTTGGGGATGGGTGGGGCGTGGCTAATTACTGGTAGACAGTGAGCATAAACCAGACCTTCCCAGAACCTCCCAGAAAACCAGCCTCCAAATTAAACCTGGTTAAAGGTGTGGGAGACGTAGACAGAAAGGTTCCATGTCAGGTAACAGGTTTAGGCTGCTTTGAGTTTTTTCAGGCCAGCACTGAAATCTACATTGTCTAATTTGCCAGCCTCAAGATTTTGGTGAACATAGTTTCCTCAATTACCTGAAATGGTGGAATGTTATGAAGTCACGAGAGACATGCTTTTTCATTTCATTTTAATATTTCTGCATTTCATTGAATGAAATTATAGGTAGCACAATTTCAAAAAGAAAGGAACAGAGAATTCCAAGTTTTTAGAATGCCCAGTAGGCAAAGTCTGAATTAAGAAATGAGATGGGGCTTCCCTGGTGGCACAGTGGTTGAGAGTCCGCCTGCCGATGCAGGGGACGCGGGTTCGTGCCCTGCTCCGGGAAGATCCCACATGCCGCGGAGCGGCTGGGCCCGTGAGCCATGGCCGCTGAGCCTGCGCGTCCGCTCCGCAACGGGAGAGGCCACAGCAGTGAGAGGCCCGCGTACCGCAAAAAAAAAAAAGAAATGAGGTGAATTCTTATGAGATAATGAACCTTCACACGCACGCACACAATCACTCATTTCTACCATGTATCACCCACGACTTTGTTTGTCTCCTACTAGAGTAGAAGCTTCTGGAAGGTAGGACTGTGTCTTAGTGCTTCATTTTTCCCCCATGGATCCATAAAATGCACTCAAGGTTTGTTTGAAGAGAATTATATTTACATTACTAAAATGGTGTTTGTTTCAGTTTGTGTATTTTTTCTAGAGGACCCATTGAATTGCTATTTTAGGAACAGTTCCTTGCTTAAGAATTCACAATTGTATTAAGTAATTAAGTAAATTCCTAAATTACTTAATTCCTAGGAATTAAGTAATTCCTAAAAACATGCAGATTCAGTAAGAAGTAATAACTAATGCAACTTGAAAGGAAAGTTAGGTTGTGCTTTTCATACAAGTTACAGTTTTCAATGATTTGAGTACAAATGTATCCTGGCAGATTTCTTACCTGCTTTTTAAATTAATTTATCCAATTGTTGTTTCCTTTCTGAAGTATTTTATATACTTTATATCCAAATGCGTGCCTGTCATTTTTATGCAACCTGTGAAATTTGCACATAGGTTCTGGCAAAGGTGTTTTTTTCAAGCCAACTGAACTGACAGTTAAAAGAATCTAAAGTGTTTAAACCTAAATGATTTTTTTTTTTTGAGGTTGTAACAGAAAGATCTCCTGAAGGAGAAAAAAACCCTTATCTTGTCCACCTGTATAGACTCTGACACAAATACATAATTTAGAGGAGATAAGTGGAAATGAGCACATGCATATTTTTGAGCTAAATTAATTTTAACCGTAATAGCTGATGCAACTTTTGCAGCTGCCGGTGAAGAAAGTAGCAACGTGGTATTACTGCTGTTACTGTTACTGTCCCCTCCCTACTTACAAGGGAAAACCTTGGCACTCGGGGGGGGGGGGGGGGGGGGGGCACTGCAAGCCTTGCGCCATCACCTGGCTGCCTATCCACCAGCAGGTATCCAGCCTCCAGTCCCCGTGGTCTGGTATAAAATCTGGAACCTGGACCCTTCGTAAGCCGAACGATGCTTTATGGAGTGTGCTTAAGTAGAAACTAGTTCATGAGAACCCACTTCAGAATGAAGCCCTTGGAATCGACGTGGCCTAAACTAAACATCACCTTTGCGGGCAGAGGAATCTTGCTGTGGTTTGCGGGGTGGGAAGTGGGTGGTGTTGGAGGCCAGGACCTGCCTGGCGGAGGGCTCCCGGATCACAGAGCGTACTTCATCCCGCTAATTGTATAATATATGTATGATGTATGCTATGTATACATAGACGTATGCATACGTGGATGTATATACACACCAGCTGTATAACCCCAGTGAGGCACACACTCCCGCCTGACCTGGCGGAGGCGGTCGATCGGGGCCCTGCCCTGGAAGTCCTTCACACCCTTCTTCCTCTTTCTGTCCAAATCCTGTCTTCCGTGAAAGGGTGAGAGGTGGCATGAAACAGACAGGTGTCACCTGGGTCTTTTCACTTTAACATCCTCTTGCCACCACTTGTTTCTAGTCCTCAGCGTCTGCTTTTGAACCAGGGATCTCTGCCCCCCTGAGCTCAGTGTTTTTCTGGGGCTGGGGGCCCAGTGTGTGCTTGGCTGGCTCCCCTCCCCAGCCCTCCTCCGCTGGGCCACCAGCAGGATGGCAGACGATGGGGAAGTGTGCGATGCAGGTGGTCCCCGGGCTGTCCTCCGGCTCTCCCCACACACCTGGCTGTCTGCACACCTAGGGCACCCACAGAGGGGAGGGGCTGAAGGACACGTGGGTGGCACTGGGGCCCAGACAGCGCGTCCCCTCCTTCCGAGTGTGCCCCCCTCAGCCCCGGCCCGGGCCCTGAATTCCCTGCTGGCCGCCCTCATGCTACCGGAGCCCCACCCCATGGCTGCCTCACTGCTCTCGGCGTGGAACTCTTTCTGGAGTCTTTGCTGCCCTTCCTTGTGAAATACATTTCCTCCTCCAGCTTCTTGGACAAAGTAACTGAATAACCTCCTTCCGATGACATGGCGATGTCTGAGCAGCGCCGAGCACGTGGGGGGCTGAAGCTGGAGCCCGGGACCACGGCAGTCAGGCTGGATCCGGGGGTCAGGTCAGCCTGCTGCCAGGCCCAGGTGCCGGCGTGCGGCCAGCCCAGGGGGCGGACGGGGCTGCTGCCGGGGTTCCTCTGCACCTTTGGAGGACGCCCCGGGGAAGGGGGACACGTCGGAGCCTCTCTCAGTGCTGCACCTGGCTCCTTTGGTGTAAAACAGTTGTTACACCCCAAACTGAAAGGCCTTAGTGGAGTCAGAGAGAGAGAGAGGAGAAGAAGGAGAAGGGAAAGGAGAAAGAGAGACGAAGGAGGAAAGAGAGAGAGGAGAGGAGGGAGGCTCAGAAACCTCTGAGCTGTCATCCCAGCCCCGAAGGGAGGGTCCCTCCGTCCTCTGAGCGCAGCCCAGGTCCGCCGGGCCCTATCCTGGAGGCCCCCGTCCCTCGCGGGGCTCACACTCCCCCACTGCATTTCCCTCCCTCCTGCGAGGGGAGAGAAGCCGTGGAGAGCCGCAGTCATCCCTGGAGGTGCCGCCGTGTAGCCAGTTCCCTCCGCAAAAGTAAGTCGGCTGGCTCTCAGGAGGTGCCGAGCAGACCGGTACGCGCTCCCTGAGCCCGTCGCTTTACACCTCAGCTCCGGAGTCGGGCTGCTCCGGAGCGGAGAGACGAGCGTCCTTGGAGCGTCGGTGCCCGCCCGCCCTTCCATCCTGCAGCCCTTCTGCCTGGAGCCAACCGCGTGGCTTCGCTTCGGTGGACGCGCTCCTCGGCTAACATTGAGCTGGTGCGGGGGCGGTTATGGAACGCCGGTCGTGGTTGAAGAAACTTTCCTTTGTCGGGGGTCCTTATCCCATCGGAGACTATGTGTCTGCCAGGAGGGAGGGCCTGGGGGTCGACCCAGCTGCCAGGCTCTGTTTTGTTCTGTGACAGTGCGATTCCGCTCCGGTCACGTCAAATAACACAGAAGGGGTGGACGGCCCCCTGTGCCTGTGTTGTGCACCCCTGGGAGTGCTGGGGAGTGGCAGCCTCGGAGAGCTGCCCTGGTTCAGACAGGCTGCCGTGCCCCACCCGGCATGGGCAGCCTCTCAGGGGCGCGCTGTCTCCCCAGTCCGACCCTCGGGGAAGTGCTCGGGACGCACAGGGCTCCACCAACACCTTGGCCACCTGGACGTTGGCTGGAGTATCCCTGTGACAGCAACGACCTGGCCAGACCCAGAGGAAGTGACTAGGGGTTTGGTAACTTGCTCAAGGCCACGTGGCTCTGAGGGGCGGTGCCAGGGCCTGTGCATGTTTATCTGTCTCCAGCTCTGCTCTTGACCACGACACCCTCCAGCTCTCAGCACTGCCAAGAACCCACTTTGGAATGAGGTCATCAAAGCCCGCTGGGTTTGCTCTGAGGGAATGGAGGGGGTCGTGAGGAAAACCGGAGTTGATTTTGAGGTCCCCTGCACTGCGCGTGGGGTGGCCTTGTGGGAGCGAGGAAGATTCCCAGGACACAGTGCTACTGGCCAGTCATCCTATGGGAACAGGGTCCTAGTCTGAAGAAGGATCGGAGCCCCCCCCACCCTGATTCTGCAGAGGCCGTCTATTCTCATAGGTCCCCTCCACGACAGATGTCACATGTCAGCATGGCAGACTCAGCCTCGTTCCAGAAAAGCGACTCGGAGAAGCCAGATCTTATCACGGCTTTTACTAAGCGGGTGGCCCGTGGGCAGTTTGGCCATTCCGGCAGTCAGTTTGCACGTAATTTGGGGGGGTGTTCATTTGACTTCCAAACAATGACACACCACACGTGAGAGGCCAGATGGAATCTAAGAGACGCCTACACCTCCGAGTGTGCTGCAGTCTGTGTGCAGCGAGTCCCAGAGCCCCGACGTGGTCTTGATGTCGTTGCCAGCTTCTGGGGGTTTTTGTCGGAAAGACAGCCGCCTCCCTCCGTGGGTCACTCTTGCTGAGATGCAGTTGGACTAAGATGTACCAGGAAGTTAGACCTCCGAGGCTCACCCACAGCCTCACACACACACACACACACACACACACATGCACACACACACGCACACGCACACACACGCGCGCACACACACATGCGCGCACACACACACACACACACACACACACCCCACCCACCCAGCTGGGGCTGCCCACAGAAGAAAAGTGAAAAACACCAGATAAACCCACTAGCAGCCAGTGCAGCTGGGAGAACTGACAGGTCCAGCTCCAAGGCGGAGGAGAACCACAGAGGCCCCTGGAGGGTTGCTCGACTCAGCTGGGGGAGTGGCCATCACGCATCTGCTCTGGGCAGCTCTGTCTCGTGAGAAGGTCAAATACGTATATATACACACACATATATTTTTTAATATGTATTTTATGTATATATGTGACAAAATGGCCATTGGAATCCACAAAGCAAAGAGAGAGTTTCCCCGGTGGACAAGGAGATAGGGAGCCCGGGTAACACAGCAAAGAAGGTCCCATGACCAGCACGCGTCCAGGGCAATGGCTGAGTGGGGCGTGGTGCCCCAGGGGGTGTCGGGCAAGGCCTGGAAGACAGTTTGGATCATTACAACTGGATGGAGGGGGATGGCCTACTGTCATCTAGGGAGTAGAGACCAGGGGTGCGATTAGACACCCTGCAATGCTTGGGGTGGCTCCCTACACCAAAGGGTGATCGGGCCCCAGATGTCAGCCGTGCCAGGATAAGAAGCCCCGCTGCAGGTCAAAGCTGTGTCTTACTCATTTTTAAACGCTGTTTCTAGACTAGGGGTTTCCAACTAGAGCAATTTTGTCCCCCACTGCCTAGGGACACTTGTCAATGAACAAAGACAGTTTGCAGGGAGGGGTGCTACTGACATCAAGTAGGTGGAGACCAGGGATGCTGCCCAAGACCCTGCAATGCACAGGGCACTTCCCTGATGCGGCGTGATCAGGCCCCAAGCGATAACAGAGCGCCGAGATGGAGGAACCCAGGTCCCCGCTGCTCAGAGTGAGGGCCGTGCGCCTGCAGCATCAGCGCCATCTGGAAGCTGGTGAGAAATGCAGAGGCTTGGGCCCCAGCCCGGCCCAGTGGAGCCCAAATCCGCAGTTTGACAAGGTGTCCCAGGTGACCTGAGTGCTCAGGGGCGTTCAGGCGGCTCTGATCTAGGGGCCCATATGCAGAGGCTGTAGGCGCTACTGAAAGAGACCAGGTGTCCTCTAATTTCTTTCTTTTTAAAAATTTTTTTCCACTTAAAGCATTTGGCATTCTTTTCTTAATTAGTTAATTAATTTTTAATTTTTGGCTGCGTTGGGTCTTCGTTGCTGCGCGTGGGCTTTCTCTAGTTGGGGCGCGCAGGGGCTACTCTTCATTGCAGTGCGCGGGCTTCTCAGCGCGGGGACTTCTCTTGGTTGCAGAGCCCCGGCTCTAGGCGCGTGGGCTTCAGTAGTTCGGACGCACGGGCGTAGTTGCTCCGCAGCATGTGGGATCTTCCCACACCAGGGCTCGAACCCATGTCCCCTTCATTGGCAGGTGGATTCTTTTTTTCTTTCTCTCTTTTTTTAAAAAAATAATTATTTATTTATTTTAATTTTTGGCTGCGTTGGGTCTTCGTTGCTGTGCGCAGGCTTTCTCTAGTTGCGGCGAGTGGGGGCTACTCTTTGCTGCAGTGCGTGCGCTTCTCATTGTGGTGGCTTCTTTTGTTGCGGAGCATGGACTCTAGGCATGCGGGCTCAGTAGTTGCGGAGCACGGGCTCTAGGCATGCGGGCTCAGTAGTTGTGGGTGGCACACGGGCTCTAGGCATGCGGGCTCAGTAGTTGTGGGTGGCACACGGGCTCTAGGCACACGGGCTCAGTAATTGTGGCGCACGGGCTCTAGGCATGCGGGCTCAGTAGTTGTGGCTCGCGGGCTCTACAGCGCAGGCTCAGTAGTTGTGGCGCATGGGCTTAGTTGCTCTGCGGCATGTGGGACCTTCCCGGGCCAGAGTTCGAACCCATGTCCCCTGCATTGGCAGGTAGATTCTTAAGCACTGCGCCACCAGGGAAGTCCAGTCATCTGACTTATTGTCATGGATCCTAGGGGGGCTGGGCGTAATAAGTCTTTGTCCAAAAACATAGTAAGGGCAAGTCGTGAAAAGAAAACCTCTATATTCTCCTCCAATCCTTTATACGTGATGCCACTTTTAACTCCCTTCCTCTTTGTACCCTTGGGTTTTCTGTTTGTTTGGAACAACTTTATTGAGCTATCATTCACGTACCATTAAATTCATCCTTTCAAAGTGTGCAATTCAGTGGTTTTTCATATACTCATAGGGTCGTGCCATCGCTCTCTAGTCCCAGAACATTTTCCTCCAGGGAAAGAATCACTATGCTTGTATACCTGAAGCTAGCACAACATTGTAAATCAACTGTACTCCAATTAAAAAGAAAAAGAGAAAAGAACCTCTGTGCCCCTTAGCAGGCACCCCATGCCCCCCAGTCCCCCAGCCCCCGGCAACCACTCATCTGCTAATCTGCTTTCTGTCTCTATGGATTTGCCTAATTTGGGACATTCCCTATGTTGCAAGCTGGATTGCGTCCCTCAAAATTTCACGCGTTGAAATCTTAATCCCTAGTATCTCAGAACGTAACCAGATTTGGAGATAAGGTCTCTAAAGAGGGGATGAGGGTACAATGAGGTCACTAGGGTGGGCCCTGACCCCATAGGACTGGTGTCCTCCATAAGAAGAGGCCATCAGGACACAGACACACACAGAGGGAAGACCACGTGAGGACACAGGGAGGAGACGGCCGTCTACACGCCCAGGAGAGAGGCCTCACCTCAGGAGGAACCAGCCCTGCCCACACCTGGATCTCAGACTGCAGCCTCCAGGACCGGGGGACAGTAGATGTCTGCAGTTGGAGGAGCCCGGTCTGTGGTGCTGTATTATGGCAGCCCCCGCAGATTGATACACCACATAAATGGAATCACACAGCGTGGGATTTCCTGGTCTGGCCTTCCCTTGATTTCACACTGGTTGAAACCCCTAACTCGCTCTCCTCCTGTTTGCCCCTCCCTCGGGGTCTCATCAACTTTCTTCTTTGGAAAACCTCTAGTTCCCGGCCACTGTTGCCAACTAGGCCCAGTGATCATTCATATCCTGGGGCGGCTGGAGGAAAACCCTGAAATATTGCTGAGGCAGAACCAAGATGATAATTTGATCTTTAAGATATAAGGTTGTATGAGATCTGAACCCAGTGGCTCAGACATACGTTACAGCATTTGAAAAGTCATTTCCCCAGCGCGTTCGCTTTTAGCTTTGAGGATTATTTCTAGTTCTCTTTATAAATGACTTAGTGTTTTCATCCACAATATTTTGGATTATTTTCAAGGCATAGCGTAAACATTTTCATGCAATTTACTGTAGCAAATAAAAAAGATATTCTGCTTTGTGATTCTATGTGTATATGTCTGATAAATTCAACGCCGTTCTTCAATCTGGATGTAGCAGTTGCGGTTCAGCCAGAGAAACAGAACCGGTAGAAGACACATGCTAGGAGATTTGCTGCCAAGATTGGCTAAGCCATTGTGTGGGAGGGGTAGGCAGGGCTGACATCTGTAGGGACTGCAGTTAGGAAGGGCGGGCTGGAATGTTTTTGGGAACTGACGGAAACTGCCGTCCCCAAAAGAAACTTCTTCTTTTTCATAGAAACCTCAGCCCAGCGCAGCTGGCCTTTTACCTGACCGCGGGAGACCCACCCAGATGATCCGGCGTAATCTCCCTCGTTCAGAGTCAACTGATGGTGGGCCTGGATCCCATTTACAAAATACCTCCACAGCAATACCTAGGACAGTGTTAGCAGTGGGTTAAATTGTGTCCCATCCAAAAAAGATATGTTGAAATCCCAACCCCTGGTACCTGTGAAAGTGATCTTATCTGGACATAGGGTCTTTGCAGTGAGAATCAAGTTAAGATGAGGTCATGATGGATTAAGGTAGGTCCTAAATACAGGTTCTTGGGGTAGGTCCTAAATCCAGGGAAGTTTAGACACACACACACACACGCACACACACAGCCATGTGAAGATGGGAGGCGGAGATTGGAATGACGCAGCTCCAAGCTAACGAACACTAAGGATTGTCAGATTCCACCAATAACCGGAACAGACGAGGAAGCGTTCTCCCCTAGAGCCTTCCATGGGAGCATGTTCCTCTCAATACCTTGATTTTGGACTTCGGGCCTCCAGGACTCTGAAAAAGTAAATCTGTATCGTTTGAAGCCACCCGGGATATGGTACTTTGTCACAGCAGCCCTAGGAAATAGACACAGTGTCTGAATAACTGCCAACAGTGTGATGTGTGAAGTCGAGACAACAAAAGACCATGACACCTGCCTTCCCTTCTCATCCCTCTGTCCTAACCTTCCGCTCCTCCGTGGAGCTCTTGTCCTAGTTGCTAGAAAAGCCAACGAAAACAAATAAATGTCAACATGTTGGCTCATGAAAGACAGATTGATTGGGGGCGGGGGTCCCACATCCTGACAGAGCCCTTAGTGCACTGAGGGGGCCTGGGGTAGTGGGAAGAGGAACGGTTGGCCAAAGAAACAGTGGGTACAGGGGCAGAAGCAAGCTGGGAAAATTTAGGGAACAGCACAGGCTGGGGTGGAGGCAGGGCAGGAACCAAGTAGGTGCAGGGAAAGTGGGAGAAGTAGTCTCCTGCCTCGTATTAATTTTCACTTGTCTTTAAATATACATGAAGTACACGCATGTATATATCCTCTGTCTGCGTGGCTTGAAACTTTATATAAAATATTTTTCTTGTCTCTTCCCCAGAGGCCAGTACTATCCTCAAGTCCTTTCATTTTCCGTTTCTGCAAAATGGGAGTGTGTCTGTGTGTGCAATTAGAAGTGTTATATATATATATATATTTTGTGTGTGTGTGTGTGTGTGTGTGTGTGGTACACAGGTCTCTCACTGTTGTGGCCTCTCCCATTGCGGAGCACAGGCTCCGGACGCGCAGGCTCAGCAGCCATGGCTCACGGGCCGAGCCGCTCTGCGGCATGTGGGATCCTCCCGGACCGGGGCACGAACCCGCGTTCCCTTTATCGGCAGGCGGCGGACCCTCAACCACTGCGCCACCAGGGAAGCCCAGAAGTGTTTTATATTTAAAAATAGTCATCTGTCAAGTCAACTGAAATAGAGCATTCTGATCTGTTGAAGCAAACTTTAACAATTTTAGAGTAGTTGTAGAGTGACACAGAGTTAAGGCTGAGAGCTCCGTCTACCCGCTCACCCAGGTTCCCCATAGTCAGGCTTTTTTCACAACTAACAAGTCAACCTTGGTCCAACACTATGAACTAGAGTCCAGACTATATTTGGATTTTCCTCAATCTTTCCACTAACGTTCTTTTCTGTCCCAGGACAGAGTTTAGTTGTCTCCTTAGGTGCCTCTGGGATGTGACAGGGTCTCTATCCTTCCTTGTTTTTGACGACCTTGACCGTTTTGAAGAATGCTGGTCACGTATCTTATAGAATGTCCTTCAATTTGGGTTTGTCTCCTGTTTTTCTCATGATTAGACCGGGCTTATGGGGTTTTGGACACGCTCAAGTTTTTATTTACGTTTCTTTGCCTATAATGTTTCAACAGACATTAATATATCTTAAAACAAGAATCATATTTCAGCTAGAAATCATGTATTTAGTAGTTGTGATCATTCGTTTAGAATCATTTATTTAGTGGCCATCATGTCTTTGTCCTCTTTCCATAAAAATACGGAAAGCTAGGAGAGCACATCTGTGCTCTCAGCCGCGGCTCAGACAGTGCCTTGGAAACGGACTGACTGCTCAGGTCAGCCCCACACCCGAGCGACTAGACGGCAGTGTACCACTGTCGGCTTCTGTGACTGGGGAGGGTTTGATCCAAAACAGTTATTTCTAGAAGTGTGACCGATTCCCATTACTATCTCAAAAATATATTAAGATGTTCTTTCCCTCCCTCTCTCCCTTACCGACATTTTAAGAATCACAGATGACATATATCTGATCTTAGTAAATGTCCTCGATCTAGTGAAAATAACAGCAAACAAAAAGAGTTTCTTACACAGGTACTGGAGAAAAGCCCTGTGTTCAAATTCCTTTGAGTTTTTTTTTTTTTTCCTTTGAGTTTTATGGTGCATTCCTCGAATCTGCTGGGTTTTCTTTTCTTTCTTTTTTTTTTTGAAGTCAAGTTTACTGAGGTGTCATTTACATAAAGTCCACCCTTTTAGAATACAGTTCTACGAGTTCTGGCCAACATTTACAGTCATGTGACGGCGCCCAAGTCAAGCTACAAAACCTCTGGGTCACCCCCCGCAAAGCATCCCCGTGGGCCTCTGTCGTCCACCTCTTGCGTGTGCCCAACGCTGGCGACCAGTGATCTGTTTTTGGTCCCCGTGGTTTTGCACTTTCCAGAACACCGGATAAATGGAATCATCGAGAATGTCGCCCTTTGAGTGTGGCTTCTCTCACCTCTCAGTTTACAGCTGAGATTCGTCCATGTTGTGGCACAGGCCAAAGCTGCTCCTTTCTAGGGTTCAGTAGTGCTCCAACATAGGCATACACCGCAGCGAGCTTGTCCCTTCCCCTGCCGAAGGACATCTGGGTTGTTTCCAGATTTGGCAACTATAAACCAACCCACGCGTGTAGAGGTTTTTGTGTGAACCTACATTCTCACTTCTCTTAGGTGGCTAAGTAGGAGGTGATGGCTGGGTTGTCTGTGCGCATGACATATACATGTATGATCTTATCGGGTGGCTGTTCGTTTCGTAAAAACAACCTCAAAAAGGCCTTCTGACAAAGGCACCGTAGAAAAATGCAGACGTCCCGCCTCCATGTAGTTTCACCTGTGCGTTTCTTGAACCTGCTGGTTTTCTTTGTCAAAGTGGTGTTGAGCTTCACTACGTGGGAGATGATTTTGTGCAGCAACTATTTATAAAATCATCCTCTCTCCCAGGCTTGTTCTCCACAGCGAGTTTTAAACACTAAATGCAGAAGTGGAAACAAAGGGAGGGGAAAAAACACATAATGTCTTATAGTGAAATATGATTACCAAAAGAGAGAGGGAGGGGGAACGGCCTTTTGAAAATTATAATCTCCCGCTATTTTGTAACTGTGATAGCCACGTATTATTTGGGGGGAATCGGAATCTTAACCCATGATGTGCAGCAGCCTTTTCTGCTGCTGTTATGGTAGTTGCCGGGTGGGTGGGCTATGAGATTATTCACGGATCGAGAGGCAACGTGGTTTGTGTTAGGAAGGCCATCGGTTTTGGAGTCAGAGGAGTTGGGCCACTCTGGCAAGCAGAATATGGTCCTCCAAGGATGTCTACACTTGAATGCCCTGAAACCTGTGAAAACGCCACCTTCTGTGGCAGAAGGGGCTTCGCAGATGTGGCTAAATTTAGAATCTTGCAGTGGAGTTTACACTGGATTAGACAGTTCAGCCTAATCGAATCACCAGGATCTTTGAAATTGGAAGGGGGCGGGGCAGGGGAAGAGCCGCTGGGGATGGTGTGTTGTGAGGACAGGACCAGAAGGAGGTCACGTGCCGAGGAACTTGGGCTCTAGACACTGCGAAAGGCAAGGAAACAGATTCTCCCCTGGAGCCTCTGGAAAGAATCAGTCCTGCCAACAGCTCCATATTAATTCGCCCAGTGAGACCCATGTGGGACTTCTGGCCTGCAGAATGGTCAGATACTAAGTGGTCAGATAATGATGGTCAGATAATAAGTGGCTTTTTCTTAAGCCACTAAGTGTGTGGTAGTTTGTTACAGCAGCAAGAGGAACCTGATGCAGCCACTAACCTCTGTGAGATTCAACTTGCCTTCCCTGTACAATGAGTATGATGGCCATTGTATCTCCCCAGTCACATCATAGGTTGCTGTGACAATGGGTGAGATTGTCTTTGAAAACGTTTAGAAAACTATAAGAAACCTGTTACATAGGAAAGACATATAGCTCCTGTCAGCTCGGTTCTTCCTTTGCTCACCGGCATCTGCTCCTATCAAGGTACATTTAATTTTGCTGAGTCCTTTGGATGGCCCCTACCCTTTCTGAGTGGGTGGCTGGCCCCAGGCATTTCTGCTCTTCTAAGATCCAACCCCACCCACAAACAGGATGGGCTTGGTTCCTAAAAACACCCCCTGCTTCTTTTCCACCATCATTTTCCTCCTCCTTTTTCTTAAATATGTAAAAAAGGGTGTTCCTGGGCTTCCCTGGTGGCGCAGTGGTTGAGAGTCCGCCTGCCGATGCAGGGGACGCGGGTTCGTGTCCTGGTCTGGGAAGATCCCACATGCCACGGTGCGGCTGGGCCCGTGAGCCATGGCCGCTGAGCCTGCGTGTCTGGAGCCTATGCTCCGCAACGGGAGAGGCCACAACAGTGAGAGGCCCGCGTACCTCAAAAAAAAAAAAAAAAAAAAAAAAAAAAAAAAAGGGTGTTCCTTAATTTAACTTTTTCTGAAAAGTTTTTGAAAACACACTATAATAAAGAAAACAATTTTCCTAGGAAGAGGTTAGCAACCTTGAGTCCTTCAGTCTCCTAGAAACAAGGGTTTCTAGGCCAAATAGTCAACGTTATTCCCGCTTCGCGGGCCACTTGACTCTGCTATTACAGCGCTGCAAGCTGGAAAGGAGTAGGCATGTTTGTGTTGCAATAAAACTTTATGTGGACACTGCAATTCAAATTTTACATAATTTCCATCTCACAAAGTATCATTATTCTTTTGATCTTTTTCCCCAGTCTTTAAAAAAACGTATCCTTAGCTTGCAGGCTGTGCAAAAACCGGTATCAGAGCTGTCGTCTGCCAACTCCTGTCCTAGCACAGAATCTCCACCAGGGCAGGGAATTTTGCCTGTCTTGTTAATGACTCCTTCCCAGAACCTGTCTTTATAACACCTTTTGATATTTTGCTCATCAGGGAGGCATTTTTTGGCATTAATTTAGAGTTTTAAAATATGGCATTATAATATTACTTATCTTGATGAGTAAGTTTTTGGCATCTCCTTAAAGTCACCTCACTCTAGGGTCCCGGCCCATGAGCCATGGGAGGGGGTCCATGGTGGTGGCGTGGATGAGTCTAGGTAGGCAGGTGGGCCATAGAGAATCATGGGATGCAGCTTGCACTCCCTCCCTTGGCAGGTAGGTCCCAGGGAGAGATGGCAGGGGGTCCATGAACTTGGATGGGGAAAACCTCTGCAGTTAACCCAAACTGAGCTTTTCTGACAACTATGACTATAGAGGAGATGACAGTAGCATTAAATGCATCTTTGATTTGTTACCAGTTTGTCACCAGTAGAAGTCTGATGTATTTTCAGAGCAGGTTAGAGTTGAAGCAGATTTTATTTGTACCCACCACTACTTTGAAGTGATGGAAGTTATTAGTACCACCTCTAGAGCTTATGATTGCAAGTACTGAGAAAGAAGCACATGTATTATGACATTGGAATTTCTTTTTTTAATTTAACTATTTTTACAGAATCGAGTTTCCTTGTAATCTTATGTATATTATTTTATGTCTTTATGCAGTGGTAATCAGTATAGTCAGTAACTTGCCAAAGAAGGTCTGGGGCATAGAAGTGGTTACAAACCCCCTCCTCTCAATCCTTTAACCTCTTGGGCCAAGTCTTTTACTCTGAGCATTGGAGATAAAAATCCCTGCCCTCCAGTATTACGGGGAGGATCAAATTCGACACTGTGCACGGACACCCCCATGCCCAATGCGAGGTGTTTTCAGTATTCAAAGGATGTGAACTGAATGTGACATTCCAAATAGAAAAAAACCAGCAACAACTCACATGCATTTGTCTGCTCGTGCTACCATAATAAAGCACGGAAGATTGGGTGGTTTAAATAACAGAAATTTATTAGGGCTTCCCTGGTGGTCCAGCGGTTAAGACTCTGCACTCCCAATGCAGGTGGCATGGGTTCGATCCCTGGTCGGGGAGCTAAGATCCTGCACGCGGCGTAGCCCAAAAGAATAACAAACAAACAAACAGAAATTTATTTTCTCACAGTCTTGGCATCTGCAAGTTCAAGTCAAGGTGTCGGCAGGGTGGGTTTCTCCCGCGTCCTCCCTCCTTGCTGTGTCCTCACACAGTCTTCCCTCTGTGCATGTCTGTGTCCCAGTCTCCCCTGCTTATAAGGACACCAGTCAGATTGGATAAGGAAGGGTCACCCTAATGACTGCATTTGATTTATTTACTACTTTAAAGGCTGTCTTTCCAGAAACAGTCGCATTCTAAGGTGCTGGGGGTTAGGACTTCAACATACGAATTTGAGGCAGGAGACACAATACATCCTATCTTGAAAAAAAGACCAGATGCCTAGCCAGGTCAAGGGTAGCAGAAGGGGCTACCACCCACCTCATCTCACATCCAAGGCAGGTGATGGAAAGCTCTGTCCTCACTCCTGTTTACTTCTCCAAGTACGTTCACCACGTGCTACCACCTGATACAACCGGCTCCCTTTGTAGTTTCGGTTCCAGTCTCCCTGAGGAAAATTAGAAGCAAGCCCCGAAGCAGACCTCGGCCAGAAGTTTGTACGTGAAGTTGGGGAGCACACCCCCCTTCTTCATTTCTGCCTGTGGCAGATGCTTCCTCAAAGCTGAGACATGCTCTGCAAACATCCCCGAGAGGTCACTGTGCCGTGGAGCACACGAATGAATCCTGGACTCTCAGGCCTTTGTGAGTCGGCCAGTCATGGAAACAAATATCAGCCTATGCGTTAGGAGCCATAGAACATCAGATGGGCCTCGATGAAATTACATATTGGATTCAATGAAAACTGGGCAGTAATTCTCAAGAGAAGTTTAACACCTCTTCCTACCGTCTTTTTTTAAAAAAAAATAATACTTTTTTTTAAAGAGCCGTTTTAGATGTACAGAACGGTTTAGCATATAGTACAGAGAGTTCCCAATTTTCCTCCTCCCACACACCATTTCCAGTGTTAACACCTTTTGTGTAAGAGTAGTACCTTTGTTACAGTGAATGAATCAATACTGATAAAATCCACAGCTGACATTAGAGCTCACTTCTGGTTCTGTACAGGTCTACCTGTTTGGACAAATGCAAAATGTCATGTATCTGCCACTACAGTATCATGCAGAATCCACTGACTGCCCTGAAAATCCCTCGTGTTCCCCGTATTCGTCCCTTCTTTCCCATCCCCAGAACCCCTGGCAACCACTGATCTTCTCAGTTTTGCCTTTTCTAGAATGTCGTAGAGTTGGACTCATACAGTATGTAGACTTTTCAGATTGGCTTCTTTCACTTAGTGATAGGCGTTTAAAGTTCCTCCTTGTCTTTACATGCCCTGATAGCTCATTTCTTTTTGTTGCAGAATGATATTCTATTGTATGGATGTGCCACAGTTTATCCATTCACCTACTGAGGACCATCTTGGTTGCTTTCGGTGTTTGGGGAGTAAAACTGCTGAACATTCCTGTGCGGGTTTTTGTGTAGACATAAGTTTTCAACTTAGTTGGGTAAATACCTAGGAGCACGGGTGCTGGATCGTATGTTTTGCTTTGTAAGAGACTGCCAGACTCTTCCACAGTGGCCTTACGTTTTGCATTCCCACCAGCAACGCGTAGGAGTTCCTGTTGCTCGGCATCCGGTTGGCGTTCGATATTTTGCCTAGCTGCGTGGCTTGTGGGATCTTACTCCCAAGACCAGGGACAGAACACAGCCCTGGCAATGAAAGCACCAAGTCCTAACCCCTGAATGGCCAGGGAATTCCCCGTAGTTTGTCTTAATGTGCAATTTCATTGTGATATGTGATATGCTGCATCTTTTCATAGGCTTGTTTGCCATCTGTATATCTCTTTGATGAGTTGTTCTTTTTTCCAGCTCTTTGGCCCATTTTTATTCTGTATTGTTTTCTTATTGTTGAGTTTTGAGCGTTCTTTGCATATTTTGGATATAATCCTTTATCAGATATGGATTTTGCAAATATTACTTCCTAGTCTGTGGTTTGTCTTTCCATTAACAGTGTCTTTTGCAGAGCAGAAGTTTTTAATTTCAATAAGTCCAGTTCATCAGTTTTTTTTTTTCCATGGATCATGTTTTTGGTGTTGTATCTAAAAACTCACTGCTAAAACCAAGGTCGTCTAGATTTTCTCCTACGTTATCTTCCAGGAGTTTTATGTTTTTGCTTTTTACATTTAGGCCCATGATCAATTTTAAGTTAGCTTCCGTGAAAAGCCTTGAGGTCTGGGCTAGATTAATTTTTTTGTTTGTTTTGTCTATGGATGTCTGTTGTTTCAGCACCATTTGTTAAAAAGGATATTCTTTCTCCATTGAAATACCTTTGCTGTTTTGTCAAAAATTAGTTGACTATATTTGTGTGGGTTCCTGCTGCCTTTTTACTAAACATTTGGCTACTGTTTAGGGGGAATACTGATTGCATTTGTTGCGAGCGGATTCTTGTATTCCAGCTCTCTGCAACAGCAAACAAAAATACTTGTTTGGAATATAGATATTGTGCAGTGGATACCTGTGTAGATCCTTGCTGCTCATGGCCTCCAAATTAACCTTTATACTTTTGTCAGAACGCACTAGCTCCTTTCCTGCTCTACTTTAATGTGCTTTTTCCCCTTTCTTCTTACACCATTCGAAAAATCTGCAAAACATATTAAATAAGATAGTCTAATTTAACACGTTCCTACCACCCATCTAGCATTCAGAAGGTGGAATTTCTCGGTGTTATTAGGATAAATGTAGGGGGTCGCCTTTCCTGTCTGAGGTCTTACAGAGTCCCGGGGGGCTCCTAGGAGTCTGTGATCAAAGTGCTCGACTCCATACTTGCAAGAAGACCGTTGGGATTATTGGGACACGATCAAACAGGCAAGATGGATTCCAAGCTCCCTTGCATTGTTAGCTACGGAAGACCAGCTGTAAAAAAAAAAAGTAGTCACGCCGGGTCCTAGTTTGGAAGCGAGGATTTCCACCGCTTTCTCATACTTTAAATGATTGGCGTCTGCCAAGTAATCAAAACATACCAAGGAACCTTTTCATCGTGTTCAGTTCGCAATTTCCAAGCGGCTAACGACGAGCACGGCTGGCAAGCCAGTGGGCCAGTTTGGCTGCGCGGCTACTCGAGAGTGTGCGGTAGCCGGGGGCCGTGTCCCGGTAAAGCCGAGAGCTGTAATGATGTCAACTTGTTATTTACTTTCCAAATCTGAATGACTGAGCAAGGCGAAAGGAGAATCAATCAACCACAATGTGACCCTACAGGCGGAAAAAACGCAGCGCTCCCACCAGCAGGCGGTGGGGGAAGGGAAGCACGTGTAACCGGGGCAGGGTTGCATCAGTAGCTCGCTCGGGTTTTCTGTTGCCCCCCTGGTTTTTCGATTGCCTGTTAATACCTCAGCGTCAGTCCTCACAAGCCCAAGGAGCCCGGGAGCGACGACGGGCAGGCTCAAGGGAAGGTCCCACCACGTCCTTTTGGGGGGCCTTGAATGGCAACTGATACAAAATAAGGCAAAATCTATTCTGCTGATTCACAATTATGGAGACTGTGTAAGTGTATCTTTTATTGATGTGCTCTAATAATAATGTGCAGCAACCGTCGTTTTACATCACTGACGTTTCACAGCAATATTTGGCAGCATAATTTTTAGTCTGCCTTTTTGATGGAGGACCAACCCCTTAAACACTCACCTCGGGCCCCCTCTCCGCAGAACCAGTGCAGCAAATGGCCCCGTATCCCAGCAAGGAGCAAGTGAGGTTCCAGTGTAAAACGCTGAGTGTGTACTGGGCTCTTGGGGTGAAGCTCCTTACACGCCAAAGGGAGGGGCAAACTTATTCTAAAATGTTCGGCAAAGCAGACACCCAAGGTGCCGGCGGGTGGGTGCAGATGTCTGTTTAAGTGAACTCAGGCCTCGAGTGGGGGGCAGTTGTCACCAAGCAGGAGGGGAGGCAGGAGAGCTGGGGCCTCGGGTTCACCAGGGCTGGGCCGAGCGAGCTGCGGCAACCTTAGCACTTGGCCGGGGCCCGACGCCCGACGCCTCCGGGCGGGGGCGGGGGTGAGAAGGCCCGAGGGCCCGGCTTCTTCCCCCTGCCCCCGCCGGGAGCCTCCACCCCGTTGGGCCCGAGTTTCTTTCTCCCCACGCACTGCCGGCTCTTCGCTGGAGGCATTTTGCAAAGGTCGAGGCTCCCCCTGGGCCCCCACTTTTCCGGGGAGGGGAGGAGACCAATGGGGTGCCCTCCCGGCCGCCGATTTTGAGGGAGCGGCGTCCTCAGGCAGGTTGCAGGGGTTCTGCTAGGGCAGCTGGGCGGCTGCTTCTTGGAGGTGGGGGAGGGTAACAGAGCGCTGGCCCGGTTCCCCCCTCCCCTGGAAACCGCGGTGCTGGTGACCAGGCTCCTGTCCCGTGCTGGCTGGGTCCGGGCCTAGGACGGGGTGGGCACAGGCCTGCGTCTCCTTCCGCCCGCATGGAGGCCACGAGGGAGGGACGGGGTTCGGATACACTAGGGAGACCCGGATTCCCTTCAGCCACTCCGGGCGCGGCGGGGAGAGCAGAGTCAGGGGTGAGGGACGGGGGAGGGTCGCAGGTTACCCCGCCGTGGGGGCGGGGCGGGCCGGGACGCGAGTCTTCCCTGGAGCCCTGGGGGAGGGGCTGTTGGGGGCGGACTCTCCCCCTCGTGGCTGTGGGGGAGGGCAGGCCTGGTGTCCTCACCCTCCGTGGGGGAGGGACCAGCTTGGGACGCGCCCCTCCCCCCGGGCGTGGGGGGGGCTCGGGGGGGGACCCGGGCTCGAGTCCCCGGGCGGTGGGGGAGGGTGCGGGCTGGGGGCCGTGGGGGGAGGGGCCGGCCCGGCGGCGGAGGCGGCCTCCCTGGCAGTCCTCCCGGCCGGGGTCGGCGCGCTGGCGGCCGCTCCCCCCGGAGGTCACTGCCCGTGCCGGTCCCTCCCGCCGTCCCGCCCTCTGCCGCCGCCACCGCTCCCGCCCCAGCCCCCCCCCCCCGCACTCTGCGCTCGGGAGCGAGGTGCCGCCAGCGCCCCCGCCCCGCCGCTGCTGCCGCCGCCGCCGCCGCCGCCGCAGCGCCCTCGGCCGCCATTCGGCATCCGAAACTTTCCAGCGCCCGCGCCTCTCGGGGACTCGGCTGCGGCGGGGCGGGGGCGGCCCGGGGGCGGCGCGCGGCTGCTCCGGGCGCCGGGCCCTCCTCGGCCGCGGCACGGCCCGGGCTCGGAGACGGCCGGCCGGAGGGAGGTTCGGGGCGGCGGCGCCGCCGCAAGTTGCGCTGCTCGCGGCGAGGTGAGTGTGCGGGGCGGGGTGGCGCGAACTTGTCCCGCGTGGGGGCCGGCGGTTCCCTCCCTCCGGGGTCAGACCGGCGGCCCGGGGCTCCCGCACGCTCCGGCCGCCTCCGGGGCTCTGGAGGGGCAGGTCCCCCAGTGTCTCCCGGGCTTGGGCTGGGGTGCGGCGCGCTCCCTGCAGGCTGCACAATACCCCGTTTTGGCTGCTCCCCAAAGTGCCGGCGCGTTGGGGGCGGGCGGAGGCTGGGGGGGCTCCTTTGTTTCGGGGAGGGGGAGGCGGCCGGCAAGTTTGAGGAAGCGCTCGATTTGTCCCCCGGTGCCCCTTTGTCTGCCCAAACCGGGGCTGGCTGGACGGACCTGCGCCGCCGCGGGATCCCCTGTGGGGGGAGGGGAGCCCCATTCATCCCCGGGCGCGGGCCGGCCAGTCCCGGGCCGGCTGGAAGCGCGGCGGCGCGGGCCCTGGGCGGCTCAGTTTCTGAGGCGCAGAAACTGTCAACGAAGTCGGGAGATCCCCAGCCCGAGCGAGGAGCGCGGGCTGGGGGCGACTTCGGCGGACGGGGGGCGTCCCTGGTCTGGCCGGGTCTGCGGAGCGCGGCCTGGGGAGGCTGCAGACCTGTTGCTCCCGGGCTGGGGGAGGGGTGCCTCCAGATTCGCGTCCCGGGCGCTGCTCCCCAGGGGGACCTTGCCCACGGGGGCCGGTTTTCGGAACGGGGTGGTGCGCGCCTTCGGGGGTCGCCGGAGGTCGCCGGGTCTGTGACAGTTGCGGGCGCTGGGTTAGGGCCTGCCCTTCACGTGCGCTGTCCGTGCGCTGTGAGGCCCGCGCCAGGGCTCGTTCTTAGCACGGCCTCGCATTTTCCGAGCCCCTCGCTTTGGAAATTCCACAAAGTTAGAGTCGGAGGTGGGTTTTTTTTTTTCTTTTCTGTCGCTGATGTTGTAGAGCAGAACCCCCAAAGAAACAAGCTCCAGGTCTGTCCCTTGTGCCACGGTTTCTGCTTTGCTTTGTCACATGTGGTTTGACCTGACTGCTGGATGTTTTTCTCTCCAGGAGCGCCGCCTGGGTCCCTGGGTTAACCTGCAAGGGGAGGGGCGGGACTCCAGCCTGGGAGGGGGAGGGGGAGGGGAGCGCCCCTCTTCAGTCCTGAACGGTGGCCTCGGGGTAGGAAATGGCCCAGGACGATTTTATGAGAAGTTTACAACTAGTCATTCCTAGGAAAGACGCGATGGGGGTGGGGGGCGAATGTTGAGTTTGGAACAGTTGAGAGGTGAAGATGACGCTTTTATGTTAAGGGATGTTAATATCTCAAACGTCCGGCAGATTTTCGTGGAAAACCCCCCAGCTGGATAATGAGTCCAGGGATGAAAAGTTGAAGTGCATCACTTGACCCACTTACGAAGATCGCCCCTTAAGGATATTCCAGACCTGAAGGGAACGCACACCTGTGGGATGAAAATGGAGACTTCAGGTGTTGATTTGGTGTTGTGCACAGCAGGGTGCGTGTCACTGGATCTTCTCAGGCTGGCTCTTCTTGTGTTTCTGTCCGGGGCTTAAGTCACTCCAGGAATTGTCAACACCCCCCATTTAAATTTCGCACCTTGACCCTTAAGTCTTCCCAAGCTCACCCCTCCCGAAGGTTTGGGTGTTTAAATGAAGCGTGTGGCGTCCTAGTTGGTCTCGAGTCTTTACCTTTAACCAAGGGAGTCTCAGTTTTCTCATCTGTGTGATGGCGTCATGAGTCTACCTGGGTGGGCTGTTAGGAGGGTTTCAGCTCTAGCCAGCAGAAAGGGGAATAGAGCCCCTGAGTCCACCTGCATCAGGACACCATGCTTTGCTAGAAAAGCAGTCTTTGTCCCCGTTTGGCCGGAACTAGTGAAAGGGCCCACCCTGTTGTTGTGCTCTACTGTTGACCTTCAAATCCTGTAACTTTTCTGAGTGTCGTTTTCTATGTGTGTAAAAATAAAAACGGGAACTGAAATCGTGGTACTCATTGGGTAGTGCAAGGACAGAAAGAGGGAATGTAAGTGTAAGTTTTTTGAAAACTACAGAGCTGCCTGTAAGTTTTAGCTGTTGGTATTGTGCAGGTAGAATCATTTTCCTAATGTTACTCTAATGCCGTGCAGTGAGGATTTTACACGCACTTACTACCCTGTGTGCAGCAGTTATTTCCATCCTGCTTCACAGTCCACTGACTTGCTAATACATGGTGGAGGGAGGATTGTTTGATTCCGAAAGCCCACCTCTTAAGCTTGGTGTTATCTTGCCTTCCTGTGTATACATTGTGTGAATCTTCCCACTTGGAGACAAGCTCGTTAAATTACACACACACACAATTTCTCTCTCCCTCCCTCCCTCCCTCCCTCCCTCCCACACAGAAGAACCTACATTGAAATCTGTTTATACACCTAGATGAATCTCAACAGAAATCATGAAATGTCCACCACAGTGGAAAGATTGTTTTCGTCTATAGCTTAATTATCCAGTGTGGCAGCCACTAGCCAACATGTGCATATTTAGATTCAAATTAACTAAAATTCAGTAACCATTCTGTTGTTACTAAAATAAACAACTCTGTTGTTTCAGTGCTTTACCCATAATTCACATACTCAATAGATGTGTGTAGCTAGTGGCCGCCATATTGGGACAGCGCAGAACTTGCAGAACGTTCTATTGGAGGGAGATTCTCTATAGTTACTGCAAGTAAGGATTAATAAAGAAGGCAGTAAAGAGAGTTAGTCTACTTTTTGTGGGAGGAGGGGAGAGGCTGTAAGAGTTTGAAATAATTTACTGGTAGACTTTAAAAAGAAAGGCAGGCGCATTTCAGCTAGCAGGTGACCTAGGAAAGTGATTTCAGTGAGATTTGACAGCTGTGGTTTTTTAGATTGAGGTGGTTTGGATCACTTTTGATTTAGAAAACCAGAACTCCAAGCTAGAGTCTCTCACTGAGTATTTAACCTTGGACATGGCATTTAGTGGCTCTCTGCCTCAGTTTCCCCATCTGAAAAATGGCATAGCCAGTCCCCACGTGGCCCGCCTTTGTGTGTGTCGCGGCGCACATCTCTCGGGGTGGTGGGGAGCCCAAGGTGTCACCGTCAGTGAAGCCCCACGTAGGTGATTAGAGGCCTTACCTGCTACGTTTAAAGCCTTGCTCACCATGGGCTACCTACTCCTCCCCCCAAGTTTAGGCCTCAAGTTTTAATTTCTTGAGGACAAAATCTTCTGTTGTTAAAAGGCTGATCGGGAATCCTTCCAACAAAGTGAGGCTCAACAGTAGTCAGAGTATTTTTAAAAAGTGGCTGAGTGCTGGCCGTTTCCTGTAGACGGGTCCCTGAGTCAGGATGTTATTTTTATTACTTAGCTGGTGTGTTCTTTGCATAGTCTTTTGTATTTTTTTATAGCAGCCTATTAGAAATTTTATTTGTGGTTGGGGGGGAAAACCCAGTTTTGCATCTGTGAGAGGTGACTTCCCAGATCGCCCTCTGCCATTTGTCCTCACTCTTGCCTTGCCTCAGGACTGCTGTGACCTGTCAAGCCTTTGAGACACCTGGGATATCCATGATTCTCTTCCAGAGGCGGGCAATGGGTTCCTGCAGAGGGAAGCCAGGCCCCCAGAGCCATCTCACGTAGGTCCCGAGTGTCAGGAGTTCAGACCGTTCCTCAGTTACCTATTGGGAGGGAGGACCCCACACCCCAACCCTGAGGCTGCCCCCTCTGAGCTTTCCGCCAGGTGTCTGCGTCTTGGGCTCTGCACACGTGGTTATTGCCAGGCCTGACCCAGGCCAGAGGACAAGCACGATCGCTCTGCCCTGTGAGGCGAGACCGCCCCAGGTGTGGTGTCCCCGATACCTTGCATTTGCCCCCTTTTTCTCCTGTAAGAAGAGTACGTGACTTCCAATAAGTTGTTCATCTTTCACCACCCAAGACATTCAAAAAATCGTTTCAATCGGGAAGCAAGACTAAAGTCATTTTGTAAACATTTTTTTAAGTTGGAAAGATAAACTTTTTTTTTTTTCCATAACTATGTTTAGCGTGAAGGAAGTAACTGGCCTCTTGAGTGGAGACTGGATGTGAGTTTTTCCCTCGGGTCTGGCCCTCCTTGGCCCTTGCGTCCTGTCCATCCTTTCCATGGGGCTCGACCAACCGGATGGCCCTGGCCACATTAGCAGAAAGAGACCCAGCAACCAAAATGAATGCTGGGTGTGGGAAGGGACAGACAGGCAACATGTTTATAGACGGAAAAGAGAGCCTGCTCTGAGAAAATGAGTTTCAGACCTCAGGGGGAAAATGCCGTCATTAAGGAGTGTGCTCCCCGGGAACTTGGCCATGGAGGCGGCCGCCTCCTGCAAAGCCTTCCCATGCGGTTATCGCCGGCATCAGATATTTATTGGGAATCCGCCGCCTGATTGAAGATGGCAGATGTGAACTGGAAGCCATTGAAAAGTTAAATCGGAGCAAATTTAAACTTGAAAACAGAGGACAGAGTATTTTCTTCTGATAGAGGAAGCTGGGTTCCGTTTCCATGGCTTTGGTTTCTTCTTGGTCCTTGGCGGGAAGAGGTCGAGCTGGAGGGCGACTCGCAGGCTCGAGAGAAAGGGTGACTTAGAGACGAAGGTAGAGGAGATGGTTGTTCACGGAGGCCGTCTGTTCAGCGTTGAACTCTGGAAGCTTGTAGTCAGCCCACGGTTCTCAGGGCAGTTTGGTCCCCTACCGTCAAGCAGCTTTTGGCAATGTCTGGAGACGTGTGGTTGTCACACGTTGGGGGAGGGGGACGGTGATGTTCCTGGCATCCCGGGGGGGGGGGTGCGGGAGGTCCGTGGATGCTGCGTAACATCCCACAGGGCACGGGACAGACCCACCCCAGAGAACGCCCCGTTGCTGGATGCCCGTGATACTAGGGTGGAGACACCAGCCCTGAGTTCAGCTGTGCAGTCCTGTTTCGAGCAAGGTCCACGGGCGGGTGGACGTCAAGATAGGTATCCGGCGCTGGGGTTCTCACGGCTCCCGTAGGCCATTTTGGGATACATTAGGAAGTAAATGAGAAGGGAAAGGAGGCGGCGGGAAGCGGATGGCCTTTGAGAAGAAAGAAACGGGAGCGGCGCAAGGCCAGGAGGTGTTGGGGACGGGAGGGGGGGCGCTCCGAGTCCCCTGAGCTCTGTCTCAACTGGAGTATTTTAGAGCCCCCGATGCCAGCGCTCCTGCATGGCGCCTTCCTGTTGGTTTTGCTGATGTCATTGCAGATTGACCAGGTCTCACTTTTGGTCGGCTTCTTGGGACTTGGGTATTTATCAGGGGAGCACCGGTTCCTGTCTCCTGTTTTCGGACCCTCTCTGTGCCCAGCGAAATGTCGGTTAACCTGGCCTCGGGGTAACCTCCGTTTGGGAGGGCGGGGACAGGTCAGGGTGGGAGGTGGGCGGGGACAGGTCAGGGTGGGAGGTGTTTGCTGCTTGCAGGACCTTGGCTCCCGTTTCAGGCCCTGTCCTCTCCTGTGAATAGTTGATTCGGGAAGGGCGGGGGGCAGCTGGGTACGGACCTGCAGTGGGGCCCTCTTCCAGGGCTGGGCACAGCTGGCACCTGGAGTCTGGTACTCCGGAGCCAGCCCGTGGCCCCGTGTCCTGTGACCCCCCCCCCCCAGAGGAGCGCCAGGCCCAGCCTGGTTGGGGGCCCTGTGGGCTCCTGTGGTCATGGGGTCGGGGACGTGGTCGCAGGGAAACCTGGTTTGCAGCCAGTTCACCATGCACTCACTGCCTCTGGGCACATCCGTTACCTTCTCTAGCCTTAGGTTTCTTCTTGAGAGAGAAAGAAAATAAAATCTGTTTCTCAGGCTTGTATTAACAGAAGGAGGATTCTTATCATGCTTGGAGCTCAGTGTCCTTAGGTTTTCCTCTACTCTGAAGCTGGGAATTGGTGTGGAAATATCCAATGATGACAAAAATAATAATATATCTTCTTTAGTTACGGTGGTCTCCATCAATGGCTTGCTTGCTTTTCTTATCTCCCCTCCCCACCCCCACCCTTAAGTTAAATTTCAGGGCTGGCATACGCACACAAACACACACACGTGCTATATACAGACACATGTATATCCTCTATATATTTCCTAAATTTACTATATGATAAATTATGAATTTCAGCATGCTTAAATTTCTGTAACCACCACCATCATCAGGATACCAAACAACTAAATTCCGTTACCCCAGAGGTGTCCGCGGTGCTTTGCCTCCACACTCCCCACTCCCTCAGCCCCTAACCTGGGGCACCTGCCCATCAGCTCCGCTCTCCTGGTCTTGGTAATCGCATTTTAACTCAGGATGAAATGCCTAATAGTGAATCTCTCCACTCTTCCAGCACCTTCCTTGACTCATGAATTTTATACTGTAGCACACTTGGGCCCGTGTGTTTTCCTCAGAATGATTTTGCACTGTGGATTTTATCAAAAGCAAGGAAAAGCCAAAACTTAGAGTTTCTTAATACTTGTAAGAAATCATAGTGAAAAAGTATCAGGTGTCGTGTTGGAGCCGCCTGTAGGATTTGCACATTTCCTACGCCAGTTGATTGTTGCTGCCAAATCAGTTGAGATGGGACATTTTTGGATGCACTTTCAGAGACTTTTTGGAGCAGTACTATGTAAAATGTATCAGTAGGTTAGACTCATGTCTTTAGTTTCAAAAACAGGACACACATTAAGAGGCGTGGTTTTCCCAGTGGGTTGATAACGTGACCGTAAAGTGCGCTAAAAATATCCAGTTGTGTTTGCATTAGTTTGTTGTAGAAATGAATTCCTACATCTATGTTTCTGTGTGGTGGTGAACCGGAATTTTACCTTGGGTCGTAATTTCACTATTTGTGATCGAATAAGGAATATCGTGTTTTCTAGAGGATCCTTCGCCTGGCATCTGGGTCAGTTGTGTCCTGCCTTGGGTTGCCCGCCTGCTTGTGTGAAGTTGTTGAACCTGTGTGTGTCCTCACTTGTAAGTGAAAGGCTTGATGAGCTGATCTTGAGGCCTCTCCTACCCCGTGTGTGCGGATTGTAATGTGGAAAAGGCACACGTTAAATGTTGCGTGGGCTCTTTTTTTTTTTAAAACACTTTTGTAGGTTAAGGATTATTGTGGTTTTATATTAACTAGCAGTTTGGGTAAACTATGTTCCATGCTTTAACTATCGTTTTACCCATGATTGAAGTAAACAGTATTCAGCTTAACATCGCTAAGTTACTGTAAAAAAAAGCCCGAGCAGTTCAGAAGACACTTTGGGCTGTGGGGTGCCTCTGAATAACTCTTATGAGTGTTGTAGTTTCCCAGTCTCAGGAGACCCCGTAAAATAAGCACAAACAATGCTCACGGCAAAATTCATAGTGTTTAGAAGAGAGTGTCTCTGCCTTGAATTCCTGTCATTTTTTCCTATCGTGGTGGATGGAGCTGGAATCCTGAAAAGAAAACATGAGAGTTTTCTTTGCTTACTTCTTTTGAGCCTGGAACCCAGAAAATGACCCCAGATAGCCAGCCCTGAGCACTTTCCTTTCTGGAATACTTTCCGCCAACCCCCAGGGAGAATACAGAGGCAGGAGGAGGTGAGCACTCTCCCGGCGCCCACCCCCCCCACCCCCCCCCCCCCCCCGCCGGCGTGATCACCTTCTCTCTCTCCAAGATACTGAAGGCTTTCCTCATGTCTACTGCAACCTGGACACCCAACCTCATCCATGTTGAAGCAAGGCTAGAGGGACACTGTCCGCTTCTTGGAGAGCTTAACTCATAACTATTACAGACTTGCCCGTTGTCATTGGGCTTTAGAGTCTGTGTGAACATCCGGTATCCAGTTTGCAAACACTTCTGCTTGTTTAAACTTGCCGATAGATGGAAATTCGGGCAAAAGAAGCTTACTGTATGTGATGCCATTTTATTTCTTAAATCAGTAATAACAGATACTTTAATATGGTAAGACCACGTAAGTCACGATTGGGAACTGGAGAAAATTCTGTGTAACTGAGCAGTGCTTTTTGTTTCTAGTGCGTTGGGGTGATTTTTAGCTTAGCCGGATCAACTCTACCCTTCGAGGTACCCTTGTTATCTTGACATCCGTTTGAAGATGAGAAATGAGAAAGTGGAGCTGGAGGGATGTTACCCCGTTCATATGATGCAGACATCTGTAGCACCGGTATGAAAACATAATTCTCAGCACCTATAAAGTTCCAGGTGGTTGCCGAGTTTTAGGTTGTATTTAGAAAAGCAACTGAGTAGAGAATTGATGTCTCTACCATTTGATTTATTTAGGAGACAGAATAAACTTGGGTCCTTGCCTTAGGTTCTTTTTACAGCAGAATCTTATCAGGCATTTTAATCCCTTGAAACTTGAATGCCAACTCTGTGTTGGTAAAGACTCAAGTATTCACAGTTATCAATGTAAAAACAACGGTTGCCAGTCTCTGACAGTCACAGGTCAGTCTTGGGAGACACGCTTTGGTTTAGCTCCTAATTTGATTATGAAAAAATATCACATTAGGTTTCTATTTCTAAGACGCACGATGATTCTGTGCCAGTTTCAACAATTTCTAGAGATCTGTAGCGTAATTCTTCAAAAAGCCTTGCTAGGAGAAACAGCGTTGGAGGGGCACTCAGCTCAGAAGTTGATGAAAATAAGAAGTAATGATCTCATTGTGTCCAGTGCATCACAGAAATTGTTGTAGACCAGATGAGAACAAGGGGAGAGGCCTGTGGAAATTAGACTCGCCTGATAGATTTCATGGGACTCTGGTAAATTTCATGGGCCTCCTAGGACATTTCCTTGAAACCAATAGTCTCCACCTTTAGTTGGGGCAGAGGGTGACAGAAATGCCTTGTCTCCGGTTTTAATTCACAAAGTGGGCTCCCAAGTGGACTGGATATCATATCTCTGGCAGTGACAATGAGATTTACTGGAGTGCAGGAAGAAACTTAAGTTCTCTGTTTATTTATTTTTATGTAATAGTTACAAAATGTCTATTTGTGGTCTATGAGAAATGCATATAATGATCGTTGAGTGTTATCTCTAGTTAATACGTTACGTGAGTTGGAGTTAATGCTTAAAAGGTTTTCACTGAGAGGGACATGCAGTGAAAAAGCATCTAGAGATCACCGATGGGGTCCCCAGAGGTGAGAGGGGCTGATATAGAAGTCCCTTAATAAAGTGGGACACAGATGTATTCCCCTTTTTCTGTCTGGCTTCACCTGCCACGGAGTGTGTGTGTGCGTGTGTGTGTGTGTGCGCGCGTGTGTGTCACACATGTGTTGTGACTGAGATCTGACAGCTTAGAGATTGGACGTACCTCCAGAGGCACAGCTGTTAATGACGTGATTTGGGGAAGAAGGAACATACGCTGACAGGGTGCTGTGCACGTTTTGGATCCACAGGATTGTGCGCGTTTTTAAAGCTGAAAAAATATTTGCGTTTCAGAACCAGATGACAATATCTCAGTTGCAGGTGCACGAGGAAACTTTGGAACAATGCTGTGCTTTTTAAGCATTTCATGACGCCGCAGTGTTTTCATAATCACTTAATTCTGTTTATAAATCAGCTGCTTTCATTGACGGATGCCCTCAGGGCTCCCAGGAACCAGGCTTTTTGTCAAATACGTGATTCAAACTTTAAAAGATGGGAGATAGCGCTGGAACTGGGTTGTGATAAAAGTCTCTGGTGCCTTCAGTCTGGCTGTTTATTTGTTGTTGTTTTCTTCCAGAAACATATTTCATCCATCGTGGTTGTTATTAAATCTTTTATTTTTTGCATTTCACATTAGAGGCTTTTTAAAAGAGAAAACTGTCATTTTGGTTGATGCTGTATTACTGGTGTTACAGAGAGTAAATAAATACAAGAGTTACATTCACACCCCAGACCACATTGTGGCCTGTGGAGGTGAGACGTAGAACTCACCTCCAAACTGCAGGTCTTTGGCTGAGGTCGTTTGCTGAGAACGGCTGAAGCTTTGATTTTCATGATGCTAAGTGTCGACCGCAAGTAGTTCCAGGTTTCCGCACCAGCCTTTTTGTTTGTTTAATTTGAAATGATTGGTACGTTAGCTTCGGTTTTGTGTGTGATTTTCGGTGTTTGTGCCTGTTTTGCCCTTTGTGGATAAGGAGTTTGCAGCATAGCTCTGTATGTAAAGGAAAGCTGACGTTTGTCTTGTTCTCTGTACCGTCGGGGCACCAGGGCCACACATCATTTCATAGCCGTCAGGATCCACGTGGACATTCATTTGTCCTTTGGTGAACTGATATATTTATCTCCTACTTAAAAAAAAAATTGCTTCTCTTTACAGTAATATTCAGAACGCACCTACTGTGAAGAGAGGAGAAGCAGGAGGTAGATTTTTTTTTTTTTTTGTCTGCATCACGTGGCCTGCGGGATCTTAGTTCCCCCACCAGGGATCGAACCCAGGCCCTCCAGGCCCTCGGCAGTGAACGCACGGAGTTCCAACCACTGGACAGCCAGGGAATTCCCAGGAAGTAGAATTTTTGACATCTACATTATGCACCTCTGTCTCTGCTCTCCAGAGATCAGGACATTTAAGCTCCCGTAACAAATTTAGTTTTAATGAAAGTCTTTGGGAATGTCCTTTGTCTGCCCCGTGCCTGCCCATCTAAGAGGAGGGAGAAATTACACAAAGTCTTTTGCTTTTAGCCGGTTTCCTTGAGCCTTGTCCGTGTCCTGACTTCTTCTTGCCAGCAGGTCAGCTAGACACTGGTCAGTCGCTTCAGGTCTGGACAGGAATCTTTTTCTGTCTTTGTTGATGATAATTTTCTAATAGTTATTCATTTGATTATTTGCCAGCCAAATTACCCTAAATAATATTCAGAGATGTATCGGAGACTAGCCCCATCCTGAGACTGTTCGCAGAAGTGGGCACAAAATTTGATTTTATTTCCTAAATGCATACCTCAGGTACTCATGAAGTGCAGAGACCTATGTATACCCTCTGGGAGTTAGAGGCACAGGTGTACAGAGCAGGAATGTAGGGGAACAGTAGCACCAAATGTTTGCGTCAACGGGACGTGAAATCTCCAAGTATGCTAACCTTTGAGGGAAGATCTGAAAACAGATGAGTCTGTGGTGGTGTGAATTACCACTCACATCATTTCCGTCAGGGAGGCAGTTACTCTTCTTGGGAAGCTTGGGTTATTAAAATCAGCTATCTTCATTTTCCCACAAAAATAAAAATCAGTTGTGGTTCAGATAATTGTATGTGAGGCTTTACCACTGGAAGTTTGAAGTTAGCGAAATTGTACACCCCTGGTTAATTACATTAGTATACTCAAACTAAATACAGGATACGATTAGGTCATGGAAATATTTCCTTTTTCTCTCAGGCAGTACAGCGTCTGTCCACCTAATAGTTAATAGTTTTTAATTCCATTATGTAATTTTTGGCTCATCCTGTGTTTCCAGAAAAGTTAACTGAGTAAAACTAGAGACTGTATGTTTTCACTATTTCCCAATTCGTATTTAAACATGAAATGGTGCACAGAATAAGCTGTCCTTTGTGAATTTTAATTTTCTCAGCTCCTGGCACAACAGAGGGGTAAGCTGGGGTCCCATTTTTTTTAAAATTTTTATTTATTTATATTTATTTTTGGCTGTGTTGGGTCTTCGTTTCCGTGTGAGGGCTTTCTCTGGTTGCGGAGAGCGGGGGCCACTTTTCATCGCGGTGTGCGGGCCTCTCACTGTCCCGACCTCTCTTGTTGCGGAGCACAAGCTCCAGACACACAGGCTCAGTAGTTGTGGCACATGGGCCTAGTTGCTCTGCGGCATGTGGGATCTTCCCACACCAGGGCTCAAACCCGTGTCCCCTGCATTGGCAGGCAGATTCTCAACCGCTGCGCCACCAGGGAAGCCCTGGGGTCCCATTTTTCTGCGTGGCTTTTGCTTTAAGGGAAGTTTGGGTTTGGTTCATAGTTTGCTATCGAAGAGTATGTTCAACCTTCTTGAATTACCTGTTGTGTTTGCTTTTCCATTGAATGTTCTATATTTGGACAAGGAATGTATTTTTCTGTATGGGTTTCTGGTGGCCCGGATGTTCATCAGAGCGGAATTTCTCTGTGTCCGCACTGCTGCCATTGGGCAGTTCGGCTGTTCTGTAGTTCCTAGTATTGAGTTGGACACACTGTAGATTCAGGTTGGGCTGTCATTCCTTTTGCAAGCTGTGTGATACTTTGTTTCATTTGGGTTTGCCATAGATGTTTGCTTTGCCTTGGGATGGCTGTAGATGGCCACCTGTGGTGATAAATTTCACGCAGATCTCTAAATCCTGTTTAAGGTCTAGTTGATTTTCAGGAACCGTGTTACTGAGGTGTAAATTACATACCAAAAAAAGCACCCACTTCAAGTGTACAGTTTCAGTGATTTTTAGTCATTTTACCGAGTGGTGCAGTCTTCGGTCATCATCCAGGTTTCAAGCATTTTCATTCCACAGTAAGATCGCTCCCGTCTTCAGGAATGGCATGTCATCCGTTCCTGCGCCCCCTGCCAGCCCCAGGCAGCCACTAGTCTCCTTTCTGCCTCTGTAGATTTCCCTTTGCTCGGAACCCGGTGGTGGGAGGTGATTTAGTGAACCTTCCCCGCCCCCTCTCCAGGAGAGGGGTACCTGGGGAGAGTGCAGGGCCGCACGGGGAGCCTTGGTGTCCTCCCTGTAAGATCAGGGTAGTGATGGGTTGGTTGCAGGCTCTCAAGGCGGAGCCATGTAGGAAGTACGTAGCTCTGTGGAAAGACAAAAAGGTCTTTATTCCCGTCTCACCCCTAGCTTCTTCGTGACATTTTTTCTTTCTTAAATTCTATATATATGTGTTAGCCTACGGTAGTTGTCTCTCTCTTTCTGACTTCACTCTGTATGACAGACTCTAGGTCTATCCACCTCATTACAAATAGCTCGATTTCGTTTCTTTTTATGGCTGAGTAATATTCCATTGTATATATGTACCACATCTTCTTTATCCATTCATCCGATGATGGGCACTTAGGTTGCTTCCATGTCCTGGCTATTGTAAATAGAGCTGCAATGAACATTTTGGTACATGTCTCTTTTTGAATTATGGTTTTCTCAGGGTATATGCCCAGTAGTGGGATTGCTGGGTCATATGGCAGGAATAAAGACACAGACCTACTAGAGAACGGACTTGAGGATATGGGGAGGGGGAAGGGTGAGCTGTGACAAAGCGAGAGAGAGGCATGGACATATATACACTACCAAACGTGAGGTAGATAGCTAGTGGGAAGTAGCCGCATGGCACAGGGAGATCAGCTCGGTGCTTTGTGACCACCTGGAGGGGTGGGATAGGGAGGGTGGGAGGGAGGGAGACACAAGAGAGAAGAGATCTGGGAACATATGTATATGTATAACTGATTCACTTTGTTATACAGCAGAAACTAACACACCGTTGTAAAGCAGTTATACCCCAATAAAGGTGTTAAAAGAAAAGAAAGAAAAAAACTTTTATGTTTAGGGACTTCCCTGGCAGTTCAGTAGTTAAGACTTTGCGCTTCCATTGCAGGGGGCACAGGTTTGATCCCTGGTTGGTGAACTAAGATCCCGCATGCCCTTGCGGCACGTCCCCCCAAAAAAGAGAGAGAGAAACGTTTACTTGTAGTCAGCAAACTGTGAAGCTAGAGGAGTTCGTCGTATATTTAGGGTCATACTAATCGTGAAGAATCGTGCATAAAGGGCTGCATTGGATAGGTGCGGAGTCTGGAAAAGGAACTGCGTTTACAGTGATGGACTCAGTCCCTGGAGAACCCAGGACACAGCAATAGGGCAGTCAACCCTCCATGCCCCTGCTGCCTCCTTCTTGAAATGCCGTCCTGTTTCTTTCATGGCACTGGATGTTTGACTTTGACGGAAGTTCCATCTTGGTCGGGATATACCTTAGCTCAGTGGTCCTCCACCAAGGGCAGTTTTGCTCCCAAGGGACGCTGGACAATGTCTGGGGGCCTTTCTGGTTGTTACCAATGGGGAAGGGGTGTCGGTGGCATCTAGTGGATAGAGGTCAGGGGCGCTGCCCAGCATCCTGTAATGCAGGGGGATGAGGCCCCAAGGCCCACAAAGAATTACTCAACCCAAGAGGTCATTAGTGCCGAGGTCAAGTGTCCTGCCTTAGAAGCTTGAATCTCGTGGTTGAAGGCTTGGTAAAGTTGAAGGACTAAAACCCGCATCAGACTTAGAGAAGTTGGGAAATCTTTCCGTCCTCATACATTCCAGGGAAATATGGATCTTCTTCTACAGCAAAGGACAAGCAAGGTTTTGGGAGCTAACTTTAGAGGGAAAAGAAATTCCTTTAGAAGTATTCATTTACAAATAAACAGCGAAATTACACGACATCTGGGGTTTGATCTGGAAATCGCACGTCATCCTTATCTCTTCCCCAAGAACTGAGAAAGGAGGGCGGAAGATCCTGAGTGAAGCCTCTCCAATTGCTGACTGTGCTGGAAGGGAGTGGCTGCCGGGAGCCCAGCCTTTCAGTGCATCTGCTTACGGCCCTCCGGGGTTTTGGTTTCTCTTGGTTTCTATAGGGTTTTCATTTGCTGTGCGGAGTGCGGAGCGTGCAGTGTGCAGGGTGTCACAATAGCCAGGCCTCCACCCTTTGTTCTCTTCATCTGGTCAACCTTTGAGCCCCCTGAGAAGTTCAGGGCCCCCTGCCTGGGCCCCAGCCCGCTTACCTGCGTGCGTCCCCTTCTCTGCCCTGCATCTCCCAGCAGGAGCTGCCCCGCACCCCTGCTGCACTTGTTTCTACCCGAGGGGGGGGGCCCTCTCCCTGCCTGCACCCCTGCAGCCGGCCTTGCTTTGGGGGCTTCCAAAATGCAAGGCTTTTCCTCTGAACAGATTCTGGGTTTTGTTTCTTTTTCCTGTTCTAAGCTCGGTCCTGTTTCTAAGGTGATACCTAAGAATATGCTGATTTCCCTGAATCCCCGCACTGTGGGGTTGTAACTTCCAGCTCCTCCGGCAGAATAACCGATATTAGCAGTCCACAGTGTGATGTGGTAGATTCGGTTTCTGGCATGTTCAGCTGTCCATGTACAACTGTGTAGTCTTGCGTTTTTATCTATGTGGGATCATATTACACTGGTTTTGCACCATCTGCTTGCTAGCTTTTTTTTACCACTTTGTTAAGGTATAATTGAAGTACAGTAAACCAGGCGTATATAAGGTGTGCACGGTCATCAGTTTTCTCCTATGTTTGCTGTCTTGAGTGTGGTGCTGGCTTCTCGGACACGTGCGTATCAAGATAACACGTGTTTTCGTGGCTTCCACATTTCCCTGTGCCTCTCTGTAATCTCTCTCTGCTTCCCCCCACCTCCGGGCAACCATTGATGGCTTTCTATTACTAGATGGGTTGGTTTGCATATGCTAGAATTCTGTACCAGTGAAATCGCACACGTGTGCTCGTTATCTTGCCTGGCTTCTTTCCCTCAGCATGGTGATTCTCAGATTTATCCATGTGGTGCCCTGTGCCACTAATTCATCCCCTCTTATGACCGGGTAGGATTCCATCAGGTATGGACGCACCACCGTGGATCCATTCACGCGTTGTTGGACACCTGGGTTGTTTCCATTTTGGGGGCTGTTATGAATAGTGCTGCTGTAAATATTTTTGTGACCTTACCACTGGTTCTCAAACTTCACTGTGTACCAGCGCCCTGTGGAGGGCTTGTGAAAACACAGGTTGCCAGGCCCCGTCCCCAGAATTTCTGAGTCAGTAAATCTGGGCGGGGCCCGAGACCCTGCGTCCCCAGCGAGTCCCCAGCTGACACCAGCTCCTGGTCTGAGGCCCGCGCGTGCCTTAGAGGGGGTCTTCGTAGACTGGGGCTGTTAGTTGCTCCAAACAGTCCTCTCCTAGACTCTGTTCCTTAACGTTGCTCATGGTCTTAACCACCAGGCTTCCCATTTCTGTACGCTTGGATGTGTCCGTCTTTCCTCTTGGCTTCCTTATTATGCCAAGGGGCTAATGCCAGGAATAACTCGGGATGCGTGGGTCGGCGTGCTGATGAACGCCAAGCGCCAGCCGTGATACCCTGCCGACTCTTGTGGGATCTAACTGGCGCCCTGTCTGCGGTTGCCGGGGTCACCTTCTGAGGAAATGGTCCAGGCCCAGGTGGGGCGGGATTGGACCCAGGCCCTGCGCCAGGGGCTCCCCATGCTGCTGGGTCCACTGCAGTCTTAAGGCTGCTCACCCGCCTTTCCTCTCACAGGGGAGCAATACCCATCCTTTCTCCATCCCATCCCCTCCCGTCTGAAACAGCCAGCCCAAGCCAGTCAACGTATTTTACTTTCAGTTTGCTTTTCGGGAGTCTAATCTGAATCGGCTGACCTGGAGCAGCCGGAAGTTATCAGTAGACATTTGCTGCCGTAGCCAGTGTATTTGTTACCATTGTTTTTTTATTTTGGAGAGAGAGAATACTTTCATTATAGAGGGTTGCTTTAAATTACTGAGAACGGTTACTTTTGCAGAATCGTCTTCCTGCATTTCATCATGAGCCCCAGGCGTCCCACTTTGCTCCTCAGCCCGTTCCATAAACCACCTCTGGTCACAGTTTGCTACCGACCTCTGCTCAGGCGTTCCAGAATCTTTACTGTGGAGTGGGCTGGTGCGCAGGATTGCAGGCTTGTTAAGTAAACTAACCTCCTTGGGATGGTTAAATTTTTTAAAGTTTGCAGTGACTTGTAATCATTGGCTGATATCTTAGTGGTTGTTTCCTCTTCCTCTCTCTTCTTCTCCTATTTTTTAATATGACAGCTTTATTGAGATATAACTTACATACCATGCAACTCACTCATTCAAAGTGTGTATAACTCAGTACTTTCCTGGTATTTTTACAGAGTTGTGCGGTCATCACCACTGTCTAATTCTGTAGCATTTTTATCACCCTGAAAGAAACCCCTTACCCATTAAGCCATCACTTCCCAAATCCCCTCTCCACCCAGCCCCTGGCAACCAATGATCTGCTTTTTGTCCCTGTGGATTTGCCTATTCCGGACATCTTCTATAAATGGAATCACACAATATGTACCCTTTGCTGTCTAGCTTTCTTCCCTTAGCGTTAGGTCTTTGAGGCGTGTCCGTGTTGTAGTGTGTGTTATTCCAGTTTCTTGGTGAACGTTTTGTGGAATCTCTGGGTAATCAAGGAGGGCTTGGGGCCTGGGGTGGGGAATCAGGTGGAAGAATGTTACGGGCTGGGTAAACCCGGGGCACGGGCTGCTCCTTTCAGATGACGTTGAAATGGAAAACGGTTCACAGAAGGAGCCATGTTTATAAGACCATTTCCAGTTCAGCTTCCAATTGGGCGTACACTGTATCTGCCTTCTCCTTCTCTTTAGTTCCATCTCTTCCCCTAAAGTTCAACCTAGAAAACAGTTTTGGTCAGTTAAAGCTGTGTCTGCTGACCCCTCTTTTGTGCTGCCTTTTGGATGGCATTTTATTTTTTAAATTTATTTTTGGCCGCACTGGGTCTTCTTTGCTGTGTGCAGGCTTTCTCTAGTTGCGGCGAGCGGGGGCTACTCGTCGTTGCGGTGCGCGGGCTTCTCATTGCGGTGGCTTCTCTTGTTGTGGAGCACGGGCTCTAGGCCCACGGGCTTCAGTAGTTGCAGCACACAGGCTCAGTAGTTGGCGGCACGCGGCCTCCAGGGCATGTGGGCTTCAGTAGTGGTGGCGCGTGGGCTCAGTAGTTGTGGCTCGTGGGCCCTAGAGCGCAGTCTCAGTAGTTGTGGCGCACAGGTTTAGCTGCCCCGCGGCATGTGGGATCTTCCCGGGCCGGGGCTCGAACCTGCATTGGCAGGCGGATTCTTAACCACTGAGCCACCAGAGAAGTCCCCGGATGGGATTTTAGAGGGTCCTTTCTTGGTGTGAGGCATAGGAAGCCTGTAGTTCCCAAGGGGGTAGTGTGAAGTTGCTCTGGGGTCACGGGGTTCCAACCAGCTAGACTTTGGCTGCGTTCTGGGGCCTCCCTGAAGCCACAACGCCGGCGTAGACTGAAACAGAGTCGTGGAGTTGTTTACTCTTCTGAATGTATAAGCCTTCTGCCTGTGTAGAGCCATAAATTACCGTTCCGGGGTCAGGTGGGAGAATATGGAGGCTGATTTTTCTCCAGCTCTCCATAGGCACGACTTTCTGGGGTGTCTGTGCCGTGAACAGAGAGCTTATTGGTAAGGCTGAAGGTCATGTGTGTTTTCTCCGTTGATCTTATAATTGACTGTGTTAGTTTCCTGTCACTCTTGGGACAGATGACCCCAAACTTCCTGACTTGAACAACTCCACTCTGTTATCTTATAGTTCCAGAGGTTGCAAGTCTGAGATGGGTCTCACTGTGTCAGTGGGGCCGCCTTCTTTTCCAGAGGCTTTCGGGAGAAGCCAGTCCTTGCCTCTTCCTGCTTCTAGAGGCCTCCTGCATTCCCTGGCTCATGGCCCCTTCTTCCATCTTCAAAGCCAGCAGTGCAGCATCTCTCTGATCATTCCTCTTTGGTCACGTGTCTCTCTGACCACAGCCTGGAGAGATTGCCCACTTTTTAGGGCTCACGTGATTACATTGCCCGCCCCCCCCCCCCATATCCAAGGTAATCTCCCCTCCTCAGCATCCTTAACTTCATCGCATCTGCAGAGTCCTTTTTGCCATGCACGGTAACACTGTCACAGGGCCCAGGGATTAGGGCATGGGACTGTCTGGGGGCCATTATTCTCTGGCTCCATTGACTGTCTTCAAGGAGACTTGTTTCCTTTGTTTCTGTCTCTTAATTTGTTCCTCTGAGCCCTGCAAGGTTTGTGTATTTATTTAATATTTGCTGTTTGTCTCTTGAATGATTCAGAAGTCATGGAGCTGTTTGGTCGGTGTGCCTGCCTTTTACTGAGGTGCAGCCACTGGCTGAGTCTTGATTTACCTCTGAGCACACCCGCTTGTTTTCTGTCTTGGAAGGACCTGGGATTTTTGGTGCTGGTCGAACACATTTGTATGTCTAGAGCCTCTCCTTCCCAAGAACTCCATAGTTGGTGGGTGGCCCTGCCACTGTCAGTTTGAGGGTCTCTCGGGGACTCTGACAGAACTATTCCCTGGAGTTAGTGTCTCACAGTCTGAGTCAGCTGTGGGAAAGACCACCACGATGTGAGAAGAGTGGGACCTGGCCCCCAGGACTTCAAAGATACCATGTGTGCCTTTATGGGGACTGAATTGGTGGGTTTGTGGCTCCATACAAGAGTGGAGGAAGACAGGTGGGGGTAGGGACAGAAAAGTCATAATAATATCCACTTGTTAATCAGCATTTTGGTTCAGAAATATTTGGAGAGTGTATCAGCTTTCTGCTTTGCTGATGATGTGTAACAAACAGCACCCCTGCATACAAAGGCTTACAGAAACAAGCACTTATTTCTTTACAGAATTTTTTTAAATTGAGGTAACGGTTTATAACATGTAAGTTTTATGTGTACAGTACTGTATTTTGACATCTCTGTATGCTGGAGCGTGCTCACCACCGAAAGTTTAGTTTCCATCAAAAATATGGAATGCTTCATGAATTTTTGTTACCCTTGTACAGGGGCCATGTTAATCCCTGTATCTTTCCAGTTTTAATATATGTGCTGCTGAAAAGAGCACCAAGCACTTATTTCTTGCTTACTGGTCAGTGGGTGGTGAGGTGTGGCTCTTCTGGGCTCAGCTGGGTGGGATCAGGGAGGCCTGGTCAGGCTCTGGGCTGGGTTTAGGACTGAGCTCCTAGTCTCCTCCTTCTGAGGCTAGTAGCCTCTTGGGGCATGTACTTCTGCCCCTCCTATCTGGTATAAGAAGAAGCCAAGCTACATCACGCAGTCACGTTTAAAACCTCTGCCTGTCCTTCCCACTAATGCTCGTTGACCAGAGTAAGTGTCGTGGCCAGATCCCACATCCATGGGCTGGGGAGGGCTGTTCTAGTCGGGAGGTCATGCAGAGTCACACAGCAATGGGGGCAAAAGGCACGTGTGTTAAGAGGCAAGAGGGAAGAAGCGGGATTGTGATACCTTCTGCCCTGTTGGTGTGTGGGAAGGAAGATGACCCCAGTGGACGAGACTGATGCACCCAGTTATATCCAGGAAAATAGCCCCGTAGGTGGATGTTGGAAGCAGCAGGTGCTTGTGAACTATGAACTATGTAGCTTCCTTGGTTCCATCTTAGAACAGGGGCTCTCAGCTGGGCAGGTGGTGGTGGGGGGAGGTGGGGGGGCAATCATGTCCCCCCAGGGACATCTGGCAACATCTGGAGACATTCTGTTGTAGTTAACTAGGGGAGAGGGTGCTCCTGGCATCTAGTGGGTAGAGGCCAGGGACGCTGCTCAGCATGGAACAGTGCACAGGACGGCCCCCCACAAGGAGTTACCTGGCCTGGGTCCACATGTGCCCAGGCTGAAGAGCCCTGCACAGATGCAGTTTCCAGGTGACTGTCGTGCACTTTGAAGTTTGAGTACCACATCTTGCAGGACTGTCTTCACTGGGAAGGGCAATTGGCAGTCCTTTCCATATAAAGACATAAAGCCCTCCCGAGGAAAAAGGAGTTGTTTAATCTCTCCCAGATGGCTGTGTGGAAGCAGGTTACAGCCCAAGGGTCTTGGCTACGTCTCTGTGATTTCTGTGACTTATTCTCATTGGCTTTGTACCATATTAATTCTTTAAATTTTATTAATTTTTTTTGCACAGCCTAATAAATGGACCATTTATTTGGTGTTGGAAAATCTGTTTTTCATCAGGAGATTTCCATTATGAGCTTAATACTCTTTTTTCCAGGTGGCCTTTCGCCCACTGTTTCTCTTACGCATGTATTTTCTCTTTCCTTACCAGCAAGACTGCAAGTCCTTGACAGCAGAGATCACGCCTTAGGTTTCCTTTCGGCCCTGCACCGTAGCAAGCACGTGGTAATTACGGGTCAGTTGCTCATGGTGTCCTTTGCAGTGCACGTTGTGCTGCGTGGTTAAGGGTCGCTTATCATGTTTCCATGGACCAGCCTTTGTCTCTTGCTGTAAATTCTGTGTCCAGTCTTTGGGGGCTGATGCTTCGCGTGTTGACACTCGGTTGCTTTGTGGCCAAAAGAAAGTTTTGACCTCATTAGAGGAGGGAGCCGTGTCATTGAGAGGCTGACAGCCTCCTTCCTCCTCTCACACAAGTGTTGTTTTATTTTGGTGATTGAAATGTTGAGGGTATGAAAAAAAAATCAGGGGATTTGACTTGCTGGCGGGACAAGCAGAGGACAGTGCTGTGAGTGAGTGAAAGCCTGTCTATTCCCACCCGCATCGTCGTGCACAGCAAGCAAATAGAGATTTCCTGCTAAAAAGCTGGCTGGGGAAGCACTTGCTCTAGAGGATGCTGTGTCACCTAGAATGGGCTGTCATCAGATCAGCCAAGTATCACCTCTCGGGGCGACCAGCAAGTTACGGAAGTAACTCTGTTGTGCAGAACTTTCTATTTCTCCCTTTCGTTCTCTCTCTTTTCTCCTTCGGTTGAGCGCTGTTTAAATGAAATGGTTCTCCTTGATTGTGTCTTTAGTACAGTAGTTGTGAGAGCAAGGCTTTTGTCCTTCCTGATTCCCTGTTGAGAAAAGACATCTCCTGGCTTGTGGGATGCAGGGGCGGGGGGTCAGGACCCACAGAGACAGTTCCATCCTTCAACTGTCCTTTTCTATTTTCATTTCATTTTTTAAAAATTGAGATATAATTGACATATAACGTATTAGCCGAAGGTGTGTAACATAATTATTTGATATATGTAAACATTGTGATGTGATCACCACAGTAGGTTTAGTTAACATCCATCATCACACATAGTTACTCATTTCTTTTTCTTGTGATGAGAACATTTTTCTTTAATCTTTATTTATTTATTTTTGGGCACGTTGGGTCTTCGTTGCTGTACGCGGGCTTTCTCTAGTTGCGACGAGCGGGGGCTACTCTTCGTTGCGGTGCGTGGACTTCTCATTGCGGTGGCTTCTCTTGTTGCGGAGCACGGGCTGTAGGTGCGTGGACTTCAGTAGTTGTGGCACACGGCCTCAGTAGTTGTGGCACACGGGCTTAGTTGCTCCGCCCGTGGGATACATGTGGGATCTTCCCGGACCAGGGCTCAAACCCGTGTCCCCTGCATTGGCAGGCAGATTCTTAACCACTGCGCCACCAGGGAAGTCCCGTGATGAGAACTTTTAAGATTTATTCTCTTAGCAACGTTCAGATATACTCTCCAGTATTGTTAACTACAGTCATGTATTACGTTGAATCCCCCGGACTTACTCACTTATGTACATATGTATGTATGTATGTATGCATGTATGCATGTATGTATGCATGTATTATGTATGTATGTATGTATTTATTTATTTATTGGCTGCGCTGGATCTTAGTCGCACTTGCGGGATCTTTCGTTGTGGCATGTGGGATCTAGTTCCCAGACCAGGGATGGAACTCGGGCCCCCTGCATTGGGAGTACGGAGTCCTAGCCACTGGACCCACCAGGGAAGTCCCGGGACTTAACTTATTTTATGGCTGGAAGTCTGCACCTTTGATGCTCTTCACCCACATCCCGTCTCCCGCCGCCTCTGGCCACCACCATCTGTCCTCTGTGCCTTTGAGGTGTCAGTTCTTCTCTACCACCTTGTTGGCTGCCCTGTCACCTCCTGGGCTGTGAGGGCACCAAGTTGGTGTGTCTGACAGAGCAGGTGACCTAGGAAGCCGCATGGAGTAAAAGAGGAGATGAAAATAGAAGTATGTGAACTAAACGAAAATTATGTGAACTACAAAATGAGAAAGGCCCTGAGCTGCCGCATTTCCACATGCAGGTCTAGCAGTGTCACGTTATGCTACCGACCTTGGCAATTTTTCCAGCTGTCCTTCTGTCTAAAATACAACTTACATGAAGATGAGCCCATCCCTTGGAACTTAGTGGTTAGGAAACTGGAGTCAGGTTTGGGGAAAGGGACCCTCACCTTGTTAGACCCGACACCCCCCTCCCCTCAAGAGGCACCTGGACTGTTACTCATGGCAAACAAGTTGAGCTGAAAGGCACTTAGGAGGAAATGGAACTTCCCTTTCTGTTGGGCGTGCCTGTAGCAAGACGTTCTGAGCACTGATTCTTGTCTCACAGCAGAATGTGATTCATGTTACTGTCGCTTACGGAGTAGAATGTTGTTGAGATTGGGGGTGGGTGGGTGTGTGCGTGCGCGAAGGGGAGAGGAGCGGCCGGATGAAGCCGTGGGGAACGCAGGGAATATGTTAGAAGATGTGCTTTCGAGGACAAACAGTAAACTTTTGGCAATAGGCTGAGTTTGTGACCTGTGACTCAGACAGTGTGATTGAGGGAGATTCCAGTGGTCATTTACTTCCAGCCTTCTTCTTATCGGTGCCACGGGGCAGTGTCTCATTCAGCTTTCCAGAACGCTCTCTAGGAACTCTTTATGCTTGATGGAGATGGTATTTCTCCTCTCACTTCACTGTGGTTTAAAGAACTGGGAACTGGCATTACAAGCCGTCTCCACGTTCCTTTGATGATTGTGTAATTTATCAGTGGAGAGTTGCCCATGACCTTCCTGGCATCTGACTTCTCACAGGGCACCTGCGCTCACGGTCTGCCTGTGGAACACGTATAATGGAGAGTGAAGACTTTTACAAATAGGTGGGTCCTCCTGATTGGAAATTGGGGTTATTTGAGCCAATGCAAGTCAGTTCCTGACCTTATCCAAGATTAACCGCATTAAATCAAAGAAGACCCATATAACTGTAGGTTATAATTTTTTTTTTTTTTTTCGGTCCGATACCAAGACTGAAGTTTCCCTGGAAAGAGCCCTTGAGTAGGAGCAGAAGGATTGAATTTTAGGCCTAATGCTGTCATTAACCACCCACTTGACACTGGCCCCAAGAGAATAAAGGAATCATCGTTTTTCTTCTGTCAGCTGATCACTTGGGCCACATGCTCTCCAAAAGGTTCCAGCACACAACGTGATGGATCCGTTTTCAAGACTGTCCTCAGCCCCTAGTCTGAGTTACTGGTGTTATGGGGGATTGCTCTATCACTCGCAGCGGTAAGAACTGTGTATGGTGAAACCCAGTGGCCAGAAAGCTGTCTTTGGAATGTTCTCTTGTCACCTGTTAGGGAATGCGCTGTAATAATTATGTTCCCTGGAACTTTCAATGACTAAGCTGCCTTGAACAGGAGTCAGGAAAGGCCCACCTTCCAACAGATTCCATTCTGTGGGGGTTGTCTTAGAATTGAGGTCTGAGAGCATTTCTTGATTATCTAGTCAGGTGGATGTGACTTAACTAAAGGCCAGTTTGGACCCTGTTGGAGAAAATCAAGTTCAGACACTTAGTCTAAATAGAAGTGAGGAATACGGTTACCTTTATCTCATTATCTAAGCTTTCTTTGGAGGATATACAAGCTTGTACCGCATGTGACAAGCATCACATATGGAGGGATTTTCTTTTCTGTTTTTTTCTCTGAAAAGTCCTTGGGTAATCAGGTCGTAGACTATTTGGTGTAAAACCCAAACTGACCAGAAAAACAAAGCATAACAGACAAACAAAAAAGCCGTAGTTAATTTTATATTAAAATATATAGCTTGAGAATCTTCATTGAAAAATCAGTAATCTTTTGCAGATTTGTTTAAATAGGCTTTGGTGCCTTTTAAGAAGATTCCCTTCCTGGTTGCTGTGTTTGGTCCCTTCAGAATTTGGGTCAGAACAATTCTCCAGGAAAGCAGCCATGTTAAACTGGTTCACTGTTAGGATGGCTTACATTACGGAAGAAGTTTCTACCTTTAGCCCTCTTTTTCTGCTGGTTTGCTTTCTTGGAAACATTATTACATCTGTTCTTAGGGGAGTTATAAAAGAGGAAAAAAGAGTTAACACACCGTGTTTTGTAACCGGCGTTGGCTTCTTGCCCTGAGTACTGTGTCTTTGCCGTCCCTTTCTCACTTCAGAAGTGCAGACGGGGTCCAGAGCTTCTCTGAGAGCTCCTCCTGAGCAAGGTGGAGTCGTGCCAATGGAAGGGGGCTGCAGGGATGCCTGCTAGGGCGGATGCGCTCCGGAGAGAGGGCAGGGGTTTATCTCTGCTTCCCATCGTCTGTCATTTCATTCTCTTTGGCTCCGGCTTTTTGCATTCGCAGCTGCCCTTGTTGTTTGTTGGAACCAAACTTCGCCTGTACAGAAGGGCTGTGGGCAGAGGGCCTACACGTGAAGTCGCTTAGCTTTTGCCCTGATGTAGTGAAGGGATCATAAAGGGATGAGCACAGGGGAAAAGCTGAGCATGGGAGGGGCCCCTGTGTCATTCCATACAGGGATGTGTGTGCAATAGCAAGACACAGAAGAATGGTTTTAGGGTTTTTTTTAGGTCGAGTGGAGATTAGTGATGGCTACATCTTTATGTGGCTTATGTGTATGGTCGATTTTCCTTATTCACGGTAGTTGAATGTACAGTTGCTGAGACCTCATAGAAGCTTTGCTTCTAGGGGAAACAGAGGGTTTGGTTCCTGCAGGCCTCTGGTCACGTTATTTTCATCAACCAATCACTGCATAACCTTGTTTTACGTGTGTTTCTGCTTAAAGACACCTTATTGACTGTATACTGTTGATTCATCCATGTTGAAGTCGCGGTCAGCAGCCCTGTAGCTCATGCCTGAACCAAGCTTCTCCAACACACGTGTTCCCTCCCTACTGCACAGCACAGCCGTCTTGCCCTTCGGAACACCAGACAGCGCTGCAGCACCGTGCTTGGGGGCTGTTCTAAGCAGAAATGTCACCAACAAAAGCACAGAAATGCAAAACACGTGGCAGTAAATAGCCCACGGAGAGCACACTGGCTTACGGCCTGGGAGCTGAAACAAGAAGGTGGCACGAGGCCTCATTCCACCTGAGCTGGGAACGTGTGCACCAGCGGCTCGACCTTTTCACCCCGTGCGTGGTCCTTAAGTGACCACACCACCTCAGGTCTGGATCTGGGGTTACAGATAGATTTTAGCAGATAGGCAAATTCACGAATACTGTATCCTCAAATCATGAAAATTGACTCTGTGTGTATACACAGCGTGTGTCCCCGGGTATTAGATACACACACATACACAGGTGTCTATTTTCAGGGACTTTAACGACCTGAAAGCAGTCAGCGTTGTAACATTGGGTTGGCCCCAAAGTTCGGGTTTCGGAAAAATCCGAACGAACCTTTTGGCCAGCCTCGATAGTTGTGTCCTCTGGTCCTTCTGGAGATGCGGTGAGAGGTTCAAGTGTTTTAATGAGGGACAAAGGCCTGTGAGAGATAAATGGGGGACAGGACTGAGTAAGGAAAGCCTCAGGACCTCGAGGCGTATCTGATAAAGTTTGAGCCAGGCCCCCCCCCGCCCCCCCGCCCCCCCACCGTGAGCTCTGGAGTGGAGATTGCCTGATGGGTAGAGAGAAATGGCCTTGTTCAGTCGTGGGGCTGCTCAGAACAGAGCCATGGAGGATGGGCAGGTTCTTTCTTTCTTGAAAGGAAGAACTTTGCATCTCCACGCTGGCACAGTTGTAAACCAAATTTTGGACTTCGGTTTTATATATTAAAAAATTATTTTGCACCCATATTAGGTTGAATGGAGCGGCATTCCCATTTCAGATCAAAAGTCGTCAAGTACCGGCAGAGTCTAATGGTCTAACCCAACAGAATCTTTTCAAGGTATAATGATATTGTTTAAGATGAGGATAACATCTGTGCCTTAAATTGCTTGTTGAGAAAAATCCACTGTACCTCATCCGAAACATGTTTGGACCCACCATGGAAGCCCGTCCGTAGTGTCCGGACTCCCAGGTGATGCTTGGTTTTATCAGGACAGCCCCTCCCCCAAAGGAGGCTAGGAAGAGAATCGAGGTAGTATGAGGAGGTGCTGCGTTTGTGTATATGTTTCAGGTTGTTTTAATCCGTGAACACAAGCTTTTCTGAGCAGCTCCTTCCTTTGCCTTCAGGTGTTGTGGGTGCTGGACGCTGGAGCTCCGTCATTGAGTAGGTGTTTTAAGAACAAACGGCAGATTTACAATTACAGCTTCTGCAGTGATGGGAATATTCCGTGCCACTTGGTGGAACGTGTAACCACCACTGTGTCAAGTTAATAACTTCTCAACTTGGTCTTAAAACCAAATACACGCAGTTCGTTTCATTAAAAATGCCTAACTGGTAAAGGATGGTTGGCTTCCAATGGTGGTAGAGTCAGTTTTTAAAAATTGAAAGGAAAGCGCTTTGTTGTGATTTGCAGTTCATATAGATAAGTTCTGTAAGCGGTTTCATCTTGTCTGTTTCAGGTGAGATAAAGTGTGAGACTCTTTCTAATTGAAGTATAGGTCATTTACAATGTTGTGTTAGTTTCAGGTGTACAGCAAAGTGATTCAGTTTTTTATATATATTTATATGTATACACACACACACACACACACATATTCTTTTTCATTTTCTTTTCCATTATGGTTTATCACAGGATATTGAATAGACTTCCCTGTGCTCTACAGTAGGACCTTGTTTATCCATTCTCTGTATGTACTAGTTTGCATCTGCTAATCCCAAACTCCCAATCCCTCCCTCCCCCCATCCCTCCCCCACCCCCCCTTGGCAACCACAAGTCTGTTCTCTATGCCTGTGAGTCTGTTTCTGTTTAGTAGATATGTTCATTTGTGTCATATTTTAGACTTCCTATGGTATTTGTCTTTCACTTTCTGACTTAACTGTTTGAAAATCTGAGTCCATCCCTATTGCTGCAAATGGTATTATTTTATTCTTCTTTGTGGCTGAGTAGTATTCCATTGTGTATATATATGTATGTATGTATGTATGTATATATATATGCACCACATTTTCTTTATCCCTTCATCTGTTGATGGTTATTTCAGTTGTTTCCCTGTCTTGGCTATTGTGAAGTGTGCTGCTGTGAGCATTGGGGTGCGTGTATCTTTTCAAATTATAGTTTTCTCCAGATATATACCCAGGAGTGGGATTGCAGGGTCATACGGCAACTCTATTTTTAGTCTTTTGAGGAACCTCCATACTGTTCTCCATAGTGGCTGCACCAACTTACATTCCCGCCAACAGTGTAGGAGGGTTCCCTTTTCTCCACACCCTCTGCAGCATTTATTGTTTGTAGACTTTTTGATGATGGCCATTCTGACCGGTGTGAGGTGATACCTCACTGTAGTTTTGATTTGCATTTCCCTGATAATTAGTGATGTTGATCACCTTTTCATGTGCCTGTTGGCCATCTGTATGCTGAGACTCATTCTTTAAAAGGCATTTGTCCCCACCTGCATTCCTAGGTACAGTGTCCTTCAGCCAAATAGTCTCCAGGAACACACAAAGCTGTAGATGGATGAGGTTGGGTTTGTTGACCTTGCATCGCATTGAGGGGACTGTGGGACATCTCAGTCACAGGGTGCTGAGAAGACCTTAAAAGAGTTGGGCAGGGTTTATGGAATCGGGTCCCTGTCTGAGATGAGTGGTCTCTGAATTGTTTCTGTTCCAGCAGGAGAAGGCGGCAGCCTAGCGGTGAGTGCCAGGCCGGCTCCCAGCTGCCAGTGGCTGCTTTTGCCTATCGCTTATAGATACATGATTGAGAGACTAGATGGGTGATTGATTGGGTGGGTGTGTGCTTCTTAATGATCACTCATTTTTAATACCATGCATTGTAGCAACTGGATGTGGTCCTGGTGTCACCTGTTAGCTTTTTTTTTGTTTCTTTTCTGCGGTACGCAGGCCTCTCACCGCTGTGGCCTCTCCCGTTGCGGAGCACAGGCTCTGGACGCGCAGGCTCAGCGGCCATGGCTCACGGGCCCAGCCGCTCCGCGGCACGTGGGATCTTCCCGGACCGGGGCACGAACCCGTGTCCCCTGCATCGGCAGGCGGACTCTCAACCACTGCGCCACCAGGGAAGCCCACCTGTTAGCTTTTGATGATGATGGAAGACCAACTTAACTCCTGCAGAGCCTTGCCGGGAAGGGAGCTGAGCATGACTCAGCATTATGGAACGTCAGGCTTAGCGGAGGTTGAGTTGTACTGTTGGCACTGGTTCGTGCTTTATGTTTTAGAGTTTCGGGTGTATTCTTTTCGATGCTTTTGTGAATGATATTTTCTTAATTTCATTTTCAGATTGTTCACGTCAAGTACTTGCAGGATATTACATTTTAAGGCAGTAGGAGACCCTTTTTCTTGGTAGTTACAGAAAGAGATTTTTCCCCTGGTTCACTGCCTGTGTCTGTGGCACTGAGTTTTTAACGACCAGGAAGACCTTCTGAGGATTCGTTGGCTTCCTTTGCGTTTGCCGCTTTTTAGTTCTCCAGAGGACCAGTAACAGAGACTGTGTTTGATTTTTTTTTTAATTTATTTAGGTAATTTTCATTGAAAACGATTTATTTTGGTTGATTATAGACCACAAGAAGTTGCAGAGATAGCGCCGAGAGGTCCTGTGTGCTGTCAACCAGGTTCCTCCAATGGTGACGTCTTACATAAGCTTAGAGCAGCAGCAAAACCAGGACATCAGTACGGCGCAGTATGGTTACGTCATCCACAGTCATTACTGGGAGTTCACCAGTGTCTGCTTGTACTCATTTATGACTTAAAGATAAGCGTGAGTAATATCTTCTCTTGCAAAACTCCAGTGGAGCATGAATGGAGCAGAAGGGGACGGAATGAGTTGAGGCTGTTAAGCACCCGTGAAAGATCCCCTTGACTTTCTTGGCGGCCGAAGTGGACGGGGCAGGTGGCAACAGCCCCCCTGGAAGGCAAGAGGATGCTTTGGGTGGTTAAAATCCAGGTGCAGGCGGTGCCTGAGCCCCATGTGGGGCATGCTCCTTTTGTTTGCAGTGCTCAGATGAGAGAAACCATTTCCCCTTCAAGCTCCAGGCAGATTGATGGAGAATATAATGGGGAGGAAAGCCCCCCAGCTCGTCCATCACAAGCCGAAATCACCGGCCCCGGATTCAGTTACTTAATCAGTTCCCATACCCCTTGTTTTGTAGACGGATGGGCCAACCTCTTTTCTCCCCTTCGGTGACAGTAGTTATTGTGTTTGGTGTTATCCACCCCACTTAGACCTCACTCTGGAATTTCTTTCTTCTCTTCCGTTTGGATGGTTTGCCACATGTCTGGCTAGGAAAGTGGAGACGTAAACTAAGTGTATAATGGACGTGAATCCCCCACTGCATGGAATGTGGCCGAATGATTTTTCTTTCCCACCTCTCTTGCTGTGAAGGTGACGAGTTGGAAATGGTTAATGGTAGTTGTGAGACACCGCAGAGTGGTGTGACTCTCTGTTGGGGGCGGTGGCAGCACTTCGTCTCGAGAGCCACGTTACGGCGTGTTGCCCTCCTGGGGGTTCTGCGCGAGCTGCTGCTCGGGAACTCAGGACAGTAGCTTGCAGTCTGGGCCTTGAGAAGCTCCTGTGAGTGAGGCGTGGAATGAAATTGCAGAAGCCGCGGCGGCTTATGGAAACCGGAGCCAGGCTGCTGTACTGGCTTGCGCCCCTGAGATGTGATAAGACTGGGAAGTGAGCTGCGAGGGCCATTGGTACCAGGGAGCCTGTCAGACACTTACAGCAGAGGCTTGCGGGCTGAACAAAAAAGGGTTTGCATCGCCAGAAAGTAGATGAGTGGTTGCCTAGGACCGGGGCTTTGGGTAGTGACTGCTGAAGGAGGGGGTCCAGGGCTGCTTCTGGGGAGATATAATGCACATGTTCCAAGGTTGATTGTACTGATCAGGGTTACACAGCTCTGTGAATATACTGAAAGCAACTGAACTGTATACTTCCGAGTAGATTCATTCCGAGGTGTATACTTCCGAGTAGATTCATTCCGAGGTGAATTGTGTGATTCCGAGGTGTATACTTCCGAGTAGATTCATTCCGAGGTGAATTGTGTGATTCCGAGGTGTATACTTCCGAGTAGATTCATTCCGAGGTGTATACTTCCGAGTAGATTCATTCCGAGGTGTATACTTCCGAGTAGATTCACTTGTGTGGTATGTGATCTGTATCTCAATAAAGCTCTTTTACAAAGGGTTCGGATCCGCTTTCATACTTCGAAGCTTGCTCTGACAATATGTCACGTGGTCTCACGTGGCGGTAGAAGCTCCTCGTGCGTGGCCACGGTGTCGCTTTGCGCGCGGGGAGAGCAGTTTCAGAGCGATCAGTTCCGGAAAACGTGTCCCTGCCTGTTGTCTCTGCTCCGGCAGAGCTAAGAACCAGGCGTCCGAGGTGAGCGGGCAGTGTGGCTGATAGCAGAGGAAGCGGGGCGCTGTCCTCTGTTAAATATTTTCCCTTTTCTCACTCTCCTTAGCCTCTTCCCCTACCCCAAACAACAACCACCCAACCAACCAAGAGGAAGCGTGAGATGGGGTTGTGGCGTGGCCGGATGGCCGCGTTTTGTTAGAAGAATGCATATATACGGGAGGGAAAATACAGCCAACGTACAGCGGCCCACCCTTTCTCAAGGGCCAACAGAGAGACAAAGATGGAGATAGCAAAAGGGCAGACTTGTAATGCGTCCTTCTGACTATTGAGAGGTAAGGAAAATTTTGAAAACAGTAGTATCTCAAGTCACTCTTTTCACCTTGGTTGAAACTGACATAGGTGGTTTTCCTTCCTTGAGCAAGGGAAATGTATACAGTGCAGTGCTGCAGATGAATGACCTCGCTCTGTGTTGCTCTCCAGGGAATCTTGCTTGGAGATGATTAGAAGCGCATGGCTCTAAGTAATGTGAACTATTTCTCCATTCATAAACAGAGCTCGATAAAAAGCACATCCAGGTGGTCATTTAATATTTTCTGACACTCAGCGATTTTGCCGTGAGCTTTGTAGAATTGGCCGGGTGCTTAAACTAGTCGCGGAATGACTGAAATTGCCCGTCAGGTTAGAAAACCGTGAGCACTTAGTCTCCTAAAGAAACGTCGTCTCAACAGCTGTCTTTTGCTATTTTGTTGCTGCACGTGGTAACATGTCTTTGTTGCAAGCTGTGCATGCTGTATTCAGTGGTGAGGGAGAGCTGAAGGTAGAGGCTGGGGACTGAGATTCCTGGGTGCAGAGCAGTGTACGAGGAAGTGGCCCAGGAGAGCCGGACGAAGGGCCCCCCTGGTGGAACCAGCGGTCCTTTGTGTGTTTGAGAGTTTAATCTGCGGGGAGGGGATTTCTCTGTGACTTCCTGCATGTTGAAACCTGAGTGGCCTGTCCTGCCTTTGACCTCTGCTGCTTGGACTGTGGCTGCATTCACATGTACCTGGTTCATTCTCAGTGCCAGGGTCACGTCCTTAGCTTGACCCCTGAACCTGAACTTTGGGGCTTGAATAGGGATGTAATTGAGCCTCGAGGCGGGGGTGGGGCGGGGGAGAGGGCGGGAGATAAGGATAAACATCGTTGGTGTTGGACCTGTGACTTTTTGGGTGCCCGCTGGCCGCAGGGCAGTGTCCTGGGTACTTTCTGTAGTTGTTTTTGAGCCCGCACAACAAATCCAAATCCAGAAAGGCGCTTCCTGTTTTGCAAGTGGGGAAACTGAGGTCAGGGCAGTGACGTACCAGGTCTGCCACTTGGAACTGGGACTTCAAAGCCCACCCTCGCTCCCAGGGCAGCCCCGTGCTTCTCAACAGTGAAGGTTTTTTACCCTGAATGCATTACACTCTTCAGTCTTAGGACTGCGCAGGGACACTCGGGAGTCGTGGGGTACGGGCCGGTGGCTAGACGCCAGGGTTGTGTACGTGGGAGCCCTGGAAGAATGACGGTGTCCGATTCCAAAAGCATCTTCTGAGGCAAAGCTTGAGATAGGCTTCCTTGAAGGCAGGGGCCAGACTTGGCCTGCCACCTGTTTTTGTACAGCCTGCGAGCTAAGAATGGGTTTGTATTTTTAAACGGCCAAAAAAAGAATACTGTTCTGTGACACATGAAAATGATATGAAATTCAAAGTTTTCTTGGAACCCAGCCACACCCACTCATTTAGATACTGTCTGTGGTTGCTTATTCCCTACACAGGCTGTTGCAACAGAGACCCTCTGGCCCCTGGAAGCCTGAAGTATTGACTCTCTGGCCCTTTCCGGAACCAGCGTGTGATCCCTGCCTGTTCTGAGGCCCATACCACCTCCCTGGTGTGACCCGCACTTCCTCCTCTCTCCTGATCTGATCTTCATTTGCACCCTATTCCCATCTAACCTTGCTTGCTGGAGCCTGGTATTCCACAATTAGAGAGTCATTTGTTCGACATGAAACTTTGTTCCAGTTAAAATCCTGGGAGTCCCAGGAGAGGTAGTACATTAAACTCTACCAGTCATTTCTGCCACAGGATTGGAAGGGATCGGTGCTGGCTCTGTCCCAGCAGAGCAGGGCTGTAGCATAAAAGGGGGGGTACAGGGTGCTCCTGTGCTTGGTGGGAGAAGAGGGGAAGTTGGGTCATCCAGAAGAGACCTGTGTTCATGTCCTGCTTTTTCTGCATCCCCACCTCAGTCACCCAGAGGCTGGCGGTGTTGGTGGACAAAGGAAGATGCCCTGCCCACCATAGGCCTGGCTGACAGCCAAACGCCTTGGCTTCTCAGAGCGGAATTGTACGGCGCGGCAGGGCCCGCAGCTGGGAAGTAGTACCACTGGCATTTGGCTCGCACAGTCTTCTTCCTGTGCCCTGGTGCTAACTACGTTCTCGTGCCTTCTGCGGAAGGCTTGGCGTAACATACTAAGGGGGGTGACCCATTTCTTGCCTTTTTACCTGCTTGGTTTTTTTTGTTTTTTTTTGCGGTACGCGGGCCTCTCACTGCTGCGGCCTCTCCCGTTGCAGAGCACAGGCTCCGGACGCGCAGGCGCAGCGGCCATCATGACTCAAGGGCCCAGCCGCCCCGTGGCACGTGGGATCCTCCCGGACCGGGGCACGAACCCGCGTCCCCTGCATCGGCAGGCGGACTCTCAAGTGCTGCGCCACCAGGGAAGCCCTGACCTCTGTTTTTGATGGTTGCTTCTCTTGAAGGCTAGACAACGGTGAACACACGTGGGGAAGGTGAAATGTCACTCATTCCCGTCTTGCCCGTAGTAGCTGGTACCCCATACGTGGGGGCAACCCCACTTCCGCCAGAAGCAGCACGGTGATTCAGATGCTCGGCATTGAAGCGTACGACCGCCACGCTATGGTGTGCTCCTTGGACGGTTTTCACGGCCAGTTTACATTTCAGTTACGTTTGCAGGTTTTACAAGGCCGTTCGAGACTGGCTGGGAGCTTGGTCATAGTTTTATAGCATTGTTTCTAGGAGAAAAACATTTCTGAGTGCGAAACCGATGAAGCCTTGGACAGTATCCCATCTGTAATTTGGAGGCCGCTCTGCTGTCAAGATTTCTTCTTTACACTTGTCTCGTTCTGATGTGCATGGTGGCAAGCCAGAGCGTTCCATTAGCTGTGGTGTCCAGGGCGGCTTTCCTTCGCGGTTCTTGTGTTTTCTTTCTCGATTTGTCAAACCCTTAGGACAGTGTGGTGGAGGCATCTATGTCTTCTGGTTGGGAGTGGCAGGGAGAGCGGGTTGGGAGAAGGGTTAAAATTAGCCAGAATTTAAAAGCAGCCGTGACAGCCCAGATCATTTTTCCTGTTAACCTACTTTGAAAGCTGCCACAACAGTGGTAGAGTGGAAATTCTCCGGTTTCTCTTGTCCTCCTCTGGTAAGATCTAAAAATAACTTAAGGAGGAGCTGGGCACATGGCCCTTTGATCTCCTTGGCCTGGGATGTCTCTGGTTAGCAGCAGAGGCTCCCGGGACTCGGTGTTCTTCAGCGAGTGTGGGAGACGGTGGGTGGGGCCGGTTACTGCAATCTTCCTGGGTCTGTCCCTGCTTTCCATTTCTTGCTTCTCTAAATATTCTCTCTGCACACCTTCCCTTTACATCCCACCAGCTGGAATATGTGTACGGAAGCCGGGAACAGGACAGATCCCACCTTTATAGAGAACGGCTGGACTGGATTTGTTAGCTGTTTTATCGAGGGCCTCCTGTTCCAGAATAAGTAGAACAAATGTTTCACTGCCAGAGGCCCTGTGGTTTAGCTGGGGAACACAATGGCAGAACTGGATTTCACGTGTAGTAGAGGTGTCGGGAGTGCCCTGGAGCGTGGAGGTTGGGATGGCATCAGCTGAGAGCTGGTGAAATGGCCTGGAACCAGGGGCAGACATGGGGTGGAACCCTCCGTGGAGGAGAGCTGTGAAGGCGTGTGTCCGTAGGAGCCCACGCGCTCAGAGGAGGTGGGAGGAGGAAGCAGAGAAGCAGGGTGGTCGGGGCTGCTGAGGTGGGATTTGGCGCCCAGAGGCTGGGGGTGACGTGTGAGAATCCAGGTGTGGTTTTCAGGGTAGGAGCAGTGAGTCTGCAGCTGAAGACGGCATATGTGCGATGACGGGTGAAAGGCTGGAGGCAGTGGGTACACATGTCTCGGGGGGAGAGGTCCAACCTCAAAGGTCAGGGGAGAAGAGCCTTTGGGAAGGAAGCCAGTATGGGGGAAGGGGTTTTTAGTGGGGGAAGATGTGGTGTTTGAAAGCTAACAGGAAGTGAGAGGTTCCGGAGGTGCGATAAAGGACGGGGGCTGTAGTTCTTTGCCTTGGAAGAGGAGTAGTGGGGACGTGGCTTTCGGGACAGATGAGAAGGTAGTAAGTGCCTAGAAAGGAAGATGATTCCTCTTAAGAGTTTTACCAAGACGAAGGTCTTGGTTTTCTAAGAGAATAGGGGGTCCTGACTCGAGGGCAGCCAGCGCTCGTAGGATCAGCTGACGCAGGAGACGGATTCGGCGTTCAGACTGTCCTTGGGCGCAGAAGGCGTGAGCTTGGGCTTGGGAGCTTGGCGTCTTCTGCCTGCCTCACCCCCTCTGCTGTCACCAGCCCTACCTGGAATCGTAGGCGCCCTCTTTAGTCTACCCTAGGCAAGGCTTTCTGTTTAAGAGGCTATTGGAACTCACTGGTTTGGTTTCTAAAATGCCATGGATTGGGCTTCCCTGGTGGTGCAGTGGTTGGGACTGCCCGCCAGTGCATGGGACACGGGTTTGACCCCTGGTCCCGGAAGACCCCACGTGCCGCAGAGCAGCTAAGGGAAGACCCAATGCAGCCAAAAATAAATAAATTAAAAAGAAAATCGATGGGTTGAAGCATAAACCAGGGCAGACTGCAAAGGATCGCTTGGAGACGGTCTCACCGAGCACTCTCCACTGTGGCCCTCTGCCCTGGTGAGGTGTTCTGTGTCCACACTGTCCAGTGTGAGAGCCACTGGCCGTGTGTGGCTCGGATCGTCTGGACTTCCAATGAGGGGGCAAGACGAGGAGGGCTTATTTATCTGTTTTTTTATTTAATAAATTTATTTATCTTATTTATTTATTTTTGGCTGCGTTGGGTCTTTGTTGCTGCGTGCGGGCTTTCTCTAGTTGCAGCGAGCAGGGGCTACTCTTCATTGCGGCGCACGGGCTTCTGACTGCGGTGGCTTCTCTTGCTGCGGAGCACGGGCTCTAGGCACGCGGGCTTCAGTAGTTGTGGCACACGGGCTCAGTAGTTGTGGCGCACAGGCTTAGTTGCTCCGCAGCATGTGGGATCTTTCCAGACCAGGCCTCAAACCCGTGTCCCCTGCAGTGGCAGGCGGATTCTCAACCCCTGCGCCACCAGGGAAGCCCACGAGGGCTTATGTAAATGTGTGAGTGGGATGGTCTGTCAGCAGAGCCTCCAGGGGCCGTGGCTTGGGTAAGGCTGGAAGTGGCTGGCGGGGAAGTGGCCGGGGCAGGGTGAGGGCAGAGGACTCGTAGGAGGAAACGTCTAGGTACTCACGGCACCCGTGAACCAAAGCTGGGCTAACTATATTTTACTTGCTTCTATTGGTATTTCTTCTTACTCATTAATTATGCTGTAAACTACAGGAAGTTTGGGACTATGCGTTTTTTCTGCTGAGCCTGGGAAAGTGATCGGCCCCGGCAGCCTTTTGCTAATTCTTCGCTAATGGATCACTGAAGGCCGTCTCTAATGACAAGCACTGGGGAGATGGCTTGATCTCCTTGGGTTCAGGGAAGGCAGGAGAACTTCTCCACGCCAGAAACACCTCCTCCATTTAACTCACTTGTTGGCCTCGCATCTTTAAATATCAACTCTCGTCAAGCCCTCCTCCTGTCTGTTGACATTTAGCCTTCAGAAAGGAAAAGGCCATCTCAGAGTTTCCATCTGTGAGCAGGGGGTTCTGAACATGTTGAAAACGTGGGCTTAATTTTGTGAGCTCAGTAAGAATTCATGTGGTTTGGGATCTGTTAAAAACTGTAGGCTTTGTAAGGAAACAAAACCTCTCGCACCTCTGTCTTCTGCAGACTCCCTAATGCCTTTAGTCTAGCGCTGCAAACACAAGCAGAGCTTATGAAACAGCAGCAAAACCCTTTCCTTCATCCGCTAGCTTCTCGCTCTATTTCTGTCTCTCCCTCATCACACTTCGTAGGAGCACAGTTCCACGCTCCCCTGCCTTGCCCCTCTCAGCCCACACTCTCCTGGACCACGTGCAGTCTGGCGTCCACCCCCCAGGCTCTGCCAGCGCCCTCCCCGGGGCCCCTGGCCCTGGGCTGCGACCCCATCCTGCCCTCTCTCTTCCCCCTCCCTGCATCCCCCAGCTGCCTGAGGGGCTCCCCAGAACCCTAGTGTTCAAGCATTAGTGTCAGGGAGGCACTGCGGTGGGTCCCCACTGGGCGATACTGACTTCACACTCCGGCGCCCAAGGCTCTGAACAGCTTCCTTGTTTGTCCCCTTCTCAGACACCAGGATCCTAAACTTTCTTTTCTGCGTATGGACCCCCTTCAGCTGTCCATCGAAGCCTCGGAGGCATCTCGGAGTAGGATTTTCAAATGCATTCAAATCTAGATAGGTTAGCGAAGGAAGCAATTACCAGTACTGGCATAAACAAAATTCCCGTGTGCTGTTACCCTCCTGCCGTCTTCCTTACTTTATGGTGGTGAAACATACCTGATGTGAAATGTGTCATCTTACCCATTTTCTGGTGCACAGTTCAGTGGCGTTAGTACATTCCCGTTATTGTGCAGCCGTCACCACCATCCGTCTCCGGAACTTGTTCGTCTTCTCAGACTGAAAGTCTGTCCCCATTCAAGACTAACTCCACGTGCCCACACCCTCAGCCCCTGGCCCCCGCTACTCTGCTTTCGGTCTCTGTGAATGTGACTGTTCTAGGTGCTGCCCATCAGTGGAGTCATACGGCATTTGTCCTTTTAGGTCTGCTCATTTCACTTGGCCTGATGTTCTCCAGTTTCAGCTCTGTTGTAGCCTGTGTCAGAATTCCCTTCATTTTTAAGGCTGAATCGTATTCCACTGTATGGATAGACCCCATTTCGTACATCCGGTCATCTGTTGATGGACATTTGGGTCCCTTATACCTTTTGGCTATTGGGAATAATGCTGCTATGAATCTGAGCATACAAACATCTCTTTGAGACCTGCTTTCGATTCTTTTTTTTTTTTTTTTTTTGGCTGCGTTGCGTCTTTGTTGCTGCGCGCGGGCTTCCTCTAGTTGCAGCGAGCGGCGGCTACTCTTTGTTTCAGTGCGCGGGCTTCTCATTGCGGTGGCTTCTCATGTTGCGGAGCACGGGCTCTAGGCACGCAGGCTTCAGTAGTTGTGGCACACGGGCCCAGTAGTTGTGGCTTGCGGGCTCTAGAGCGCAGGCTCAGTAGTTGTGGCACACGGGCTTAGTTGCTCCGCGGCATGTGGGATCTTCCCGGACCAGGGCTCGAACCCGGATCCCCTGCATTGCCAGGCAGATCTTAACCACTGCGTCACCAGAGAAGTCCTCAGTTCTTTGATAGGTGCTTTTTGAACGTTTTAAATAGCACTATCTAGCAGTGGCTTTAACCGCTACCATCATTTCCAAGTAGTGGTGAGTGTCAGCAGTATTTTAAAGTGTCTGAGGCATCTGTAACCTGTTATGAAAATGTCTGCAGTTCCTATTGGTGAGAATCTTGGGGGTCTGCTGTTTCCACAAAGGCTTGTTGCCTACGTTTCTAATGGAGTTAGGTGAAAGGTTAGTGAAAATAAAGTTGTTGCTTCCCCTCCCCACACAGAACCCATCCAGATTCACTGACCCTGTTGAACTTTGGCCTGCACATAAATTCCAGCCAAGTCGGGAGACCGACTTTCCCGGAACCCACGTGAAACTTTCCACCTCTGACGCTGCGGAGACCGCACCCCTTTGCTCTGTTACCCCAACTAATATCCCATCTACTGAAAATGCTTGCTTAGCTGGGGCTTCTTCCTCTCACCCACTCATTTATTCATTCATTCAACAGGTACTTGGTCAGCTCTGTGTGACGAGTGCTCCCCTAGGTACCCGGGATTCACAGCGGTGAGGAAAACAGATGAGGTTCTTGTTGCCGTGGTGTGTACAGCCCCACCGGAGAGGGGGAAGAGAAGCCAGTACGTGCACACAAAGATTACAGGATCTCAGCAGTGATGAGTATCACGAGGAAATCCAGGCAGTGGTGAAAGTCTGTGTCTTCATTAGTCACAGGGGCGGGGGCGTTTGAGATGGGACCTGAGGGATGAGTGGAGTGGGAAGGGTTGCCTGGCCAAGGAACAGCTTATGCAAAGGTCCTGAGGTTGGCCAGGAGTGGACGAGCAGAGGGAGAGAGGGCCTGGCCAGGGCCCCTTGGCCGTGCCTCTGTGAGCTGAGTCAGACAGTTAGCTCTCACCCTGGAGTGTTGGGCAGCGTCGGCGGAGGGGAATGCCGGGGGGGGGGGGGGTTGGCGTCTCAGTGGAGAACGATTTGGAGGAAGTCAGCAGCGAGCTGGGTTGACCGATGGCGTCTACTAGAATATTCTAGAGGAGTGCTTACTTGGCCCAGCGGGTGGTCCAGGACACGGGGAGGAGGGTGTCGGTTAGAGACCAGACCCTGGCATTTACTAGGTTTCTTGATTTCTGTCCGTTTTCCTCTCCCCTCACTCCCCTTCCAGTGAAACCCATAACACTCGATTGCGCTTATGTGCTTATATTCCTGTCTTAAAGTGTATTCCTTTTTTTTTTTTTTTGCCGTATGTGGGCCTCTCACTGTTGTGGCCTCTTCCGTTGCGGAGCGCAGGCTCAGTGGCCATGGCTCACGGGCCCAGCTGCTCCGCGGCATGTGGGATCTTCCTGGACCGGGGCACGAACCTGTGTCCCCTGCATCGGCAGGCGGACTCTCAACCACTGCGCCACCAGGGAAGCCCAAAGTGTATTCCTTTTAAATTCCTATTAGACTTGAGGGCAGAGACTTAGCTTTACTTGGTTTGAGTATTTAAGATATTATCCATAATTATTGACTTGAATGTATGTTTTTTTTTTTTTTGGAGCCTGCATTCCTAGGTGTTTGGACAAATTTCCCAGTGAGAAAAGTGAAAACATAACTATAACTTGTAACAGCAGATACTGTGGTGAGTGCTGTGAGCCTGAGCTCCTGTTCCTAGGCCTTCCCGAGAGTATCCAAGTGGGGTATAATTGCTTCATAAGGAGACAGTTTTCACTGAGATTTACGTTACAGATTTTGCTTCTCAAAAAGAAATTATCTGGATTTTAGCGGAAAAACTATATAGTCTCCCGAGTGTTGTTTGGCCTTCGGTTGTGTTCTGAGAGCTGCTTATGGGCAGGAGGAAATAACCCATTTCGTCTGTAGTGTAAACGTGTATCGGTCTTTAAAGTATATGCGACCCATAAAACAATACCAACCAGGCTGCAGTTACAGTCATTATGTAAATCAAAAGTTTTGGCGTGCACGCGCCCTTTGTGTTTTTCCTTGTTCGCGTGGGGTAGATAATTTTTCCCAGAGAGATTTTGGGTTAAAACAAGGCCCAATCCTGTTTGAAGTGCAGGCTGTTCTGGCTTTATTTTTCCTCTTTCTGCCTGGGAGGGTTGAATGCTGAAGGCTTTAGTGATGTGAGTGCGCGCGGGGACATTCCTGCCTTGTTTTTCCTTCTAGTCCTGTTTCCTGTGGAAGAAATAAGAGTAACGAGTGCAGCATGGTTCAGAATGAAGGGCGTGTGTGTGTGTGTGTGTGTGTGTGAGAGAGAGAGAGAGAGAGAGAGAGAACACACACACAGAGAGAGAGAGAGAGAACACAGTCTCTTTGTAGAGTCCAGCCAGCTCTCACCAGAGGTCTGGCTCTGGGAGCTTTACTGAACTTCTCCCCGCTCATTTTGGGGTGAGAGGTGCAGATGAGCTCAAACTAAGCACACAAAAGTAGCAGAAGAGACCATGTGCTTTTATAGATGATGCCTCTGTTTTCCCCATTCTGTGGACGGCTGTCCAGCCTGGTCCCTTCCTGGCGAGGCTGTGGAGCCTGGGGAGGGAGAGCCTGCCCGGCTCCCTCACAGGCAGTGCTGGGGCCTGGACTTGGCCCCGGGATCTCTGTCTTCATGGGTGGTTGACGTTTGTCTGTGTAGGGCCGAGTCGTACCTGGTTTGGCCTTGGAAGTCCGCACGTCTCAGGCAGCTCCGTTCCCCGCTGCCTGGAGTGGGACCTCAGCCCTGACCCATCTGATAACTGAGCGTGGCCTTGCCCCAGTCACATTCCATTCATGGCCACTGGAATTGGAATCTCATGTGGTTTTCATGTCTCATGAAAGATTATTCCTCTTTTGATTTTTTTCCTCCCACCAGCCACTTAAAAAATGTAAAAACTATCCTTAGCTCGTGGGCTGTCTAAAACAGGCAGTGGGCTGCGTCGGGCCCCCGGGCTGTAGCCTGCGGTCCTCTGGCCCACACACGCGTTGACTGTGTAGATCTGTGTGCGTCTCAGTGCACGTGTTTAGAGCTGTTTCTCTCTCAGAGCAGTCTCTCCTCATTTTCATTTTTTTTTTTTTTTTTTGCGGTACACGGGCCTCTCACTGCTGTGGCCTCTCCCGTTGTGGAGCACAGGCTCCGGACGCGCAGGCTCAGCGGCCATGGCTCACGGGCCCAGCCGCTCCGCGGCCTGTGGGATCTTCCCGGACCGGGGCGCGAACCCGTGTCCCCTGCATCGGTAGGCGGACCCTCAACCACTGCACCACCAGGGAAGCCTTCTCATTTTCTTGACATGCGTTGGACTAAGTGTCCTTGTCCGCGTATGATGGATTTGTTCATACATGTGTTCTGGGACGAAGCGGTTTCCTTTCAGCGTGATTCTGTGTTTGCTCTCTTCATCCATAGGGCAGGTGGTGAGTTTGCTCAGTAAATCCTTTTGGTAGCTGAATCTGTGCAGGCCGGGGGCCTGCTGTTAGTGATGTCAAGGGAGACGAGGGAGTCGGTTCTTGCCCTCCTGGAGGTGACAGGCCAGTTGGGGAGACAGGTATGGAAAAGCGCTTACAGGCCATACCAGGGTACCAGAGGGCAGCACCCGGTGATCTTGGAGCTGCCCTGCTCTAGAGGTGTAGATGGGCTCTCCCCCTGGGCTGAGCCAGGAGAAAGCTGAGAGCTGGAGGTTGGGTGGGAGTTCAGATGGGCTAGTAGGGGGCAAGTCTTGCTTGTCAGTGACCCTTGCACGCTCGCCCACTGGCCCTCTTCCCTCTCCCCTGCGGCTTTCCCTGTTGATAAGCTGGGTGGGAGGTCTGCAAGAGGTCGTTGTTGGTTGGTTCGTTGGTTTTAATTGAGGTATAGTTGAATATAGTTTCAGGTGTACAGCACAGTGATTCACAATTTTTAAGGTTATCCTCCACTTATAGTTGTAAAATATTGGCTCTGTTCCCTGTGTTGGACAGTGTCCCTGTAGCTTATTTATTTTATACCTAGTGGTTTGTTCCCCTGTCTCCCCTACCCCTGCATTGCCCCTCCCCCCTTCCCGCTTGCCACTGGGAACCCTGAGTTGGTTCTCCATGAGTCTGTTTCTTTTTTATTATATACATTCATTTGGTTTTTTAGATTCCACATATAAGTGATAGTGTACAGTGTTTGTCTTTCTCTGTCTGACTTACTTCGCTTGGTATAATAGCTTCCAGGTCCACCCATGTGGCTGCACGTGGCAAGATTTCATTCTTTTTACGGCTAATATTCCACTGTATGTATACTACATCTTTTTCCATTCATCTGTTGATGACACTTAGGTTGCTTCCATATTTTGGCTACTGTAAATAATGCCGCTGTGAACATTGGGGCGCATGTATCTTTTCAAATTAGGGTTTTTGGTTTTTTTGGGCATCTACCCAGGAGTGGGACTGCTGGGTCATATGTGACTTCTAAAGGTTGGGCTTTTGAAGCATGACTATAGCTGAGAAACACACCAGCCAGCACCTCTGAAGATGTCCTCCGTGCTTCCTCAGATACCGGGGCTGCGTTGGGCCTTGGGTGCAGCACGTGGGCTCTCTAGTTGTGGCGCGTGGCCTCTAGAGCACTTGGGCTTTGTTGCCCCACGGCACGTGGGATCTTAGTTCCCCGACCAGGGCTCAAACCCGTGTCCCCTGCATTGGAAGGCGCATTCTTAACCACTGGACCACCAGGGAAGGTCCCTACCGTGGTTTCTTCTTCTTCTTTTTTTTTTTTTTTTTTGCGGTACGCGGGCCTCTCCCTGCTGTGGCCTCTCCCGCTGCGGAGCACAGGCTCTGGACGCGCAGGCCCAGGGGCCATGGCTCACGGGCCCAGCCGCTCCGCAGCATGTGGGATCCTCCCGGAACGGGGCACGAACCCGCGTCCCCTGCATCGGCAGGCGGACTCTCAACCACTGTGCCGTGAGGGAAGCCCCCGTGGTTTATTCTTAATGAAAGAGAGGAAAAAGGACCAGAGACACATTAGTTGTATGGGGCCGGACAATTCAGATCTCATCACTGCTTTATTAATTGTAGTGTGACTTCAAAAATGAAAAGGTTTACCATAATCCCTTTAGCCTGGATTTAGTCACTGACCCTACATGTGCATTAAAAATTTTTTTTTTGGATATTTTGGTTCATTTTTTTCAGGGGTCAGCAAACATTTGTGTAAAACGCCAGATGGTCAGAAGTTTGGGTTTTTCGGACCATATGGTATCTGGACACCGTGTGGCAAAAAGTGGCCATTGGTTATATGGACAGACATTTCCACTGTTGCGCATCCAGTCACTGGAACTTCTTTCCTGCCGCGGAAGTGAGCTCTGTATCCATTAAGCAACGGCTGCCTGTGCCCCTTCTCAACCCCTGGCAGCCACTGTTCTGCTTTCTGTATGTGTGAATTTGATGATCCCTGTACCTCATAGAAGTGGAGTCACGTGGTGTTTGTCCTTTTGTGAGCGGCTTTTTTTCACTGAGCGTGCTGTCCTCAAGGTTCATCCATTTTGTAGGGTGTGTTACAATTTCCTTCCTTTTTATGGCTGTATAATATTCCACTGTTGTTATATACCAGCAAATAAGTTATGGTTACTTAAAGTCATTTTTATTGCCTTATTTTATTTTATTTTATTTTGGCTGCGTTGGGTCTTCGTTGCTGCGCGCGGGCTTTTCTCTGGTTGCGGCAAGCAGGGGCTACTCTTCGTTGCGGTGAGTGGGCTTCTCATGGCGGTGGCTTTTCTTGTTGCGGAGCACAGGCCCTAGAGCGCACGGGCTTCAGTAGTTGCGGCGGGTGGGCTCAGGAGTTGCGGCACGCGGGCTCCAGAGCGCACAGGCTTCAGTAGTTGTGGCTCGTGGGCTTAGTTGCTCCGCGGCATGTGGGATCTTTGCGGACCAGGGCTCGAACCCATGTCCCCTGCATCGGCAGGCAGATTCTTAACCGCTGCGCCACCAGGGAAGTTCCACCTTAGCTCGGCACAGCTTCCTAGGCATTGTCCTCATGGAAGGAAGTCTTAGGAACACACAGACTTTCCCATTTGAACAGTGAGGAGTCCTTGAGAGGCCCTGGAGCTCACTTGATTGTGAAGTACAAATTGTACGGTGTTGGCCTCTTGAATTAGGGAAAAAACGCCTGTGAAATAGAAGCTTAGGAGGGAACGCCGAGAATGCTATCCAGAATTCACCAGGCTTTCTTCATTTGCTTAGCTCGGAGTTGGGGGCCCCCTGAGAAGGCGAGCCCACTTGCGCAGGTTGGGTTTCCGAGGTGGGGAAGCTCGGGCTGCCGGCGTGGGCTCTCAGGATCAGCACGTGTGGGTGGGAGAGGCAGGGAGAGGGCAGGTTCGGGGGAGGGGAAGCCAGGTGGGAGGGACTCACGGGGCCTCGGGTGACCCCACTGCAGTCTAGACGCCCTTGTAACTGCCCCCACTGGCCGATTGCTGGGGCCTGACCTTGGCTGAAGGCCACTGCTGCCCTTTGGGGGGATCTTAGCGGCACAGTATAGCTCCCATTGCCCCGATGAAGCGTGTTGTTGACCATTCCCGGGAAACCGGCATTGAAAAATTACTGAGGCGGGAAGTTCTCTGATTGTTTCATTTGTTTTTTGTTTCTCTTGGAAAGCTGTTTAAAAATCAGGGTATGACTTGTTAAAACTTAATCACAGAGGAAGTGCCTGAAGTGAGATTTTGATTAGGTTCTGTGTCAGGGGACAGTATTTACTTCCTGGCCCATTTTTTGAAAATCGAGTTTTATTGGGACATGGCCACACACATTGTTTCCCCCCCCCCCCCCCCCCCCCCCCCCCGAGACTTTCTTCCCTGGGGGCAGAGTGGGTAGTAGCTACAGATACTGTCCCGATCCCAGAGTTGAAAATATTTATTATGTGACCCTTTGTAGGAGACATTTGCCACCCCTGCTCTGTGCAGTGGCCACAGCTTTCTGGGATCCAGAAACCAAAGGCAGTCTTGGTTTTTTTTCCCCTCTCTCCCAGTTTTCGTGAGATGTAATTGACATACAGAACTGTGTAAGTGTAAGGTGTACAGCACGGTGATGTGACTTACATACAACGTGAGATGATGAGCAAAGTTTAGTGACCATCCATCATCTCTGATAGATACAACATAAAAGAAGAAGGGAAAAATATTTTTTCCTTGTGAGAGCTCTTAGGATTTGCTCTCTTGACAACATTCATGTGTAACATACAGCAGTGTTGATTACATTCACCATGCTGTACATTACATTCCATGTAATGAATGTACATTCCATTCACTGCCTTCCTAAGTCCACTTCCCCCTCCTCTGGTAAGCACAAATCTGATCTCTTTTTCTGTGACTCTGATTGTCTGTTTGATCGTTTTTGAAGTTTAATTGACCTACAACGCTGTGTCATTTCCAGGTGCACAACACAGTGATTCACTAGGTCTGTACATTTCAGAATGATCAGCATGGTACCTCTAGCTACCATCTGTCAGCATACAAAGACGTGACATTATAATTGACTGTGTTCCCCAAGCTGCACGTTTCATCCCCATGACCCACTTATTTTGTAATGGCAGTTTGTCCCTCTTCATTTCCCTTTCCTGTTTCACGCACCCCTCACACGTCTTGGGAGGGGTGACAGCACACTCAGCGTTGGCCCGCGGTACAGAATTTCAGGCTGGTTGAAGGATGGTCCCCCCAAGGGTGTGATGAGCTCAGAATCCGTGTAGGTGCGGGGCGGGGGGGGGGCTGGAGTGCAGTCTGCGGTTCTGCACGGCTGCTCCACGAAGCAGCCAGGGTCTCTCTGGTTTCCAGGGCTGAGACAGGCCAGGCTCGGTCGCGGGCGCTGCATTTCCTCAGGAAGGGCTTCGGAGGCTCTGGGTGAAAACTGGTGGGAAACCTCCATTGCAGATGCTTTTCCTCTCCCAGACATGGACGAGCAGGTTAATGTCTTACAAACACACCGTACGGAGGCGTGAACACAACCCGGGACACAACAGAAAACCCCGTAAATGTGAGGGAAAGCATTTATGAATTCCTCGACTTAAAAGGGGGATTTTGAAGAACGAGCACGAGAAGGGTCCTGTTTATCCTTGGCTTTCAAATGAACATATGTTGATAAGAAGCCGGGTGTTATTTTAATGGAATGAGGTGGTCTTTTCTCTCATCTGGCTGCTCTTTTGTTAAACAAGTAGCTTCTGGGTCTGCTTGACCTTGTGGGGTCACCAAGTCCAGAAAACTTTTTTATTAATGATTTTTTTCTCTCTTCAAGTTTGCCTGCTTCTTAATAAACTGGCAGAAATTAAGAGTTTCCTTAAATTTTGCCAGCAGGATTTAGAAGCAGTGAAAGCATATTCGGTCATTACATTTGAAATTGTTGTCTGGGTAAATTATAGTTTAAAATTCAATTTATACTAAATCTTACACTTTAATGAACAGACCACACATCACATATATATATATATATATTTTTTTTTTTTTTTTTTTTTTTTTTTTTTTCCAGTACACGGGCCTCTCACTGTTCTTGCCTCTCCCATTGTGGAGCACAGGCTCCGGACGCGCAGGCTCAGCGGCCATGGCTCACGGGCCCAGCCGCTCCGCGGTATGTGGGATCCTCCTGGACCGGGGCACGAACCCGCGTCCCCTGCATCAGCAGGCGGACTCTCAATCACTGCACCACCAGGGAAGCCCAATATATCTTGTTTTTTAAAAAGTAATGACTTTTCTACAGCGTTTTTCTTCGAACATAAATTGTTTTTTCCCCCATTTTATTGAAGATGAAATGGGAATTCTTTTTTTTTTTTCTTTTTTGCGGTACGCGGGCCTCTTACTGTTGTGGCCTCTCCCGTTGCGGAGCACAGGCTCCAGATGCGCAGGCTCACGGGGCCAGCAGCTCTGCGGCATGTGGGATCGTCCCGGACCGGGGCACGAACCCGTGTCCCCTGCATCGGCAGGCGGACTCTCAACCACTGCGCCACCAGGGAAGCCCCACACATCACATATTTTTATGTTCTTAAATTATCCATGGCTTTAAAGTGGTAAACCAGTGCTCTCTTTTTTTTTTTAAAGTACTGCATGTTTCCTTCCCCCCCCCCCCTTCAAAAGTATTTACATTTTTCTTTCAGAGTAAAGTGAGAGAATCCTGCTGGCCTCTCAGTTTTAAGGACTAGTAACTTGTCTTTCCATCACAAATATGCGTGTTTTCTGGCTTGACTTCAACCCATGAAATGTTAACATGTAGCAGGAGGAAGACAGTTCTGGATTCGTTCCAGAATACATCTGTTTTTTTCAATGGCACGTTTTACCCTTTCACCTTAATTCATACCTTCACATCGTGTTTTTAGATGTATTCAATTAGAAACAGCTCCCCTTCTCAAACAATGGAATGTTGCACATTAAAGGTTAAACACAGTCACTGTAAGAGCATTTTCTCTGGGCTGTTTGTAAAGCGATCCCATAGGCAGCCAGCAGGTCACCCTGGAGCAGGGACGGGTGTGTTGATGTGGGAACTGTGCCGGCCGGGCTGGTAAACTGGAAGAAGAGCAGGAGAGGCCCAGGGGCTCCAGATCCCCTGAGGGGTGGGGCCTCACTGATCTGCTGCCCTCCTCCCTGCCCTGGCTCTGCTGGGCTCAGAGCAGTGTCACCTGCTGTCCCTAGACATCTCCCCTGGGCTGTCCCGTAGCATACACGCACCTAAAAGATTATTTACCTCTGTTTCCTCCTCTCCCACCCCCTGCCCGAACTGCCCCAACTCTGGCCACTGTTCTTAACTTGGCAATAATAATAGTGTGGACTTAACAAGGGCATCGTGAGATTCAAGGTAAAAGCCTTTGGGCCCAGCGGGCTTCCTGATTTTCATCTTTCTGCTCCACCTGTGTGCCCAGCTCTGCCCCAGCCCCCAGGGGTCCTGGCCGCTGAGCGTCCCCCCTTCCCCACGGCAGAGGACGCTGCTTCTACGTCAGTTGCACCGCTTAACTGGGCTGCCGTTGGAATCTCCTGGGAGCTTTCCAGGTTTTTCTGGTGCCCAATTCCTACCTCACAGAGACAGGTTGAATTGGCCTGGGTGCGGCCCAGTTTTAAAACGATAGTGTGTGTTGCGTGCTTGGGATGTACGAGGAGTTCTGTTGGGTACTTTGTATTCACTCTCTCAGGAAACCCTACTGATGGCCTTCATGTCGTATTATCCCATTATACAGGTGAGAAAAGAGAGGCGTAGAGAAAAAAGAGGAATTCCACCCAAACACACGAGGGCCCGGGGCAAGACAAATCGTGAAACCTCTTCTCTCCTGCCTTTTCTGTCCGTACCTCGGACCGAGAGCTGGGCCTGGCACAGAGCATGGCGTAGCATGTATTAATTAGTCTCTGAGGGCTGCCATAACGAAGTGCCGCAGACGGGGTGGGCTTCAAGACCCGCCGTCCTGGAGGCTGGAGTCTGAGATCCAGGCGTGGGCAGGGCTGCTTCCTCCCGAGGCCTCTCTCCTGGGCGTGCAGACGGCCGTCTCCTCCCTGTGTCCTCACGTGGTCGTCCCTCTGTGTGTGTCTGTGTCCTCATCTCCTCTTATAAGGACACCAGTCCTGTTGGAGTAGGACCCACCCTAGTAACTTCATTTAACTTAATCATCCCTTTAAAGACCTGTCTTCAAATACAGCCGGATTCTGAGGTCCTGGGAGGTTGGGGCTTCAGCATCTGAGCTTTGGGGAGACACAGTTCAGCTGTAACAGCGTGAACACTTGACACAGGTGTGTCGGATATGGGAGAGCGTGTTTCCTTTCTGCGTCCTTCGGGATGGTTTTCTCTACCTTCTTATTTCGTAACCGTGCATTCCCTTCCCCCTCCCCTCTGGTTTTTCAGAAAAACCTTATGGTCCTCAACGGTGTCTAAACGACATTTTGTAAATGTCAGTGCTACACTTGAGAGAAATGTTCTGATGTTAGGGAGATACATTGGGAAGACAGTTTTTGCCAAGCTTCGGTTTCCTTCTCAGTGAAAATCTTCAATGAAAAGACATACTTCCCTTTTTCCCGGTGTTGAGAAAACGCAGTTTTCAAGTTCTAAGCACAAGGAAAATCGTCAGATTGCTCTGGACTCCTCTGTGGGCATTCCTGACGCGTGTTTGGTGGCAGTAAGGCCAGCGCAGTTTCCAAGGCAAAAAGGGACTGCCTCGAACACGGTGGACCCAAAGGAAGGACAGAGTGATGCTTTGTGGTACCTTGAAAACGTGAGAGTCAGGGATGCTAAATTACCAGGCCAGAAGGGTCAGGTTGCCGGAGATTCCGACCTGGTCACTGGCTGTGCTTCTGGGTGTCGTACTCGGTGCTCCTGGGAGCGGCTGGGAACATCCAGCAGACGTCCTCTGGCTGTGGCTGAGCTCAGCCCGGATCCGCGCTTTGTGTGTTACTGCTTTAGAAGTCAGTAGACCCATCGTTAACGGGTATCATTAATACTGAACGCTTAGTACTAATGGACAGCGTGCTTCATATTCTCTTTGTTTGGGTATAAGTGGATAGACTAGTCTGTCTATAAAGTTCTGTATCCAGGCGTACCTCTGTACATTCCTACTGTGAAAACCCTATTTAGAGCAAGCTATTTTAATGGAATTATGGGTGTGGGAGGAGTACAGTGATGTACATTTAACAGACCAGCAGTAGAGTATCGGTGACAAAGATTGGTGAAATTGAGGTGGGGGGCATGCATGTTTAAGGTCATACGATTTATTCCCTAAATGTGTATGAATAATTCACTCTTTACGCTAGAATGGCTTGAAATTGATCAGCCTGAATTAGCCAGCGAGCGCCTTGGCACCCATGTTGTACCAGTCAAATACCCAGTTGTGCCATGATTTTTAATGAACTCTGACAGCTTGAAGTGCACAGTAACGGGCATTATCCCGTGATGAGCTCAGTCCATGCCCTCTATGTTTTAAAGTACCTCACAAGCAGGTATTATGATAGCTATTAAGTGGCTGTTACATCAGAGCTATCAGATTTTAAGTGTATTGGACAGTTCTTGTTTGGCCAAGCATTGGAATGGAGCACTTTTATCATGTGGTGGTGGTGTCGTACTGCCCCTACCCTGGAAACTTAAATAAGTTCCGTTTGGTACACACAGGTAGTAATTGCGAGATAATTTCCATGGAACCCGCCTATAAACGTTGACCCAGCAGCCCTCTTTAGCGTAGCTGTAGAATCAAAGCACAGCTCATTCTAAGAAGGCGAGGGCACGTCTTTTAAATGGGGCGCTTCCCGACCACTGTGGCGCATTTAACCTCAGCGGGAGGGGAGTGCAGCTACAGACCGAGAAGTGGCGTGAAGGTCACAGACTGCTAATTGAATTTTCACGACAAAGACACTTGCCAGCTACTGGATTGAGGCAACGACTTGAATTTCTCTTCTGCTGGAAGGATGCGAGCCATCTCTGCACCAGAAGCTGAAGTGCAGAATCTGTTCACAGACGTCTTTCTCCGATTTTGATTATTCCCGGAGTGGTTTCGAGGCTCTGCGTTGCTGCTGTTTGTTTTTCGGTCTTGAAGTAATTACTCAAAGGTCAGTCCTCATTCCTTCCAGAGTTACCAAAGGCTTTTGAGGTAATTGTTTGGAGCGCGGTTCTGTGTGGCCGGTATTTCTCGAGCGCTCGCTTGAGCGAAGCACAGCGTGGCGGCCAGGTGGGGCGTCTCAGGGATCTTGGTCCTTACCGTCGAGACGTGTCCTGTCTTGCGTGATCTGTGTACGTTGGTGACAGAAATGTCCTCGCATTCTTGTTTGGCTGTGTTGAAGGGTTTGCTGTTAGAGGTAGTTTTGCTTCCTATTGTAGCTACCTCACTCTCCAGCACTGCGTTGGCATATAGTAGGTGCTTAATAAGTACCTATGGAGTGAGTGGAAGAATGACCTTGACCTGCCCGCAGTCTGCCGGGTGCCGTGAAAGGCTTCGGCTGTGCTGAGGACCACTGACCCCTGATCCTCGTTCACTGATGCTGCTCTTCACATCGATGACTACCCAGACACCTGAGAG